>NC_041398.2:38153618-38811118 GCF_900747795.2 Erpetoichthys calabaricus | reverse complement strand
CCAGGAACAATAGCACTGCTTTGACTCTGGGTGCCGCCAGTTTGCAAAACCAAGCCAAAAACTTGTGTACGCTATGGTTTGAGCTGGTGTGAGAATGTGCGTGGCTTTATGCCAAGTTTAGTCAACATTTTTGTATGCACCGTTTATACACAAGGCCTCTGTAGCTCGCAAACCGTTTGAGCTATTGACCAGAAATTTGGTACACATATACTACGTGACGTCTACTATATGCTTTTGGGTTGATGATTGACCTCCAAGATTATTCCTCTTTTTATTTTTATTGTATTTTATTGTAGAATGAACTCTCGGCAGCGACCAGCAGAGCAGCCCTGTGGCGCAATCGTATGGGCGTCGTTCTCATGCCACCTTCGTCGTCACTTCTCCTGCCTCCTCATATCTTAAATCATTCTTGAGGCAGATTTGAGACTTAAGTGCCAGCTTAAGTGAAAAATAAAAAAAAAACATACTAAGTAATTGCAACACAAACGCTGACGTGGTCAGTTTTAACGTGAAAAGATGGCGACGAAAGAAGAGAAGAAGTGGGCCACTAGGGTGGAGAAAAGAAGAGTTGCTCAGGAAGCAGCAAGTGCATCAACCTCTGAGCAAACAAATGCTAAACGTACAGAGAAAGAGAATGAAAACTATGAATGCTCAAGTCAAGTGTATTTACTGCACATTATCATGCAGTGCACCATTACTGGTTAAATTTTAAAAGCAGGGTATCCATTGTTAGGCCAGTGTAGGCAGGTAGGCATTTGGCAATTTGAAGGCTTTGGGTGAGGCACATCTAGGCTGGCCAGTGAAGGTCCTAGCCTGCTTTTGTGACTTGTTTTGAAAGCCTCAGACCCTTTCACTATGTCTGGAACTTTACCTGATAACAGTAATCTTTTATTTCTAACTCTGTAACAATAAGGCTTCCCTTCTTTCACACTTCACAAAATTCAAAAATAACTGAAAGCGCATACTTTCATCAATCCACTTACCATTTCTCTAATTTTCACTGTCTTAGTGTCTGGTCTCTCTCTATTCCATCCAAGTGGCAATTTAAGATTATATTGTGATTCTGGGCCTATTACTCTAACAAAAGCCTGAATCCTTCATTGAGATGCCTGAGGCCTACTACACAAAAAAGGCCTGTTGCCTACATTTACTAGTAATAATAATAATAATAATTACATTTATACAATGTTATGCATGAACTAGTTCCAAAGAGCGTGCTCATTGAACAGGGTCATTTTTCTAAGAACAATGAACTTAACGTAACATATTTGCAAGTGAAGAACTTGAATGTGAGCTAGTTCAGTTTTATGTGACATTCTGGATCTGGATTAGGTCCAGATTAAACGTTTTGCTTTACCCTGTAATGTTGGGATGGAGCCGAATCTGAATCCAATATTCAGATAAGCACAAAGATTGGATTTTTATTAATATTTATTTCGTACTAATTTTTGCCATTTATTTGTATTCGTTAAAAATAATGTAAAATCAGATAGGCACTGTCTGTGCCTGCCTGCTTGTGCTTAAGCTGCACCACTGCTGACACGATCACGCAGTGAAGCTCCGCTTTCGCAGTTAGGAAAACGTTGTACTTCGCAAGGCCACTTTATATTTTTCCCCATTGAACATGCAATATGTGATGTGAATTTTGCCTGACAGCATAATAGGTTAGTTCCCCTACATGCTGGTTCCACAGTCACCATTTGTGTCACATGGTTGGAAATAGAGCGGTAATTAAAAAAAAAAAAAATATATATATATATATATATATATATATATATATATATATATATATATATATATACACACACAATACTTGCATCTATTTAATTTCATTTTTGACCAGGAGGATATTAGCATTAGGCTCCAGCAGACCCCCGTGACCCTGTGTTCAGATTCAGCGGGTTGGAAAATGGTTGGTTGGTGGTTGGATATTAGCATATATGTTTATACGTGTTTGTTGCTGGGTATACCTCAGTAAAGTATATTTGAATAAAAAGGTCCTCATAATTATTGTATTTTATTCAAGAACACTGTAATAGCCTAACATAAGGCATCCAAAATTGAAAAAAGTAAACTCATGGGTCATTTATTCTCACTCCTTAAAAAATACAAAATGAACTGAACATGAAGTAGTTCAAAATTGAAATGGTGAACTATGAATGTGAATTTATGTATTTTAATCTGTGTGAGGTGTGTTCTTGTGAGGTGTAAACTTGCACAACCTACTCCATCCATCCATCCATCCATTGTCTCCCGCTTATCCGAGGTCGCAGCAGCTTGAGCAGAGATGCCCAGACTTCCCTCTCCCCGGCCACTTCTTCTAGCTCTTCCGGGAGAATCCCAAGGCGTTCCCAGGCCAGTCGAGAGACATAGTCCCTCCAGCGTGTCCTGGGTCTTCACCCGGGGCCTCCTCCCGGTTAGACGTGCCCGGAACACCTCACCAGGGAGGCGTCCAGGAGGCACCCTGATCAGATGCCCGAGCCACCTCATCTGACTCCTCTCGATGCGGAGGAGCAGCGGCTCTACTCTGAGCCCCTCCCGGATGACTGAGCTTCTCACCCTATCTTTAAGGGAAAGCCCAGACACCCTGCGGAGGAAACTCATTTCAGCCGCTTCTATTCGTGATCTCGTTCTTTCGGTCACTACCCGTAGTTCATGACCATAGGTGAGGGTAGGAACATAGATCGACTGGTAAATTGAGAGCTTCGCCTTGCGGCTCAGCTCCTTTTTTACCACGACAGACCGATGCAGCGCCCGCATTACTGCGGATGCCGCACCGATCCGCCTGTCGATCTCACGCTCCATTCTTCCCTCACTCGTGGACAAGACCCCGAGATACTTGAACTCCTCCATTTGGGGCAGGATCTCGCTACCAACCCTGAGAGGGCACTCCACCCTTTTCCGGCTGAGGACCATGGTCTCGGATTTGGAGGTGCTGATTCTCATCCCAGCCGCTTCACACTCGGCTGCGAACCGATCCAGAGAGAGAAGAAGATCACGGCCTGATGAAGCAAACAGGACAACATCATCTGCAAAAAGCAGTGACCCAATCCTGAGTCCACCAAACCGGACCCCCTCAACGCCCTGGCTGCGCCTAGAAATTCTGTCCATAAAAGTTATGAACAGAATCGGTGACAAAGGGCAGCCCTGGCGAAGTCCAACTCTCACTGGAAACGGGTTCGACTTACTGCCGGCAATGCGGACCAAGCTCTGGCACCGATCGTACAGGGACCGAACAGCCCTTATCAGGGGGGCCGGTACCCCATACTCTCGGAGTACCCCCCACAGGATTCCCTGAGGGACAAGGTCGAATGCCTTTTCCAAATCCACAAAACACATGTAGACTGGTTGGGCAAACTCCCATGCACCCTCCAGGACCCTGCTAAGGGTATAGAGCTGGTTCACTGTTCTGCGACCAGGACGAAAACCACACTGTTCCTCCTGAATCCGAGGCTCGACTATCCAACGGACCCTCCTCTCCAGGACCCCTGAATAGACTTTTCCAGGGAGGCTGAGGAGTGTGATCCCTCTGTAGTTGGAACACACCCTCCGATCCCCCTTCTTAAAGAGGGGGACCACCACCCCGGTCTGCCAATCCAGAGGCACTGTCCCTGATGTCCATGCGATGTTGCAGAGGCGTGTCAACCAAGACAGTCCTACAACATCCAGAGCCTTGAGGAACTCCGGGCGTATCTCATCCACCCCCGGGGCCCTGCCACCAAGGAGTTTTTTGACCACCTCGGTTACCTCAGTCCCAGAGATGGGGGAGCCCACCTCTGAGTCCCCAGGCTCTGCTTCCTCATTGGAAGGCATTTAAATGGGATTGAGGAGGTCTTCGAAGTACTCCCCCCACCGACCCACAACGTCCCGAGTCGAGGTCAGCAGCGCACCATCCCCACCATATACAGTGTTGACACTGCAGTGCTTCCCCTTCCTGAGACGCCGGATGGTGGACCAGAATCTCCTCGAAGCTGTCCGAAAGTCGTTCTCCATGGCCTCCCCAAACTCCTCCCACGCCCGAGTTTTTGCCTCAGCAACCACCAAAGCCGCATTCCGCTTGGCCAGCCGGTACCTATCAGCTGCCTCCAGGGTCCCACAGGACAAAAGGGTCCTGTAGGACTCCTTCTTCAGCTTGACGGCATCCTTCACCGCCGGTGTCCACCAACGGGTTCGGGGATTGCGCCACGACAGGCACCGACCACCTTACGGCCACAGCTCCGGTCAGCTGCCTCAACAATAGAGGCATGGAACATGGCCCATTCAGACTCAATGTCCCCCACCTCCCTCGGGACGTGGTCAAAGTTCTGCCGGAGGTGGGAGTTGAAGCTACTTCTGACAGGGGGCTCTGCCAGACGTTCCCAGCAGACCCTCACAACACGTTTGGGCCTACCAGGCCGGACTGGCATCCTCCCCCACCATCGAAGCCAACTCACCACCAGGTGGTGATCAGTTGACAGCTCCACCCCTCTCTTCACCCGAGTGTCCAAGACGTGTCCGCAAGTCCGACGACACGACCACAAAGTCGATCATCGAACTGAGTCCTAGGGTGTCCTGGTGCCAAGTGCACATATGAACACCCCTATGCTTGAACATGGTGTTCGTTATGGACAATCCGTGACGAGCACAGAAGTCCAATAACAAAACACTGCTCGGGTTCAGATCGGGGGGGGGGGGGCATTCCTCCCAATCACACCCTTCCAGGTCTCACTGTCATTGCCCACGTGAGCATTGAAGTCTCCCAGCAGAACGAGGGAGACCCCAGAAGGTATGCCCTCTAGCACCCCCTCCAGGGACTCCAAAAAGGGTGGGTACTCCGAACTGCTGTTCGGTGCATACGCACAAACAACAGTTAGGACCTGTCCCCCCACCCGAAGGCGAAGGGAGGCTACCCTCTCGTCCACCGGGGTAAACCCCAATGTACAGGCTCCAAGTCGGGGGGCAATAAGTATACCCACACCCGCTCGGCGCATCTCACCGGGGGCAACTCCAGAGTGGTACAGAGTCCAGCCCCTCTCAAGGAGATTGGTTCCAGAGTCCAAGCTGTGCGTTGAGGTGAGTCCAACTATATCTAGCCGGAACCTCTCATCTTCACGCACAAGCTCAGGCTCCTTCCCCTTCAGAGAGGTGACATTCCACGTCCCAAGAGCCAGCTTCTGTAGCCGAGGATCGGACCGCCAAGGTCCCCGCCTTCGGCCACCACCCAACTCACACTGCACCCGACCTCCTTGGCCCCTCCCATAGGTGGTGAGCCCATGGGAAGGGGGACCCACGTTGCCCTCTTCGGGCTGTGCCCGGCCGAGCCCCATGGGTGCAGGCCCGGCCACCAGGCGCTCGCCATCGAGCCCCACCTCCAGGCCTGGCTCCAGAGTGGGGCCCCGGTGACCCGCGTCCGGGCAAGGGAAAACGCCGTCCAAAATTGTTTTTCATCATAGGAGGTTTGTTTAACCGCTCTTTGTCTCATCCCTCACCTAGGACCAGTTTGCCTTGGGTGGCCCTACCAGGGGCATAAAGCCCCGGACAACAGAGCTCCTAGGATCATTGGGACACGCAAACCCCTCCACCACGATAAGGTGGCGGTTAAAGGAGATTTAAATTGACATTGGGAAACCACTTTCTGAAGCCTTAGGGACAGACTGAACAGGTGACAGAGGACACCACAAAGTTGGTCAGCACAAGCCGTAAGAACTCAAGGACTAACACCATTTGGTCCCACGGCTTTTGCTGGGTGTGTAGCTTCATCATTTGTGTCCTTCCTTGGTCTTCAGTTATGGATAATCCACACTAATGGTCAGTGGTGGTGGACTTGGTGCTGGCCATTCCAGTTGACATGGTAGGAGTCATTAATGTAGTAGGGATGGTGTAGGGGGACTGGTCATTAGAAGAAGGTGGCAGTGGAACGGAAAACTAATAAAAATTTGGCTTTAGGTGTTAGTTTTGTCCACATCCCCTTCTAGCACATGATGTAGGGTCCTGTAGGTTCTGTAATTATAATCTGTTTATTCCAGACAACCTTCATGTTATTCTGAGTACGTTTGTTGTCTATTTTACCTTTGTAAGCTTTCATTTCTTAACTTAGCTTTTTCTTTAGCACATGCTGTATGCCTTTCAGAGTCTCTTTAAGACTGGATTTAAATGCGCTCATTTTCTCATTCAGGAGACATTTTAGCTCCTTAGTAATCCAGGGCTTGTTATTTGAAAAGCAACAGGCTGTCTTTGTGGGTACTGCTGTGTCGACAGAAAAGTTAATATAGTCTGTGATGCAGTGACAGAGTCTCTCAATATTGTCCCCGACTCGAAACTAGCACATCATTTCCTGGTCTGTTATTTAAAACCAGTCATTCATAGCTATTTCAGCCTCCAGGCTTCACTTCCTCACTGTTCTGGTGGTAACAGGTTGCCGTCTAATAAGAGGCTTGTAGCTGGGAATCAGATGAATAAGGTTGTCGTCAGATTTGCTTAAAAAAGCCAGTAGGTTACACATAAAGGCATTATTAACATTTGAATACAGCAGGTCCGGCTTGTTATTTCCTCAAGTGGAACCGACCACAAACACAAATTTGTCATTTTTCCTTCTAAAGCCACCACATATTGTAACTGCAGGATTGGAGTGAGTCATCATTAAAGTGTTTGTGACAGAATGAATCATTTCTGTTGCTAGGTACTATTTATGGAGGGAGTAATTTAATGTACACTATATTAGTTAATTGTTTTAATTAATTGTTGGATGACTGGATTTCTAGTAAATTGAAAATAGTATTAAATACAGCACAAAGCAGGACATACAGGGAAGATTTAGAACAGTGTTTGCCATTGCAATCCAGACCAGTGTGAATCAATGGATTTCTGCCAATTTTATTGTGCATATGTTTGTTAGCCAGTAGTAAAATTGGAAGGTAGCGCCATGCCACCTTCTTCTTTTGGTCTTTGTAGAGTAACTGTTTGAAAGCATGGCTCTTTTCAATTCCAGATGGATGAGTCTTTTTTCTTAAAGGATGAATTGTTTCTGAATATAGGAGTACTCTGCTATAGATATAGTAGCTAAGGTGTGATTTTTTTGATAGTATTAATTCTGCCTGTTATGGTGAAATGGAGGGTTGACCATTTGTTAATATCTTGTTTGATTTTATCCTAAGTACTTCCAAAATTATATAGGAAGAGACCTTTATATTTGCATGTGATGGTTATACCCAAATATTTAAATTGTTTTGATATTAGGAACAATAACTATTCAATCTAATATAATGTTCTATAGAATTCAGTGGGAAAAGCACACTTTTATTCAGAATAATTTTGAAACTGAATAAGTTGTCTTTTTTAAAAGCTTTGCCAAGTTCTGAAGTCTCTTCTTTCTTAGTTGTTCCAGGTGTGCTTGCACCTGTAGTTTTGTCAAAAAATAAGAGACCAAAACTGTACTTTTTTTTGTAGTAAAAGCCAGACATACTTATTAAGAGGTAGTGTCTTTAATAAGTCAAAATATAGGCAAATTAACAAAAAGGCAAAACAAACAAGATGTATTACAAAGAAAAACATATAAATAAATAATATTAAATAATATTTAAACCTTTCCTTACTTTAAATTACTTGAGACAAGAAATTTCATCAGCAAATATTTTTTTTTTTCTGAAAGTCTTCTTATAAAATGCAGCCAGATGGAGAGAACAAAACTATTCAAAAACCTAGCCCACACAAGTACTTAATTTCTTAATTAAATTTCTTGATTAAATAAAGAATTACAACTGAAAATTCAAAATACAAATTCCAAATTTAAAAACAAGACAAATTAATTAAAGTTGTTAAAGAAACTACTACAGAATCAGTTGTTATGTTTACAAGCTGCCAGAAGTCAAAGGCAAAAGAAACCAAAAAAAAACACAACACACACAAAAAATGCTCAAAGAAATCACAAAAATAGAAGCATAAAATTGGTGCTGGAAAACACTGCTACACTAGAGCTAATGTCACTGCAAGAAAGCTGTGGATGCAGATATCTCAAATAGGGCAACACCTGACAGCCCTAACTGCCATAAAAGACCTGAGACAAAAAGTAAACCAGGATCAGACAAGGGAAATAAATGGGTATAAATTATAAATAAAAAATAAAGAAAACCAAAAGCTAAAAACTAAAGTAATCTGTAATCTTTATATGTTCAAGCTATAATAGAGCATGCTTGACCTTGAATAAAATGGTCACTGTGACATCAAACGTTGTGCCAACGTAGCAATACGTAGCATTGCAGAAATCATCTTCCAAAAGGTGGCACCTAATTACATCGTAACAGTGAGACAGGACAGGAAGATAAACAAAATTGTTAAAATGTATTTTAATTTATGACACTTAAACCTTCACTTGCCTTCAAAAAGTAATAGAGCTCTTCTAGTTAACCCAGCACACGCAATGAATATTCACATTCCATGCACATAGCAACAAGATCCAGATTTCCTGAAACTGAAAGGTACCGAAGCTAACTAACTACTGTGCTCAATGCTGGGCAATTAACATAACATAATCATCTTCATAATGTTTATCTTTCAGCTTTTCCTGTTGAGGTCACCACTGCAACATTGAACTTCCTAAACAGAACAAATTCTTCAAGAATAACTAGGATCTCCCAGTACAGTTGAGAGAGATGGATCCTCAAGTATTTCCTGGGTCTGTGCTTAGGTCTTCTCCCAGTACACAAACCATCTGAGCATCTGGGCACTGAGCAGGCTCCTGTCAATAATGGAGAATCCACTGCATCCACTGAACAGTATCATCTCCAGACAGAGGAGCAGCTTCAGCGACAGACTGCTGTCATTTTCCTGCTCCACTGACAGATTGAGGAGATTGTTCCTCCCCCACACTATGCGACTCTTCAATTCCACCCGGGGGGGTAAACGTTAACATTATTCAAAGTTACTGTCTGTCTGTATACAGTAGAACCTCGATTCACGAACGTCTCGGTACACGTAGAAATCGGTTTACGACCAAAAAGTTCGCCAAACTTTTGCCTCGGTTCACGACCATACACTCGGTATACGAACAAGCCAGTTTCCCTTTCGGTTTGTGCGTGCCGATTGCATTGTTCTCAGTCAGACGTGCGTGATTGCACGTGTGTGTGTGCTTTCGCTGTGAACTCTTTGTGCTCTATTTCATTTACCTTCCGGTTCGTACGCGCCGATTACTGTATTTAAGCACGTGTTCAGCCCCTCTCTGTTCATTGTTCTCAGTCAGACGTGCGTGCTTTACCTGTGAACTCTTTGTGCTCTACAGTATTTCGTGTGCTTTTGCAGTTAACCATAGCTTTTAAGCAAGTGAAGAGTGGTGAGAAGAAAGTTTTGCAGAAAATTGAAATCGAAGTAAAGAAATAAATTATTGATAATTATGAGCATGGCATTCATGTTACTAATCTTGCCGCCGAGTACAAGAAGTCAAAATCTACGATTTCGACTATTCTAAAGCAGAAAGAATCTATTAAAGCAGCTGATGTTGCAAAAAGAGTTACAGCGTTAATCAGGCAGATGCCTCAAGTGCTGGAAGAGGTGGAAAAACTGTTGGTAGTGTAGCTGAACAAGAAGCAACTTGCAGGGAATAGTGCAAGTGAGGCGATGTTATGCAAGAAAGCCAGGAAGATTCATGGAGATTTGCTGCAAAACTATGCTTCTACGAGAGGCGAAAGTGAGGAATTTAAAGCCAGTAGAGGATGGTTTGAAAAGTTTCGCAAGAGAAGTGGCATTCATAGTGTAGTAAGGCATTGAGAGGCTGCTAGTTCCGACGCTGAAGCTGCGAAAGAATTTGTGAAAAATTTTACAAAATTAGTGGAGGACGAAGGCTACATCCCGCAACAAGTCTTCAACTATGACGAGACCGGATTGTTCTCCACCCAGTTCCTCCTCACTTCATGCCAGAACTTGACTCATGCAAGGTTAGTTTTTTTGGTGGTTTATGGTTAGTTTTTGTATTACGGATTTTTCAAATGTTCATTTTTCGGTTTGTAGCGTGAATTGTTGCAATGTTACTTTTCTTGGTTGTTTATTAAATTTCTCATTTTTCATATGTTCATTTTTTTCCCTGTGCTTAAAACTCATTAAAAAAAAGTTTACACAGCGATCGGGTTGTAAGGCTATTAGCGTGAACTCCTGCAATGTTGCTTTCTTGGTGGTTTATGGTTGGTTTTTAAATGAAGTTCGGATTTGTTCAAATGTTCCTTTTTTCCCCCTGTGCTTAAAACTCGTTAAAAAAAAGTTTACACAGCGATCGGGTTGTAAGGCTATTAGCGTGAACTCCTGCAATGTTACTTTTTTGGTGGTTTATGGTTGGTTTTTAAATAAAGTTCGGATTTGTTCGAATGTTCCTTTTTTTCCCCTGTGCTTAAAACTCATTTAAAAAGAGTGTTTACAGCGATCGGGTCATAAGGCTACAGTATAGCGCGAACTCTTGCAATGTTAGTTTTCTCTGTTGTTCAAGGTTTTCTCAGTGTTGTTCAATGTTTTTACATTTAGTTTACTATTACACTGTGCATTCTATGGTTTAATTAACTATATTTGTGCTTAAAAACTTAAAAAATATATATATTTACATACATTTCGTATGGTCTGGAACGGATTAATTGTATTTACATACAATCCTATGGGGGAAATTGCTTCGGTTCACGACCAAATCGGTTAACGACCAGAGTTTTGGAACGAATTATGGTCATGAACCGAGGTTCCACTGTACCTGCATTGTTATCACTCTTTAATTTAATATTGTTTTTTATTAGTATGCTGCTGCTGGAGTATGTGAATTTCCCCTTGGGATTAATAAAGTATCTATCTATCTGTCTATCTATCTGGCTCCTTTCGATCTGGAAAAGCTCCAATTCTACTTCTGTGTCCTCATCTATTGCTAAGCACCTCAGTCAGTTATGTAGGGTGAGTAAAGCAACACTGTGCAACATACTCATTTCAGCCACTTGTTCACATAATCTTATTCTTAAAATCATTATTTAAGACCACAGGTGAGGGATATTTGGTATACTAATCAGTAAATGGAAAATATATCTCCTGCTTCAACACCACTGTCCAGTATAGTACATGGAAAAGTGATACAAATCCATTAGTTTGTTGGTCAATCCCAGGATCCACCTCTACCTTCAGCTGTAGACCAAGTCCTGAGGTACTTGATCTCTTCCGCTTGGGGCAGCTGCTTACCCTTTAATTGCAGAGAACATGCCACTCTTTTCTAGTAGAAAACCATGACCTGTGATTTAAAGGTGCTAATTCTAATTTCAGTGACACCTCACTCCATTGCATATCATTTCAAAACTCTTCAGAGGTCACAGTCTGATGATTCTCAGAAGATATCATCATCTGAAAACAGCAAATATGCAGCCCTAAGGTTCTCAAAATGGATACCCTCCACACTTTGGCTGAGCCTTGGTTTAATGCTTATGCCTAAGGTGCATCCTTGATAGAGTTCAGTGCTTACAGTTAATGGTTTTGACTTAATGCCATCAATGTAAACACAACTCTTAATCCACAAGCATAGGAATCAAAGCGCATGCAGCACTGGTCCCAGAGCACCTATACTCTTGAAGCAACTTCCACAAGATGCCACAGAATACACAGTCATGCTCTCTTTCAAAATACCAAAAAATGGATGCAGATAAAATTGAGAAAACACCGTGACCCCCCAATTATCTGTGCAAGAGCTGTTCTACTGTTCCATGGCCAAAAATAAGACCCTCTTACCTCCAATGTCAACCAATCTTCCAGTCCCAAGACACTGCCTACCTTTCATGGTCTGAAAAGTTGTCCTACGACCTTCTGGTGGTATGTATTAAGAAGCAATAAACCATGGACATCTCGCTAAAAAATCATTTTTTATCTTGGTCTCATTGATTAGTTTTGTTGTGAACATTCTTTTATCTTTATTTTTAAGGAACATGAACATACCTGTGTTCTGGATTCTTTCGTTTGAGACAGATATTAATATTTGTACTATTTATGTTTAAGTGCATCACACCTCCACTTTAGAGTCTCAGCATTTTGTTAATAAGTTGCTAGAATGTACTGCACTGCACTGTTACTAAGGAATGTCTCCCAATAGGCACTATGTGTCACGTCATAGAGGCTCTGCTATAAAACTTCAGCTGTCTGTCCGAGATTATGGATTTAAACCTTAATCAGTAACCTTAAACTGAGACTGTTAGGTATTCTGGTTAATAACTCAAACATCCCACTTCTCCGTTCAGTTCATAGTCTTAGCATTTTGATTCTGTTGAGATTCTGCTAGTTTTGGTAACAACTCCTGGTTCTAGTTTTGACTTCATTTACGGTTTAGTTCACTGGATTTTGTTTTTGGTAGAAGTACTTTGACAGTATTGCAAGCTGCTTTTGTTCCACTTTCTCAAAAATGCTAACATCTACCAATTTTGACATCAAGGGGGCGCCACTGAACAACAAACCACAGACACAATGTCACCCAACATAATTCTGGGTTAAAATAAAAAGGTTTTATTTGCAACCAACACTTTTCCAAATATATTCTAGCCAAAACACACAAGTAAAATTAAAGATACCCACTGCCTTCTGATCAGGCAGTACTTTCGTTGCCAGGACATGGTCTGTTGGTAGTACTTTCAGGACAGGCAGAAGTCCCATGAACTTAGAATGTAAACCCCTGAAGCACCATCTGGTGACACCCATGGAACCCAACAGGGCTATACTCCAATACTCCAGTTCCCACCATACCCTTTTGGTATCCTAATGGGTACTGAAAACCATAGATGCTGCCAATATAATGTATTGTGTGAGGAAATATTCACCAGACAACATCTACCCCAGTTCTTCTATCACACTGGCCTTTAAGCCAGATAAGGGTCCCTGCTCAGTCCTGGCTAGGATGCCAGCCCATGTGTGGAGTCTATTAGACAATTTATTTTTAACAACGGCTTTGCAGTTTCTCACAATCCACTGTGCCAGCAGACAATAAAAAGAAGTCAGCTGGAATTAAACAAAGCAGGTGGAGTGAGACTGTGGTGCAGTCCAACTAAGTCACTTTGAGTATTTTGACTGGCATAACATCAGAAAGGTTTGTGTGCATCAATAATTCTTAGGGTTTTGTTGTCTGTAAATATGATCTTCTGTTAGGATTAGCCATGTCATATCAGTGTAATGGGATGAGTCAGTCAAAGAACAATCCATTGCTGACTATTATGAATATTCTAATTAGAATGAAGAAAACCTCACCAGAAACAGGGATAGCAGGACCTTCTCTCAGAACCAGCCATGGGAATTGTGTTCATAGGTGAATGTGTAATGATTGGGTAGCCTATGCAGTCATTTTGGGTTCATCTACAAAAACTTCATAAAGCTTCATAAAGCTGCTTGGGTTCGTCCCTTCACAAGATGAAGGATTAATTTTAGGTTAGGTTAACAATGTTAGTCAGGTAATTGGAAAGAATGGGATAGACTGGCATAATAACATAATGCATTCCTTAAATTAACTTTAAAACTGAGTTTTATGCACATCACATTTTGTCATGTCATATACCTAGTGCAACTAGTAATACACTAGCCATAACACCAGAGAGCCTAATAATGGTAACTGAGTTTTTTCTTCTAAAGTTGAAGAGGCATTTACAGTACTGGAAATCTTTAGACAGCTTGGGCACTACACACGCTAGACCGTGCTATCAGAAATAGTTGAATTTTTGAGTCCTTGTACAGCATCATGCAGGTAAATATTGAGCGATCTGATAGGAGTGACAATGTAACAATCACCGCAATCAAAGAATAATGAACAAGATGGAGTTTGTCTTCAGCAAACACAGGCTTGCAAAAAGTTTAACTTCAGAAACATCTGCAGCCTGCTTTCTTTGTAAATGGTACTATTGAACACAGACAGTGAACATAGATTAAAGGACACTTCAGATGAACAATTGTTTTTGATTAGTGAAATGGAACTTGCACCAAATTACACCAAGATGGAATAACACATATTTTACTGAGATTTCTTCTAAGGCATTTACTGCAGTTATGAATTACCAGCAGCGAAACTCAGATCAGCAGGAATCAAGGGTAATGTGTTTAAATGGACTGATAGCTGGCTTCAGGGGCGGAAAGCAGCACATTATAGTTAGAGCTTCATCATCTCCATGGGAGATTCTTTTTCGTGTCATTCCTCACATATTGGTTTTAGAGTCCTAACTACTTCTCAGTTATAACAATGGTTTAGCCCAGGGTGTCCAGTTCAAATGAAGCAAGTCTGGAAAAAATTTCTTATGGTTCAGATTTACCTGCTGCAGTGAGAATTTAGACTATATTTAAATGAAAATCATTTACAAATATTCAGTAACTATTTAATGATGGAAAAAAGGATATATATATATATATATATATATATATATATATATAAATATATATACTGTATATATATGATTCCCCAACCTGGCGCATGGCTCCATGGGAGATGGAGTCCTCCACAGCCTGGTTGGGGGCTCGGATGGACGCTAGGGGGAGCTGCATGGAGTTTGCAGCCCGGCTGGTCAAATCTTCAGCCCCATCCGGAAATGCAATTAGGACCAGGTGGTTAAGCACCTGGAACACTTCCGGAGGAGTGGTGGGAAAGAAGAGTGTATTATTGTTGTGTGGAAAAGGAGTGCTTTTGGGACTGTGTATTGCCTGTGGGTCACGGGAAAGACGTGCTCCCACGGGTGAAGAAAAATAAAAGCCCTTGGGTTCTATACGTGCCTCTGTGTCATTCTGTGCCGGGTCAGGCGCCTATATAGAGCCTTTTCTACAATATATATATATATATATATATATATATATATATATATATACTAATAAAAGGCAAAGCCCTCACTGACTGACTGACTCATTCATCACTAATTCTCCAACTTCCCGTGTAGGTAGAAGGCTGAAATTTGGCAGGCTCATTCCTTACAGCTTACTTACAAAAGTTAGGCAGGTTTCATTTCGAAATTATACGCGTAATGGTCATAACTGGAACCTCTTTTTTTGTCCATATACTGTAATGGAAGGCAGCAAGATGGCCGTAGGAGACGGAGTTGCGTGTCGTGTCATCACGCCTCCTACGTAATCACGTGAACTGACTGTGAACTCAGTACGTAGAAAAGAAGGAGGAGCCCCAAAGAGCGCTGAAGAAAACACCCCAAAGAGCGCTGAAGAAAACATTCATTACACAATTGACAAGGCAGTGAAACAATAAGAAGCGAGTGAGTAACGCATACAAGCATCTTCATAAGACACGAGGTATAAAAAAGCACGGTGTAAACAGTAAGTCTAAATTAAGTTTATAGAAACGCTCCCGCTGCCGTTTGCTATACCATATTCGCGAGATACAAGTTTAATGAGAAGACACGAGGTATAAAAAAGGACGGTGTAAACCGTAACCTTAAATTAACTTTATAGAAACGCTCCCGCTGCCGTTTGCTATACCATATTCGCGAGATACAAGAGTAATGAGAAGTCACGAGGTATAAACGAGAGTTTGGATCACTTTGTAACAGAGTTAAAATTGCTGTAGCGAGAAACTTCTAACTGCCGGGTCTTAGCTAACATTAAATAAACCCGTGGACATCGCAACATCACACAAGAGAGCGGCTCATGTGAAGTGACTGAACGCAGCAGGAGTGATCACTTCGATGAATCAAACCTGTTCAAAAAACACATTACACAATTGATAAGGTAGGAAAAGAATATGAAACAAAGCACAGTATAAACCGTAACTTTAAATTAAGTTTATAGAAATGCTGCCATTTTCAATACCATATTCGCCCCTGCGAAGCACGGGGATTATGCTATATATATTAAACTATTTCAACCATTCTATGATCTGCTTCTCGCAACTGAAAGAGGGCACCGTGGCAGAAGTTAGCCGACTTGCTCACCAACCACAAGCGTTACCTGGTAGGTAACCACCCATACAATCAGATTGTGAATCAGACTACGAATGCCTGCAATGTAATTACCCCGATCTACATGCTGTCAAATGAACGAACCACACGCCGTGGCACAACGTTAGGGGCTTCACCTCTAGCGCTGACGTCCGAGGTTCGATTCCCGTAAGGGAGTGCAGTGAGTGTGTACGCCTGATGAGCATACTATGCATCTTCAAAGCATCTTCTTTAAATTGAGTTTATAGAAACGCTCCCGCTGCCGTTTGCAATACCATATTAGATGACTTTGTAACAGAGTTAAAATTGCTGGAGCGATAAATTTTTAACTGCCGGGTCATGTCGCGTGTTCTCAGGTAGGTACACCAAAAAATGTATACATTTATGCATGTAATGGGCAAACAAAAAATGTACTATACCCGAAAGCACTACAGTAGTACTCAATGAATCTTTACTTCTTAAATGTTAATGTTTTACTGTTTAATAATTTATACGCTTCTTATATGTTGTTCAGATTCTTTTATCAAAATACCAGAAACAGCGCACTGCACGATAACGTGGAGTGAATACACTTGACATGAGCATTCATGTTATTTATCCTCTTTCTCTGTACGTTTACCATTCGTTTGCTCAGAGGTTGATGCGCTTGCTGCTTAATGAGTAGCTCTTCACCCTAGCGTCCCGCTGCTTCTCTTCTTTCGTCGGCATCTTTCCCCGTTAAAACTGATTTTTTTTAAAACTTAGTATTTTTTATTTAATTTTTCAGTTAAGCTGGCACTTAAATCTGCCTCAAGAATGATTAGCGAAGGTGGTAGAGAATGGAAACGGCAGCCGTACGCATCCGCCACGGACGCACTAGTGCGCGCAGTTGTGAGTTGATTCTACAATAAAATAAAATAAAGATAAAAAGAGTAATAACTTGCAGCACCGCTATTCAATTACACTTGCCTAACGCCTCTCCTAAGGGGAAATACTGTGGGATCTGGGCATCCGTCAAAGCACCAATCACAGGCCCGATTAGAAAGCGGGAAGCTGTGATTTGTCGTCTCCCTCCCATGTAACAATCACAGCCCGTGTTGCAACGCACTATGTATGTATGTGTATATATGTGTATGTGTGTGTATATGTATGTGTATATATATATATAAGTTGATATGTGTGGGAAAGCGAATAGTAGATGTGACGTAGTATATATGTACCAAATTTCAAGTCAATAGGTGAAACGGTTTGCGAGCTACAGCTGATTTAAAATCCTGGACAGACAAACGAATAGCCACGGTAGCGTATTATAGAAGAAGATTTTACTGTTTAATAATTTATATTTATATGCAATGTGCTTCTTATATATTACTTCATATTCTCATATGATAATGATGTTAATGTTGTTTATATTGATTTCTATGTTATTGTAAGTTCTCTTTATTTGTGGAAAAATAAATTTGGCAATTAACAAACTTATTTTATACATACTACATTTTATTTTTTTCTCTTGCACTCAGTGAGCGAATCCACTGGGTAATCAGCTATATATATATGTACATGACAGCAACACTCATAACAATAACAACACAATTACATTGACAATCATGTTACGTTATTTTTAAAGTGTTTCCTTTTCTTTTTCATAACCTCTTTAACACACTACTTCTCCGCTGCGAAGCGCGGGTATTTTGCTATATATATATATATATATATATATATATATATATATATATATATACAGTGGTGTGAAAAACTATTTGCCCTCTTCCTGATTTCTTATTCTTTTGCATGTTTGTCACACAAAATGTTTCTGATCATCAAACACATTTAACCATTAGTCAAATATAACACAAGTAAACACAAAATGCAGTTTGTAAATGGTGGTTTTTATTATTTAGGGAGAAAAAAAAATCCAAACCTACATGGCCCTGTGTGAAAAAGTAATTCCCCCCTGAACCTAATAACTGGTTGGGCCTCCCTTAGCAGCAATAACTGCAATCAAGCGTTTGCGATAACTTGCAATGAGTCTATTACAGCGCTCTGGAGGAATTTTGGCCCACTCATCTTTGCAAAATTGTTGTAATTCAGCTTTATTTGAGGGTTTTCTAGCAGGAACCGCCTTTTTAAGGTCATGCCATAGCATCTCAATTGGATTCAGGTCAGGACTTTGACTAGGCCACTCCAAAGTCTTCATTTTGTGTTTCTTCAGCCATTCAGAGGTGGATTTGCTGGTGTGTTTTGGGTCATTGTCCTGTTGCAGCACCCAAGATCGCTTCAGCTTGAGTTGACGAACAGATGGCCGGACATTCTCCTTCAGGATTTTTTGGTAGACAGTAGAATTCATGGTTCCATCTATCACAGCAAGCCTTCCAGGTCCTGAAGCAGCAAAACAACCCCAGACCATCACACTACCACCACCATATTTTACTGTTGGTATGATGTTCTTTTTCTGAAATGCTGTGTTCCTTTTACTCCAGATGTAACGGGACATTTGCCTTCCAAAAAGTTCAACTTTTGTCTCATCAGTCCACAAGGTATTTTCCCAAAAGTCTTGGCAATCATTGAGATGTTTCTTAGCAAAATTGAGACGAGCCCTAATGTTCTTTTTGCTTAACAGTGGTTTGCGTCTTGGAAATCTGCCATGCAGGCCGTTTTTGCCCAGTCTCTTTCTTATGGTGGAGTCGTGAACACTGACCTTAATTGAGGCAAGTGAGGCCTGCAGTTCTTTAGACGTTGTCCTGGGGTCTTTTGTGACCTCTCGGATGAGTCGTCTCTGCGCTCTTGGGGTAATTTTGGTCGGCTGGCCACTCCTGGGAAGGTTCACCACTGTTCCATGTTTTTGCCATTTGTGGATAATGGCTCTCACTGTGGTTCGCTGGAGTCCCAAAGCTTTAGAAATGGCTTTATAAACCTTTACCAGACTGATAGATCTCAATTACTTCTGTTCTCATTTGTTCCTGAATTTCTTTGGATCTTGGCATGATGTCTAGCTTTTGAGGTGCTTTTGGTCTACTTCTCTGTGTCAGGCAGCTCCTATTTAAGTGATTTCTTGATTGAAACAGGTGTGGCAGTAATCAGGCCTGGGGGTGTGAATCTTAGGTTATTTTTTAACAAGGGGGCAATTACTTTTTCACACAGGGCCATGTAGGTTTGGATTTCTTTTCTCCCTAAATAATAAACACCATCATTTAAAAACTGCATTTTGTGTTTACTTGTGTTATATTTGACTAATGGTTAAATGTGTTTGATGATCAGAAACATTTTGTGTGACAAACATGCAAAAGAATAAGAAATCAGGAAGGGGGCAAATAGTTTTTCACACCACTGTATATATATATATATATATAAATATATATATATATATATATATAGATAGATATAGATATAGATATAGATAGATATATAGATATCGATATAGATAGATATATGTGTATATATATGTAAATATGTATATGTATATATATACTGTATGTGTCTATATGTGTATATATATATATATATATGTATGTGTGTGTATATATATATGTGTGTGTGTATATATATATATGTATCTGTGTGTGTATGTGTATATATATATATATATATGTGTATGTGTGTATGAATGTGTATATATATATATATATATGTATATATATATGTATGTGTGTATGTATATGTATGTATGTCTGTATATGTAGATATGTGTATATGTAGATATGTATATATATATATATATATATATGTATATATATGTTTACATAACCTCTTTAACACACTACTTCTCCGCTGCGAAGCGTGGGTATTTTGCTAGTATATATATATATATATATATATATATATATATATATATATATATATATATATATATAACTGGTTGGCGAATATAATATCCTGATTAAAACAATGCAATAAGATTAACATTAACTTTTACATAGTTAAATGTTTGATTTACTCCTGCATCTCCACAAGGCTCTGTTTCTGTTTTGTGCTTGTTGCCGTGTGATTCCAAGTCCCCCAAGACTTGACTTTCAAAAACAGATATGTGGTAATTTATAATTAAGAAAATATAAAATAATCACAAATGTATTTTTAGATTTAAGGCAACACTACGATGTAACAGTCAGCACTTGATTTCTCTCAGGCTGTAAGCAGGTGGATGTCTCTTAGAATTGTAAATATTTGTAGGGTTCATCTGAACAATAGACTGGATTAGGCCGAGGACAGAGGTCTGTTACACAGAACGGACCAAAGCAGACTTTTGTTTTTGAGGAAACTCTGCTCATTTAATGTGTGTGACAAAATGCGGTTTGGTGTCCATTTTAGGACACCTTCCTCCTTATGACAAAACCTCATCCCTCACCTGGCAACACCTTTATCTCAAAGCAGGATCTGTTATCCAACAAATTTTCCTGCTCCCAGTGACAGAACTCCATTCTTCCTCTTGTCACTTTCAAAACAGCATCAGTCATCGAACAATTCACCATTCGTATCCCACTGTCAAACACAACACCATACTCCTTACTGTCTCCAACCTCTACCAAAATCTCTCTGTCTCCTCCCTCCTGCCTCACATATAGAAACATTAAAAACGATTGCTGGATACTTCAGAAGGGGTAGCTGTTAACCATTTTTAAAATGTTGGCTTTAAACTGACAAATTTGTTACTGCCGGACAATAGTCAGAAAGGAAATGTACATCTGTTATTCTTTCCTTCAGGCTACACATTACACTTTGTATTTACATGGGTGGGTGGGAATACATTTTAGATCAGGGGTCGCCAACTCCGGTCCTGGAAGACCACTGTGGCTGCAGGTTTTCATTCTAAGCCGTTTCTGTTTTTGCTGCTAATTAACTTCTTTTGAAATAATTTGAATTGACTTGCTCTTGAAGACTCAGACCCCTTGAATGTTTCTTTTTCCTTAATTAGCATCCAAACAATAATGAGATACAAAATGAGCCAAAACAACTGGTGTCCATCATATAGTATCTGAAAATAAAGAAAGATGAAGGTCTCAGGAATGTTGATCTGCTCAGGTCCCTAAAAATTGTAACAATGCTCTTAAAAAAAAGAAAATCAACAATTTCAGAAATGTTTGCTAATGCACCATGAGAGCAGCAACAAGCCATGAAATTAAAGAACTGGTAGATAGATAGATAGATAGATAGATAGATAGATAGATAGATAGATAGATAGATAGATAGATAGATAGATAGATAGATAGATAGATAGATAGATAGATAGATAGATAGATAGATAGATAGATAGATACTTTATTAATCCCAATGGGAAATTCAAATTCTCCAGCAGCAGCATACTGATACAATAAATAATATTAAATTAAAGAATGATAATAATGCGGGTGAAAAACAGACAATAACTTTGTATAATGTTAAATGTTAACGTTTACCCCCCTGGGTGGAATTGAAGAGTCGCATAGTTTGGGGGAGGAACGATCTCCTCAGTCTGTCAGTGGAGCAGGACAGTGACAGCAGTCTGTTGCTGGAGCTGCTCCTCTGTCTGGAGATGATCCTGTTTAGTGGATGCAGTGGATTCTCCATAATTGATAGGAGCCTGCTGAGCTCCCTTTGATCTGCCGCAGATGTTAAACTTTCCAGCTCCATGCCAACAATAGAGCCTGCCTTCCTCACCAGTTTGTCCAGGCGTGAGGCGTCTTTCCTCTTAATGCTGCCTCCCCAGCACACCACCGCGTAGAAGAGGGCGCTCGCCACAACTGTCTGATAGAACATCTGCAGCATCTTATTGCAGATGTTGAAGGACGCCAGCCTTCTAAGGAAGTATAGCCGGCTCTGTCCTTTCTTGCACAGCGCATCAGTATTGGCAGTCCAGTCTAATTTATCATCCAGCTGCACTCCCAGATATTTATAGGTCTGCACCATCTGCACACAGTCACCTTTGATGATCACGGGGTCTATGAGGGGTCTGGGCCTCCTGAAATCCACCACCAGCTCCTTGGTTTTGCTGGTGTTCAGGTGTAGGTGGTTTGAGTCGCACCATTTAACAAACTCATTGATTAGGTCCCTATACTCCTCCTCCTGCCCATTCCTGATGCAGCCCACGATAGCAGTGTCATCAGCGAACTTTTGTACATGGCAGGACTCCGAGTTGTATTGGAAGTCTGATGTATATAAGCTGAACAGGACCGGAGAAAGTACAGTCCCTTGTGGCGCTCCTGTGTTGCTGACCACAATGTCAGACGTGCAGTTCCCAAGACGCACATACTGAGGTCTGTCTTTAAGATAGTCCACAATCCATGCCACTAGGTATGAATCTAATCCCATCTCTGTCAGCTTGTCCCTAAGGAGCAGAGGTTGGATTGTGTTGAAGGCGCTAGAGAAATCTAGAAACATAATTCTTACAGCACCACTGCCTCTGTCCAAGTGGGAGAGGGATCGGTGTAGCATATAGATGATGGCATCCTCCGCTCCCACCTTCTCCTGATATGCAAACTGAAGAGGGTCGAGGGCGTGTTGAACCTGTGGCCTAAGGTGGTGAAGCAGCAGCCTCTCCATGGTCTTCATCACATGTGATGTCAGAGCAACAGGCCGAAAGTCATTCAGCTCACTAGGACGTGATACCTTTGGGACTGGGGTGATACAAGATGTTTTCCAAAGTCTCGGGACTCTCCCCTGTTCCAGGCTCTGGTTGAAGATGCGCTGTAGAGGAACCCCCAGCTCCGATGCACAGACCTTCAGCAGTCATGGCGATACTCCATCTGGACCCGCTGCTTTACTGGCACGAAGTCTCCTCAGCTCTCTGCTCACTTGCGCTGTTGTAATTATTGGTGGGGATGTCTCTCCTATGCTAGTATCAGCAGAAGGATGTGTGGAGGGTGCAGTACTTCGAGGTGAGAGTGAGAGTGGGTTAGGGTGGTCAAACCTGTTAAAGAAGTTGTTCGTTTGGTTTGCTCTGACATGAGTTTAAAAGGGTTGCACTAAAATGACAAATAAATTATCCCACCACCACCCCACCATCTTACCAGACATTCTTCACAATTTACAAAAGTATTTCTACACAGGGATAACATGTACATTTCAGACAAATACTGACCAGGTTGTACATGTGATCCATGAACATTTCTGTATAGATTCTGTGTAGTTTAGATTAAGGATACTGGGAAATGGGTAAAAGAAACACATTCAAGAGACAACAATACTAATGTTGAACAGAGATAGGATGACTTTAGTAAAATGTTTCATGGACCTAATTTCCTTACCCATATATTCTGTTATCAAATCTGCATTTTTGTGATAATTTTGTTTGTGTTGGTTGTGGTGTGTCTGTGATCACCATGATTAAAGTTTTGTTCTTGGTCATGAATTTCTTTTGTTGTTTTCTAGGAATAAACGTGTCTCCTAAATTCTCCATTTTGCACCAAAGAAGAGCAGCGAGGCAGTGAGCCACTTTTTATGGCTGAAAGCCATAGAAGGATTTCTGTGCTATATGCAAGTGTAACAAAGTTAATTCTGTTTTTTGTAATTTTTGGTAGCTTTCAGTTATGAACTTCCCCAAAATCAATTGTTCTTGTATATAGTTAGTAGTATACTGATCATATGTTGTAGTATGGGTGCTAATTAATATTACACCCCCCAGACCACATGCACAAGGTTTCTCTGTTAAGCCACCAGGCACATGGGGTTGCTGTAATGGAAAGTTATATAAAAAGGAAGTATTTATTCTGTTAGTGTGGTTTCACGGCATTTTAATGTAATTCAGTGTAGTGTACAACACAGATACAGTATGCGTATATTCTGGGTTTTCATTTTATTTTAACTTTTATTTATTTTATATTAATAGTTTGTGTTTGTAATAATTTGTAATTGAATTGTACTCCATTTGTTTGTATGACTCCCTGTTCTTTTTGAAAAGGTTTTATTTTTTATTAAGAATGTATAAGATTATAAAGTTGGAATATTTTTATATTTTTACATGTATATTTTAAATAGTTTTTTTGTGGTGAAATGTGTATAACATATTGTAAATAGTTCTATATATAATATGTATGTAATGTTTTTAAAAAAAAAGAGACCAGATGTGTGATGGATGCTGTAGGGTCATTGGTGAGAAGCTGTTTGTATGATGCTGTATTCAGCAGGGGGTGCACACTCCATGGGAATATGTTTGTTAGAGAGTGTAGCTTTAACAGCAGTAATTTTAAGATGAAAAAAGAAAAAATAACACTAAAGAAAGAATATACTTAGCTTTTTTTAATATCAGCTGGTTTCTTACAAAATATAATATTCTAAGGAGAGCTACAGATGAAAGCGTGGTACTGTTGGGGAATTCCGGCAGTCTGCTTTGCCGTGCTTCGAGAGAGAGAGTGCGGAAGGTATGATTCCTTGGTATGGGCAGGTTTGATGTCTTCCATCAGTCCATAGTTGATCTCTAATATTCAGTGCAGTTGCCGGAGCTTTTTACTCTCTCATATACATTGTATAGAGAAAATATAGGAATCGTGAAAGAACTTGAACTTCAGGTTTTGGTGAATCTTACCTTCCTAAGTACAACAAATCCCATCTTTGAAATTATGTCTGTCTGTGTGTAAACACGATAACTCAAAAAAGTTTTGACCTAGGTCAATGAGATTTTGCACACCTGCTTTATATCAAAAATGAGCAATTCTATCAACTATAACTGAATACTTTTTTGCACTTTCAAGTAAACTATGGTTATAATTACAGATAGATTATTCAAATTTTGTACAGATATAATGATAAAAAGCAAACAACTGAAAGTACTATTTTATTAAAACAACCATCCAAATTTTTTGTATCATGGAAATGTGTACACAATATTAAAAATTCTATCAAATATAATATTCTTTCAATAGTTATTATTAATTTTATTTTAATTTATACATTATCATTTTAACAATAACGTGTAAACATTGAACATGCCATGTAAATATAAAGATGTAATGGGAACAATAAGCTGCTAAGTCCCCATTGTGTTCCTGGTAATACATTTAATTTTATATTTTTTTTTTATTTCTGCCATCATTATCATAACTAAATTTAGCTTAATGCTGTATTATCTATAGCAATTTATTGCAACAAATCTCTCTCTCTCTCTCATATATATATTATATATATATATATATATACAGTGGAACCTCAGTTCACGAACGCCTCGGTACACGTACAACTCGGTTTACGACCAAAAAGTTCACCAAACTTTTGCCTCGGTTCACGACCACACACTCGGTATACAAACAAGCCAGTTTCCCTTTCGGTTTGTGCGTGCTGATGATTTCCGCACGTGTTGCATTGTTCTCGGTCAGACATGAACTGCTGAACTGCTGCAATGTAAGAGAGAGAGAGAGAGAGAGCAGGCAGGCTCGTGTGCTGATGAGAGAGAGAGAGAGAGAGAGAGCAGGCAGGCTCTTGTGCTGATGAGAGAGAGAATGCAGGCAGGCTCGTGTGCTGATGAGAGAGAGAAAGAGAGAGAGAGAGCAGGCAGGCTCGTGTGCTGATGAGAGAGAGAGAGCAGGCAGGCTCGTGTGCTGATGAGAGAGAGAGAGAGAGCAGGCAGGCTCGTGTGCTGATGAGAGAGAGAGAGAAAGAGAGAGAGCAGGCAGGCTCGTGTGCTGATGAGAGAGAGAGAGCAGGCAGGCTTATGTGCTGATGAGAGAGAGAGAGAGAGCAGGCAGGCTCATGTGCTGATGAGAGAGAGAGAGAGAGAACAGGCAGGCTTGTGTGCTGATGAGAGAGAGAGAGAGAGAGCAGACAGGCTCGTGTGCTGATGAGAGAGAGAGAGAGAGAGCAGGCAGGCTCGCGTGCGGGAGAGAGAGAGAGAGAGAGAGCAGGCAGGCTCGTGTGCTGATGAGAGAGAGAGAGAGCAGGCAGGCTTGTGTGCTGATGAGAGAGAGAGAGAGCAGGCAGGCTCGCGTGCTAGAGAGAGAGAGAGAGCGTGCAGCTGAGAGCGAGCCTGTACGTGCAGCTGAGCAGGGAGCCTGGGTGTTTGTCAGTGTTATTCAATGTTTTTACATTAGTTTACTATTACACTGTGCATTCTATGGTGTAACTAACTATGTTTGTGCTTAAAAATATTTTAAAAAATATATTTACATACAGTTCGTACGGTGTGGAATGGATTAATTGTATTTGCATACAATCCTATGGGGGAAATTGCTTCGGTTCACGACCAATTCGGTTTACGACCAGAGGTTTGGAACGAATTATGGTTGTGAACCGAGGTTCCACTGTATATATATATATATATATATATATATATGTATATATATATATATATATATATATATATATATATATATATATATATATATATTCACGGCATTCGTAGTCTGAATCACAATCTGATTGTATGGGTGGTTACCTATCAGGTAACGCTTGTGGTTGGTCAGCAAGTCGGCTAACATCCCCACGTGCCCTCTTTCAGTTGCAAGAAGCAGATCATAGAATGGTTGAAATAGTTTACTGTCAAATAATGCAAAGAGTACGCGACACATGTTTCACCCTAATTCTGGGCTCATCGGGCGTACACACTCACTGCACTCCCTTACAGGAATCGAACCTCGGACGTCAGCGCTAGAGGCGAAGCCCCTAACGTTGCGCCACGGCGTGTGGTTCGTTCATTTGACAGCATGTAGATCGGGGTAATTACATTCATGGCATTCATAGTCTGAGTCACAATCTGATTGTATGGGTGGTTACCTACCAGGTAACGCTTGTGGTTGGTCAGCAAGTCGGCTAACATCCGCCATGTGCCCTGCGAAACACGTGTCGCGATATATATCCAGTGTCTGTCTGTCTATCTATATGTATGTCTGTCCGCTTTTCACGAGTGAACTACTTAATACTAGAATCCCTGAAGCCTATGGAAAACCTCATAATCCCAGGCCTCCTTAAATTCCCCCACACCTCTCCGTTAGCGTCTATTTCTTTGTAAATGTGTTCATCAGCACAAGCAGCCTGCTATGGCAAACCACTGCCACAGAAAGGGCAAAATGTTCCCAACTCAATTCTTGTTTATTTCAGTGTCAGGTGCCTGGAGTTGTATAAGGTAAATAATACATCATAATTTGTGTTCCGTGTCAACAATGATCTATATAAATGTAGGATGATAGGAAACGTGAGAAATGTAAGAAATGTTGAACACATACTGTAGCTAAAACAGAAAGTTTTTACATGTTATAGTACTAACGACAACAGGGTGGAGTGGGTTGGGGTGGGCTCAAATTTATATATGAAAATGTTTTTACTTTGTTATCTTCTTTCAATTCTTTGAAATCAAATCAAATAAAATAAAGAATTTGTCAAAAAAAAGTTTGCACCTTGATTCTGAAGAACCAATAAGCAGCAGCTCTAACCACTGTGCCACTGCACTGCCTAACAATATATTTCTTTTATGTACATAAAGCAGTGCATGATGTGAAATTCAGTCATTAACACAGATCAAAGTAGTTTCTGTATTAATCAGCAGTCCTAAAGTGTTGCTATGGTCTTCTTATAAGGATACTCAATACACTTAATATAAAATCTTTTTTTTATTTCTGACCTCATAAATTGAAGGCATTACAAGAAGGTTAGCCAAAAAATACTGAAAAGTGCAAATGAAAAGACATGCTGTAAACATCTTAAATGCTTGCATTAGAGTTGTAAGGGAGATCTTTGTGACTTTTTAAACAACTGTCTCAACCAAAAAGGTCATGGGGTGGATTAGACTGTGTAAAAAGTTTACACGGGAACATTAATAGAATAAATAAATACTAATTTTGATCAATATTAAGTTGAAGAAGCATTAAAATGATGAAGATTGTATTGTTATGGAAAACAAAAAGTCAAACATGCTCTGCATAGTCAAAAGGTGTGATTTGATCTTTTGTATGAATACTATATACATTTCTAGCCATCAATCAGGTGTTCAGGACTTGTATAGGACTGATGTGGCAATCCTAGGTGCAAGGAAGATGGAGCGACAGTCCATCGCAGGTTCCACTCATGAGAACATTAACTTTCACATTTACGCAGGGACAATTTGAAATCATCATTCAATTAAATATGTATGTCTTCAAGGATGAGGGAGGAAACCCAGAATACCAAGACGACAACCCACACAGACATGGGGAGAACATAGATGGTGAACAATGTCTAGAATTAATTTTGCAATTACTCTTTACTACAGTAACATCAACTGCTGCTTCCTTCCTATGAGCAATTCTAATAATGAGCAGTATATTTGATTTGTATATTTCCTTTTAGAAAGAATATACTGATGACAATCCCTTAACTCATAACTCTAATTTCAGTTGTGTAATCTCCAATGAAGATCACTGGAAGACTTTCTTTGAGATACCTTGCAGATATAATTCCACTTATAATGTCAAATATGAAACCTCTTTTTTTGGTATCCCTGATGGCATCTAACCACAAAAGTAACTTCTTTTAGAATGTGTTTCTGTATATCACTACTTTTGATCCGAGCACTAAAACCTGGGACTGTAGCCAGAACATTTTTGTGGGGCTGTAGTTATTCAGCAAGATTACTAGTGGAGTGCTGTACAATTTTTTAGTTATTTCAGAAAGTGATGTAGGATTTGGACCTTTTTCATTATTTAAGGAAAACCACTGCTATGAGGAAGATTGGAATGATCACCTGAGGGACAGATTTTGACACTACAATTTATTCTTTATCACTGATGTAGGAAGACATATAAACCTTTGCTCTCCCATTATTTTAGTGCAGTTTCACATTCTGTGGCATGCTGTACCTACTCTGATGCAACCAACCTGTTCAATTTTTAGTTTGTAAAACTCAAAAATTTATTTTCATGCTGGTTTCTATTTCTTTATTTTCCTTTAATATTGATTTCTATCTATTAAACTTCTGTATTTAAGCATGTACTCTGATGTTTGCATAGTCACATTTTTAAACAGTTCACATGCTCAGCCAGCCCTTGGCAGTGAACCAGTTATTGCTGGTTACGTTCACACATATGCACACTTGACCGGCTGTGATCATAAGTTAAACTTCTATGCACATTTTATAGCCAACATGATGTTATTAACACTGCGGTCTCCTTATTTTCATTATGCCTGTATTAAGTCTGCAGATTCTACCCATGTCAACATTAGCTTATATCAATTCTTTTTCCCGTCACACCCAAAAGATGTATGAGATTAATGATTATCGTCATAGAGACACTGGCAACCCAGCTGACATGAACCTTGTTCCCTTGCCTGGATGGAGAGACGTTGATAAAATGTGTGATCTGGAAGAAAGTCAGGTCATTCCTTGGCTTAGCCAATAGGCTGGCATGGGATGCCATCATGGTTGGCAGAGGTGAGCATAAGAACCTTAACTGGACAATATAATGTGTGGATTGTGTAATGGATGGAGCATAACCAACCAGTTGGGAGGCTGGCATGACATGCCATCATGGTAGGTAGGGGTGGACGGAAGGCCTTACTTGGCCAATATAATGGGTGGACTGTATAATGGATGGAGAATCCCAACCAGTTGTGAGGCCAAAAGAAGTGAAAGGCAGTCAAAACAAAGTCGAAAATAGAGATTTATGAAATTTTAACGAGGACATATCATTCAGCCCAGAAATCTTATCCATTCTGTTCATCTAGACTCCCCCAAATAACATCATATTGGGATCTGAAGTCAGGTGGCAGCATCCCATTTGGACAATCACATGGCTGCAAGGGAGTTGGGGTTCCATAGTGCTGCCCTGTGGGGTTCGATGGATGCTGCCAGGGGGAGCTGTTGGAAGGACAATGCTTTGTCCCAAAGTGGTTTCACCATCCCTGAAGTACTTACTAGAGCCTATGGTTTAGTACTGGAAGTACTCTCAGGTCAGGTTTTGAAAGACAGCCCTCCACATCGCCCTGGGAGTTGGAGTTGAGAGAGAAAGAGGACCAAGATTGCCTGTGAGGAGTGGAGGAAGAAAAAGTTGTTTATTGTCTGAGGAAGAGGTCTTAAGAGGTATACTGTGAACATAAACGGTCATTTGCACTTGGGAGTGATATTGTGTAGTTGTGCTTGGTGGTCCATCATGCCCACTAGTGGCCACAATATAAATAGACTTCAGTGTGAGTGATTATGGATAATCACCCTATTCAAGCTTGCTTCCTATATAACTGATGAAGCATCCCAACTGGTTTGGAGGCCAAAAGAACTGAAAGGCCATCTGTCTCCCATCTTCATGTGAAAAAAAAGTCAAAATTTGAGATTTAAAGAAATTTTAATGAGAACAAGCCCAACCAGCTAGTCTGTTCTATTCACCTAGACTGTCCCGAATAACATCAAGTCGAGATTTGAAGTCAGGTGTGAGCGTCACTCTTGGAAATTCCTATTTGGATAATCACTTGACTGCATGGTAGTTGTGTTTCCATAGTAATGCCCTTTGGGGTTCCATGGGTGCCACAAGTGGGAGCTGTTTGAAGGAGGATCCTTTGTCCCAAGGTGGATCCACCATCCCTGAAGTGCTTACTGTACCCTATGGTTTGGCACTTGAAATAGTTTTGGGTCGGGTTTTGAAAGGGAGCCCTCCATATTGCCCTGGGAGTTGGGAGTCAGGAGCAGGAAGAGGACAAAGCTTTCCTGGGAGAAGTGGTGGAAGAAAAAGAGATTGGATTGGATTTATTATTATCTGATGAAGATGCCTATACAAGTTATACTGTGAACATAAGCAGTCGTTTGCACCCAGCACAGTTGTTATGTACTTGTGTCTGGGGTTTAGGAGTCTGTGATGCCCCCTAGTGGCCACAATATAAATATGCTGAGTGTAAGTGATTATGGATAATCCCCCTATTCAAGTTTACTTCCTGTCTTGTTCATATTGCTACCAGGATAGACTCTGGTACACATAACCCTTACAATGATTTAATAAAGAAAAGATGGATAAATAAATATACATCTTTGGTATGTGGAAGAAAATAATATCTCACAGTGAAAAAGGAATCCAGTCATGTTAGGGTCTGTAAGCAGTATAATGTCATGCAAGTCAGCATATGGGGCCTCATGTTTAATGACGTGCATTGAATTCACACTAAAACATGGTGTACAGACAAAAGTGGAAATGTGTGCATGCACAAAAAATCCAAATGCATACATCTGTGTGTATACCAAGTTCCATGCACTTCCCCTTTACAAATCCCAGCGAACATGAAATTTAACACACATGTCTACAGCCCCACCCCGACTCATCCCAGAATTTTGCATATTCGGATATGCTAATCAATATAAATATCACCTTCCTTTCAGAGTTTAGTTAAAAAGCAATCAAAAAGGCACGTGAAAAAAAGAATAATTTCATTGAATGCGACAGAAAAACGTACTATTTGTTCGCTTATGCAGTGGTATAAGAAACAAAAGTGTGGCAGAAAGACTCGAAAGATTCAAGTTCAGATAAAAATAAAAGACGTGTTCAGATATCATAGTCGACATGAAACGGTGAGTTGCAGGCCACTGTCTCTTTATTCTGTTTCAGACAATATTACAAAAGCTGACCCCCGTGCAATGCTCAGGCAGTGATGGTGCTCCTGTGCCGAGCTCGACTTTGGGCGCTGGTAGCACACACATCTCTGCCTCGAAAACTGCTAGGAGACCATCTGGCTGTATGCTGACGGACTGTTCAGGAGTTACAACATGCAATAGTGGATGCTGTATGAAATGTGGCCAATGAACTAAGGAATATAAGAGCTGTACTATGTGATATTGAACACAAATTAAATTAATTGGTTAAAAAAATAAATGATTACCTCTTTTTACATTCTGCTAATTACATTCCAACAAAGTAGTAATGCTGTCCGATCTGGCTGATCATTTGGTGGGTCAGGGTCCGGTTCGTCATATCGCATCTGTTTAGGTACAGGCAAGCCGGTGACACACTTTCCTCAAACTCTGCCTTTGTAAAGCTAGCTCCAAGAGGATAGCTATTAGAATTCGAAATCGACATCTGTAAATACGTGCTCTCTTTTACCAATGCTAAAGCAGCCATGGTAGCCATTCCATGCACCATTGTATTACAGTAATCCCTCACTTATCGCGGGAGATAGGTTCCAAGGCCGACCGCGATAACTGAATTTCCGCGAAGTAGGGACACCATATTTATTTATTTAACGTGTATTTGGACGTTTTTAAACCCTCCCTGTATTGTTTACAACCCACCCTTTACTCTATTAATAACAGGGACAACTGCTAAGCAATATGAAATCGGTAGATAAGCTTACACTTACTGTATAGCGAAGTACACGTAGCTGTATATGACGTGATGATGGTGATGAATATGCTGCGCAGTAAAAATGATGACACTTGCCTAACGCCTGACTTTATTGAAAAGAAACAGGCTCGTAGGCTCGCTGGCTCTCAGCTGCACTCGCACTCTGGCGCTCTCTCTCTCTCTCTCTCTCTCAGCAGCACGTGAGACCCCCCCTCCCCCCTCTCCTCTCAGCTGCACGCACACTCTGGCGCTCTCTCTCTCTCTCTCAGCAGCACGGCTATTCGTATACCGAGTGTGCATTTGTGAACCGAGGTTCCACTGTATATTTAAAAACCCGCGAAGTCGTGAATCCGCGAAAAGTGAACCGCGAAGTAGCGAGGGATTACTGTATTACAGAATGATTATAATCAAGTGAATTAAATTTGTAAACGATATGCAATTAAGTTTCGATATGATAATGATATGCACAAGCTTCAGTGTATTTGATAAAACCCTCATTATAAAGTAGAATCTAAAAAAAAAAAAAATCAGACCACAGAAACAGTAGCACTACTTTGATGCTGGGTGCCGCCAGTTTACAAAAACAAGCAGAAACATGCGTATGCAAGGGGTGACCCTGCCGTTTTTATACATCTCGAAGTGAATGTGGAAATGGCCATACACAACATTACAACATTTTAGTGCATACGTGCAATTTATACATGAGGCCGCTGGCCTTTACAATGCCTTGGAAAAGAGCCAATGACAAAAGCGAAACTAGTGACCACGCAACTGAATTGGGCTACCACGTGGTGTTTGTTATGCAAATTTCCCTTTAAACGGTATATTCACCAGGAAAGTTAGCAGCAATGTGGCCCTGTGTGCTAGACATGACACTTTGCTACTTAAAGGAATGGTCAGCTGACCTAGGGGTTCTTTATCTCTATCACCACAGCAAGTCACCCTGGACTGCTAAGGTGAGTTGTAGGAGTGTGGACCCAGAGGTTGGACTTGACAATTAAATCTACAACTGAAAAATACCCATTAACCATTTCTGGAGGCCTTTGACCTTGGAGCTGGGAATCGAGCCAAGCCAACAGTTTGATTGGCTGGAGGAGGAGAGGCCAGAGAAATATACATGACATGTCATAGAGGAGAGGTACAGTAACTCACTGGTTAGGTAGGTAAGAGACTACAAATCTGTGTTAGTCAGGTTCAGGAGGGCAAGTAGAGCTTTATTTTTATTTGGTTATTCAAAACGATTGTATCCTTTGTTGTGAATTCACCTCCCTGTGTTATTATTTCATTATTACAAGATGTGTTTTTATATCTTTGGTTGCTTGGCATTTACTTTCGGTTCAGAGACGGTTCAAAATCTCCCCCACACTGGCCAGACCAGATACGAGACAAACTGACAGACAGCGATCACACCAGGATTCAAACCAGCTTTATGTTTTCCTGATCTATTTCATATGTATTTTTGTTTTGATTTTTGATTTTAAAACATTTTTAGTTAAATTATTTTTTCATTTCCCAATCACATTTTGTTTAGTATAGGTGCCACCACTTTGTGATACATAGATGCTAGGGAGGTCTGTCTTGTCCCATAATGTCACCAATGCATTGGGTTAAAGGTCAGTGTAATGCACATACTCACGTCTGAGATTATGAATAACTTACGTGAGACTTTGCATGCAAACTTCTTCTGGCTAGTTTTTTTTTCTGGGTAGAAGAGCTTTAAATACAATTTTTAACTTCTGTTTAGGGTTTTGTTTTTGGTTTTGATGACAGAGTGCTTTGATCATTTGATACAGGCCTTCGTGTGATTAATTTGAGTACATTTCATCTCCTGGCCATTTTCTATTTAAATTTGCCCTCTCCCATTTTTGGTAGAACAGTAACTTCAGTGCTAAACTTTGCCGTTATGTCACCCCTTAAATAAAATAAACCAGTATAAATGTGGGAGGAGCTAAAAAGAGAGGCCGGCTGAAAAGAAGGTTTTGATAAATTTCAAGTAATTGGCATATTGAAAAGTTTTTTCTATTTAATACCTATCTGCTTCAAATAACATTCAATTATCATTTGCATGCCAGGCAGTTTGCCTTTTTTATCTGTGAAATGCTTTTTTACAAGATGCTTTGTATTCATGTGTACAATAAAGAGGAGTGGTACAAATCATGGCTTATGGAACAACTTCCATCATAACTACAAAAGACACATCAGTTGTGGGTCACCAAGGGCGCTTAAAGTGTGTCTTCCCTCAGCAAATTAAAAAAGAGAGAGAGAGAGAGAGAACATCTGTGCTGCATGATATTGTGAGTTTGGCAAAGACAGCACTGATTTTTATCATCTTCTGTCAGAGTGCGCATGCCACAGTCTGGGCATCACTCCCAAACCCCTACATAAACTTAAAAAAGACGATAAAGCAATTACATACTGTTCATTAGATACTGACATTTTTCCAGATTTTTTAAAGACAGCTGTAGCTACATCCCTACTCAAGAAAAATAACCTTGATACTGCTTTTTGGACAATTTTAGACCTTTCATTTAGGTGACATTTTAAGAAAAAGCTTTTCTGCATTTAAATAATTACACAGCTAAAAACTCTATTAAACTGAAGAATCTAGACATTATTGTGGACTCAAACCAAACTTCAAATCACCTATTAACCATATTACTATCATTTTAGATACATTGCAAAAGTTAGTGTTCATATAACATTTCAAGATTCTGAAAGATTAGTGCACACTTTTGTGTTTAGCTGACTAGAGTATTGTGATGCACTCATAAGAAAGAAATACATGAGCTGCAGCAAGTTCAAAATGCAGGATCTTAAACAAAAAAGAAAACTGAAGCATGTTTTAGTACACTTACACTATTTAACTGTGTCACTTGCTCCTTCTTATACAGTATTTTGGAGTGTCTGCCCTAATTGTGATGTTAGATCTTCAAACACGTGTTATTCTGAGAGCCAAGCATAAAAGAACTGGAAGGCAGCTTTCTGCTGTTCTGTACCAAAAGTCTGGTGACATTTTGATTCTTCATTTTAGTGGTCTTGCTCGTTAAGGGTCCCCAACCTTAATTGCTTATTTCAATCTTAAACTGCTGCATTCAGTGTTTTAATTGCTCCTTATTAGCAATAAGATGTAAATGACAAAGCAGCCAGCAGTTCTCCATCTAGCTGGTTTCCATTTACATCTGTGTGTGTTCATCATACACTGTTTGATTTAATAAAACACTTAATAGAAAAATGTGACAGACAGAAAATTATCCGTTTAAGGTTTCAAATCATTTGGATGATATCTTTGGAAAGGAAAAAATCTACAATATAAGAATTTAACATTGCAGACTAACAAGCCATAAAATTAAGTAAAGTCTGAGATGGGCAAGGATTGGTTTCTAATTAAGCAATTGGGTTGGAATGAACACCTGTAGCCACTGTGACTCTCCAGGACCGACATTGCCCACTCATGTTCTAGGTTAATGCATTATGATTATTATACATAACTTTATCACATGTATGCATTGTAGAATGCCCAATCACGTGGGTCGTTTGGCCTTCAGCCTCAAGCAGGTTTGTTTTGTCCAGCATCCCTTCAGCTGTAGCTTTTATTTGTCTCTCTTCCCTGACCATTAGGGCATAGCATCAGACTTATACCATTATAACAATTGGAGACTTAAAAGTCTTTATATGATTCTTTCTTCTATTTCTTGACTTGTAAAGCTCTTTGAACTGTACTTTTTCTCAACTAAAATAGATATTGCCTGCAGTCAAGAAGGAGAAATGAAAACCAAATGAGACTTTCACTGCGCCAACGATCCTCAATGTCCGGTCACTATTCAGGGAGACAAGCTAATGAAGGACAGGCTCACCCTTTCGTTTTGCATGAATGCAAGCGGGGACTTCAGAATGAAGCTAATGCTCATCTATCACTGAAAACTTTTACTTTTATTTTCATATTATTAAGGCTTTTTTATACTGTAATATCTTTTTTTCAAATTTTCTACTATAAAAAAACAAAAATAATAAAAAAAATAGGGTTAGGTGGGCTTGGGAACCAATTAATTACATTTAAATAAATTTTTATGGGAAAGATTGCTTTGGACTACAAACAAGCTGGTTCACGAACAGACTTCAGGAACGGATTGTGTTCGTGCACCACAGGCACCACTGTACTTTATACAGACGCTCAAGGAAAAAACAAGATATATATATATATATATATATATATATATATATATATATATATATATATATATATATATATACAGTGGAACCTCGAGATACAATCACCTCTGTATACGAGAAACTCAAAATACGAGGAAAGTATGAGCGAAAAATTCAGATCTAAATGCGAGCATTGGCTCGCGTAACGAGCCACGAGCCAGGCTGTGGGTATAGCTCGCGGCTTAGCGAGGGGGCGTGGTAGCAGTTGCGAGCCGCGATCTGCGGTGTCTGCGTTTCTCACTTAAGTGCACAGGTGGGAAACTGTCCACATCCATGATTGTTCCTGTGGCTGATGGGCTGCAGCTGCCATGTCCTCCCCGCATATATAGAGAAGCGCGAGACAGTTAAGGGGGAGAAGAAGTAAAAGAAAAGAGAGGACAGAGAACGGAGGTTGCGGCAGGCAGGCAGGCAGGCAGCAGCAGTAGGAAGTCAGTGCGGGAGAGCGAGCGAGTGCAGGCTCGCGTGTAGCTGAACAGTGAGCTGAACAGGTGAGCCAAACAGCTGAAGCAGGACGGTGTAGAGAAGGTCAGCTGCATTAAGAGTGTCTCGCCTGTTGCAGAGCCCGCAGGTGAGACGCTAACAGAGAAGAAGCACCGGGGATTGTCATCTGTTTTTTAAAGACTGTATCCTTTTGACGTTTTAACCTCGTGTTAAAGGATTGTTATTCTTGTGTATTTTAAACCTCCACTTCAAAACTGTTTTAAGGATTATTTATTTAAAGATTTATTGAATGCTCTACTGCACTTTGGACACCTGTTTTGATTCTTTTAATAATCAGTTATATTATTTACCAGTGTTATTTATTAAAGGTAGACTACAGTATATATAATTTATCTGTGTTATTTGTTAGGAAAATTGATTTTTATGTTAATATATTTGGGGTGCGGAACGGATTAACTGGATTTCCTTTATTTTCAATGGGGAAGTTTGTTCTAGATACGAGAAATTCGCTATACAAGCTCAGTGCTGGAACGAATTAAACTCGTATCTAGAGGTTCCACTTTATATACATTATATATATATATACAGTAATCCCTCCTCCATCGCGGGGGTTGCGTTCCAGACCCCCCTGCAAAAGGTGAAAATCCACGAAGTAGAAACCATATGTTTATATGGTTATTTTTATATTGTCATGCTTGGGTCACAGATTTGAACAGAAACACAGGAGGTTGTAGAGAGACAGGAACGTTATTCAAACACTGCAAACAAACATTTGTCTCTTTTTCAAAAGTTTAAACTGTGCTCCATGACAAGACAGAGATGACAGTTCCATCTCACAATTAAAAGAATGCAAACATATCTTCCTCTTCAAAGGAGTGCACTTCAGGAGCAGAGACTGTCAGAAAGAGAGAGGAAAGCAAACAAATCAATAGGGCTGTTTGGCTTTTAACCGTGGCACAAAGCTGTTGAAGGCAGCAGCTCACACCCCCTCCGTCAGGAGCAGAGAAAGAGAGAGAGAGAGAGAGACAGAGAAAAACAAACAATCAAAAATCAATACGTGCCCGTCGAGCTTTTAAGTATACGAAGCACCTTGCAGCATGTCGCTTCACGAAGCAGCTGCACAGAAGGGAGCAACGTGAAGATAATCTTTCAGCATTTTTAGACGAGCGTCCGTATCGTCTAGGTGTGCGAACAGCCCCCCTGCTCAATCTCCCTACGTCAGGATCAGAGAAAGTCAACGCAAGAGAGAGAGAGAGAAAAACGTAAGTTGGGTAGCTTCTCAGCCATCTGCCAATAGCGTCCCTTGTATGAAATCAACTGGGCAAACCAACTGAGGAAGCATGTACCAGAAATTAAAAGACCCATTGTCCGCAGAAATCCGCGAACCAGCAAAAAATCCGCGATATATATTTAAATATGCTTACATATAAAATCCGCGATAAAGTGAAGCCGCGAAAGGCGAAGCACGATATAGCGAGGGATTGCTGTATATATATATATATATATATATATATATATATATATATATATATATATATTACAGTAGATATATGGTCTCCAAAATTGGACAATTAAGAATTGGAAATATTGTATACCCAGTCTGATGCATTGTGAATTCTGGTTAGACATAAGGGTGTGATGGTCAGAACTTGGTTTAACCAGCATGAGGTCATGGACTCATCCTCTTTTGTCATCTGTGCAGGCTGGTGGTGATAGTGTAATGTTGTAGGTATTGTGTTGTTGGGAAGATTTAGGCCTCTTTATACTAATCATTTGAACGCCAGAGTGTACCTAAACATGTTTCTGAGCATGTCTCTAGCAGGATGGTATACCATGCCATAAAGCACACGTCATCTCAAGATGGCACCATAAAGATAAGTTACTTCAGTTTTTTAACATAGTCTAAACCGTCAACAGAACCCAATTCGATAGATTTGGAATGACGGAGAACAAGAGATTTGAAGTGTGACTGAATAGTCTGCAGCAATTGTGTGTTGCTATCAAGTCAGCATAAACTAAAATCCCTAAAAATTGTTTCCAGAACCTTGATGAATTCACGCTGTAAAAAACTTGGTAATGGTAAGGAGTGCTATTCTTGTACCTTATCTTACACAGAAAATAACGATGACAAAATATGCAAAAATAGACAATGTATCAAATAGCTAAGCAAAATGGGGGTATGAACAAAGAAAGAACACAGTGTATCAATCGAAAAGAAGTAAATAAACATCTACATCTAAGTGTCAGGTCAAAAATCCCTGTTTAACCCCTTACCCAATTGCCAATCTTAAAGTATCCCCAAACAGTACCAAACTCAACTCCCTGGGTGGGAAATGCTATGGAGATTTGAGAGGAGAGTCTATGATACCTCCTAGTCAATTGGGTGGAGAATGCAGTTTCAACCTGGACTTTTCAAAGGTGAAATCTTGGAAGATTGACAGAAGACTATTCGTTATCTTATTAACTTGCATTAAACGGTGTCGGACTGAGAGCGGTATGGCAGACTGCATGGAAGTAGCCTGAGAGAGCTGGCACTATATGGGCTACTAAGGGCTCAAGATGTCCCCAAGGGGCAATAAGGTGCCTGTATAGTCAATGGCAATGAGATTGATGCTACAGCTGTCTTGCAGCTATAGGAGGAAAGTTTGGGAGAAGGTTAATTGGCAAGGGAATGAAAATCTGTGATCAGGAGAGTAATACTGATGGAGACGGGAAGTATTGCATGGTATTTACTACTCACATGAGCTCAAACTTAAAAGATCATCGGGATTTTGGGGGGTTTTTTTGTTGTTGTTTTATTTTTCCTTACCACAATATTTAAATTGTTTAGAAGAGTAATCATTTTTAGATGTGAAAAAAGACTATTTCAGGGACCATTGACATATTTTTTAAATAAAGAAGATGAATTCCAAGCATATAAAGTATAATGTAGGTAAACAGCCATGCTTGTGTTGTATTAAACCAAGGAAATAACTTCGAAATTCGAAAAAATTAAAACAAGACACATTCTTCAAAAGTCAGTGTAAATTACACAATGAGTGTTGTGGATATTGTTTCCCAGTTACTCTAATCTGAAATTCTCTGGTAGATTACATTGTCATTTGCTTTACTATTTGTGTCTCCTTACAATAAAATAGCAATAATTAACAAGGTGAATATTTTTATGTAGGACACCAGTGAAGTGCAGGAAGGTAGAACCTCCTTTAGACGAAAGAGAAGACATGTATGACACATATAAAGCAGCACCTGGGGATTTATCCACTCTCATGTCAAATATAAAATGTCTTTGGACAGACGAGTTGGAGTTGGTATCAACAAAATGTAAATTTTAATGCTCAAATATATCACTGGATCAGCTTGTATACTGGAATTCTTATATATGTTTTCTGTCTCATGTTGTTTAGTCAGAAAAAGATATCTGATGTATAATTTACAAAACAACAAACAATAAGGCTAAATCCAAGTCAAAGTAAACTTTATTATCCTGAAGTGGGAATTTCATTTTGCCAAGTTCATTACTGTTACTTTTGGGTACAAAGGAGGAGTGTTGATGACCCATTCAGTTATTTTCTAAGGTGCTTATTTGTCTCACTGGATGCAGCTTGGTAAAACTGAGTAGCTGTTAATTAAGTGTGATGTAGCTAACTATTTAAGGAGCTAAAGATAAACATATACACTTTTTCGTCTGCAAACATTGTTGTTAATGAGGTTTTTTAGTCCTTTGTCTTCTTTGTCAGGCTCTAGCAGTTTGCATTTCTTTTGTGATCCTAGATTTTGAAAAGTTCTCTGTTTTGTTTGTGTTTTGTCCAAACGTTGCTTCTTGCTGACATTTTTTTTCAATATTGTTTTCTTTCTATACTAATCCCTAATCCTGTCATTTTCTGCTGCACAGACCACCGCCCTCAAAGGCAAAATCCCACTGAATGACTCTCTTCCTCATCCCTAAAGATCTTTGGTTTATGGTGGACTTTAGAACTGCCAGTCTGCTTCTGTTTGAGCAAACTGCATCGCTGTTTATGTTTCTCATCTTTTTTTTGAATTCTTAGCTGTTATTGACACTTGCACTACCCCATCAAACTCAGAAACCCCATCAGTGCTCAATTCCTTATATAATTTTCTGACATTCCACTAGATTTGTAGAGTTGTAGGTGGAACTGGTCTTCTCATATTGTCTAACTGGATATTTGGTGCTAATAATGTCCTTTTCTTCATCTGAATTTTACACATTTCAAGTATTCCTGCTTTAGAGCTTACCTTCTCTGTTGATCTGACATCCTTCCAGCATGCATGAGAATGTCCTGGGCTGACTTTATTTCTTTCTCCTCATTCTTAGACTCTGCCATACTTTTAAGAGACTTTAACATCTATGTTGACTCTACTTCTTTTTCAGTCTTCTCTCCCTCCTTTTCTGTAGTCTCTCCCCCATCATCCCCAACTCACTCAGCTGCTAAACAACCTGATCTCATCTTCCTTTCTTCCATGCCTGTCCATTCTTTGTATATATCAGACCAGTTTTCATTTTGCTTAATTCCCTTTGTTCCTCAGTTTCCATTGTCACACTGTGATATACTGCTGTCACACACATGCGATTGGGAGGCAGCTAGAGGGCCTGAATAATAGTAGTACCACACCAGACCAGACCTCTGCAGACCATCCACGGGAAATCCCACTATGTTCCAGTGCCATTGAAGATGTCACTTCCGGTCCTGAAGATGTTACTTCCGGTTCTGGTGCTATTGATGATGTCACTTCTGGCCCCATTGACATCACTTCCGGTTCTGGTCCTGATGATGTCACTTCTTGCACTGGTCTTAAAGCCACCATCATGTCTCCATACCATCAGTTCTGTTCTAACCTGCGAACATATCTCAACAATTTACCCATTTTGCAGCCAAGGTATATTATACAGGTGGCTTCCCCAAACCTTTTTGATGTCTCTTGGTCATTTTTGTGACACTGCCTTTACTGAGAAGTGTCTTGCTGCAGACCTACAGTGGCAGATCTTAATGTGTCTGCTTCAACCAGAGGACCCTGGGAATGGAAGTGTTAAGTGGAGGTTCTTGGGGATGGAAGTGTGATTTGGAGATTCTTGTCAAAAGTTTGTCTTGAAAATGTGTCGTTCAGTTTTTATACAGATCTAAAACATTGGTTTAATTGGATAAATGTATGTGTAACTGTAAAGGCAGATATGGATGCTGTGGATAAATAGACAGATATAGCTGAACTTCACTAATAAAACCTAATATCATAAATTGCAATAACAAAAGACAGATTATTATTTGTATTTTCCATAGCAGAAACCTCCTTAAAACTAGTTACATATCGTATGCACTAAACTTGCTAATATCTAGAACCTCTCGTATGTTAAGTAAACTATAATGAATGGAAAGAGTGAGGAATATATCGAATAGCAGTTTTTCCTTTGAATTCACATTTATTTAACTCTTTCAGAGCGGATATCGACTTGTGTCAACACAAGGGAATGAAGGTGAATGTCGATGGGGCAAAGGGCAGCTATTAGCTGTAAACATCGAAAAAACTCACCTTTACATGCTAGTTTGACTCTCTTTGCTAGAAGGAAAGTTAGCTTTGTTGAATTGACCTCAAATCCCTGTGCGTGCGTGAGTCTCAAAGAGTAGACAACGTCTAAAATGGCATCAACCTCTGGTGAGAGAGTGAAGCGAAAGCACAAAGCAGAACACTCCATGGACGACGTTTTGCATATTATTTTGACTTTTTGCACACTGATTTTCATGCAAATGATCTGGAGGTCGAAAACGAAAGTGAGGTTCCTGCATCAGCTGATCAGTGCCCATCTGATCATAGTGCTGAACACGTTTGTGTAGCTGATGTACCTATGGCAACGTTCACCTGGGAGGACCATCACTTACGATGATAAGAGGTACAAACCACATTGCGTCATATTGTTACCACCTGTGCTCAACTCTGGCAGTGGTGGCTGTGTGGGGACAGCTTAGTGATCAGCAGGAATGAGCAGCTGACCAGCTACTGAGCTGTCATTGTACAGCTGCCATTGTCACCTGCTGGCTGTTGAGCTGGCTTCACGCAGTATGTGTTACACTGGTGCCACTACTTCAGGTGTCTGGCTGCTGTCAGAGACAGCAATCTGGTGGTGACAGCAGACACAGCAGGCAGTAACAGACACCTGAAACAGTGGCCTCAGTTCTGGATATACTATATCCTTAGTTCTGGAAATAACATATACTGGATCAGAGTAATGTGGCAATGTGTGCCATTGGCTGCTTCAGCTGTTCCCATACCTTGCAGGACAATGTGAATTCACATAGTGTAGAGGCTCATGGAACATAAAACACAAGGACATTTGTCATCAATAAATATTGCTTTGTGGCACTTTTCAGAAAACTATCAGTCAGTCATTGTCCAACCCGCTCCTAACACAGGGTCACGGGGGACTGCTGGAGTCAATCCCAGCCAGCACAGGGCGTAAGGCAGGAACAAAGCCCGGGCAGGCCGCCAGCCCACCACAGGGCACACACACATCAAGCACACAATAGGGACAATTTAGGATCACCATTACACCTAACCTGCATGTCTTTGCACTGTGGGAGGAAACCAGAGCACCCAGAGGAAACCCACGCAGGCACGGGGAGAACATGCAAACTCCAGGCAGGGAGGACCCAGGAAACAAAGCCAGATCTCCTTACTGCGAGACAGCAGCGTTACCACTGCGCCACCGTGCTGCCCTTTCAGAAAACTGTTTTTTTGGAAAAGAAATATTAAGCCTTGGGCAGAAATGGAAAAAATGAATAAATAATTAGCCCTCAAAGAGTTAACAAATAAAAAAAACAACTTATCCATACTTTGGGAAGCCTAACATGTACAGTCCTCTTTCCCACTGCTATGTGACACAGGATATGGCTCATAAAATAAAAATTCACCCATGGCATTAGATACAGTTGCTCTCACGCTGTTCCCTGGTCATCTAGCACAGTTAGGATCTCTGTTTGTTCTTCCCACTCTTGTGCTTTTTCTCTGTGATCCAGCAAAGACCAGCCTAAACTTTAGCATGGGGCTGCTATTTATTCTCTCTCATGTGTATTGTTGAATCTTCTCAGGCTTTTAGAATGTAGCAACAAACCTTCCTGAAACTTGTGGAATGTAACACTCTGCATACCTGTGTTACAGGCCTCTATCAATCAGGCATCCAGCTCCACCCATCCTCTTCATAATCAGCTGGATGCTACAATGCTATAATATTTCCACAGAATGATGCCAGGGTCCTATAGCTGTGGCATCCACAGAGGAGTCTATCTTTGTCGGTCTGAACCCAGAGTCTGTTCAAAATCTCAGTTTTATTCTAATTACAAACATACAGTACTTACAACTGTTTCCTTCATTGTTGGATAAGGACAGTTAAGGACAATTTGGTGGGCAAAAAAAAAATCTTTGACAAACTCTGTGCAGTGGCCACATACAGAAAGCCTATCACTGATGTTAAAAATAATTAATCAATAGCAGTCCATCATCAACTAGATTATTATACCTATTAATAAAGATGAAAAAAGAAGAATAAAAATTTATTGTTAAGACAATATAAATTTCTTTCATTGTTTTGTTTAGGATGAAGAATCACACATTGAGTATTACAGATTATTAAATCAACCTATGTGTGGACAGAGAAATTTTAGGATTACATAACCAAGTTACTAGAATTTTAAGGAAATTCCATGAAAAGAAGGAACAAATTCAATTCAATTCAGTCTATTCTTGTATAGTGCTGTTCACTGAGTACACATACTGTATTTACAATTGAAATGCAATAACAGAAATTATATAAAAGATGCAGCAATTACATACATATATGCACAATTTAATTTGAAAACGCAGTAAGACGGAAATCATCTTCAGATTAATTCTGCTGAGTGAGAGGCAACTTGGATGAGTATCAGCACCTTCAAATCTGAGGTCATGGTTCTTTCTCAGAAGAGAGTGGATTGCTCTCTCCAGATGAGGAGGGACAACTGGCTTTAGTAAAGTAGTTCAAGTATCTCAAGAAGTTGTTGACAAGTGATGGAAGAAGGAAACATAACGGTGATGGATTGGTTTGGCGGTACTTTAACGGTCCATGACAAAGAAGCAGGAGCTGAGTCTAAAGATAAACCAGTTTACTGGTTGATCTACATTTTTACCTCACCTATGGTCATGAACTGTGGGTAATGACCAAAAGAATGAGATTAAATGTACAACTGTCAAAAATGAGGCCTCTTTGCTGGGTCACTAGTCTGAAACTCCATGATAGAATGAGAAGCTCAGCAATTTGCCAGAGCCTCAAAATATAGTTGCTGCTCCTCCAGATCGAGAGGAGTCATTTGCGGTGGTTTGGGCAAGTGGTAAGGATGCCCACTGGAGCTCACTGAGTGGACACCTTGCAGCAGACCTAGGACACTCTAGATGGATTATATTTCTTGGCTGGCGTGTTCAGTCCTGGGAATTCTGTGGCAGAAAATGGCTTCTCGTATGGCTGGCAGCAGCCATGATCCTTGTCAGGAAGAGTGGCTGAGATGATGAAACGCTAATTCTTAAAATGTGATTCTTAAAATTTGAAATTGGTATACAAAATGGGGTTGGAATAGTACGATCAATATTGTAAATTGGAACCTGTAGAGGAAAATGTGAAGAACTGGTAGGAAAAGAGAAACAATTCTCCCAAACCAGTAGATGAAAATTTCCTGAGTCTAACATGTTGGACCTTTGTATCCATCTAAAAGGCCAGGATGCTTTGAGTCTGGGAATTGGTGCTCATGAAGGGTTGAATATCTGGGGTAGTCAGAGGAGCTTTCATGAGATCTATTTTGAAATATCCCTCTCTCTTCTGGCACAGAGATATTATAGCCAGAACTAAAGTAGATGGCAGAGAGTGAAAGGGTGTAATTATTGCTTTAGTCACAGAGTTCGAAGTTGGAAGTGGTGAAGCACCCTACAAGATACACAGGGTCAGTTAATATTAATGGTCAGTCCCAGAATAGATATTAGGATTTTCTTTGTATTCTCCGTTTATTGTGTATTCCTTTATGTGACCATTTCCTACATGCACTTTCATTAAGAATCACTGTTATTAACTACTATTAATTATTGGTGGGTGCTGAATTGAGTTTTATTAGGTTTAATCTCTTTCTGTTCCTACTTCCTTTTTTAACTTTCTGATTTTTTTTCTTCTTTCCTTCTTTTTTTCTAGTTTGACTATAAACTTATTTGTTGCATAAGTTTGACTTGACATTATGCAATGTTATTTTCTTCAGATAAATAGAAATTTACAAACAAAGAAAAAAAACACTAGTCTTGTTAAATGGTTATGGGACCCACAAAGATGCTCACCATCACAGACAATAAAAATAATAAATGATACTAGAAGGCTTACTCGTGATTATTAACATTGGTTATCTAAGCCTATTTTTTCTTGCCCAACAAGGGGCACAAAACATGAACCAGTACTATGTAAAGGACACATTTATGGTGCCTGAGGATTATTGTGAGCAAGAAGGAAGAACCGGGAGAAGGTTAATGAACTGAGAGAGTAACCCAGGAATGAAGTACCAGAATATCAGTAAATCAGAGCACGCAGAACCTAAGGGGCAAGAACAAGAATGAAGTACTGTGACACCCCATGTAGTGGCAAGGTTGACACCATACTACACAGTGGGTGTATAGTAGTCAAGACTGACCGGGATCAGACTTGAGAGAAATCAGACATGGAGACACAGAAACAAAAAAGTGGTATTTTCCAAAAACAAAAATGGGTTTAATTTACAGGTGCACAAAACAAAAATAATGTCCCAATCAAAAATAGTGAATTATATTTACAGGGAATTTGCAAGTCTCAAAATGAAAAAAACAAAAATATGTATATACACAAAACTGTAGTCTTCCTAAAGAAAGAAAACAATCAGGAAGAAACTACACAGAATGAAGACCAAAGAATCCACAAAAATATTTACAAGAAGAAGAAAAATAAAAAAGAAACAGTGTACTGTATATACAAGAAAAACCAAGTGCACTGCTAACCCAAAATCTATGTAAATACCTCCACCAAAATAATACTACAACTGGGAGATATCTACAGTATATCTATTTATATAAAAGAAAATATTTACAAATAAAGGCACAAGCTGCTGTTTGGTATACAAAAGAATAAACTATACCAACCACACTATCCACACCACCGAGTCTAAAGACGACCCCTAGAGGCAGAAAGTGCCTCTTATACTCGGGTAACAAATCTTACAGCCAATCCTGCAACACGCTGCTCTCTTCCAACCTATAGCAGCTGACATCGTTACATCCTGCACAGGTGCTATACTCCATCCCTGTAAGACACGTATTAAATAGGCTAGCAGCCTCGCATCACACAAGCGGGCACAAGGGTGACCAGTAGTGCACCCCGACGCTCTCTCCGAAGGTAAGTTACTTTTTGTTTGTAACTTTACCTCTGGACTTTCTCTTGGGGATCCCCTTCTCAAAAGAATGCATGCTTTCACAAAATTAACTAAACTAAAATGTTCTGCACTTTTCTTTTTGCTAACGGAAAGGGCTAGGGAGACACTCACCTTTATGATGGGGTGCCCTCCAGCAGGCTTGACCTGGAGGCACGCCTAACCCATCGCCAGTGCCGCACCATGCTTAACTGCTGAAGGCAAAGATAAATTTCTCATGGAAACGTACCCCTGCACTTCGGCAATTAAAACAGTTAAGCGCTTTAACTTTTTATTTCATGTGACTTGACTTTATGCTATTCTTAGACCTTTTTTTTTCCTTAACTCTTTGAGGGATGAAAATATTTTTTCCTTAAAACTCAGTTTTCTGAAAAGCACACAAGGCAATTCTTTCACAAATAAATCAACATAAAATGTCTGTTTATTATGTGCTGTGGTTGCCGTTGGTGCATGTTTGGCATCCCTGGTGGCAGTGGCTGCACAGGGGAACCTTGATGTTCAGCAGGAATGCATGGTGGGCCAGCTGCCTGGCTGTCTTTGCACAGTAGATGGGTGGCAGTGGCAGTCGCAGTGTGACACAATATGGTTGGTACCTCCTGTCATCATAAGTGGTGGTCCTCCCAGGCGAACGCTGCTGTAGGTGCATCAGCTACACGAAAGTGTTCAGCACCATGATCAGCTGGGGACCAATCAGATGATGCTGGTACCTCACTCACCTCCAGATTACTTGCATCAAACTCTGAGTCCAACAAGTTAGAGTCCTATTCAATTAAATTATATAAAACGTCCATGCTTTGCACATTCACTTTGGTCTCTCACCAGATATCGATACTATTTTAGAGGTTGTTTGTTCTTCGCTATTCACGCACGCGTAGGGAACAAGGTTATATCAACAAAGCTATGTAACTTTCATTCTAGCAAAGAGAGTCGAACTAAAACGTAAGGGTGGGTTTTGTTGCAGTTTATAGCTGATTACCATCCTTTACCCCTGAATTTTGACAAAAGTAGACATCAGCCCTGAAAGAGTTCTAAGCGGTAATGCTTGGCAGGCAGATTACCACAAGTACAAAGGAAGAAAATAATAAAGAAAGCCTGAAACACCTAATGTTATTCCCTTCTTTGGATAATAAGCTAAGAAAACATGAGATTTCTTGAAATGAATATCCACCATGGGATGCTGGAAACACTGTGTATTGACATATTCATACCATACAGATCTGAATCTCACGAACACACGCCACTGAAACACAACTGAGGAGATATGCGCACATCTCCAAGCTTACTGACTCCTCCAATCATTCTATAAGAATGGTTTTGAAGAATGACAGAAACTGGTAATCATGTGCTATATAAATGTAGTTATTAATTACAAATTATATTGAATATCCCTTCCTGAACATAAAAACCCTTTGAAAACTTATAAATAACAAATAGAATACAAAGTAATTTGTACTTATCCACATTCTGTTACAGGAATATGAGATTTCAATCTTATTAGCCAGGGAGCTATTCAGAAGAAGCAGAAAAAGCTTTTCTTTTTTAAAAAATAAACATTGTACATTCAAGCAGCGTTTTCCTTTTCTTTCATTTTTTGTCAATGAGTAAACAAGCCTTCTTTTTGTCCAATATGAAATTTGTAGATTGATTATTTTCTAATTATTAATAGAGATAAGAAGCTAACCATAAGCCAACAATCAAAAATCGACTGAACTTAAACTTCGTTCAACATTACATTGTGTCAGACACATGTGCATGAAGTGTGACGCTCAACTCCACACCCTTTTTACTCGCAGTACAAAAGATGTATGACCAGAAGAACTATGCTATCTCTTCCACCTACATCCCAGAAATCCTGCCTGTCCTATACTCAAGAAGCTGGATGTCAACATTCGGTCAAGAACCCACATATGGGAGTAAAGGTTCTACACACCAGGAGCTACTGTATCCTAAATAGGAAAAGGTTCAACAAGCCAGCTGAATCCCATTTTTTGTTGTTGTTTCTTCATTCTGTTTTCTGTCCTTTTCAATGGGGTTTACCATGTTGTTGTGACTTGTTTCTTTACAATCTTTAATAAAAATTATAGGAGATAAGCTAACTTCATTCTCTTTTTACTTAGTTCTTTTTTCAACATTTACTTAGTAGAAAAATTTTGAACGTTTGAGTACTCTAATCCAGTTTTTGTGAGTATTAAACAGCCCATATCATTTGTTATCTATAATGTGTTTGTTCAACGACCAGATGAAAAAGTAACAGGATTAAATGAGTTAAAATATGAATGCATGGATGATATATTTGAAAATTATTATTAGCAACTATTTAATTTATGATCACTATAATAGTGATGCTACAATCTATATATATAAAATCCCTGTGTGCATCCAGGTGTCCGTGTGTGGGTGTCTTCTGGTGAAGTGCGCATGCACGGGGCACGGTGCGATGCGCGATATTACTGTCAGAGAAAGTCAGAGGCGTTTTATGGAAATACAAACCAGTATTACTGCGAGAGGAAATTAAAGGTACACAATACAGTGACTCATATTACAGCCACATACAAGCCAGTATTACTGTCAGAGGAGATTAAAGGCATATTACCAGCGCGCACACCTGTATTACCGCCAGAGAAAATTAAAGGTATATTATGGACGTACAAGCCAGTGGATGTACAAGCCAGCGGACGTACAAGACGGTATCCTTCAATAAGGGCGCGCACAGGCATCCTTCAATAAGGGCGCGCACAAAAAGGCAAGCCTCAAAAGGGTGACCTCAATTGGGCGCAGCGAATAAATGCACGCGTAAATAAAGATCTGCACCTTTGTTGCTCTTCACATATTCCAGAGCCATTTGAACTAAATTATCTAGGAACGCCTTTATTCGCCGCACCCAATTGAGGTCGCCCTTTTGAAGCTTGCGTTTTTGTGCGCGCCCTTATTGAATAGAGCCGTACAAGACAGTATTACTGTCACAGAAAATTAAAGACACACAATACACGGCGGCAGCCCACGAAGAACAGTCAGCTCAGCAAGTAAACATCAACAAAAGAAAGGCTGAAAGAAAGAAAAATATGACCAACAAAAAGAATGAGGTCAAAGTCCCTTGCCATTTAATATAGACTGTTCCTACTAATGTTTATGCACTACTGTTCTAGCGCCCGTTATTGTAACGGGCTAAATGACTAGTACTATAATAATAATAGAGATGAGTCAGAGTATAGGAAAGTTGTGAAGGACTTTGTCTTGCGGTGCAGGGACAGCAACCTACAACTCAACATCAGCAAGACAAAAGAACTGATGGTGGACTTCTGACATGCCAAGAAGCCCCTGAGACCAGTCACCATTCATGAGAGGATGTGAAAGTGGTGCAGAACTTACAGGTACCTGGGGGTTCACATGAATATCAAACTGGACTGGTCTGACAATACAGTGGCACTGTACAAGAAGGGCCAGAGTAGACTGTACTTACTAAGGAGATTCCAGTCTTTTGATGTGTGCAGCAAGCTGATGGAAATGTTCTATCAGTCCATAGTAGCCATTGTAGTGTTCTAGTCTGCTGTCTTCTGGGAAAGCAACTCAAGCTCAAAAGATGCACAATGCCTGAACAAACGTTTTAAGAAAGCCTGCTCCATCACAGGGCGAACCCTAGACACACCGGAAGCTGTTGTGAAATAAAGGATAATGGCAAAATTCGATACCATCATGAAAAATCCCTTCTATCCACAACAGTATGTGCCCTCTTAGAGCACTTTCAGCAATAGGCTCATTCCACTACTGTGTGCTAAGAAGTGCCTCTGGGGGTCTTTTCTACCCAATGCTATTAGCCAATTCTTTGCTTCCGCCCAATGTACTTGTTTACTTATTTATTTATTGATTGTTTGATTCATCTGTCCTGAGTATGTGTTCTTGTTTTTTATGTTTCTGCTGCTGTATGTTTATGAAGTTCCAATTGGGCTTAATACATTTTTTTAACCTAATGTTTTGTTTAAAAAACTTTGAATTAAGAATTGTTTTTTTTCTGGCACAACTGGGTCATGACAAGTGATTAAAGTTATAAACTTTTCTTCCAGTTTTTATAGAAATCCAGAAATGTCTTGGTTAATCTGGTATATCCAGCCATCTTGTGCTTCAGGAACCTGGCAGAATAATTACAGCAATCATTTTCTTTTCTCTGAGAACTTTCAAGATGTGACACATTTTTCCTTGAGAGACTGCTGAGCCCTGACTCTCTGAGAGCCCAGGTTGAAGGTATTGTGACATTCTTCATGATGCTGTGCACAAGTTCAGTAAAACTCGGAAGGTTTTTGTGAAACTAAATGAGACAAGCTCAAACTGCCATCCAGTTACATTTGGGTGCATTCTCTGCTGTGGTTCTGAGTATAAAACAAATGGTGAGGTGGAATTCTGACCCTGGTTGCCACATGTCATCTAATTCAAGCTGAGTCAGAGACAGCTCAAGCAGAGTCACTTTACATTACACTGTCACCAGCTGGGGAGAAATTCATGGTGACTAGAATGACTTGTGATTCTTAAGTCCATTCAGAGTCTTTTCAGTGGTTATATTTTAGGAAGATCTGACCTAGTAAACCATTCAAGGAGTCTTTATTAAAGCGAAAGCATTGTTATGAATCATCAACTGTACTGGCCATTTTCTTTTTTCCTGAAGTTCAAATTTAGGTCTTTTTAGTAAAGGACTAAATATAAAATATCTTCATTTATAAAGCAAAAGGAAGTTAAAACAGCTAAATAACATTGTAGTGAAATTAAAAACATGTGCACACGTTGTTTTTAATGTTTAAAACCTGAGTAAGTGTATTATTCTTCTATATTATAAGGGCACTGTGAACTGGAATTAATGCCAGTAGCACTGGGCAAAATGTAGGATCCATCTCTGAATGGGTTGCCAGTCTACTGAAAAACACCTTCACAATCAGTCACACCAGGCCAATTGAAAAAGACCAGTTGACCTAAATGGGATGTGTCTGAGTCAACAGAGGAAAGAAAACATAAAAGTGGATATGGCAACTAGTCCTATATATGCTAATTTAACAATTTATTCTTTCTTTAGTTTCTTAAATGATGCCCTTGCAAATATACTGCGTGAACATCCACATTTTACATTAAATAATAACCTTTTTTAAACAGTCACACAAATTTCTGACTTCTTTAAAATCATTATTTCTTATAATATAAAAACAAATTTTTGTGTAATTTCCAGATACATTTATCCTCCTTAGCATTATGCTTACCCCAGGAAAAACAAAGTAAAAACATTGATTTTTTTTCAACAAGAAGAAATGGTATTATGTGTAACAGAAACATGTAAATACCAAATCATCGACATAAAAACAGTAGGGAAGGCTAGGCAGATTCAGTACATGTCTTTCATGTGATATGTTTTAAAATAGTCACCAACGAACAGCCCAATGTTGCAACTGTGGACAGTACAATAGTGTGTATTTGTGCACTTTCTTGCCCAACTTATCTTATTTTGTGCAACAAGCACACGTTTTTGTAGGATTCTGTTTCTTTACTGTTGGTAGGCTGTGGCCGATGAAATGACACCTGATTAGATGTTCGTTATTTGTTGTCCTATGACAACCCACCATTCCAGACACGGTCAACTGCTGGTTCTCCAGAATGCTTTCCACCACCTTCCATGTGAAGTCTGCAAGATAGATAGATAGATAGTGTGAGATTTGCCCTGACACCACCAGTCGGAAACCACATCTTTATAAAATCACACGTTTATTAATCACAGATTACACAGTCCCAAACAGTACACATAGTGCCCCAAGCACTAATCACCTCTATTACAGACTTCTCTCAATGTCCTTGGCCGCCTTTCTTCTCCTCCCGAGCGCTTTGTCCTACTCCCACTCCCGACTCTGGCTCTTCTACTGTTGGAAGGCATCCCCTTTTATTCCCACCCGGATTTGCTCCAGGTGGCTGATGACGTCCATCTGGCAGCACTTCCTGGTGTGGCGGAAGTGCTGCCCTTTGCAACGGAAGCACTCCGGGCGTCCCTGGCCAGTTCATCCGCCATCTTGCCTGGTGTTGCGGAAGTGACAATTCTCCAGGTCCGACGAGGCTTGAGGTGCCCCCTGGCGGAGGCCACGGGTCCCAATGGACCCCTTTACTCTCCTTTACTCTTCTCCCGTGGTCCTCTCCTAGTCCATGGTGGCTGCCCCCTTGTGACCCGGATGCTGTTTAAGTTCCTTTCTGGTCCCTCCAGGCATCCCGGCCAGGTAAGAACCCCAGTCATCTGCCACAATAGATAGATAGAGAGAGAGAGAGAGAGAGAGAGAGAAAGAGAGAGACAGAGAGAGAGAGAGAAGAGAGAGAGAGAGAGAGAGCAAGCGAGCTACTATCTCCAGGAGGTCCAGAGTGCATCTATAACTGAGCTTGCCTTTTTAATTGGCTTGTTGATTCAGTAGGCCTCTCTTGAGGTTACCAGCCCAGCACACCACAGTGTAGAAAATTGCACCGGTCATCACAGAGTTGTATAAGATCTGAAGGATTTCATTTCTCACATTAAAGGAATGCTGTCTCCAAAAAAAGCCTTTTTTCTATAGTTCCTCTGTGTTCCAAGACCAGTCCAACCTATCATTAATGTGGACCCCCAAGTACTTGTAAGAGTGGACCACCTCCACACCCACTCCTTGAGTTCCTCAGTTTTACTGATACTAAGATGCAGACAGTTCTCAAAGTTTTCCACCTGACTCCTATATTCTGTCTCATTCCCCTTATCAAAATAAACCAAAAACCATAAATTCTGTATCATCTGAGATTTTCTGCAAGTGACATGATTCTTTGTCAGCATTCTTTTTGGGACGCTGGACTCTACCTAAGAGATTGGGTGAGAAGCACAGACATCCAGGACACCTCGGACCAAATGAGGTGGTTTGGGCATATGATTTGGATGCCTCCCAGAAGAAGACCACTCCGATAGAAGTTTTACAGGCACGACCAGCTGTGGGGAGACCCGGGGAGGACCCAAGACATGCTGGAAGGATTATATCTCTCAGATGGGCTGGGCATGCCTTGGGATCCCACAGTATGAGTTGATAATTGTGGCTAGGGTAAGGGACTTATAGGTCTCACTGCTAAGATTGTTGCCCCAGCGACCCCATCTTGGATAAGTTGTGAAAATGAATGAAAATTACCATCTTTTTGTATAGGAAAAATGTGTTGTATAGGCGCTGTTGGAGCAGATGCAGAAAGAATTTTTATAGCAATTCTTCTGTTGCTTGTGCACGAAAGGGTTGAATGTCATTCCCTAATCTGCATGATCAACACTTCCCATTGTGTTGTTGTAGGCTATCACAGCACAAATCTTAGTGACTTCCACATTTCCCCTGAAACAAACAGTAACAGCTGCAGCATTGTGAACAGTGCTTAGGAGGCAGTCTTTCTTGTCTGTCCATTTGATTATTTTGCCTTTTTGCCATGTTGCTACTGCAATATGTTGCAGCTTCACACAGCAAAAGTGTCCAGGAATATTATGGGGTTTCAGTCATGCAGTACTGTATGCTTCAGTTTTCCTTTGCAGTAATATTTCAAGCAGTCCAGGTGAGATATAGAATTTGTCCATTGTGATGCAGTAATCTTGATCAAGCAAATGTTGTTATGACTGTACGTGCCATCCTACTTGGTCCTTTTACGATTATAAACTATCGAGTTCCAGATGTACTCAGAACACGTATTGCACAACATAAAAAACTGAAAAACACACAAATGTTGTCTGCAATGACAGACTATCATCTGTTGGGATGGGCAAATGGTTTGCTTAGATTTCTCTGACAGTGCTCAGCATAGCGGTTAGTTTTGAAAACTATTTACTCCACCAGACTATCATCAATAAACAGTCAAAAACAGTCCAGATAATCATGGAGTACAAACACCTTTCGACCGGTGTTACCCCTAAATAAGAAATGAGTAGTATGCAGCTGACAGTAAACACGAACAACAGTGAAACTTGGCAGGTCGGTGTTTATTGAATAGGTGTCAGTTGCACTGTCAGGGTCAACATCTGATGATCAGTTCACATCACCAACACTATCACCCAATTCAAGCAATGGTACATTTTCAGTTTGTTCTGAACTTGGTTTTGGGTTTTTTTGTTTACACGCCATTGTGTTTTTGGTTGAAGGCGAAGCCCCACTCATGAATTTTGATGACTTATGATAGAGATGCCATAAAGTGGCAGAACAAATAGAAATATTTATATTTTGCAGCATGGTGTTGTTTCATCCATTGAATGTCTGCAGAATACTGTCTTGAGAGGTATTCAGGTTTAAGACAATGAAGCGGATCATTAAATGTTACCCAGAGTCTGACTCTGGCTTAACTGTATTTACATACAGTAGAGTTACGAGTCAGTGAGACACTCAGGCTTAATGTGAATGAGGTTAATCATCAAAATATTAGTAAGGGGAAATTAAAATATACATACTGTGAAATAGCAGATGTTCTAAACTTGCATTTTTTTGAAGTTTTCCAAGTGTGAAGAAGTGGAGGTAGTAACAGGGACTACTACGGAGGTACTGAGTGAGTAAGAAGTACTACTCAGATTAAATAGGCTGAAATCTAACAAACTATCACAACCAGTTAATATGTATCCTCAAGTGCTTAAGGATGTTAGTGTGTGCATATACAGTATATATAAACCCATGTTGCACACTGGGGAAATTTCTAAGAACTGGAAAATAGTAAAAATGATTCTATTTTATAAAAAGGGAGATCAGCTGATTCAAGTAACTGTGGACCAATAAACTCAATGTGCATCACAGGCAAATTAATGGAAGAATTCATTAAGCAAAAGATTGAGCAACACATGCCTGGGGTTTTAGTTAACAGTCAGAATGGGTCCCAAAGAGGGAGGTCATGTTTTACTAACATGCTGGAATTGTATGAGAAATCAAGAAAAGATTATGAACAGAGAGATGCAATTATTTATCTTGACTTTTTGAAAGCATTTGATAAGGTGCCACATGAGAGGTTGGGCATCAAACTAAAAGAAGTGGGTGCATGTGTATGTGTAGATGGGTGCAGAACTGGCTCAGACACAGGAGATACAAGGTTATGGTGCAAGGAACCTTATCAGAATTGGCTGAAGTTAAGTACACTGAACCTCAGGGATCGGTGCAGGGGCTGCCGATGTCTGTTACATACATGAATGACTTGGGTAGGAATATAAACAACGAACTGATTAAGTTTGCAGATGATACTAAGATAGGTGGATTGGCAGATAACCTGTAATCTATTGAATCATTACAGTGGGACTTATAGACATGGGCAGCTTTGTGACACGTAGGAAGTAAAAATGTTAGACTTGAAAACACAATCGAGGCCTGAAACCTGAAAGCAACCTTTATGAGAAGGATTTAGGAGTCATAATGGACTTGTCACTATCAGCCTCATTGCAGTGTTCAGAAGTCATTAGGAAGGCTAACAGAATGTTAGGTTACATAGCACAATGTTTGGAGTACAAGTTCAAGGAGGTTATGCTCAAGCTTTATAATGTATTAGTGTGTTAAAGGATTTGGTTTCTGAGCCACAATAAAACAAAACAAAAAAAATACATAGCAGCACAAGAGAATGTCCAGGGGAAAGCAACCACTTGTCTGATTCTGGGACTGCAAGGTATAAATAATAAGCACAAACTGAAGAAATTGAACCTTTTCAGTTTAAGCAAAAAAAGAGTAATAGGTGACGTGCTTGAGCTGTTAAAAATTATGAAGTAGATTATAGTAGGTCAAGACTGTTATATTGATACAAGTTGGAAGCTTGTTAAGAGTAAATTTTATACAATCATTAGGATGTTTTCTTCTCTCAGATAGCTATAGATATATGGAATAATTTTACCAAGAAGTGTGGCAGACAGTAGGACCTTAGGGACTTTCAAAATGTGACGGTGTTGTTTTTGAGGAATTACTTGGATAGGCTTGGCAAGCTTTGTTGGGCTGAATGGTCTGTTCTCATCATGGACTTTGCTACTGCACTGAGGGCATTGCCTGCATATAACAGGGATACTAATTATATGAACAGTAAATAATCTTTTTTTAATCAATCTCAGTTGCAAAATATGAAATCTTACATCAAGCCATCTATATCAGGTAAGGACTTAATAGGGAGTCTTCTTCCTCTAAGGAACCAGTCAACTCTAAGCCACAATTCAAAAAACAAGAGCTATTTTTGTAAACTTATGCCTACCAAACACAAGAAGTCAAGACAAAAAAACTTCCTCTATACTATTTCAGTACTGTATATGTGGAAAGACAGAGATGTGACCCAATGGAGACCCAATATGGACACCCCTTTCATTGCCTTAAGGGAACTTACTGTGCTGGATAGAAAATTGTGCATTGGACAACTTTGATGTTCTGTCCACATTCTTGGGTCACAACTGATAACATTTTGGCTTCTTTTTCGATTTCAATAGTCTGGAGACTGGAATGGGTGAAGACAGAGGCAGATTCACTCTCCCTCTTCTTGGTTTATAACAAGCCCACTCATAAGATAATGCTATAAACTATGCTGACACTTTTTATGCATACATGTTTTCTTTCCTCTCTAAAGAATTCTGTTTAAATGTGAATTTCTGTGAAAAATGTAAATAACCCCCTTTTTAAAATATGTATTTACTGTATATCTTAGGAAATAACTAACAATTACCTCAACAAATCCTAGAATTAAGCAGATCTAATGTACTGTGGTCATAACCCTCTCGAAGTTTTCATGTTTTATTGTTATACAACATTGAACCGACAAAGATTTAATTTAATTTTTTCTGACACTGATTAACAAAAAAACGACACTTTAATCTCAAAGTTAAAAATAGATCTTTGCAAATTGGTCTAAATTAATTACAAATATAAAACAGAAAAAAACAAAGGAATTTCTCCAAGCAACTCCATGAAAAGGTGATTGGTGAATTAAAAAATCTCCAAGTCACCGAATACTCCTTGAAGTCTGTTTAAATTAATCATTATGGAATGGAAAGAGTATGGAGGCAAATCTGCCACAAAATCTGAGTGATCATGCAAAATGAAGATTAGTATGGGAGACCACCAAGAGATATTATGAAAACTGTGAAGGAGTTACACATTGCAGGAACTGAAATGAATAGCCTGCACAGATAACTGTTTTCTGGGTGCTTCACTAGATGCAGCTTTATGGATGAGTAGAAAAGAGAAAGTCACTGTTAAAAAGAAAACACACATGACATCTCAGCAGAAGTCAGGTGGAAGAAGGTTCTGTGGTCTGATGAGACCAAACTTGAGCTATTTGGCCATCAGATTTGAAGCCATGTTCGTCATAATCCAAACTCTGCACATTATTGAAAAGAGACCCATCTCTATCGCAGAGCATTGTGTTGGCAGCATCATGCTATGTGAATGTCTCTCTGCAGCAGGCTTTGGAAGACTTGCGAGGTTAGAGAGGTAAATGAGTGCAGCAAAATACAGTGAAATCCTGGAGGAAAACCTGATGCAGTCTACAAGAAGCCTACACCTACATCTTCTTTTCCAGCAAGACAAAGACCTCAAGCATAAGGCCAAATATATAACAGAATATTTTAACTAAATAACAATGTTAATGTCTTGGAGTGGCTGAGTCAGAGGCCCAATCAACATCCAATTGAAAATTTGCGGCTAGATTTGAGAAAGGGTTTTTATGAAATTTTTAGTTAATATACAATCTTTTACAGTTTATTGCAAGTATATACTTAAAAGTAGTTGTAACAATGAATTATTAAAACAAAAGGAAAAGGACTGAAGGTGACTCAAGGGTTAACTAAATATAGCTTAACGCTTAGGCCTCACCTTAGGGAAACCAGCAGCTTGATTTCCCAAGGTTAGAATGAGGTAAATGAATAATGAATACCCCTCTAGAAAGTGAGGATAAACTAATAGGAAAGCTCAAACACCCCTCCTATGATGCGGTGCTAAGATCAACAGGAGAGTCTGCAGAACACCCCTATCAATGAGGCTGCATTCAGATAAATGGCAGAGTTGACAAGAGTCAGAAAATATTGGTGGCACTAGTTGATTGGATGGAATAATAAAGTCCTCTATATTATGCATATTAAGAGATATGATTTATTCAATGAAGCAATGGTAATTAAAAGGTATAAAAGCAAATAAATTGTTTAATTGATTGCTCTCTCTATGGACTGAGGCATTTGTGCATAAAGACAAGTTCTGTATTTTCATCTGGGCTCTGTGACTGCCTTCTTTGAAGATAGAAGAAAGTTTTTTCCACAACACTTTCCACTCATACTGTAAATCACCATGAAAACAGTCAGGGCTTGAGTAGTTCTGCAAAGAGGAATAGTGGAAAAAGGCAGTTTGAAAATGTGCAAAACTAATAGAGCCCTGTGCACACAGACTCAAGGCTGTCATGGCTGCCAAAGGTGCATCTACTTCATACTGACTTGAAGGGTTTGAATACTTACTGTACATCATCAATTAATTTGTGTTTTATATTTGAAATTAATTTAGATCTCTTGGAAGAGATCTGTGTTCACTTTCACATTAAACAGTTTTTTTTTGTTGCTCAGTGTGAAAGAAGCCATATTAAATCCACCTTGATTCAATGTTGTATAAGAATGAAATGACACTGTGGTGGGTTGGCACCCTGCCCGGGATTGGTTCCTGCCTTGTACCCTGTGTTGGCTGGGATTGTCTCCAGCAGACCCTCGTGACCCTGTGTTCGGATTCACCGGGTTGGCAAATAGATGGATGGGTGGATGGGGGGGTCGGCGGGGGGTGCGGAGGGTGGGGGGTTTGGTTATGGGGGTGGGGGAGATTGGGTCTTTCTTTAGGTACTCTAGAACTTTGTCCTTTTTGTTATCCAACAAAAAGTGAGCCAATGTGTGAGGAAGTAGGTACACTCCTACTTCAGTTGCATTGTTTTATATATCAATAATTTATAAATCTGCACATCAGTGACAAGCAGCAAAAAACCAGTTCAAGTCTGTTTGTTCTTATTAAATTAAATGTCCTTCCAAAAACATGCCCAGCATTTTATTTAAGATATAAGGGAAAAAAAGAAGTTAAAGATAAACACAAAAACATAGTGCTGAGCATAAACAAAATTCATGCAGTTTATACAGAAATACACACATATGCACAGTATATATACACATACTGTATATAAGGGGTGATTTTAAAGCACTTTCTTAAATTAAATGCGTTACAAACAATGGCAATTTCATTTGGATAGGAGACTGGAAACATCATACCATACATGTCAATGCATCCACTCCAAGGCCAATCAAGTGACATCAAAGACATTAAGAAAAGGAAAATAAGAAAGAAAAAAAAAACACAGTAAATGTGAATTACAAAAAAAGAAACATACAACAAATAAAAATCAATACAAAACAGCAGTAACATATGATACATAGAACCAAAGCAGCAGCTATATGGACAGTGCTTGATATTTAGGCATGGGGGAGCCAGATGAACCATAAAAATTTTTTTAGGGAGACACATCCATACTGCTACATATTTGCAGTACATAATATGAAATATTATAAAATGTTCACAATATAAAGGCATAATATAAAGTAAATCTCACATTAGTACATCAAAGTACATCAAAAATATTTAAATAAAAGAAATAAATTCCTATTTTTAGTTCATTAACATGTTTACAGGAGATGTGGCCTTAAAAAAACTTCTGTGGATAAATACCTTTATGAAATTTATTTAGTGATATGCATCCATTAGGGTGGGCCAGGCAAAACCCAGTCACCCCAACAACTCTGCCCATGAGTGGCTTCAACAAGAGTATGCTATGCAAAAATTGGTCTTCTTGAAACATGGAGAAACTCCATACTACATAAATACCTTTTATTCTATCTGGCTCTCAAAGGTTTTCTCCCAGGTTCTTCATTTTATTTATCTTCCACCTCTGTACCACTGTTGCAGTTCCTTCCAGCTCTCATTCCCGTTTCAGTTTTTAGACTGTAGCTACGTCTAAGCAGTTGAATTCTTGTTGACAGTCCACCAACTTTACACTCTTCTTTTGGGGGGACGACTATAAAGCACCTCATTTTTCAGAACAGCTTCACATTTACAATATGGGAACAGACTTGGTCTCTTTATACTACACCTAACCACTGTGCTATAAAAAGCTAGAAGCCAATGGAAAACCTCAAAGACGTCCATTTTATCTATCAGTTTTCATGACAGTGTGCCGTCTAGCATCCAGAAGGTTCTGCTCTTAACTCTGAATGGCCAAGAAGAAAGGCAGGCTGTTCAGGAGGTTAGAGTGAATATGCTAGCATCCTGGCAGGGATGGACCAAAGATCCTTATCTTACTGGGGGGCCAGTGTAACAGAGGAACAGGGGGAGTCTGCCTTTTTAAACAGAAGCCCTGGGATGCAGTACCCATATGGATACCTGCAGGGTACGCTGGGAATTGTAGTCCAGTGAGGCAACCCAGTCGTGTTCCATAAGTGCCACCAGGGGATGCTTGCAGGGATCTGCGGTCCCTTCTTTGGGGAGCTTCTGCCTGATCTGGTAGTGCCTCCTACGGGCAATGCCTTGGCAGCAGAAATACTCCTGGGTCTTCCATAAAAGGAGCTGTTCTGTCTCACCCAGGCAAGTTGGAGTCGGGTATAGAGAAAGGACAAAGATCTCCTTGGAGGAGTAGAGGTGCAGAAAAAGAAAAGGAAACAAAAAGAAGAGAAGTAGTTGTGCTGTATTTTAAACAAAAGAAACCTGTATGGAGGTATTGTCTCAATTAAAAGCACTTTATTTGAAGTGAAACTGTTGTGGAGCAATTGTGTATGGTGGTTGGGGTTGGGCTCAGTGGTGCCCCCTACAGGCCACAGTGTTTATACATTGGCATGACTTTAGTAAATTTATAATTTTCCCAGTACCTTGTTGGTATCATAAAATACCTTTTGATGAAATATTATATGAATGTCAGAATATAAAATAATGGTGGATTGATTGATTGATTGATGTTCTACACTGCCAAAATAGATTAGGGATTCTATGAACCTGATTTGGCAGAAGTAAATTTGAAAAAGGGGTAAATACGTGGAAATTCTATTTAACTCTTGGTAAAGACAATACATGAATTAAAAGCAAGACTAATTCCCTCTCATTCAATTCTAAGCGTCCTAGAATACAGTTAGATTAGGTTAGATTATTTAAAATTAGATTAGATTAGACACAGTTTATTGAGCCCAGTGTGAAATTCAGATGCATGCAGCAGCAGAAACATAAAATAACATCTATAAAGACTCACTGCACAAATAATACAGCCAACCAATTAATTGATAAATAAATAAATAATTAATTAAAAATAATGTATATTATGGAGAAATTTCAAAATGAACTTAAATTTTATTAATCTCAATGGAAATTTCAAATGCATACAGCAGCAGAAATATAAAAAATAAGAAAACAGATTCACAGGACAGATAATACAATCAATCAAACAATAAATAAATAAATAAACTTAATGAGTACATCGGGTGAAAGCATAGAATTGCCTGATAGCAGTGGACAGAAAAGACCGCCAGAGATGCTTCTTAGCACACTGTGGTGGGATCAGCCTGTGGCTAAAAGTACTCAAGAGAGCACCTCCTAGAGGGGTTGGAGGGGATTTTTCATGATGGCATCCAGTTTTGCCACCATTCTCTTTTCCACAATATCTTCCAGTGTGTCCAGGGTTTGCCCGGTGATAAGGCAGGCTTTCCTGATAAGTTTGTCCAGGCATTGTGTGTCTTCTTAGCTCAGGTGGCTTCCGCAGAAGACTGCAGCATAGAACACCACACTGGCTACTATAGATAGAACATTTACAGCAGCTTGCTGCACACATCAAAAGACCGGAGTCTCTTTAGGAAGTACAGTGTGCTCTGGCCCTTCTTGTACAGCACCACTGTGTCACCAGACCAGTCCAGTTTGTTGTTCATGTGAACCCCTAGGTACTTACAGCTGTTCAACACTTCCACGTCCTCCCACTGAACAGTGACTGGTCTCAGAGATCCCTTGGCATGCCAGAAGTCCACCACCAGTTCTTTTGTCTTGCTGATGTTGAGTTGTAGATTGTTATCCCTGCACCACAAGATGAAGTTCTCCATGACTTTCCTGTATTCTGACTCATCTCCATTATTAACGCAGCCTATGATGGACGTGTCATCTGAAAATTTCAGTAATTGATTTTGTAAATACACTGCTTCTATAGATTATACAGTATTATACAGTATATCCTTTTGGTTGAAATGGGTAGACTCTATAGTAGATAAAAGTGTTCTGGTTTGGCCTCAAACATTTAGGCACTCATTTATGTTTTTGTTCACATCAAGATATTAATTTGAGGTCTATACCTAACATTAATTTTGGTTTCAAGTTTAAAAAGATTACATGCAACAGCTTTCTAACTGTGATCCTAGCCAATTTCTTTTTGCTCAATCTGTCCAGGGTTAGTTCTTGCGTTGCACTGAGTACTGGCAGGACTGTCACCAGACCCTAAAACTCTGAACTGAATGAAAAGAATTCAATAATGAATGAATGTAAACTGTATGCCAGTTGTGCCCAGCTAGGAAGGCTTGGTGATTGTCATAAGGAAACAAAGAGGGACTGAAAGAAATAAGAGTATACAGTCCAGGAGCATATGTCGGTGCTTTGCAGAGGATTTTCTAGTGAGCAGGACAACTTCTTGGTGACCTTACACTTACTTTAGTTGACTGAACTGTCAGTCTTTTGGCATACAGTCAAATGGTTAAGGTCTTTAATGACAGACAACTGTATGTAGGGATACACATTATATAAAAGTATGGACACATTATTATTCATCTTTGTGTATTTTCTACTTCTCACAGCAAAAGTACTCTGTATATTTTGTTACTGTATTACATTCACTGTTTGTAATGAACATATCAAAGAACAAACGACCTAAAAATAGACTTTTAATCATACCCAAACTCATACGGGACTTTAAACTTGGATTTTTTAATCCTAGGGTAAGCTTTTCACTGATAGCAGAATAATACTTTTTCTATTGTAACATATATGGGAGATACATAAAAGATAAACAGTGCTTCTATTTCAAATGACTCCAGGGCTGTAGACCCTAATTTAATTTTGGATTATAACTGGGCAACAGAATCCTGGGAGACAACTTGCTGACTTACTTCCTGAGTGCATAGGATTTTCTGACTCTTTATGATAGTTTCTGTGTCTCTGATTTTGTGTTAATACAATCAATACCCTGACAAGACAATACATTGGGGGAGTTGTCCAAATGAACAAGATGTATAATATTTTGCCTTGAACCCCCAAATTTGCAAGGCTTCCACTCACAAAGAAAGCTGCTGCACCTCTGTCAAACAGCTCTATAGCCTGCTTGATTACTTGTCCTTCATTAATGGATGCATAGTTCACTATATATTGCATGGAGTCACTATACTATAATACATATTTAGAACATATTTGTCCCCAGGAAGAAATTTGACATTTTACATAGGCGTTTCAAATAAATAAATACATAAATAGATAGATAGATAAATAAAAATACAGACACACTTTGGTCTGGACACACACCAGAATTACTAAAAAGCAAGAAAAGTAAAGAGAAAGAAACCTCTGACTTGAATGTCACAGTCCCAGTGAGACACTATGCAGGAGTATTGCAGTTGGTATAAAGGAGCCCCAGTAGCATTTCTTGATGCACTTCTGCTGAATAATTCATTGGCTTAAAGTCCTCTGTGTTGGTGTGTCAGAGAGAGGATGTGCAGCATTGATCATAAGGGCACTCAGTTTTTGCTTTAATTCTCTCCTTCACTACAACGTCCAGGGAATCCTATAACTGAGCCTGCACGTTTAAATAACTTGATTTGGTGGGCCTCTCTTGAAGTGATTTTACCAGCCCAGCACAACACAGTGAAGAAAATTGCCCTGGTCATCACAGAGATGTAAAAGATGTGAAGGATGGCACTTTCCACATTAAAGGAATGCAGTCTGCTAGTGAAGAAGAGCCTGCTCTGTCCTTTCTTATATAGTTCCCCTGTTTTATGAGACCAGTCCAACCTGTTATTAATGTGGACTCCCAAGCACTTATAGGAGTGGACCACTTCTACATCCTCTCCTTGAATAGTGACCGGACATAGAGGCTCTTTGGTGTGGATTAAGTCAAACCAGTTCCTTGGTTTTTCTGATGTTAAATTGCAGACAATTCTTTTTGTATTGAAATTGGTATCAATTCTGACATGGAATTGCCTGCTATACCTAAACTGTTTCATTTTCTATTTACTTAGATTTATGTATGGTACAAAATTTAAAAATATGAATGGAAGCAATTATTAAAGACAAAATAGGGTCACATGTTAAATTAGCAAAGAGTTAACATGTTTTTAGGCACGGAAGATCTGTTTTGCAGATACACTAAAATTATTTGTTCAGAGTGCTGCTTTGAATATTAAGTATGTTGATATTTCCAAAAACTTTAGATAAGGTACAACATTATATCAACATTATTAAATTAATGTGCAATACCATTATAATATACATTGGTAAACACCAAAATAAAAATTGTTATTGCTCTGGCTGTATTGTTTAATGTAACAATGTCTGTTTTCAATTTCCAATCCTTTGCCTGTGATGTCAGTATTCAGAAGTAGACTCGTCACAGGTAGTCAGTTTGCTCTAGCCTTTAGCCTAATACGTCACCCACCTCTCTTGCCTCATCTCCACTTCAGTCGCTGTTTCCCTCAGGTATGCTGTTCACTAGGTGGTGGTGTTAATGGGTCCTGCTGAGCTGGATCCGGACACAGGAGGTAATCCAGATCACACAGGCTGAAGGTGAATCGTACTGTTCACTGCCGAGCTCCAAGAGTATTTGTCTGTGATGTTATTACTCAGTATACATAAAACACAAAAAAGCAATATAAACGTAACATACAGATATTGATAGTCACATCGAGGACACACAGAAACGTCTGCCATAGTGGACACCATCTTCAGCATATAGATAGACAATATTATGAATAGGGAAGAGGTAATGGAAGAGAGTCATTCACAAGTCCATTTATCTGCAGATAAATCATTTGGAATAGCTGAAATGGCCTATCTACTGTAATAGTGTGATATTGCTTTAACAGTGCAAGCATGCAGTATATATAGGCAGGACATTTTAAACATCAGAGCATCCTAACAGTAGGAAATTCTGGGCATTTTTAACACTAGAATCCCTGGCGCCTACGAAAAAACTCGTAATCCCATCCCACCTTAAATCCCTTTGCACCTCTCCATCAGCGTCTTTTGTTTTGTAAATGCGTTGATCAGCACAAGCAGCAAGCAGCCTGCTGTCCCATCCCCTGCCTTGCACGTAATCTAGGTAATGCATATGTAATCATGAAAACCACCGTTTTCAACCTCCCTAAGTGGGGAAATATCATTTTAATATAACGTTTGATTATAAATAGAGATAAATGATTGTGTATCGATATTATCAATTAGTTATGATGAGAAACAAAGACATATGATATTTGAGAAATATTGCACAACTGGAAGTGGTTCTGATGACCTTTTCCTCTATCTCAGTATACGAGAAAGTCGAAGGGAGTCCACTCCTGATTTTGTTTTTTGTGGTGCAGTGCTACAGTAATTCTTTTGGTTATGCAGTGAGCTGTGCCGATTACTCTGAGTGCTCTTTGCGTGTCTCACACTTTATTTCTAGGCATTAGAGAGGACTGCCACCCACTGGCATTAGCTTTCCTGTTACAACATACCACACTCAGATAATCAACGTTGGGACAAAGTCTGCCATTGTTCAGTAAATGCTTTCTATGCTTCTATGCATTTTATATTGGTATCCTAAATATTTAATGGGTCAAAAACTCTAATAGCATCAACTTGTTCTTCCTTTGGAGACTCACTACACTACTGTCCGTGCTTACCTTTCTTTGCTACATAAGCAAATCTCTGTGTTGCTTTGCTCTGTGCTTTCATCAACCCTGCTGTTTACTGACTAAGAGATGCATTTCTGCTTTGCTGAAATACCCTCATGAAGAACTGCACTGTGTTACTGGCACTGTCCAGAGGAAGTGTTCAGCCTTGAATATTCATAAAAACTAACATTCTATGTTATTGTTCACTGTAAACTATGCCATCCAGCCTGTGTCATTAATGGTGCAGCTCTCTTCAGAGTGCTAGTCTTCCTTTTGGAAGGAGAAGCAGAGATCGTACATCTACCACAATGTTAAAATATGAACACTGGTGTTATTCTATAGTAATATCCATCCATTATCCAACCCACTATATCCTAACTACAGGATCACGGGGGTCTGCTGGAACCAATCCCAGCCAACACAGGGTGCAAGGCAGGAAACAAACCCCGGGCAAAGCACACACACACACACACACACAGCACACACTAGGGTCAATTTGGAATCTCCAATCCACATAACCTGCATGTCTTTGGACTGTGGGAGGAAACCGGAGCACCCGGAGGAAACCCACGCAGACACGGGGAGAACATGCAAACTCCACACAGGGAGGACCCGGGAAGTGAACCCGGGTCTCCTAACTGCGAGGCAGCAGCGCTACCCACTGCACCACTGTGCCACCCTCTATAGTAATAGTGCTTTTCAGTTAATGATATATTAAGTTTTCTCATCTCTGTTCTTTAATATTAATTATGTTGTTCCTGTTTATTAGATTAGATTAGACTAGATTAGATAAACTTCATTAATTCCATGGAGAAATTCTTATTCAATATTATTTATTTTTTTACATTAAATGTGGTTATGTAAACTGAATCCCTTTGTGTTTCAGTACTCTATAATATTGACTGTTTCCAGTTAATGATTATTAAGGAGTCAGTTTCAGTAGCAGGAGATCATTTCTCCAAGGCTCCTTCCTTTGCGCACCACAGACGCCACAAAGCACTGAGCCCTTATGATTCCTCCTGCAGATGGTCTTTCCACTACATGACAGACCCATTTTGCTCATTCGGTCATGTTCAATGAATAAAGGCCTGAACAACAGGCACTTTTCGATAAACTCTCCTTCTAGGCCTGGTTCCAGGCCAAGTGCCCCGGTTTCCCTTTTCAGGGTCGAGGTTAGTGAATCTTTGTTGAGACTTTTCAAAGAGGTCAATATGAACTTCACTTAATTTTGTCCCTCACCTAGGACCAATTTACCTTTGTTGACCCTACCAGGGGCAATTGCCCCAGACAACATAGCACCTAGGATGACAGGAACCTGCAAACCTCTACACCACCATAATGTGTCAGTTCATAGAGAGGCAGTCAAGTGGATGTTGTACAGGCCAGTTGTGGTAAATATTTAACCTGAAAGGTGAAGCTCTCAATTTATTGGTCAACTTACATTCCTATCCTCACTTATCGTCACAAGCTTTGGGTAGTGACTGAAAGAACTAGATTGCAGATACAGTGCAAGTGTCAGAAATGAATTTCCTTCACTTGGGGTCTGGGCTCAGCCTTAGAGATATGATGAAAAGAGTAGATATTCATAAGGAGCTCAAAGTAGAGCGGCTGCTCCTTCGCATCAAAAGAAACCGGTTGAGGTGGTTCAGGCATCTTTTGAGGGTGTGTAGCCCTTCTACTCTAACTGTGTGTAGAAAGGGGCCCTGAGTTCTTTACTCCAATGCCTAATTTACTATAATGCTAATTACTTTAATATTTTGAGTATTACTTCAGTCTAGCAATACATTACTTAAGTCTAGCAATACACTAGTCAGGTAATAACAGATAAATAAAGGTAGTTACCCATTAACATTTGTTCCCAAACCAATAGTTTATGCTACACATAAAAATATAATAAAACACCATTACATCTTGCCTGAAGAAGGGGCCTGAGTTGCCTCGAAAGCTTGCATATTGTAATCTTTTTAGTTAGCCAATAAAAGGTGTCATTTTGCTTGGCTTTTCTCTACATTCATAATGGCTAACACGGTACAGCACCCTAGTACTAAAACACCAAGAAACTGGGTTATAAAACAATGATTAACTCCCTGTTTAATTATAAACCAACAAAACACAATTAATAGAACAGGAAATTATCAGGAATTCTCTTTTGCCCAAACAAATAATCATAAATTATATTACACCGTTATAATAAAATAAAAACACAGTCTTGTCAAACTTGTATTAAAACAAAATGTTGCAGGCCTGATTCGGTGCTTCTGAGCGTTGAGACCAAAAACTTAGCGGTCGATTCACTCCACCAGGAGCAACAAATAAAATGAAAGTGGTACCTTACTTTACAATTGTGGTATTAGTCCAACAAATCCTCCTAACTCCTCTGTCTCTGTCCGTGAGCAGGGAACTGCTGCAGAGCGAATCCTAAAACGTCTCCGTCTCCCAATAAGCGATCGTACTTAAGAAGCGCATTGAGTTGAGTTAGCTGCTGCCTCTGTCGGTTCACACTGCTACTTCCCCTCGCTGAATTAACGAGTGGTTCTTCGCCGGATAGACACTGCGAACATCTAATTGAATTTCTCAGTTTATATCAGTAATTTGTACTCCTGTAAATTATCTTGTTGATAATTTGCAATTTGCCTCCCAAACTTTTCGCTACACCACCCCGTTCTCCCCTATAGCCCGTTCTTCCACCCACTTCCATTTTTTTACAACATCCGATTATCAAAACAAAAGTCTGCATAACCACATAAAATAACTACTACTCTAACATTAACAGTTTAAAACACAAACATGTCACATTTTTACATCAGTAACTTATTTACATCAATCACTTATTATTGCAAATTTCTACCTGGGCTACACGTGTCTAATAGATTACTTCCTGGGAAGTTGTTTTGGGCATGTCCAAATGGGAGGAGAATTCAAGGCAGGAGTTGGAGGAGGTGGCAGAGAAAAGGGATGTATAGGCATCATTGCTTAGAATGCTGTCACCGTGACCCAGATCGGGATAAGCAGCAGAAAATGGATGGGTGGATATATTAATGAGATCTGTTACCAAGTAGTGTGGTAGACAGTAGGACTTTAGTGACTTTCAAAACTAGACTTAATGTTATTTTGGAAGAATTAATTGGACAGGACTGACAAGCTTTGTTGGGGTGAAAGGCCAGATCTCGTCTTAATTGTTCTATGTTCTAATATTCTTTCTTTTGTTGAGTCCATCCATCCATCCATTTTCCAACCCGCTGAATCTGAACACAGGGTCACGGGGGTCTGCTGGAGCCAATCCCAGCCAACACAGGGCACAAGGCAGGAACCAATCCCGGGCAGGGTGCCAACCCACCGCAGGACACACACAAACACACCCACACACCAAGCACACACTAGGGCCAATTTAGAATCACCAATCCACCTAACCTGCATGTCTTTGGACTGAGGGAGGAAACCGGAGCGCCCGGAGGAAACCCACGCAGACACGGGGAGAACATGCAAACTCCACGCAGGGAGGACCCGGGAAGCGAACCCTGCGCCACCGTGTCGCCCCTTTTGTAGAGTCTCATAAACATATTTGTTACAATGAATGTGAGAATGTAAACTGAATACCTTTAAAAGTTTCCTATTGTGAGTCATAAATGAAAAGCTGTCTGAAGGACAAACTTAAGTCTTCTGCCATCTGTGCAATTGTTCTGATCCACACAGGCATGCAATAATTCATGAGGTCGCATGCCTGCCACCTATAAAATCCTTATACTGCCCATTTATACTGCATATATATTGCATTGTAGGGTTATTTGGTGCCAAGGCAGGCACAAGGCCTGGAAGAGAAGTGACTCTTCTGCATATAGTAATACTCAAGTGCAAACATAGTCAACCACAGAAGTCTAATTTATTTTCTATCTATTGATCTAGTATGCATATCTTTGACAAGGAACCTAGCTTTCCTAGAGTACAAGTCTATGCAGTTTATCTACGGCGCTAACCAGTGTGCTGCTTTGTGGCCCTCTAATATAATGTTCAGCTATAAACGCATTATGTTTCTGTGTGTGTGATAATATTTACCAGTAATACTTTGTCACTCTGTTGTATTAGGAAAGAACATTGTGTCAGCTGCAAAATTTTATCTTATGTTGCAGTATACATGAAAAATGAGAAAATGGATGGTATACAAGACAGATGAATCAGTAAGTTAAGAACATACAGTAATAGATGCTGTTGAAAAGAGCAGGCCAATATGTTAATCTTATCACGAGACAATTTTAATCTCCATAGCTAAAGCAGGCCTTATGCCAAATCACATAATTTTCCTCATTCAAAATCTACACGCGATAACATCTGCCTCCTACAAAGAAGCACATTTTATGAATTTGTAAAGAGAAGAATGTCTGAGAGTAACAGTGGATGTGTTTACAGCTGCATTGCTCATTCTGATATTAAAAACATTTATACTAATTTGCTAATTATACAAGTCAGCCTTTGACTGTATGCTTTAGGTCATTTAAGCTTTATAGTTTTATACCATGCAGTATATTTCATTGTGAATTATCAGAGCTTTTTACATGAGCACAGTAGTTTCAATGAATTCATAAAATTGTGAAAGCAAGTCCAGTAGTCACTCTGGTATAAGCAGCCAGATATTGTCACCATTTACTACTTACAGATAAATGGGACCTAATTTATCTCTGCTAAAGAAAATTTAATCTAAACCATTGTTCTATTTCCAGAAGCTATTATAAAAGCATTTTAGCAGTTGCATTTAGTGTGAAGAAAATTTCAGTATAAAATGTGCATCCTAATTAACTTGACTTGCTTTATGCTTAATAAGGTGATACTTCTCAGCATGACGAAATCTGCTTAAATAACAGTTACTGGCTCAGTTACTGGAATGATTCAAAACTACATTTAAAGTGACAAGTTAACACCCCACACAGAATAAAACATACAGTGCTGTAAGGGATGTGTGGAATATTTCTAGAATGACTAACTACTGTAGTTCGATCTTCTATAATTCTGTACTATAAATGTAAGGCATTGTGATGATTTTCTTTGTAACACATTTTTCTATCATACTTGTAGGTGGACTTGTTAATGTTAGTTAATAATGAATCATTGGATATTATTCTTGAGCAAAATGAGAGAAGCCTGTGCAAAGCTTGGAAAGAATGATATATCCTATAGTGCCACCATGTCCAGTTCACAATGGCTGATTAACTAGGTTTGTTCATGTAACAATGACTTGGAGACTGTACATGAGAATATAATATCTTATTTCATTACAGTCACTCACCTTGAATACTGTTAAATATCTTATAAGTTTGCATGTACAGTAGGTACTGCATATGGCAGGGTGGGAAAGTAGGGGACACTAGATGGCACTATACATTTTTTTTATACTGCATACCATCAGCAGAGAAACCAGCAGAGCTGAAAGATATATGAGATCGAGCTGAAAGTCTGCCGTGCTCCCTTAGGTTGGTAATGGGAATGTGACTAACAAGACTAACAAGAGGACAGGTATTCACGATTCCCTTTCAAGACAGAGAGTAAAGCCAGGTAAGAATGGACAAAAGGTAACAAAATAAATGGCCACTAGCCAGGACAGATCATGCCTCAGTGTTCATTCAAGGGACAGAGAGGACTGTAGGGAAGCCAGTTACCTCACTGCTAGAGCGAAGCACACATTGCTTAAATTAAAGGAGAGCGATCCTTTTGTTCTCTGTAAGCAGCAAATAGTTGAGAGGATGATTGAATATGCAGCTATTTAAGTGCAACTGAATGTTTATAGGTTTAGCAACACAGGGAGCCATTAGAAGGAAGTCGCTGAGCAGAGGAAAGTTTGGCCAAAAAGTGACTACAACTGGGGGGTTTCACACCTGCCGCAGAACCAGAGGTAATTTACCTTTTAAGCTGGAAGGAGTGTTTGAAAATAAGTCAGTAGAAATAGTACTCTGTGGGTTGTGTGGTAGAAATGACTGTTGAGCAAAGACAGGCATGGGGAATTTTAAATCATAAACCGCAATCTTAATTACACAGCAATGTAACAAAGAGACATGGAGCAAGCACTTTAACTAAGAAGTACATTGGTTTATATTACATTTATTATCATCTATGTAAAATGCTCTAAACCTAATGGTCATGCCCACCATTACCTAATATCCATCACCTGACCAAAAGTGGCCATCATTTCTTCATACTCTGTGGTGTCTGAAACTTATTTACTGATCAATATCCAGTATTGATATTGATACAGTATCAAAATCCAGTAGGTTTGTGTCTAGGAGGACCTACACATAAGATACCTGACCACTCAAATAAATAATTACTGTACAGCCATCTCTCAAGGTTACAGTATTAGCAGCTGCATTTCTAAACCAATGGCCCTAAGTTTTCTTATATTACACACAGTCCTTGACTTGTCATTACCTCACGGTAGTGTTCAAACAAGCAAGCAAAAAAGTCTTTAATATTTAACTCTTAAAGCTAGCTAATACAGTACGTTTTGCATTAACTTGATCGAGAATGCATTGATCCATAAGTTTAAATTATCTGTCCAAGCAGCTTAGCCAATACTAATACATTCTAATCATCAATACCAAAGGTTAATCAATTAGGCTAATTCCACAGTTGTACCTGATAGCACAGCTGAAGGTTATGATTTCTCAGTTACTATTTGTCTCTATGCTGACCTTTCATCACAAACTATAGGTTATGATCCAAAAGATACGATCAAAGCTTAACTTCCAAATGTCACCTCCGACCAAATATTTTATACTTCTCAAATCAGACCATGGTGACATAGCAGTACTGAATCCATTTGCTAGGATTGTGAAGGCCCTAACAGTAGTTTATAAATTATTCAGTATCACCTACCACAATGTCCTTAACAGAAAATTGAACTAACATCTCAGTCTTCCTCACAACATTCAGAATAATTATAACCCTGCTTTAGATCTGAATACACAATGGAAGGTCTGACACTTGAAAGTATCATTTGTAAGAACAATCTAGAAGTCGTAGTGGACTATGGACATCAGGGCAGTGTTGAAAAGTGATCAAGAAAGCTAATAGTGTGTTAGGTTATATAGCACGGTGTGTTGATCATTGATAGTCATGAAACCGAGATTGACTGGGCAATGAGGAAACATAGCAACAAAAGCAGGTGCAGATGTGCAAAGTGCTTTATATTTTTACAATCAAATAAAAATACAAAAGTGTAGTGCAACTCTTTATAAATAAGTAAATAAATAAATAACCAATAATAAAACAGTGTTCGTGGAGGTTAAAATCCATTAAATATATAAATAATCTACAAGCAGTTAAATTTACAGTTCAAACAGTCATGATCAGTCCTTTTAAAAACCATTATGAGCCTCAGTATTTCCTTCTTCTTCAATATAATCGCTGAGTCACCCTTCTGGTCTGCTTAGCAAGTAGAGACACCCCTCAGCAAATGCGGTCAACCCCAGCTAGTGCAGTCCCCATTGCCAACCCTCGGTATCTGCAAAGTTTCAACAGATTCAGTTTTGTAGAAACTTCACGTAGTTCAAGGAAATTTGCTGTGACATTTCAGATTTCATTGAGATGTACTGAATACTGTGCGCTGAACACATTTTTTTAAATTTCAAAATCACCTACTGAAAAATGTTGTCCAATTGTCAAACTCAAATTAAAACAGAGAAACATTCTGTGCAACTTCATCTATAAATTAGAGCACTTTTTCCCTTGAGAGTGGTTACTTCTACTTGTAAATTGGTTTAAATGTTTGTTCTTTTACTAGATCAACAGGTGACCCTGATGGAAAAACAGTAAAACACCTGCAGGTGTACTACTTGAAACAAATACACCTCACTGCGGGACACGGGGTGGAATGGGGTCAGATGTAGATGGAGTTAGATGACTGAGTATTACCCTAAGTTCTTGTCTATAAGCCGCAGCTTATCTAAGGAAAAAAGTTGTGAAAATGAAAAAATAGAATATCGGCTTATACATAAGTCCGGCTTATACAGTAATCCCTCCTCCATCGCGGGGGTTGCGTTCCAGAAATAAGAAAATCCGCGAAGTAGAAACCATATGTTTATATGGTTATTTTTATATTGTCATGCTTGGGTCACAGATTTGCACAGAAACACAGGAGGTTGTAGAGAGACAGGAACGTTATTCAAACACTGCAAACAAACATTTGTCTCTTTTTCAAAAGTTTAAACTGTGCTCCATGACAAGACAGAGATGACAGTTCTGTCTCACAATTAAAAGAATGCAAACATATCTTCCTCTTCAAAGGAGTGCGTGTCAGGAGCACAGAATGTCACATAGATAGAGAAAACAATCTCTAGCAAACAAATCAATGGTGCTGTTTGGCTTTTAAGTATGCGATGCACCGCGGCACAAAGCTGTTGAAGGCGGCAGCTCACACCCCCTCCATCAGGAGCAGGGAGAGAGAGAGAGAGAGAGAGAGAGAGAGTTTGTTTTTCAGTCAAAAATCAATACGTGCCCTTCGAGCTTTTAAGTATGCAAAGCACTGTGCAGCATGTCGTTTCAGCAAGCTGCACAAAAGAAAGCAACATGAAGATAATCTTTCAGCATTTTTAGACGAGCGTCCGTATCGTCTAGGTGTGCGAACAGCCCCCCTGCTCAATCCCCATACGTCAGGATCACAGATAGTCAAGAGAGAGAGAAAAGTAAGCAATCTAGCTTCTCAGCCATCTGCCAATAGCGTCCCTTGTATGAAATCAACTGGGCAAACCAACTGAGGAAGCATGTACCAGAAATTAAAAGACCCATTGTCCGCAGAAATCCGCGAACCAGCAAAAAATCCACGATATATATTTAAATATGCTTACATATAAAATCACAATTTAAATGACCGCTACGCGCGCGTGTTGACTCGCCGACGCCCATAGCAGAAAGAACGCGCTCCGGCCACTCCAACCGCGCCATGCGGGGAGTGAGAGAGACGCCAATATCTCACACTCTCTCCCCCCTTAAAGAAATTAAATGGGTGTGAGTGAGACCACTGACCTCCCTCCCTTCTATTAGTTATAGGTTATAGTACGTTCGGCTTATCCATGAGTCCGGCTTATCTATGATAAGATTTTATTTTAAAAATTCGTATGATTTTTGGTCTCCGGCTTATACACAAGTCCGGCTTACAGCCAAGAACCTAGGGTACTGCCAAAAGTGACCCTTAACCTGAGGACTGCTCCACATAATCCCCAGCAAATGTCTCAGGCTGCCTATGTGGAATGGAGCAGGCCTTGAGAGAATGCTTCAAGTAGCCCTTCCAGCATTTCTTCAGGCCACCTTGAAGTTTGGATCCTTCGGCGAGTTCACCTTACAGGACCATCCGGGGAAACCAAGTCTCATCCATGCAGATAGTGTACCCGGTCCAGCGGAAGGCACGGCTGAGCTGCATGGCCTCGATGCTGGTTGATGAGCAGCGTTCCAGTATTTTAGTGTCGGGAACGCTGTCCTCCCAATTGACGGCCAGGATCTTCTGGAGGCAGCTGTTGTGGAATGCTTCTAGTGTGTGGATTTGCTTGCTGTAGGGAGTCCAGGACTTGCATCCATAAAGGAGTTTTGATATACTGTAGATTCTGCATGACAGATTACAATGCAGGTTTCCATGTGGAGATTTTGGTTACAGAAGACACACTTGTGCAAGTGGCTGAATGCACAGGAGGCTATTTGGAGGTGATTTGCAATCTCTTCACAGTCTGGCGTCTACCTCTATCTCATCCTGCACTTGTGTTTGCAGTGAGGCAGTGTTTTACATGAACCTCAGTCACAGCATCTCACTTCTCTAGCGCCTTGAAATCAAAGCAGGTTCATTTGGTGATATTTGTGTCCAAAAATGTAAAAAACGCAACCAACTCAACTAATATAGAAATGTATGAAAGATGGCTGGTGACAATTTATGCTACAGTGACTGCATTATCTAAAGATAGAATGACATGAAATCTGTCTGACGTGATGATTTATCAACAAAGTGCCACAATGATCCACTATTTATCATGTTCTGCTGCAACCTACAATTTTACCATGTAACTTCAGGACTGATTTTTTAAATCTCAGTAAGAAACTTAAATGATTGTTTTATGGTTAAGATCAATCCAGTAATTAACAATAGCACATGAATCTTTTCATCACTTTTGTTGGAGTCTGCTCTCTATGAAAGCAACTTCAGTCTCATGATATTGTGAAATGGTCTTCAAAGGCATGCTTTATGTACACTACTAATGCATATAATTACATTCTATTATCACTGTTATTTTTGGATGCAATTCATTGTTACAAAAATATGTACAGTAATAAACAAAAATTGTAATAACAAACTTTTTGATGAAAAAATTAGGAAATTTAAGAATGCTCCAGCCAATAAAGCGACTAACCAAGGCTCCGAACAGACCTGAATGTTATGCCATGCGTACATTTCCTTAAAAGATTATTCTTAGGAACATACAATAATAATGCAGAAAGAGAACATTGAATATGCAGGAGTTATTGACATATTATCTGTTATTTTAACAGCACCTGTATTATTAAGTAACAGACCTTTAATAGGATGATAAGTGAGTGGGTGGAGGATTAAAGCCATTTTTTTTCTTATCAATGCTGTGACCAATTTTTTAATATTATAGTGCATTTTATTATTGTTTCATTGCCAAAAAAACAAAATTAACATATGCATTATAAACATGCTCTGGAATTGTATTGCTTATTTTCTCATATTATAATTTACTTTATTGTTATTGCTTTTTTATTTTAATTTTTGCTTCTAATTTGTTCATATAGCCATTTTATTTGAAGTTTTCAATTGGGTGCCTCCGTTATGTGTTATAGTTATCACTATGAACAGAAAAAGCAAAGGAAGACTTGTACTCAAGTTAATAAAAAAGTCATATACAAAAATATATACAGTGTATACTGTGTTCATAAAAATTACTTAACAACACTTTGAAATCACTTCAGTTTTTTTGTGTCTGACTCCTCCTGACTCACTGGTACAGGAAAACCTTCACATATGATATACCGTTCAACTCTTCATGATGTCTAGTTATGTTTGTTCCCAAAAAGACCTCTTTTTAAAACCATTTTTGGACCATATTTTGTACATGAAATTACAACCTTATGATAAAGTTTAAACTAGTAGATGTCTTCAGAAAAAATGATCAGAAGAACATGAAGTTGTGTACACAACATCAACCAACCCACAGGGTTCATATGGATTACAAGGGGTCAAAGTTTCTTGTTTTTACAAAACTTAGAAAAAGTGGGCATCTGTAATATTGGCATGTGGAGTGGCACTTTAAGCTATTTTGAGGTTGCTGACCATGAATATTATAAGATTTTTGATTCTTAATGGTGGTCCTAGTCCCATAAAAGCCACACTCAAATGTTCAAAAATGACAAATTTCAAATATAAGCAGGTGGGTTATTGTTTTAGACAATTTCAAGGCCACTGATTATGAATATGATGTTATTTCTGATCTTTTAATAGGGATGCAACCCTCTATGGACCTTTACCAGAGGGTGTAAAAGGACAATTGTCTATTACAATTGAGAATATTAGACTTTAAAATTGAAACTGAAGCACACCTTTTAGTATTTCGAATACTTGACACACCTATTGTTGTTTATTATTCACTTTTACCTCATGAAGTAAATCATTACATTTTTTATGAACACCTCAAATTAGGGTGGCTTACGCGAATTCATACTTTTTAAAATAAAAAAATATGAATCTCTGCCACCAAAATCAATAACTAGCAATCAATCCGTCCTTCTTGCACTCGAGTCAGTACATTTAATTTCTTTTTAGAAAAGTGAGACGACCCTTTAATCAGAAAATTGTGAAATTCTGCATATCCTCTGTAGTACATCTAAAGAATGAAATTTCCAATAAATAGCTTAAATATAGCTAATGTAGATTTTAGCTGTCATTTGGTGAGTTGATTATAGTTCACTAAATAATTTCATCGCAATTGTATTTCAACTTACTGTTTAATATTATTAACACTATTTGGAACAGAATATAGTTCTTTGTTTTTCTTTTTGAATTTCTGAACTTTTGGGAAGTAAAACTGTCCAAGTTAGTGACAAAATAACGAGAATAAGAAAATAAGATAGACTAAGACATTGTTTTGAAAAGGCATTCCTTTTTCCATGTTGATCACTTCAGTCTGTTGCTCTGTCACATCAAGGCAGATGAAAGATACACTATGACAAAATAAAAATCTTTTATTATATTTGGAGAGTGGTAGCCATCTGTGCCATGTGCTTTGTGGATATGATATAGCAGACAAATCACTTGAGGGGGGAAAGTCAAGACATCATTTAAAGGGAGAATAACTAAAGATATAATATTTTATCTACGTAGAAATGAGCATGTCATTTCAGACAAAGAAATCTAAATGTTTTATAATATAACAAACACCTGTTGTATAACCCTGGTCGTTTGCTTTATCTACATTTTCTGTTAGCTATGGGAGACTGAAATTTATTGTGTGAATATTTATACAGGTAAAATTCCGTTACAACGAAGTGCCAGGGACCTAAAAAATATTTTGTTGTAATGAAAATTTTGTAATAGTGAGATTCTGTATTTGTCATTATAGTACTTTCTTTAACTTGCATCCAGATGTTTGCAATTATTTCAAAAGCTTATTTCACATTAATTTTCATCTCCTCCTGTCTAGTTATGCTGATGAGAATTTTTCTCTGCATTTCCTTTCGATAATACACTTTCAGGGTGGGAATGATGCCCAAATCCAATGGATGAAGCACTTCCGTGTAATTGGGTGGGTGGAATTCAACACGAACATTATCTAAATGTGGAAGCATCCTGTGAACAGCACAGATATCAATCAGAAGCAGAATCTTCCTTTTCTTCTTTGTCATACTGTGAGGTTTCTGAACCCTTTTGGGACCCCCACTCCCCCCCCAACCCAATGGGATGACACACCGAAGTGGATCCCGAAGCGTGATTACCATGTTCTGTGGAAGATTGTTTGTCTGTTGCCGGGGCAGGGCAACCACAGGCTCACAGCACTGCAGCGGAGTGCTGCAGAAGCAAATCCACTTTTCTATACACAGACACAGCAGTCACGCAGGGTTGTGGCTAGGTTAATGGCCAATAATACTGTTCCCTGCATTTATAATGTTCCTTGCATCACCCATCTTTTTGGAGATCTTTTTGGAGTTGCTTCGGTGGTGATCTGCAGCAGCTTTGTGAGCCTCCTGTTGCCCTGGCAACGGATAAACAGTCTTTCACAGATGCAGTGATCGCACTTCGGGACACTCTTCGGCGTGTAGTCCCGTTGGGAGAGGTCACAAGAGAGTTTAGAAACCTCACAGTAATGATTTTGCTTTTCTTGAATGTGTGGCACACTAATAGGAATGTTTCTTGAATGAGCATCACTGAACAACATAAAAACTGCCTTTTCGACGTCTTCAAACGCAGCCCTGAGGCCCAAGATTTTTCTTTTTTTTTTGTTTCTATTAGCACTATGATGCTGCAGAGTAGCAGAGCCCCCAGCTCTACACCAAGTGCAGTGGACAGACTGTAAGAAAGAAAAAGTATTGGTTAGTAATCAATTATAAAGGTTTTTGTTACCATGAGATATGAGACTTGTGCAAAACTGCAGGAGATCCTATACTAATTAGACCACTATCTGTCTGAAAATGTGTTTTCCTCTGTAATAGAATCAGCTCTAAAGATAGAGAGAGCAGACCAATTGCCCACATCCTCCCCCTCAGCTTTATTCATTTATTTAAAAAAGTGAATTTCTAACACAGTCGTCGTTAACATGTTGTGCAATAGATCAGTGTCAAACTGAAAAATTAGTGAGTCAAAATATGTGTCTTTCTGCCTTTTGAACCATTGCTAAGGTGCATGATCAATTACCAAAGTAAGCCTTTCACTTGATAAGCAATAATGGAGTGCTTTTACAGCCCGTTAAATTGAGGCTAATTCCATATAACTTGGTGAACACTGCCAGTGAACAAAGTGGCAAGGATGTTGGCCCAATTTCCTCTGTCCCAGCAGATCATCCTGGTGGTGAACTCAAAGGTAAATAGAAAGTACTGGGGATCATCAATAGAAGTCAGTATAGAAATCCTCTGTTTAGGATCAGAGGGAAGAGGGACACGTTGGGCATAGTATTTGATCTGGTTGATTCATTTTTGTGCAACTCTAACTTCTGGTACCACTTTTGCATTTTGGGTTTAGTGTTGCACAAATAAAACACAGAAAAGTCCTTTTAAACATACTTTATTCTTGAACTTAAAGGAATGATTTTAGAGTCATTTCAAGACAACAACTAATGTGATAAACATCTTTACTTGTTTGACTCCAATTGTAAGTTTCTGAAAATTAAATTAATTCAAAAGATTCTCTATTGGCACTATCAAGCTACAAAGGGGCAGGGCCCCCAAGTGCCAGGTGCTGTACCAAGCTCTGTGGATAGTTGGTAAGAGAGGAGAGCCAGCCATTGTCACAAAAAGCAGACACAAAAGTCATAAAAAGGTTTGGGGCAGCCACCCATATAATATTCCCTGGCTGCAAATGGGCTATCATTGATGTGCTCAGAATTGAGTCCAAAACAGAACTGATTAGGTTAGTCAAATATAGTGGCGTTAAAGGCCAGAAAAGGAACTGAAGTCATCGAGGGCGGAAGCGGAAGTGTCCTCTTCCATAGGTTCGGACCTGGACGTGACGTCATCAAAAAGGCCGGAACAGGAAGTCACTTTGTTCATGGGTTCTTCACTGGAAGTGACATTATCCAAGGGTCCAGAACCGGAAGTGATGTCATTAGGGGCAGGTGGAATTTCCCATGAAGGTCAGTGTACTCCGCCACCCCCTGGTCTGGCATGGAAATACTCTCATTTAGACACTTTAGCTGCCTCCCATGTGCACATGTGTGACACCATGGAGTGAATTGTTTGCATTGGTAAATAATCAGCTAATAAGATTTTTGTTACCATGAGATATGAGAGGAGATCTGTCTGAAAGTGTATTTTCTCTGCAATCAAATTAGCTCTAAAATACAAGAGTGCTGCTTTATTGCTCACAGTACCATATATAAAAGTCGATTTCTGTCCATTAACCAGTAACCATTTCTTGGTAGTATTTTGCATTTGTGATGCACCATCAATTGAAATGTATTTTGTAATGCATTGTCAAAAAATAAACAGACAAAACAAATATAAAGATTTGGGGAAGCCTCCCCAAATATAATACCTGGAGCGCTGAGTGGTCAAAAATGACTGATAATGGTCTCTTTGTATTGATTACAATAGACAACCAAATGCAGACTGGGTGGAGTTTTTATCATGAAATGGCAGGAAGGGAGTTTGAGAAATTAGAGAAAGTGGAAATAACGTCATCTATAGGAAGAAACGTGACATCACTGGTTGGAACTAGAAGTGATGCAATCTGAGGAGGGATGGAAATTATATCATCTTTTGGAGCCGGAAGTGATGTCATCTGAGGGGAGAGGGAAGTGATATCATACAAAATAATGATTATTCTTCTGTTGCTCTCTTGAAAGAGGGAAAAGGGTGTTAGTGCTTGTTTCCAACCCCCTATCTCTTGTACTTTCATTCCCATTTGGAATGAAATGAATTAGTTGCCAACTAAGCACAATATATTGCATTTTTATTCCCACAGATGGTGCATCACAAAACTTAGAAATTTTTGTTGACAATCTTAAACCAGATGTCGTATAATTGAGGCACCAGGCAAACTGACACTATAACAAAGGAAATTTTAGAAAGGAAAAAAATTAGGAAATCAAAACAATGATAAAAGAAGTACTAATCTCAGTCAAGTTCATTAAACATTCTGTCGATCTGCACTCATTACTATAGCAAAATGAGAGAAGAAAAAATCATGTAAATTAATAATATTTTCCATTAACAAGGCACACTGGCCTCCCAAGACCCTAGTGTGAGACCCTTGTGGTCACGCCATCAGTTGCTTCTTTCTATGTGAAAGTCAATCAGCTCCGATGGGATTAGTACTTGCCCTATCAATCTTTTTGATTTCCTATAATTTTTTCTATACAAAATGTCCTTTATTCAGTTCTAGTATTACTTGTAAACAACATTTGTTGAAATGCATTTTATCAGTGCATGCAAAAAACACCTTGAAATGGGCATGTCAAGAACTACACCCATGACTGAGTGAGTCATAAATGACGTTGTTGGCACTGTGGACTGCAATTACACTTTCTTGAGTTCATTTCAATTAGATGACACTTTGGCACTTAGAGTTAAACACAAGATCACCATGTCCAGATAGTACTACAACAAAATTCTTACTTGCATGTCTTCCATAGACTAGTCAACAGACTGCTGGAATGCAGCTGGTCAGTATGGACTGTCCCCTGAGCACCGATAAAAGTTACTGAAGATAGATGACATTTGGGATTTTCTCAGATGTCTGAGGAAGTAACAGCATCAGTTAGCCTTTCTTGATAATAGTCAGGATGTGGCATGCCCCTTTTATGGCATTTGAGATGGTTACTCTGTCACTCACGTGCATAGGGGACAGCTGAAGGGCTCTAGTGACTAATTCTATCACCGCTCCAGGAGTTGGCTCTGTCTCCTAATGCCCTTTTCTCTTCCCACCTCTTCAGACCAGATGATTGACAGCTATAACACCTCTGATATCACTTCAGGTGTCTGTACACCTGGACCCTGCCTCTTCCTGCTGGAAAGACTCAAATCTGGCAGTTCCTCCATCTTTGCCAGTTCTATTCTGAAATCGTTTGTGCAAAGACATCTCCACAATTATTGCATGGTTTTCATTTTCTTCTAAAATTCCAATTATACAGGGTGACCAGGCTGGAGCCCCAAGTCTTCATTACTGTCGTCTCATTCTCTTACAGAGTCCAAGAAATTTAAAGTTACAGACCCTCTCTATAACATCTTCTCCAATATACAGGAGAGTGTGGTCTGCCTTCAGCTTTTCAAAGTCTGTGGCCAGTTCCTTGATTTTGCTAACATAAAGAGAGAGATTGTTGCCATTGTAACATTGTGTCTCAAGGCAAATCTCTCTTATATACAGTTAGGTCCATAAATATTTGGACAGAGACAACTTTTTTCTAATTTTGGTTCTGTACATTACCACAATGAATTTTAAATGAAACAACTCAGATGCAGTTGAAGTGCAGACTTTCAGCTTTAATACAGTGGGGTAAACAAAAAAAGATTGCATAAAAATGTGAGGCAACTAAAGCATTTTTTAACACAATCCCTTTATTTTAGGGGCTCAAAAGTAATTGGACAATTGACTCAAAGGCTATTTCATGGGCAGGTGTGGACAAGTCTGTCGTTATGTCATTATCACTTAAGCAGATAAAAGGCTTGGAGTTGATTTGAGGTGTGGTTCTTGCATGTGGAAGATTTTCTTGTGAACAGACAACATGCGGTCAAAGGAGCTCTCTGTGCAGGTGAAAGAAGCCATCCTTAAGCTGCGAAAACAGAAAAAACCCATCCGAGAAATTGCTACAATATTACGAGTGGCAAAATCTACAGTTTGGTACATCCTGAGAAAGAAAGCAAGCACTGGTGAACTCAGCAACGCAAAAAGACCTGGACGTCCATGGAAGACAACAGTGGTGGATGATCGCAGAATCATTTCCATGGTGAAGAGAAACCCCTTCACAACAGCCAACCAAGTGAAGAACACTCTCCAGGGGGTAGGTGTATCGATATCCAAGTCTACCATAAAGAGAAGACTGCATGAAAGTAAATACAGAGGGTGCATTGCAAGGTGCAAGCCACTCATAAGCCTCAAGAATAGAAAGGCTAGATTGGACTTTGCTAAAGAACATCTAAAAAAGCCAGCACAGTTCTGGAAAAACATTCTTTGGACAGATGAAACCAAGATCAACCTCTACCAGAATGATGGCAAGAAAAAAGTATGGAGAAGGCGTGGAACAGCTCATTATCCAAAGCATTCCACATCATCTGTAAAACACAGTGGAGGCAGTGTGATGGCTTGGGCGTGCATGGCTGCCAGTGGCACTGGGACACTAGCGTTTATTGATGATGTGACACAGGACAGAAGGAGCAGAATGAATTCTGAGGTGTTCAGAGACATACTGTCTGCTCAAATCCAGCTAAATGCAGTCAAATTGATTGGGCGGCGCTTCATGATACAGATGGACAATGACCCAAAACATACAGCCAAAGCAACCCAGGAGTTTATTAAAGCAAAGAAGTGGAAAATTCTTGAATAGCCAAGTCAGTCACCTGATCTTAACCCAACTGAGCATGCATTTCACTTGTTGAAGACTAAACTTCAGACAGAAAGGCCCACAAACAAACAGCAACTGAAAGCCGCTGCAGTAAAGGCCTGGCAGAGCATTAAAAAGGAGGAAACCCAGCATCTGGTGATGTCCATGAGTTCAAGACTTCAGGCTGTCATTGCCAGCAAAAGTGTTTTCAACCAAGTATTAGAAATGAACATTTTATTTCCAGTTATTTAATTTGTCCAATTACTTTTGAGCCCCTGAAATGAAGGGATTGTGTTAAAAAATGCTTTAGTTGCCTCACATTTTTATGCAATCGTTTTGTTCACCCCACTGAATTAAAGCTGAAAGTCTGCACTTCAACTGCATCTGAGTTGTTTCATTTAAAATTCATTGTGGTAATGTACAGAACCAAAATTAGAAAAAAGTTGTCTCTGTCCAAATATTTATGGACCTAACTGTACGTCATTTCATTATTCTTTGTAATCAGGCCTACTTCAGGAAATTTAATGTTGGCGTTTGACTTGCATCTGACCAGACAGTCATATGTGAGCCGGAAGAACAGCAGTGGGAGCTAACTACCCTATGGGGTACCTATGAGGTGCCTATGTGGAGGAACTGATGTTTAATCCATGCAAGTTGGAGTCTGACAGCTAGGAATTACAAAAATCCAGTTGTGTTGAAGCTTGGTGATCAGCTTTGATGGTGGAGTTAAACTCTCAGTTGTAGTCTATAAGGAGTATTCTGGGTATAGCAGTGTTTAGTATTCATGTCTGTCAGAATCAGTGGCTTTTGTGGCATAAACATTCTGGTGGGAAGACACCAGAATGTTTGTATATGTATGTAGACTTCTTTATCGTTTACACGAATTGACCTAACTAATAAATTATTAGCAAAAATTGTAAAAGACACACATCCTTCACGTCACAAAAAAAAAATCAGGCAATGGGTTATTGGTGCCTGGTTTGTTTTGCCATCAAATCACTGCAATATGTTCTGATATGGTCATCATCTGACAAAACACAGCCACAAAAATGTAGGTCTAATTAAAGCCTTGCAACTACCCCGTGTTCAGGAAAATATATTGGCTATGCACGCTTAAGCTGAAACAGCAATACCTCAAGTTTAGAACCGAACGGCTTTAAAGTGAAACAAGGCAAGCAATTAGAACATGGAAATAACATGCAGACTGCTCACACTGGGCAACTCAAATTACACACAGCACATTTGGTGGTCATGCTAAATTCTGTTCTGGCAGGTAAATGCAAGGCCTGCAAACAACTGAAAAATGAAGTCTACGTACATACCTGTTCATGTAGCACCAGAATTCTGTATTTGTTTGAAACAGGAGTATTATACCGTTGGATTCTTTTCTATGACAAGTAGAATGAACACATGCAGGTGTCCTTGGTAGCTTTTTCAAATTCAGCACAATCCTCCTCAGCAGTGGGTAAAAACGAGATGCATAATGCCTAACAAACAATGTATTCATGATATTGATCTTCTTTTTTTTCATATTACTGTTGACAGTTTTTAAGAGAAGAGATGATACTGGACTCCTCATTAGTGTGTGCTACATAGACTTAACTGGAAAAAAGCTTGAACTGGTAGTTCAAATTCCCTGATTAAAAAAAAAAAAGCTTAATATAGACAATCATCCTTCAAGCCACATTACTGAACTGAAAGCACACACACCCAAAACAGGAATTATAGAACTCTGCAAGGCCAACTGGTCCAGCACTTCAGCTGGAAACAGGCTTGCAGCACACAACACAAACGCAATTTTACATACCAAATAAAGTGAAATTGTTCTAGATAAGTAATTAAATTGATTGAATTACGGGAGAAAATTGGAAAAAAACTGATTTAAGAAAATAAACTTGAAAATTGCTATAAACGTTTTAACAATCAATTAAATTTCTGAGGAAAGCTTATTAGTTATGTTGCTGGGGCCGTGCCCCACAGGCCCTTAGATGCAGAAATGGCACTACATACTGCATAACCCACTTAGACTCCTTTCACATTCTGAATTCTTTCAATTTGTTCTCTAGTACACAAAACTGCCTCTCTGGAGAGGTAATTCCATGAACTACACAAACAGGCATGAACAATACATAAACATTGCCTTCAATACATAGAATATTTATTTTTTGATTTATTTTTTTGCTGTTTTAATCGAATCTGCGCCTCCGGATTACAGTTTTACTCGTGCTGATCGCCAAGGAAAGAGAGGTGGAGGGCTAGCAAACATTTACTCTAGCAGGTTAAAATGTAAAAATATCAGTTTTGGTAAGTTCAAGTCTTTTGAGTATCTCGCCATTGTTATTCAGGGAGATTCTCACGTTCTAGTATTATCCGTGTATAGACCTCCTAAATTCAACGCGTCTTTCTTTGAGGAATTCTCTGACTTGATGTCAATCTTAATTACGAACTATGACGCACTCTTAATAGTCGGCGACTTTAATTTTCATGTAGATAATCAATGTGACCAAAAAGTAAAAGAATTTATGAACCTCCTGGACTCTTTTGATTTGAGACAGCTCGTTAATCAGCCTACACATAAAGCAGGTCATACGTTAGACTTAGTAATTACTAAAGGACTAAAAGTTGATATAAAGCAGGTCATTGATACGGGTCTTTCAGACCATTTTCTTCTACTTTTTAATATAGAAATAATGATAGAAAACACTCATGAGAAGCATATTGTTAAAAAACGCTTCTTTGACTCATCAGCAACTTTAAAACTTACAAACATTCTAACCAATCAGTCCGTTTATAGTGCCAACTATAATAGCGAGGAGAATGTAAATAGTAAGGTGGAAAGATTTAATACTAAAGTGAGGGCTGCTGTTGACATAGTTGCACCTGAAAAGACAGTTAAAAAATCTTCTAGCATTGTTATACCTTGGAAGACCCAAAGAGTGTCTGATTTAAAGAGAACATGCCGTAGAGCTGAGCGTAAATGGAGGAAGACTAAACTAACTATTGACTATGAAATATTAAAAGTTAAAATAACAGAATACAATAACACAGTCCGTCTTGAGAGGCGCTGCTATTTCTCTAAGATTATAAATAACAATGCTAGTAATCCCAGAGTGTTATTTTCGACAATTGATCATCTGTTAAACCCAGGTAACTCAAAGAAATGCCTCCTAAGTACTTCCAGTAAAACCTGTGAGGCTATTGCTGTATTTTTCAATCAAAAAATTAATGATATTAGAAATAACATAGTATATCTCCCCAACACTAAGGATCCCCCGAAACCCCAGTACTCCATAATAAATAAATTAGAGTCTTTCACTAGGATAGATTTACCTGATTTACATAAAATAATTTCTCAAATGAAACCATCCACCTGTGCCCTTGACCCAATACCAACAAATTTTTTCAAAGAAGTATCGGGTGTGCTTATTGATAATGTTCTTGACATAGTAAATTCGTCATTAGATACGGGGGTCTTCCCAGACTGTCTTAAGACTGCGGTAGTTAAACCCCTACTTAAGAAAAATAATCTCGACCCCTCTTCTCTTGAAAATTATAGACCCATCTCTAACCTGCCTTTCTTAAGTAAAATTCTAGAGAAGGCAGTCATTATGCAGTTAAATGAGCACCTCAATAAACATGCTATTCTTGATAAATTTCAGTCAGGTTTTAGAACAAATCACAGCACAGAAACTGCACTCGTTAAAGTAGTAAATGACTTGCGGGTAAATGCAGACAGAGGCCATTTATCTGTTCTCATCCTCTTAGATTTGAGTGCCGCATTTGACACTATTGATCATAATATTCTTAAGAATCGCCTTAGTCAATGGGTGGGCCTCTCTGGCAGTGTCTTAAACTGGTTTGAATCCTACCTGGCAGGGAGAAAATTCTTTGTTAGTTGTGGTAATTATAACTCAAAGACACATGATATTCTATATGGTGTTCCACAAGGCTCTATCCTGGGTCCGCTGCTCTTCTCAATCTACATGCTTCCATTAGGTCAGATTATCTCGGGACATAACGTGAGCTACCACAGCTATGCTGATGACACACAGCTGTATTTATCAATAGCACCTGATGACCCCAAATCTCTTGATTCGCTAACACAATGTCTAACCTGTATCTCAGAATGGATGAATAGTAACTTTCTCAAATTAAATAAAGAAAAAACCGAAATCTTAGTGATTGGCAATAATGGATACAATGAGGCTATTAGAAATAAACTGGATGCATTAGGATTAAAAGTCAAATCGGAGGTAAAAAGCTTAGGGGTAACCGTTGATTGTAATCTGAATTTTAAATCGCATATTAATAAAATCACTAGGACAGCATTTTTTCACCTAAGGAACATAGCAAAAGTTAGACCTCTTATATCATCGAAAGATGCAGAGAAATTAGTTCATGCGTTTGTCTTTAGTCGGCTAGATTACTGTAATGCACTCCTCTCAGGACTACCCAAAAAAGACATCAATCGTTTGCAGTTAGTGCAGAATGCAGCTGCTAGAATCCTTACCAGGAAAAGAAAATCCGAACACATTTCTCCAGTTTTGATGTCACTACACTGGTTACCTGTGTCATTCAGAATTGACTTTAAAATTCTGCTTATGGTTTATAAAGCTTTAAATAATCTCGCCCCGTCTTATATATCGGAATGTCTGACACCTTATATTCCAAATCGCAACCTCAGATCCTCAACTGAGTGTCTCCTTAGAATTCCAAGAGCAAAACTTAAAAGAAGTGGTGAGGCGGCCTTCTGCTGTTATGCACCTAAAATCTGGAATAGCCTGCCAGTAGGAATTCGCCAGGCTAATACAGTGGAGCACTTTAAAAAACTACTGAAAACACATTACTTTAACATGGCCTTCTCATAACTTCACTGTAATTTAATCCTGACACTCTGTATATCCAATTCATTATAATAACTATTCATTCAAAATTTGTACTAACCCCTACTCTCTCTTCTATTTTCTTTTCCGGTGTCCTATTGGTGGTGGCTTGTGCCACCACCATCTACCCAAAGCACCATGATGTTCCAACAATGATGGATGGATTAAAAGCCAGAAGTCTGTATAACCATCAGCATCAAGTGACTCCGTGAGAACCCTAACTACAAAAAGGACTATTTCATTTATGTTAGGTAGAATGCCCAAAGGGGACTGGGCGGTCTCGTGGCCTGGAACCCCTACAGATTTTATTTTTTTTCTCCAGCCTTCTGGAGTTTTTTTTTGTTTTTTCTGTCCACCCTGGCCATCGGACCTTACTCCTTTCTATGTTAACTAATGTTGTCTTATTTTAATTTCTTATTTGTCTTTTATTCTTCTTTTCTTCGTTATGTAAAGCACTTTGAGCTACTTTTTGTATGAAAATGTGCTATATAAATAAATGTTGTTGTTGTTGTTGTTATTTTTATAATGGACCTGTCTCTCTGTTTTGAGGGCATTAACCATCAAATGTACATGTAACGTAAACAGAATGAATTGCATTCTTGATTGACCAATAATCTTCTGTTATTAAAATAATCAGTAATCATCAAGAGACAGAAAGATACTTACGTAAACTGCTTATTTTCAAAACATATATACTCAAAGAAGGGATAGATGCATATTATACAGTATCACTTATATAACTTCCGATGATATCATTAGGTAAAATATACATTCTGAATACATTCTTATCCTTAATTTATGCTCCTGCTATCTGATTGTCAGTCTAGCAAACCTCTTAGGGTAATGCAAAGAGATCATTTTACTTCTTCCCTCGATTTTGTATTCCTGTGCTACATGAGAGCTGAATATAACAAATTATCAATAATGAATGCATTTCTGGTAGCAATGAATTCAATGTATTCATAATGTCCCTTCAATAAAAAAAAAACTTAATTTTTGAAATATCTGAGGGACATATGCAAATTTAATTTTAAAGTGTAATTTATAGTAAAATGTCAATTTATATAATAAATACAAACATCTAAAATTAAAATTCAATCCGTGGTAGTGTGTTGCTCATGTTTATATGCACAAAGTGTAGTGGGTTGTGTTGGCAGCAACACAGTTCCTACTATTTTTTAATTTCATATATTGCATTCTATAAAGTGACTAGAAGTATTCACCACTTGGAAATTTTTATATTTTATTGCTATATACAATTGCCTACAGACATTGGTCTCCAATGAACTGGTTATGTGATTTCTAAAACTGAATCGCTGTACCACTGATAATTTAGGCATGTCATAGTGAAGGGGCGTGAATACTTACGTGATCATTTATTTTGTGTTTTATATTTGTAATTAGTTTAGATCACTTTACAGATATCTGTTTTTACTTTGACATGAAAGACTCTTTTTTTGTTGATAAGTGTCAAAAAACTCAGAATGAATCAACTGAGGGGTGGCATGATGGCACGGTGGCGCAGTGGTAGCGCTGCTGCCTCGCAGTTAGGAGTCCTGGGTTTGCTTCCCAGGTCCTCCCTGTGTGGAGTTTGCATGTTCTCCCCGTGTCTGCGTGGGTTTCCTCTGGGTGCTCCATTTTCCTCCCACAGTCCAAAGACATGCAGGTTAGGTGCATTGGAGATCCTAAATTGTCCCTAGTGTGTGCTTGGTGTGTGTGTGCCCTGCAGTGGACTGGTGCCCTGCCCGGGGTTTGTTTCCTGTCTTGCGCCCTGTGTTGGCTGGGATTGGCTCTGGCAGACCCCCTTGACCCTGTAGTTAGGGTATAGCGGGTTGGATAATGGATGGATGGATGAATCAACCGATTCAATGTTGTATAATAATAAAATGTTATTTTGTTTTTGTATAGCATTGTTCACTACATTCAGGCACAGAGCACTGTGACAAGTGCACAGGTAAAATACAGTTACAAATATATCTAAATGCATAATGTCTATATAAAGACACTAACTAATCTGAAACTGATTAATATAAATGGAGCCCAACCCTCTCCATTAAATTAACTGTTGAACAATGGCAGAAGGAGAACAGTGACTGTACAGAATGGTTGTGATCTTTAACCATGTTATTAATCTTCCGAAACCAGCATGAAGAGGGTGCTTTTTTAATATTCTGTGGCAACATTATTATCTTCTCTTGCATTTTGTGATCCTCACCAAATGCCATTAAATGATGGAATACAGAGAGTGAGTATGGACTGCCCCCGTGCAACTGTAGATGTTAGTGAACACAGATGGAGACATCTGGGCTTTTCTCTGATGCCATCGGTAATCCTTCCTGATGACAGTAAGGACATGGAATGTCCCTTTTATGGCATTTGAGATTGTTAGTCCAAGAAATTTAAAGTTGCAAAATCTCTCTAGACTATGTTCTTCAATGTACATGGAAGTGTGGTCTGCCTCGTGTTTTTCTGAAGTCTGTGGCCAGTTCCTTGATTTTACTGACATTAAGGGAGAGATTGTTGTCCTGGTGCCATTGTGTCAGAAGGCAAATCTCTCTTGTATAAATCATCTCATTATTATTTGTAATCAGGCCTACTTCAGGAAATTTAATGTTGGAGTTTCACTTTTGTCTGACTGGGCTATCATACAGAAGTGTGAACTAACGGCCCAATGGAGTGCCTATGTAGAGGGACTGATGTTCCCAATCCATGCAAGATGGAGTCTGTGAGGCAGGAAGTTCAAAATCCTGTTGCAGTGGTGGCACTAAGTCCTAAGTCTAAATACTTGGTGATCAACATTGATGGTGCAAAAGAGTTAAACTCTGAGCTGAAGTCTATAAAGAGTATACTGATATAGCAGTGTTTATTGTCCATATCTGTCAGAATCAGTGGCATTTTTGACATCAACATTCTTGTATATGACCAGTTCACATTGGAGGTGAGGAAAAGAGAAACTTCAATTAGCAGCATCACTAAAGAAAACAAACCCCTGGTGGGTCTATAGTCAATTATTCCAGCAAAAGTTAAAGAAAGTCAGACATAGTCACAGAACTGAAGACCTTGGCCAACTGGCTGCCCACTCCTTTCCGGGCATCCTGATGACAGATTCTTTCCATCAGTTGAATCCAAGGCTGCCACAGCAGAATACCTAGAAGAGAAAAAGAATAGAGGAGGGTTAGTAACAGTTCGTAATTATTGTAATGCTTATATTTTTGAAAAACTGACTAAGAGACAGAGATGCAATATGCACAGCTAATCAGCAGCTCTAATCAGGGTATGCTATGATGAGGGCATGCACTGGTACAGCACATTGTTGCACCCACCACATGACGAACCACTCAGATTGGGATCTGAGTGCGGCCATTCAACAGGTGACAGCTCTGCACCACAGTGGAATAGTGTGAGGGTTTTTAGACAGCAGCAATTTTGTCTTGCTTCATGTTTTGTTAAATTTTGTTATATTTTTCTCTATTTCTTTTATATTTGTCAATCCTTGCCTGTTTCTTTTCGATGAATTAATTCTGATTCATGTGGTGTTGAAGGGCATAAACAAACTCAGGATGTTTATTCTTATCTTTATTATTTGGATTTATTTTCATCTAATTTGGGGTCTTCATGCTACTCCTCCTAATCAACCTGCACAGATGATGTACAGCAGAGAATTGCTGATTTAATGAAAATCACCTGAACACATGTATCTACCACTCAGTTTCTCAGTGAATATTAGCAGGATTTTTAATACAGTAAGTTGTTTTAATTGTCATATATAAAGAACAGAACAGTGGGAAAAGAGGAGGTATTCAAAAAGGACTGAAAAACTGGGAGAAGTTCAACCTCCTTTACAGATTCTTATAATGGGAAATGTTCAGTCTCTCCAAAATAAATTGGATGAACTTCAAGCATGTGCATGCCTTCAGGCCAATTACAGACTTGCATGCTTTATGGGATTTACAGAAATCTGGCTGAATATAAACAACTTGGAAGACAACATAACGATTAATGGATTTGGTCCACCAATTTGTTTGGACAGAGACTTAGCCATCATAGTTAAGTCTGCCATTGAATAAATAAACAATGGTGTAAAATGGTGATGGTTAGAGGAAAAGTGTGCACAAAGTCTGTATCGCTGTGCCCATTTATTTGTCTAGAGAGTTTCCACAAATTTCAATTATGATTGTCTATATTCAAATGAGGGCAGTGGCAAGTGAATCCACTAACATCATCTCTGGAATGATAGAGTCTTGAATAGCTATCTCCCAACTTACTGTATTGTTTATTTTGAACAATTTTAACCAGTGTGCACTGAACTAAACACTGCATAACTTTTACCAATATGTCACTTGCCTAACTCTTCACAACAGAGTGCTTGATCATTACTATAGGAACATTAAATGCACTTATTAATCTCAATCAAACCCCCCACTGGGTTTATCAGATCATAATTGTGTCCATCTTATTCCAATCTATAAACCAGTTTTTAAAAGAGAAAAGCCAGAAATTAAACAGATAAACATCTGGAAAGAGGAGTCTGTTGAGTGCCTGTGTGGCTGTTTTGAATGCATTGACTCTTCCAGGTGTAAAGAATATTGTGCTGACATTGATGAATTAATGAATTATATAAAATTTTACAAGGACTATATAATCCCCATCAAATCAATCAAAATATACCCATGGATTACCAGAGGTATGAAAGAACTGATAATCAGAAGAAACACTGCATTTCTACATAGAACATTAATTGAACAGAAAGAACTACAAATGGAGGTGAAATGGGAAAAGCTAAAATACAAGGACAGAACTGAGAATGAACTGCAGACTGATAAGCTGAGTTCACTGTGGAATGACTTGAAGAGGATGGCTGGCATTCACACTAAACGCAAAAATTATGTTTTGGCAGGAGTTAAAACTGAATATCAGATGGCTCAGAAGTTCAATGAATTTTATTTAAGGCTTATGAAACACAAGTTTACTTCAGAAATCAGTCAGCAACAGAACAAACTCAGGACTGGAGAAGGGAGTCAGCCCTTCTTTGACCACAACTAAGGCACAATGTATCCTTAAAGAAATTAAAAACAATAAAAGCTTGGGTCCAGACAGAATAAGTGGCTATTTGCTTCCATCCTGTGCAGAGCAACTCTGTCCAGTGCCCACTCCATATTTGAGATGTCTTTGGATTTACAGCATGTGCCCATTCTATGGAAGCAGATGAATGTTATTCCATTAGCAAAAACTACACACCCCAAAGCATTATGTGACTTGGTGGCCTTAACATCCCATATTATGAAACCCTTTAACAAGTTGATTAAAAGAGAACTACTAAACAAAACCCTGGCACCTCTGGTGCCTTACCAATTTAGGTGCTGCCCTCCTCCCAATCTCTCAACTTTAATTAAAGGAGAGACAGTGGACATGGTGGAGTACTACGGATATCTCGGAACAATCCTTGATAACAGGCTAAAATCTGATCTCAACACAGAAAAATTTTTAAAGAAGGGGCAGACAAGGCTTTACTTGTTTAGGTAACTCAGTTGTTTTAAAGGAGACAAAACCATAATGACAATTTTTTATAAGTCCTTTATTAAATCAGTTGTTATATTTGCTTTTACATTCTGCTTTGGTTGTGGTGAGCTGGCGCCCTGCCCGGGGTTTGTTTCCTGCCTTGCGCCCTGTGTTGGCTGGGATTGGCTCCAGTAGACCCCCGTGACCCTGTAGTTAGGATATAGCGGGTTGGATAATGGATGGATGGATGGATGGATGTTGCTTTGGCAGCCTTAGCATTAAGAATATAAACTATTTTAATAACATTGTAAAAATTATATATTGGTTTTGCAGTAGATTTCTGTCACCAAACTGTATTACAAACAAGTTAGAAAGAAGGCTGACTCAATTCTATCACATAGTTCCGTCCTCTTTTTCCTACATTTCAGCTTTTGCAGGTTGCAGATTTAAATTCCTGAAGATAAAGAGCAACAGAGTTAGGAAATCTTTTATTTCTATGGCTATATGTGTTTTGAATTCAGTATTATTGTTTTGTGTATTGTTAAAGATAATTATTCTTCTTTGTATTAAACTTATGATAACAGTAGTTGTCAGTGGTCTTTAATAGGCTAGCATCTTGAAAATTTTTTGTAATAACAACTTCAGATAAGTAAGCAGGATCTCTCCGTAAGGCTTTGTATATAGAGGTGATGCTCTCCTATAATACTTGGGGTCCACATCAATAACAGGTTGTGCTGGTCTGGGAACACAGGAGCTATATAAGAAAGGGCAAAGCAGGCTCTTCTACCTTAGGAGACTGTGTTCCTTTAATGTCATATCCTTCACATCTTCCACACCTCTGTGGTGGCCAATGCAATTTTCTACACTGTGGTGTGCTGGGCTGGTAGCATAACTTCAAGAGAGGCCTACCAAAGTAACAAACCAATTTAAAGGGCAGGCTCAGTTATGGGGTGTACTCTGGACTACCTGTAGGCAGTAGCAAAGGGGAGAATTAAAACAAAGCTGAGTGCCATTATGAACTATGCTGCACATCTTCTCTCTGACACACTAACACTGAGGAATGTCAGACAACAAATTTTTCATCAGAAGTGTGTCCTTTATATCAACAGCAATATGTATGCATAATGCCTCACTGGAACTGCCAAGTCAGGAATTTTTCCTTTTTTTGAAATTTACTGGTTTATAGTCTTTACAGTGTGTGTGTATATTTCTTTATTTATATATTTACTTACCTACCTATATTTGTTTCTTCTGTAAAAATTCAAATTTCCCATTATATAAATAATGTTATATCTATCTATCTATCTATCTATCTATCTATCTATCTATCTATCTATCTATCTATCTATCTATCTATCTATCTATCTATCTATCTATCTAACTCCAAGGCTGTCAATGGTGGGAAATGGGAGAAACTTAGGAAAGTTGAGATCCAGTCATCATCATGGGCTTCAGGTGGTTATTTGAGCCTTCTTTGATGCCTAAAGAATACTGTTCTCTTGCTAAGTCTATTATGAATTGTACATTGTCCCAGGGTGATGCAGAGGAAACTGTGAGACCATGTATCAGATAGCTAAAGTTGAACTAAACGTTATTGAACCAAAAGTTATTTTTTTAACAGTATAGAAAGCCAAAACATACAATAAAACATACAGAAGTCTTGATAATAAAGAAGAAAGTTGAGATTTTTGAATGCCCTGGTCAATATCAAGATTCAAAAAGAATAGAGATGCTAAAGCATTTTGCCAAGACAGCTCTTCAAATGAGAATGCCATCAAACAAGTCTAAAAATTTGAGTAATCAAAAATTCATCTTTGGCACCCTGAAAATCTGATAAACTCCTAGAGGTAAGTTCAAATTCAACAACTTCCAAAAATTCCACAAATTACTAAATGAATAAATACCCCTTTTCACTGAATAGCTGCTGGTTGTTGCAATAAAAGATGAGCGTTTTTGTGTCATTTGTCCAATAAAGTTATTTTAAATTTGTCAATACAAGTCGACATAAAGGGTAGAAGGCTAAATTTCACCTAGAATGTATTGCTTTGATTTAGCTGCTAGATGACAGAGTCCTGCATATTTCAGGCATTAATTTTCCTTATAGCACAGCAACATATTCTGGCTGTCGCTCTCGTCAAATCCATTGATGACTCAAATTTTGTACTGTCATATGAGGATTTTCAGCTTTCAGAAAAAAGAAAGAAAAAGAGTGTAGTTGAAATGTCCTCAGGCATCAGTAAAAATAACACCACCATACATTTCCTGTGAATGTCATTTGGGAAGACTGATCGCTGGGAGTCCTCTTGGTTTGCAGATTTCAAAAAAAGCAGGGGTGTTCCTGGGCGTTATCAACACTTTCCTGATTAATCATTTTCAATCCAGCTATGAGAACAATAAGCACAAGACAGATGGTGTTCTGTAGCAACAGGAGACTAACAAATCACATTAACAGTGCAATATGTTTTTTCAAAGAGTGTAATTTAGAAATGCATGCAGATAGTTTCTTGGTAGCTGAATGCTTTCCACAATTTGAGCAATAAAAAAGAATTTACAATAAGTAGCTTTTTTTAATTAGCTTACAGACACAACAAAAAATAAAAATAAAATTGCATAAAGAGAGTTAATCAACTATTAACAGTAGCAAAGACTAACAGAGGTCAGATTCATAAGAGTTTATTTATTTAAAAAAAAACACCTAATATTATGCTTACATGATTTTTTTTTATTCATACTGTAGAAATATGGTAGCCAATCAGTGCTATACTCTGCTATGATGGTTTTTATGGTTTGGTAGAATTCCCACTGTAGCACAAAGATTTATTTATAAGCCCCACTCATCTTTGCTGCTTTGTACATCTTCAGTAGTTCAAGGAATCATGAATTCTTACAGAGACATCAAAGACTCACCTTGGGACAGTTAACCAATGGCTTGTTCACTGAGTCCTGAAAGGACTATGAAGTTCTGTTATTAAAAGTCTGATTTTCTTTACTGCTGAGAGAGAATCACAGAGAAACAATCTGAAGAATGCAAGCTCGCCTTGGAGGCTCAGTTAACTTTGTACAGAGCTGTACACAAAAACCTCCTGGCAGCTGGGCACCAAGGACTGCCTGCTGACCTGACCATGTGGTTATCTGCCTTTTTTCTGATGAGATCATTCACTCATCAGCTGTCAGCTCTTGGGTTACTTTTTACATGCACTTCTCCCCTGTAATATAGTAAAGACTATAAAGATATCTATGGAATGGTATTCATTTAACATCGGTTCCTCCTCTTGCTCCATTTTCTGTAACTGCTTCATTGTAGGGTTGCACAATGGCACAGTGGGTAGAAGTATTGGTACAAAGTGCTGATTTGATTACCAACTGGTATGACTTCCATGAATTTATATTTATATAGTGCCTTTTATATTTAAGTAAAGAGTACATCAAGTACGCTGATTTGTGTTTTCTGTTAAATAAAATGGCGATTCTTGTTTATCATGGAACCAGAAATGATGATGCATAAATCCTTACACTGGCTCCCGGTTAAGTTTAGGGCAGATTTCAAAATCCTTCTTATCCTTCAAGCATTAAATGGCCGAGGTCCAGCTTACTTGTCTGAACTTATCATGACTTACAAACTAATTTGAATTTCCCATTGGGATTAATAAAGTATCTATCTATCTATCTATCTATCTATCTATCTATCTATCTATCTATCTATCTATCTATCTATCTATCTATCTATCTATCTATCTATCTATCTAAACTAGAGCGCACATTAAGATCTCAAGATGCTGGTCTGCTTATGGTTCCAAGGATTAATAAAATAACAATGGGAAGTCGAGCTTTTAGTTACAGGGCCCCTAAACTGTGGAATGGTCTGCCTGCTACTATAAGAGATGCCCCTTTGGTCTCAGCTTTTAAATCCCGGCTGAAGACTCACACTTCAGTTTAGCATATCCTGACTAGAGCTGCTGATTAACTGTACATACTGCATCTCTGTTGTTAGTCATTAGTGCTAAAACATAAGTAACATGATAGTTAGAATTGGATACTAACCCTCACCTATTCTATTTCTCTTCTTGGTACTCAAATGTGGCACTTGGTGCCACGGCCCACCTGCCAAGTTGTTTTGCCTGCCTAAGGTAAAGTCATCCCTGATGGAGGATTGCAGGAATCGTGAGAAAGAGGGATCCTTTCATCGGATTGGCTGGCCCAGCGCTGTTTCAGCCGTGGAATGGCTAAATGGGGGAGGCAGCTTGATGGATGAGGTCTCCAGGAGTCTAAAATTATCTAAATCTTATTATGTGATATCATCTACTGTTAAATTCTGCTCCGTACTTCTAAAAATTTTTTTATTTTTTTATTGAGGATTTGTTCTGTTCTGTGTATTGTATTGTATTGTATTGACCCCCTTCTTTTGACACCCACTGCACGCCCAGCCTACCTGGAAAGGGGTCTCTCTTTGAACTGCCTTTCCCAAGGTTTCTTCCATTTTTTCCCTACTAGGTTTTTTTTGGGAGTTTTTCCTTGTCTTCTTAGAGAGTCAAGGCTGGGGGGCTGTCAAGAGGCAGGGCCTGTTAAAGCCCATTGCGGCACTTCCTGTGTGATTTTGGGCTATACAAAAATAAACTGTATTGTATTGTATTGTATTGTTGAAAATGTTCACAATTTACACACTTAATGCTTGTGATAAAGATGAGGCAAAGACATTGTAAAGGTCTGGGGCATCCACCCGTATATTGTCCCACGGATGCAAAACAGGTTAAAGATGAACACTGATCCAAAACAGAAATGATTGTATGGAGGCAAGATTGTGGCTTTAAAGGCCAGTACAGGACGTTACGTCATCAATGGGGCTGAAACCGGAAGTGATGTCATTGGGGCTGGAAGTGACAACATCATTGGGGCCTGTGACAATGTGGATTTGCTGCATGCTCCCATCTGCTGTCCGGGAGCCCTTGAACCCGTCACCGTCGGTAATGCTACCGATGAGCTAGGCAGTGAGGCAACAACAATGGAGCAAGAGGATGGTGTACAAAAAGTGCCAAGTGCTTTTATTAAAACAGAACAAAACAGTGTTCAAATTTAATAAAGTGAAGTGATTCAAAAACTCTTCATTAAATAAATAATCCATAAAAACAGAGTTGACATTGTGGAGATTAAAACAATAGAAAAAAGTCTTAGGTTGAAATACTGTAGGAAGCAGTCTTTTAAAAACCACAACAACAAGCCCGGTGACTTTTTACCTGGCGGCTCCCCTGCTTCGCCCGTCTGGTCTTCTCAATAGGGGAGTCATCCTACCTGCAGCTGCCCTTCACTCTGCCTACTTCAGCTGTTCAGTTCGCCTCTCCGATCCTTGGCTCTGGTAGCCTTCTCCTGACAGCGACTTGGGTTCCTCAACGACCAGGGTGCCCACGCTGGGGAATACACTCCCCAAGTCCCGACTCCCACGGCCTTATGCGGAGAGTCATCCGCCTTCTGGTCATTCCCGCTCCATGATCACTCAGCGGGAGTGACCACTACTACTATTCCCCGGGTGTCGGCCCAACACCCAGGCTCCCCTTTCAGCTGCAATGCGAGCCTGCACTCGCTCTCTCGTTCTCCCACACCCGCTTTCTCTCTCTCTCACCACTGCTTCCTGCTTTCATCCTGCAACCTCCGTTCCTTCTCTTTCCTTTCTTTTTCCTTCTCCCCCCTTTAGCCGACTCGTGTTTCTATATATCAAGAGGGCATGGCAGCTGTGGTAAATCAGCAGCCCCAGGAACAATCACGGATGCGGACGGTCTCTCACCTGTGCACTTAGGTGAGAAACGCCACATCGTGAATCGCCCTGAAAACCGTTTCAGCCACACAACCACCATGCCCCCTCACCAAGCCGCGAGCGCGGTGATTATTTATTTTAAAACTGGCCTTAGAACGTAGAACGGGAGCTGTGGAGCCGCAATACCACAGGGCCCAAACTGGAAGTGGTGTCATTGGGACTGGAAGTGACATCATCAGAGGCACCAGAACCTGGCAGGATTTCCCAAGAATGGTCTGCAAGTAACTGAAAGAGACAGTCAGCACACCCTGATGCCCCCCTAGTCTGTTGTGGAATTACAATTACTCAGCCCCTTTAGCTGCCTCCTACTCGCACGTGTGTGACAGCTTTTATGGATAACGCAATAAATATTGTAAGAAAGTACAGTTGCTGTCCTGATCACAAACTTTCACTAGATACTCCATCTGCCACAAGGCATCCTACTCCACTGGGCCCTTAAACCTTAAAATTGCTCTGGGGGCTCTGTACAGTGGCTGACCCTACGCTCTGACCTCCAAAAGTCGCGAAAAAAGACAATTTCCTCTCTGGGGGTTATAAAGTGTATCAGATAGATAGATACATTATTAATACCAAACAATACCAAATAATTTATTTTAAATGAGGAAAACAATCTGCATCCTTTGTAAAGGAGGGTTGTACTGAATTTATTTGCTTTGACTTGAGGTACTGTAAAAAAAGATGAGACACAACAAAATGAAAGAATTGAGGCACCACCTTGGTGACCCTGTATAACTCAAAGGAATGCACAATAATGCAGCATGCAATAATTTTGGTGATGCCTTTCGAGATACCAGTTCAGAACAGGACTGAGAACAGGATGTCTGGTTCCCAACTTATATTGTCACTTGACAGGAAGGGGCAGGTCCATGATGGCAGACAATGGGAGTGACTTCAGCGGTGGAGTGGCTGTCGGTGTTCTATTCTGCAGAGGGAGGAAGAGGAAAGGCATTAGATCACAGTGGCAACCCCTGGTTTGGCAGGTAATTACTATTACCCGAGCCCTTAAACTATCTCCCATGCACATGTGTGTGACAGTGCCTCTTAACCTTCTTTAATTTTTTCACTCATGTAGAAAGGAGCAGCACTATCTTAACACAAACTTTTGTTTCAAGAATATTTATGGAAAGATGTTTACTAATGTAATGGCCAGACATTTCCAAGGACTGTGGATTATCATACACAATATTGGCCAACGGTATGTGAAAATCTCTTCATATGATCTAGTTCAGGTGTTTCAGCTGAACCCATTATCAACAGATTTATAAAATCAAGCATGTAGTCATGTAGTCTACATTTACAAACACGGGTTTGTCAAAGAGCTCAGTGACTTTAACATGGCAATGTCATTGGATGACACCTTTGTTGCAGGCAGTTATAATGTGGCCAGGAAAGCAGACTAACATTGGCAGGCAAAAGGTTGCTGCACCAATTGGGTGGCTCCATTTAGTTATAAGAAACAAATATGGTCATGCAGCAGCAAAATTGAAGGGTAAATATGGCTGCTATCAGTCTTAATTTTAAAATAGGGCTGACTATAACATTAGAGCTCTGTCCTTCTCATAAGCAGTTCAAACACTGAGTCCATGTTCCTTGAGTAGCCCTTTGTTATATTGTTGGCACCTGAAGTAGAGGATTCCCCTCTGAACCTTTGTGGGCGGAGCTAGGAATTTCTGTTTCGGCAGCCTTTCGATGCTGAGAGAGAAGGAAAAGAAACAATTAGTGTGAGCGCTCCCTCTCATTCTGAGGTGGAACTGTTATTTCACCAGAGCCAGGAAGTTTGTCCACAGGCGCACATGTGAGACACGGGACACAAAATCTCTGCTTTTTAAGAGCTACCTTGGTCAAGTGTAAGGGCTATTATTGAGAAGTGGGAGCTTCTAGCAGCAACAACAGCTCAGCTATAAAGTGGTAAGACCATGCAAACTATCAAAGCAGGACCACTAAGTGTTGAAGTGTGTAAAAATTTCCCATCTTCTGTTGCATCACTCCCCACAGAGTTTTAGAATACCTCTGGAAACAACATCAGCACAAGAACTGTGTGTCAAGTGCTTAATAAACTGGGTTTTCATGGCCTAGCATGTTTCACACAAGCGTAAGATCTCTATACGCAATGCAGTTCATTGGCTGGAGAGGTGTAAAGCACATCACCATTAAACCCTTTATCAGTGGAAATATGTTCTCTAGAGTGATGAATCACACTTCGCCATCTGGAAGTCTAATGAATGAATTTGGGATTGGCAGATGCCAGGAGAATGCTACCTCCAGGATTGCATAGTGACTACTGTAGAGTTTGGTGGAGGATATTGAAGAATAATTTTAGGGTAACATATCATTCATCGTTAATAAATAAATATTGGGAAACCAGCTAAACATCAAGTGAACAACAAAATGTACTTAAAGATGACTAAGAGATGACAAAGAAATCAGCAGATGTCCTGTAAACTTCCAGAATGGACAGTTGTTATATGCACAGAAATGTCAAGGGTGGTGGCTCAACTCAAAGGTATAAGAAGAACCAGAATATAATATAACAGACTTATTTTATATAAATCATTTGGGTGTAAACCAATAAACCAACCAGAGTAAAATATATGCATTGATTGAAACTGTATGTAAATTCAATAGTTTATAAAATTAACCTCAATTATTTGTTTCTCTGACCATTCAGACCATGCTGTAACAGACTGCTTTTGAAGAATGCTCCCTGTAAGGATTTTTCCAAGGAGTAATTAACAGATACAATGAACAGCTTTTCTCCAGCTTGATTACTGATTTGTCCCGTTAGAGGATGTTTATTTCTTAAGATGTTAAATTTCCACCACAAGGGGGATAATGGTTTTTAGGGTATGGGCTAGGCCTTGGTTCCAGTGAAGAGTACTGTTAATGCTAATGCATAAAAATACATTTTTTTTTACGGAAGATGGTTTTCTATTCCCACATGACTGTGCTCCTGTGAGCAAAGCCAAATCCATGAAGACATACACAGAGCCCAGTCCTCAGAATGCCTGTGGGATGAATTGGATTGAAAATTGTGAGCCAGGTCTTCTTGTCCAACATCAGTACCTGACCTCACAAATGCTCTTTTGGCTGAATGGGTACAAATTATTACAGACACACTACAAATTTTGTGGAAAGCCTTCTCATACGAGTGTAATGTAATTTTGCATTTTGTTTCCAATGAATTTCTAATAGTGTACAATATATTGGACTAAAATGTATAGGTGTACTTCATAATGATAAAAATGAACTGAATTGCTATTAAATAAGTTGAGTAAAAGAATAATTATTTTAACAATCTTACAGTTTCCTACAAAGAACACACTTAACCCACTGAATATCTCTGGTGCTAATAGAATTCAGCAACATTAACACCTCCATATTTTAGCTTTTTCAGTTTCTGAATCTTGTTACACACTTACAGCAAGAATAAATATCAAATCTTTCCTGTAAATCTTAGAGTCAATAGGTGAGCGGAACAAGAGATCACTTTAGGGGAGAAAGACTGGCCAGACTTGGATGAGACTTTTTTGTTAATGAAATGTGTCCTGGGTAAACAGGAAAGCTTTAATAGTTGGCCAAGTGGGATAAAGAGATTCTGATACTTTACATTTGTAACTGGGACTAAAGGCCAAGCAAAATAAATAATGCTTGTGAATTACATTTTGTGAACAGTTTCCTGGCTGATGCCACAACACTCTGGCTATATAAAAAAGGGCACTGGCTCATATTGCTGAGATGATTTGTAAAAGTTGGAGGCATTCTCTCTGCTACTTACACATGACTTTTATGACAACGGAAAACAAACAGCTTTAATTTCACTAAAGATTCATATTAAATTGTCCCAGTTATCAATATTAGAGTATGTAATCATCTAATTAGAAAATCACTTGCTTACTGTACATTTCAATAATAAATCTTAACCATATGATGATCTTTCACAAGTCTATTAATCACAAGTTCATTACAATCACAGATGGTTTACTTTACCTGCTATTGTTCAGTGTCCCACCAGTAAGGGAAGCACCTTCTAGATGGCACAACCATTATGAATTTTTCATCCAATTGTTGTTTCCTCCATTTTTGTCTCCTTATTTTTTACTAAAAGGATACAGGAGCACTTTTTCTACTTATAAATATTTTTATCTTTTATACAAGTGTAGGTGAGTTCTAGCTGACCCTGTGATGTACAGGCACTCAATTCTTGGCCAGTTCCTGCCTCTCATCCAGAGTTACTGCAAATTTGGCTTGGATTAAGATGGTTTGAATATGTTATGTTGTTTTTCACATGCAAACTGGTTGTGTACCCTGCATTTTATAATTTAAATGGGCACATTGAATAATACAGTTTAATATGTAATTGCAAAGATTTACAAAATTACTAAGGATGGTTCACACTTCTGTTACAAGGTTCCAACACTTTGAAAAAATCTACTTGTTTCCTGGCTGGTAAAATTTTAGAGGGGCAAGTCTCATGAAGACTCACAGAAAAGAAAGAGACCCAAAGGGCATTGTGATCCGCCTAGAGAATTTCATTGAAGACCATCTGTGCCCAAGTGGAAGAGAGTTTAGGAACATTACAAAAGGCTAGTCAGAAGAAACTAAAGTTGAAACGCTGAAAGCCAATAGGTAATTCATCACGTTTTAAGGAAAATCACTAAATACAATGTAACTAAAAACCAAAGATTCTGTGTTTAAATTGTATTTAACCATTTTGTAAATCATTCTTTAATTTTGCAAGAATGTTCTGTTACTACTTAATGCAAGAAGCCATTTATACCAACCTCCTCCTGGGGATACATAAAGTTCTATCTATCTATAATATGACTAGCATAATGTCACAAGTCAGATTAAACTTCCACAATAGATAGATAGATAGATAGATAGATAGATAGATAGATAGATAGATAGATAGATAGATAGATAGATAGATATACCAGAATGACTAAAAATGAAGAAAATTCTGCAGAATAATTTGTTGGTTGAAAGTCCTCAGTGTTAGTGTGTTAAAGAGAGGATGTGCAGCAATGTTCATAACAGCACTCAGTTTTGTTTAAGTTCTGTCCTTTACTATGACCTCCAGGGGGTCCAGAGTGCATCCCATAACTGAGCCTGCACTTTTAATTAGCTTGTTGACTCGGTGGGCCTCTCTTGAAGTGATTTTAGCAGCCCAGCACACCACAGCATAGAAAATTGCACTGGCCATCACAGAGCTTTTAGAATGTCATTTTCCCACTTTAAAGAAATGCAGTCTTCACAGAAGAAAGAGTCTGCTGTTCTCTTTCTTCTATAGTTCCTCTGTGTTACAAGGCCAGTCCAACCTGTCATTGATGTGGACCCCTTAGTACCTGTAGAAGTTAACCACATTTATATCCACTCCCTAAATAGTGACCGGACATAGAGGCTGTTTGGTGTGGCGAAAGTCAAAAACCAGTTTCTTGGTTTTGCTGACGTTAAAGTGTGGACAATTCTATTTCACCAAGAAATGAATAATTCCAACACTCTATCTCATCCTCCTTATCAATACACCCCATAAATGCAGAATCATCTCACAATTTCTGCCAGTGACATGACCTGGGGCCTCATGTATAAATGGTGTGTACGCACAAAAATGTTGTGTACTCCCGTTTCCACGCTCAAATCACGATGTATAAAACCTAAACTTGGTGCAAAGCCAAGTACATTTTCATGCCAGCTAAATGCTTGGCGTACACAAATTCTCGGTTTTGCAAACTAGTGGCACCCAGTGTCAAAGCAGTGCTTTTGTTCAGGTGTGGTTTCCCTTTCTTTTTCAGATGCACATCCCTGACGCGGCTTTATCAAATACACTGAAATTAACCGCATATTGTTTATTAGTGTAAGGCATCTGATTACAATTGACCTGTAACAATATAATTGTCCACAGAATGGCCAAACTATTCCAAATACCATAGCTGCTTTAGCGTTCTTCCTCTCAATGCACCACTCAGACTATTTATCCCACTGTATCTGAGTGTGGAATCACAGCTCTACAGCAGCTGATCTGAAAGAGAATTATCGGTATACAGCATCTTGCACATGCTGCCTCAGCCATGCACACTGTCTTTTGAACTGCTCTCATATGGCAAACGCTTCAGAGCCTTTCCTGTAGGGACATCGCGGTTCAGAAACAGTTTCATCCCAAGAACTATAAACGCACTCAATCAGTCCATCAAGTGCTCCTGGTAGAACTGTTTGTACTTATTAGTACAATTACCTCACTGTAAACTTGCAATACAGTTATAATATTGCACAATCTGAGCCACTTTATAAAGCGCGTGTTTACATATGATGATGATATCATTTTTAAGATGAAATGCAGCAAAATATATTTATTAAATTATACAGATAAAATGTTAACATCATTTAAATAATCTATATTGTTAATAGTTAAACATGGGAGGACACGGTGTCACCACGCTAGCTAGTTCAGGGATTGTTCCTGCCTTGCGCTGTATTCTTGCTGGGGCTGGCGTGACACTGAAAGAATAGATGGATAGAATATAGATATAGAAAGATATTTCAATGTTCCTTAAAAGTTGAAGAATCGGCGTTCTAAGCTTACAGATGACTTAACATCTGTTACACAGCTGATTGTGTGGCGATTGGTTACTTGGAGAAAGAAAAAGAAGGACAGGAATTGGAGGTTAGTAAGTTTGAAAGAGACAGTACTGTTGCAATAAATTATTTCATTGAAGGTCGCGCACGGCGCAGCAATCATCTTGTGGGAGGCAGGAACAATCTATGGACAGGGCACCAGCTCATGACTATCACTGCACCGCCGTGTTCCCATGTTTAATAACATGCTTTAACTCCTATCATTATAAAAATATCAAGTATACATCTCAGTATATTAATTATTCAGAGAGCTGTAATATCATGAATGTAATGGATTCTGTGTCCAGTCAGAGGAAGAGAAAGCCCTTTTAAGAAGCACACAGTGATTCACACACATAGAGCACATAGAAGAACATATACAAAACAAAGCATTTAATGTGCTACTTTAGTTACGATGGTATTTGAGAAACTAGTAAGTTAAACGATTTAAAGATGAAGTTTATGATGTTCTACTTTAATGACAAAATAAACTAAGTGATTAAAGTGGAATTTCCAGATTAAATTTGGCATTTCGAGCGTTTTTCCCACTGTGTCCCTATTTTTTTTTCTTTTCTCTGTACCCTAATAAGCTTTCATATGACACTCAGACGGTGGCCTACAACTCTCCTTTTCATGGCGACTTTGATATCTGACAACTTCTTTTTTATTTTGGGCACTGTGTGACTTTGTGAACTTGAGCTTTCGAGTTTCTCCGACACTCTATGTCACTCGATCAACTTCCTTTTGTTGTTTATACCACTGTTTAAACCAACAAATAGTATGTTTTCCTTGCCTCCACTTGGTATTCGCTGAAATTCTTCTATTTTCCCCTGTGCTTTTGCCATTGTCTTTTCACAGAGCGCTGAACTTAAGGGCTATTTATATTGATTTGCATATTCAAAGAGGTGTAATTCTGGGAGGAGATGGGGTGAGACAGCAGGCATGTGTACGTGCGTTACTTTTCATGCTGACCAGGACTTATGGAGTGGAAGAACGTGGAAGTTGGCGAATGCACAGATTTATGCATCTGGATTTTTTTGTGCGTACCAACATTTCCGCTTTTGTCCTTACACCGTGTTTTAGTGTGAATTCTATGCACAGTGTTATGCATGAGGCCCCTGGTGTTTTATTTGCAGTCTGAGGTGTACAGAGTGAAGAGAAAAGGAGACAGGATTGTTCCTTGTGGTGCTTCAGTGTTGCTCACATCTGTATCTGAAACACAGTCCTTGAGTCTCAGAAACTGCAGGTCTACCCGACTAATAGTCCAAAGTCCACGATACCACAGACTCATCCACCTGCATATCTCTGAGCTTACCCCTGAACTGAGATGGCTGGATGGTAGTAGTCAGACACAAAATTATAGCACCCATGAAATGTTAAAATAAAAGCACAAATGCACAGAACTGAGACAAAATGATGTAATCTAAATAATGGTAAATATGTAAGCAAACAAATAATACAAAACAAGAGTATAATTTTTGCAAAGGCTGGTTGGTAGGCATTAATGGAGCTTCTATACAATAGTAGACCCTCTAAAGCATGATTTAAAATATTAGGAGCCACAGTACAGGAAAGAGGTCATGTTCACTCGGGACTTTAGAGAAGCAGCTGACCTGTTACAATTCGCCAAAGACAGCTGTTCATTTACCGAGAGAGAGAGGATCAATTGTGGCACTGGTTGGAAGTAAGGACTACATCGTTAATAAAGGAAGAATCCAAGTTAGAACATTAGAACATTTTTACAAGATTAGGCCATTTAGCCCAACAAAGATTTCCAGTCCTATCTTCTTAATTCCTTAAAAATAATATTAAGTCTAGATTTCAAAGTCTCTAAAGTCCTATTGTCTACCACACTACTTGGTAACTTATTCCATGTGTCTATGGCTCTCCATGTGAAGAAAAACTTCCTAATGTTTGTGTGGAATATACCCATAGCAAGTTTCCAACTGGGCCCAAGTGTTTTTGTTATTTTAAAGTAACAGTCTCGATCCACTCTACTAACTCTTATCATAATTTTTAACATTTCAATTATGTCACCTCTTAATCACCTTTTGCTTAAATTCAAGAGGTTTAGTTCCTTTAATCTTTCCTCATAAATCATTCCATGCAGTCCTTGGACTTTTTCCAGGGCTTTTTTCCAGCCAGAAGACCAACACTGTATAAAGTACTCCAGCTGAGGCTTTGCCAGTGCGTAATAAAGTTCCAGCATAACCTCCTTTGACTTGCTGTTGTCTTGGAGCTATACAAACATTATGAAACTCTGAGGGTGTGTGCCATAGGGCTGTTGTGAATAGTCTCTAAATTAGTTAAATTATTTATTCAAAAAATAAATCCTAAAGGAATACTCCTCCCAAAAATTATATTTTTCGTAGCCTCATTAGTGTTACATTTTTTCTCGTAAAAACATGTAAAAAATGTTACATTTTTTGGCTTGAAAAATTCCATATTTATTAAATCTGATCTTTCTAATGTAATACATGCAAAACACTAAAAGCACAAAGTCAGAAGTGTAGAAAGCATAATAATGATACAAATAATAATAATAATGATGAATAATAATAATAATAAAAATAATGCTAATAACATATATACCGTCAAAATGTGTCATTTGTGTGGTATATCATGAAGCACGGTGAAATGCACAATCCAACATCACAGTCGGGACAACAGTAGCGTGATTCATTGCAGATTTTCTTGCCAGACTGATCAGTTTTGAACAGCACACTGCGCATGTGCGATTGACATCAGTCTCACTTTCGATTTCACTGTTCTTTTCAATTAAACTGAGTGAAGATAGATTCACTTTGTCATCACTTCTTGTATAACTGTCAAGTGCATGCAACACCTGGGCTGCTGAAAAGCATTTCTTACGAAACATCATTATGAGGCTAGGAGAATCCGTATCTGCAGCATTGCCTGGGTAACACTTGGGCCTGTCACTTACACACTCAGCACTAATGCTGTTAGTAACACTTTTACAGCCTGAGTATTTCTTGGGTCTTACACTTACCAAAAACCATCTATACAGTTGCCCGAGTGATACTTGGGATAATGCTTTTAGCACTGTTTTTACAGCTTGAGTGATGCTCAGACGTAACACTAAGGAGGTAAATAATTTACTTACCCTATGTAGTTTGTAGTGATGGCAGAGAAACATTTGCAATCTAATATTTTCATGGAGAATGGGCATAACAGTTTCTGAAAGAATGGGATCCAATGGACAACAGCAAACAATATCAAAACATCCATGAAAGACAAATGTGACGGTACTCATGTTGCATAATCCACACCTCAAGTCATCCAGTCATATGCTCACAATGTGCAAAACACATGTATTTTGTGCTAAAATACTGTTAAATAAATAACTCTGGAAAATGTAAATAGTCCACAAATAGGGAGCCCTTTCATATGGGATCACGTCTGTCATTTGAAGGCAGGACTCTTGACCAATGAATGAAGAGAGAGGCCGATCCCATGTGAAGGGACACATTGAAAGTATATGACTGGTTAATTTGATGTGTGAATTAAGCAAAACAAATAACGTGCAGTTTTTTTCATGGACACTTTTGATGCTGGTTGCTGTTGTCCAGTATTGGTCACCACTGGGTCGTGTTCTCAGATGAAGATAAAAGTCAACTCAGATAAAGGAGCACCAGAATCATCAGTTAAAAGGGTCCTTTCCTCAGATTGACTGACCCAGCACTAACTCGTCTGTAAAATGGCCAGTGGGGGTGAGGGGGCTTGTTGAGTCTGGCTTGTCTAACTCCTTTTCTACATCTGACCGTGGTACTGCATTAGCTGATGGACCAGGTATTGTTGTTTTTCATTTATGTAAATTAATTTCTACTTTGCTTTTACTCTATTTGAACAAAATTGTATCCTTATACAGTATGTGCAAGTTCTGTATTTGTTATAATCTATTTTGCCTTGAGTGTTGTCGCGGTGCTCTGCACCCGAGGAGTGCTGTGCAAGAACAAAGTGGTTTATACTGTTGTATTGTAATTATAAGGTGGCAATGATAGATTGGCCATCTAGCTCTCTGAAGAGGATCAGTTGTGTTCTGTTTTGTGTGTTGTATTTACCCCATTTTTGACACCCATTGCGTGCCCAACCAAGCATCTCTCTCTCTGAATTTCCTTTCCTAAGATTTCTTTCATTTTTTGTCCCTGCAAGTTTTTTTTGGGGGGAGTTTTTCTGGGAGTTAAGGCTGACGGGGGTCTGTCAAAATTAACATGGCCTGTTAAAGCCCACTGAGGCATTCCTTGTGTGATTTTGGGCTATACAAGAAATAAATTGTTGTTATTGTTGTTTTACTCTGATTAAATAACAATAAGCACTCATAAAAGTAGATTTATATTTCAAAGAGTTATAAAAAATAAGAAAATGAAAATTGCTGGCAATCAACATTACCCAAAACAAACTTTATTCTGCAAAATCAGACTTTAATTGTTTTTAAAAAAATCCATTACTTATAGACACAAACAGGAAAGAACACCTTCAGGGTATTTTTTAATTATTAAAATTAAAATTTAATTCACAATATGATAAGAATAAGATTTTAATCTTCATAAGGAAAATGCTGAATTAGCCATCTGCATTTTCAGCAAGTTAAAGTTCTGTTACTTACAGATCAAAAACATTCCTGTAATTGCAAAATATTTTGTCCTAATTTTTATTTGACTCTGCAAGGTTATCCAGTCATTTTGTAAGGAAATAAATGACATCTACACCAGCATGTTGGCACAGCGGTTCAGCACTGCTGCCTCTTAGATCTAGAATCATGGGTTTGAATCTTAACAGTAGCAGCTCTTTGTTACCCAAGCCAGAAGTTTTTATGTGTGTTTGGGGGGAAGGAGGGTTGTTGTTTCTTTTTATCATATTTATTATTTTTATTTTATTTTTGGAACTTATGTAAAATTTTAATTTCCCCTTAAGGACAAATAAAGTATAATGTAATCTAATCTTGTGCTCGGCCAGTATCTATGTAGAGTTTATACATTTTCCTCCAGGTACTCAGTATTATCTTTTATATCTTAAAGTCATTAGTGTTAGATTTGGGTCATAATTCAAAATTCAACATGTTTTATTTTGGATGCGTGCATCAGGGACTGTGCAGTGGACTGGCATTCTGTTTAGCGCTCATTCCTGCCTTGTGTCTGATGCTACAAGAAAAGGTTCTGGTATTCCATAACTGTGAATTTGAGTAAACATGTGTGAGAAATCCACAGTATAAGTTTTACTTCTATGTATCTCACAAGCTTGTACAACTTGGTTGATATTAACTGATTTCTATTGTGCGTATTTCTTCAGAAAAAGAATTAAGTAGATATATGCCACAAGGGAATACAGAATGGCGCTAGTAGCCTGGTTCCCAGTTTTTCAGGTGTAATCAAGACCTTTAAAGGAAGCTCAACTTGTATGTTCATTACATCAGACATAAATGGCAATAGTTTCATTAGTTAGTGGAATTGTTTTTGGGCTAGTTGTTCTTTTTGCTTCTATTTTGCATCATTCTTTGAAGGCGTTTTTTCAGCACTGTTTTACACTGTGTGAGGCACACATTTCTATCTAATAATGCAATATATATGCCTATACAAAGTACTTAATTATTCACAGAAGTTTCTAAATTGCATTAGTACTAGGGTGTTGTACCGTGTTAGCCATTATGAATGTAGAGAAAAGCCAAGCAAAATGACACCTTTTATTGGCTAACTAGAAAGATTACAATATGCAAGCTTTCGAGGCAACTCAGGCCCCTTCTTCAGGCAAGATGTAATCATGATTACATCTTGCCTGAAGAAGGGGCCTGAGTTGCCTCGAAAGCTTGCATATTGTAATCTTTCTAGTTAGCCAATAAAAGGTGTCATTTTGCTTGGCTTTTCTCTAAATTGAATTAGAAAATGTCAGTAAAGCCAATGTTACATCAGACTTGCTGACTTCAGTTGCTTATCTTGTTGCTGATACACGCTCTTAAAAATAACAGTTCTAAAATTGCACTTTACTGGGTTGTGTGGTTTCTTATAGAATCATTGCTTCACAAAGAACTATTTCATTCTTTTTAATGGTTCTTTGCATATGAAATTGGCTCTTTATGCTTTAAAATTTTTCTTAAAGAACACGTTTGGTATTTTTTAGGTCAAAGTTATTTCTTCACAAACATACTGTATGTACATTTGCCACGCAAAATTGTGTACTAAACATAATCACTTTCTATTAATTTTAAAAAATATCTTGCCTGCACTGGTGCAATTACACACACAATAGTTATACATGTCATTTTTGAACAAACAAACACCAGTATTATGAGATTCCTCCAGCCATGCACGATAGCTCATGACAGAAGTTAGTTTTTCATGGTTTGGTTTTGACTTACTTCTGTACTGACACAAGAACTTGCTCAAGCAAATGTAAAACATCACCTTAACACAAGAAAAGCAGTACAAGGGATATGTGACTAAACAAGTACTTCCAGATCCCTTTTGTCACAAACATACATTGAAAACATGGAAGGCAGAGATCAATACTCGACAGCTGTCATGGCTAGAAAAATGAACATATTTGGTACGTTTTTAAGCTTTTCCTCCATGCTCCATACCCTCCATGGAGTGGGCAAGATATATATTTTTTTAATTTATAGAAAACACTTAACCTTAGAACTAAATTTGTGCATGGTAATTGTATATTTACCTTGTTTGTGAAAAAGTAATTTCAGCTAGAAAATTTCTTATACCATTCTCATACTTTAATATATGAAACAAAAGAAATCATTGTCTAACAATAATAGAAATGATACATTTAATTTATATAGCACCATTCCCATGCTCAAGTGTAGTAGAAGATCTAGAAAGATACAACAGATCTATACCACCTGGATTTAACCTGTGATATTGTATGTAGCAACAATCTATTTAAAATGAGGAACCATTGGCATTTCACGAATCTTATATTATTTCTTCATGTCAGGTCCTGTTACGCATCTAAATCTAAACGTTTTTTTTCTGTAATGCTCATGTTGATGGTTCTTTAGGGAACCAAAAAGGGTTACTCTGTGGTATCACTCTGAAAAACCACTCTGGCACCTTTATTTTTAAGAGTGCACGTCAATTGAAACAACTGAAAAATGCTGGCCTTGTCAATTTAGCGACTCCATCCGAACCTTCTAGCACAGTTGTGCTCATCACTTTTTCTGACATCCAGTAGTGCGCTGGACTGACTGATGGAGTCAGTGCTGTACGAAAGGCTAATAGGTATGGCTCTGATTTTTTTTTCCCATTCTGTCATGGTAAGTAAAAGGCGAGATATCAGACAGACAAGCTTCTCTTCTGCTTGTGAGATCTGAAACACCTACTATTCCTTATTCCACGTGGCTGCATTATATGCTTTGTGCTACTACATGAGCATTCATGGGTTGTCAGTACTCATGCATACTGACTAAAAGTCAAAATCTAACCTGATATGTTTTTTTTGTTGGTTATGGGACTTTCAACTATTTAAAAATCCGAATTGAAAAGCTTTATTTTCATGTATGGTTTTTGTTTGAGAAGAATGTCATTTTTATTTGGTTTATACTTAAGGGGGTCATTTTAGAATTTCAACATATAGTTTATGGGTCTGTAGGAAGCATTAACTGGTGCCACAAAGATTTGTTTATAAATTCTGTGCCCACAATAGTGTTTTGAAAACCCACAGTGCTAACCACTGTACCTCCATGTTAATACAATGCTATGAAATTCCCTACTTTCCTTAGAAGAATAAATGGCATTATAAATAAATGCATAAGAGATGAATCCTTCCTTCTATCCTTTCAGGCTTATAGGAAGAGAGCCTATTCTTCATCAGCATAAAATATAAACCAGTCCTGGAAATGAGGAAAACTCATTGCAGGGCACACCTTAACACGCTTTTATTGTATCTTTATTTTCTTTTATTGAGATGGGACAGGAAACTAAACTACATAGAAGGAAAAACCCGCACAGACGCAGGGAGAAAATTCAAACAGACAGCAACTGGTACGTAGGAAAAGTGCTAACCACTGCACCGATCCTTTCATCGTTCAGTTACAAAAGACTAATTAGTTTACAGTTAAGGGATATGAATCTCAATGAGTGAGTGAAGTACAATTAAGGTGAAAAGAAGTTTCATTAGCAGTATTAATTGACTTCTAATTAAATGACTGACTGTATCAAAAACCTGCAGGTACTGTGGCCCTTAAGGAGTTGAATTTTACACCTCAGCTGTTGAATGCCCACAAAACTGTGTAGCTAATCATTTATCCAGCATTCGTATTTTCTAAAAGCTTAATTTTAGATTTTGGGGCCTTAATTGGTTCTTTAAACTCATAAACTCATTCATTCAGTCTTTAATTGCTTTGTTTTTTCTTATTTCATTGCAAATTAAAAATCTGATGCATTCCACAAGGGAAACGACAGCTAACTTGATCCCATCTGCAACTATATGCTTTCCTGATCAATTACCAGTTTTAATAACATCTTATGAAGAAAAGGTAGAAAAAGTTCAGCTGGGAAGTACAAATCAGTGTCCATATTTATTAAGGGACTCAGAGCAGGAAAACAGTCCTAACTGTTAGGAAGTTTTCAGAGTGACAAACATTTGGTCTCACTTTTAGAAGTAGGAGTAACAGCATTTGAGTCCATTTTTCTAATTTGGTAAACTATTCCTAACTTCAGCAGGATTTAGGAGAGCTAGACAACTCACTAGGAACTACCAGAAGATGGCATACAGGAAGAGATCGGCATGCACATCCTGTAAAGGGCTGAATGTTTTGGGAACACTGGAAAACAATGTATTCATAAAAAGATATCTATCTGACTAAAATAGAATAATATTCATAACAAATCTTTTTTATGATATAATCGATCCATCTACAGAAAGAAGCCATGCATTGTCAGATGGAATTAAAGTGTGGGTAATGCTTTTGCAATGTCTTGCGTATGTGCAGCCAAACATGTCCTTACACCAAAGTTTGAACACCCTTACAACATGTGAGGTAATACTGTACACGGTGTCACACACGTCTGTTTGGAAGACAGTTTACAGGCTCAAATAGAAGCAGTTACCCGCCGAACCAGGGTTGGCGCTGCCCTCTAACTCTTTTTCCTCTCTCCTGGCAGAACAACTGAAGAATCCACACAGTAACATCACTCCTGGTTCCAACCCTCAAGATCCCACCTCTTCATGACACCACTTTTGGTTCCAGAATGCCTTTCACCCATGACATCACTTGCTGCCAATCTACTATATATACCTTTATTTCCTTTTTTGTCAGTTCTGATTTGAACTCTATTTGTGAAGATGTCACTTCCTTTGCTTGTGCTACATTATACAAGGCATCCCCCCAAACCTTTGATGGTGTTTGTGTCCTTATTTTACAACAGATAATACATTTCCTCACAACTGCACATGGGTTAAAAAAAAAGCAAGCTATATTCATGCATATCAGCAAGCACATAAAGATCCTTGCCCCAAGTGTGGATATGCATGCATATGACAATCACAAGCGATATCACAGTATCAATGCACAAATGGTCATGGTGGAAAACTGAACTGTAGTAGTCAACATTACCGTGAAGATAAGCAGAGCTGAATGGGTAACTGACAGTGAAATGTTACACAGGTATGCTGAGCTTTTAATTCCACAAAACCCTGCACATTTTTACATTTTGCAATCCTGGGAAGATTCAAGAAGGCAGACGGAGACTCCTGCAGTATTGGATAAATAGGACCTCACAGAAGATAATTAGGGTCACAGATAGGCACAGTGGAAGAACGGAACACAGGAAGAGTGAATGCAACTTATAGCCATTGCTGGTTTCAGTAACTGTTACTTTACAAGGTGCTTCCCATGATCATATGCAGGAAGGTGATTCTTCTGAAAGTGCTACTCTGGATCATTCCTCGTTAAACAGACATGCCTGTTACCAAGCTTAACTCTCATCCAGTGTCTCAGTCTTTCCATCTCAATGCTAATTACCATATTATTCTTGAGGCAACAATTACGTACAGCTTTGCACAGTACCCTACCTTATATTGTTTTCCTTCTTCTTTTTTCTTCTCCTACTACTATGGATATTATTAAAATATTATTATTGTACTTGTGGTGAAGCCTTAGTGTTAGTATAGAAAACTGTCTAACATCATCATGATTGGCAATTTACAGCAAGGGTGACCTAATATCACAAGATCATCCATTCTCAGACGTGAATTCTTACTGTCAGCTGGGATGGGACTACATTGTTTCATAAATACGTTTTATGTCCTACTCTGAGGTAGAACAAATTGTTATCCTAGTGTGACTTTTAGTTCAATTATTAGGAATAATTCTGGGATGCCTGAAAAATATGTGCCCTGGTCCACAAAATATTTTGATGATGATCACAGAAATGGAAAATGTATAATTTTGGAAATGTCTGATATGGCAGAATAGTTCTAGCAGGACAAAAATTTGGTGCATTCTGTAACATGTTTACTTAACAGTGGAAATTAGCTTTTAATTAGAAAAAATAAAGAGAATTTGGAGCAGTAATTTGAAACACTGCTGCCCTCAAGGAACCGAGTTTGGTACCCCTGCCTCACACACATCACTGGGGATGTTTTTCAGCTCAGATGTGTCCTTTCTGTGATTACCATACTTTCTGTATTCAGTCCTCCTATATTAATGCAAAGATGGATCACATAATCTATATTTACTGACTGGCACACTTGCCACAACAGAATACTGAAACACTTTGTTATTGTGCATTGTTTGCTTTGCCATTGTTGAGTCCCAGAATAAGTCAAATTCCAAATTTGTAATAAAAAAGCTTTTTATTAGAAAATAATAAAGATGCATGGGGGAGTGTACGTTGGAATAACAAAACAAGGTTTTAACAAATGAATCGTCTGAGGATTATTGCGAGCAGCAAAAGACCTTGATGGCAAAGAAACCAAGATATAGTCGGGGACAAAGGACAAAGTTGTAACCAAACTAGAAAGTCAAAAAATGGTTTGAGAAATCGCCTGCCAAGGGGCAAAGGAAAAATTAAATATCAAGGACAAAATGAAAAGTAAGAAAACCAAAAATCATCCTAACATCAGGGTCTACTTGGACGTTAGCTAAACCAAATGTTGCTTTATCTACAGAGGGTTAATGAATATTGAAACTGTCATATATTTATTGCGTATGACTGAAATGTCATTAATGGAATGATCAGGGTCATGTGACATGTCCAATAGTGCTGCTTAAATAGTCAAAACAAGATGTTTCAATCAACTTTACAGAACAAGATCAAAGCAAAAAATAAATGATTGAAATGTGACCTGCTTGCCCAAAACCACCAAAATATAAAAAGCATGCACGTAAAAAAACTAATATTATTTCAACATAAGTCTAGACAGTTTGGATCTTGTGGGTTTTGGTAGGTTCACTGTCCACTTTCTAAACCATGCACATATCCTCCCTACTTCAGGTAACTTCCATCAGCTATTCTTTTGTATCTTTTTCCCTCCTATCTTCTTCAAATCCATACATTGGCAATTTTATGACAAAACCAACCCATGTTGTTATTGATAAATTATACGAACGGCACACAAACAGTACTCATGCTATAAGGCATGGAGAAATATTTTGGACAAAATGTAATTAATTTAATAATTAATTAATGTTAAGGGGCGGCACAGTGGTAGCGCTGCTGCCTCGTAGTTAGGAGACCTGGGTTCGCTTCCCAGGTCCTCCATGCGTGGAGTTTGCATGTTCTCCCTGTGTCTGCGTGGGTTTCCTCCGGGTGCTCTGGTTTCCTCCCACAGTCCAAAGACATGCAGGTTAGGTGGATTGGCAATTCTAAATTGGCCCTAGTGTGTGTTTGGTGTGTGGGTGTGTTTGTGTGTGTCCTGCGGTGGGCTGGAACCCTGCCCGGGATTGGTTCCTGCCTAGTGCCCTGTGTTGGCTGAGATTGGCACCAACAGATCCCTGTGACCCTGTGTTTGGATTCAGTGGGTTGGACAATGGATGGATGGATGGGTTAATGTTAAGAGGATGGGCTCCAGAAATTACTGTGTTTTAACCAGTGAGTTTCTTAAGTCAAGCAAAGCACATGCTTAAAGTTATGACTATGCGCATTTATGGTGGATATGAGTGCAAGTAAAACTTGCCCAAAGGAAAATGTCAACTTTAATTTAAGAAACTCTGAATTCATCTTCCTCTCACGAGTCTGAATCTGAAGTGTCTGCTGTAAATGTGATGGCCAAAGATTTATGCCTATTCCACTGGCAATTCAAAACAAAGTGCATGCTAGAGCCCACCTTCTCAACATTGTTGGGAAAAAATGACAGTTTTCATAGTGAGCCAGTTTCGCTAAACAGCATACCATATTGTTGCACTTTTTAAGTATTTGAATTAATCCAGAGCAATAAAGAAATTTTTAAAACAGAATAATGAAATGAAAGAGCATTATGTGGAAACAGAGGAATGTGCCAAAACCACACAGATAGCAAACAGGTCAAGATTCAAATTCAGCCTTCTAGCGCCATGAGGCAGCATCCTTGAACATTTTACCAATGTGCCGCTCTATATGAAAACAAATAATACAGATTAACAGATTTTTTTTTTTCAATTTTACACATTTAAATAATCTCATATACTTCACTTTTTGGGATGGCATTGTAGTAAGGAAAGCAGAGTTTGTGTTCTGGGTCTTCTCTCCATGGAGTTTGCATGTTCTCCTCTGGATGCGCGGTTTCCTGCTACTGTCCAAAGACATGCAGGACAGGCAATGTGCTGATGCTAAATTGGCCCTAGTGTTTGTTTGGTGTATGTGTGCGTGTTCATCCTGTGGTAGGCTTGTGCCCTGTCCAGGGTTTGTTCTTGCCTTGTGCCCTGTGCTACCTGGGATAGGCTCCAGCCCCCAAAGGAAAACCTGGATTAAGCAGGTTAGAAAATTACTTTAGTTTTTTTTTTAATTTCACCCTACATTTTTAATTCAGAAAAGAGTAGCATTAATCAATTAATTATCCTGGATTTATTTTTTTTTATGAACTTGTTATATGTGGAGTTGTAAGGATTTCACTTTTTAGTCAGTAGTATTTTATTTATGTGGATAAAAACAAGGTAATGCATTGACATAATTAACAATCTTTTGCTATTTCCTTAAAATTAGCCTAAAATGTCTTCTGATTTAAAGCTCCCTGTCTTAAGTACTTCTTTCGGTTACAATTGCCCACTTTGTCTTGCTACTATATTGCCATAACTCTTATTTGCTGGTAAAAGTTATGTAATGTATCATAAGGCCCCCACACCCTTCTCGCAAATACCCACCTACAACATATTTATTTCAGACTCAAAAGCAATTAATTCAACAGATGGAATGTAATTAAAAGACCACAACTCCAACACAAGGAAAAGAAACAGCAATAAAAAGCTGTGTAAGATGTTTTTTTGTAATCTGCGTAATAAACTGCTTCTCTTACAATAATTAATATTGTTCAAAACATTAAAAAAGTAGAGCACTTGAAAATCAATTTTAGTAACGTACTATGTTAATTTTGTATTAATTATACGCACCTTTTTATGCTACAGCTACTGTATAAATTTTGAAACCTATTGTGATCATAAAGCATTCAATATGGAATAAACATTAATTGAATCATTAGTTTTCAAGGAAGGTAGTTTTACTAGAAGCATGCCTACACAGGAAGCTTATTTTTAGTAATGTAGAATTAGCCAGCATTCATGGGGAAATCACTAATTTAATTTCCATTGATGCCACTGGTGAGGGATACAGTAGCAGTACACAGAATAGAACAGATGTAGACATCCTGTCCTCAGTAGCTTTTTCCAGCTAATTTTGAGGAATTCCCAAATGAGAAATATCATTTCTCCATCAACTCTTGGGTCTTCCACTGGGTCCTGCCTCAATTGTACACCCAATGCCTAAATAACCTCTCAATCTAGAGAGAAATAAGTTCAATTTGAAGGTCCTCCCATATTGCTGACCTCTTAAACCTAGCATAAAGAGTGAGCCTAGCAATTCCGACATAATGAATTCTGGCCCTTCTTTGTATTCTGTAAAGACAAATTGGCAAGGCAGAGCATCTTTTCCATTTTTATTAGGATGATAGGAAAATGGTAAATCTAAAAGTACCTAGTGATCCCAATGAACCTCTCTTGCATTTAAATGTTTAAGTGTCTTTAACTATTCAAGATTTTTATGATCTATAAAAGTTACCAAGGTTAGCTCTTAGCTCCTTAACCATTGTCTCCATTCATTTAATGATACCTTATTAGCCAATATTTCAAAATTGCAGAAATTATATAAATTAAATCAGCTGAACAAATTTAATTAGATAAATGAAATTTCAGAGATAAAAGTCACAGATTGCCACTATACAAAACCTTTGTATGTATTGTGGTTGTCCAAGGGAATGATAGGCTGATACACAGATAAATTTTTGAGGCACCAACCCAGGCCGTCCACATTTATTTAAAGGTTTTAAACAAAACCAATGCACAATAACACTCAAAAGAAACAAAATGCTGCCACCATAAAAACCCTGGCTTAGTTGTTTTGAGGGTCTTTTTCAATTGCGATTGGCATGTGGAGCTCCTTTGCTCAGGTTGCTTAGATAAGAAGTGACTCTTCCTTCCGGCAATCATGCTTTTATGGCCCAGGGACTGGAAGGGGCAGAGTCAGTTGCCCTCACTGGGCAACTTCTCTTCAATGTGGAGGAAGAAGAATACAAGAAAATTAGCAGCAGTGCCCCCTCTCAGCTTGGGGTGGTATCACATTCCTGAGAGGCACCTGAATGGTGACCCTCTGACGTGCATGCATGATACCATATATTGTAAAGTTTTTTCAAAAGTAAGGAAATAACAAAGTTGTTTTTGACTAATATTATTAAAGGATCTTGGTTGTAAACTACAAATAATTCCCCAGTGATTCAAATATCAAACATAACTATTAGGAATAAAAAAATTACAGTAGCATCAGAAATAACACACTCCCACTAAACCTTGAATACAGTCATCAACGATGGTATTTGAGTTTAGAAATCCTTTACTTATTTTTATTTTTTTCTATAATTTCAGTGTTTTTCAAAACCTATTGATTTCTCATGAGATGGCTAGAGAAACAAAGGTTTGAATCCTAAACCCCTTATCAAGTTGCCACGAGTTTTTATTATTCTGTTTCAGCAGACATGATTCAAAGGAACCTCCTTAGTGTTATATTTAAACCTAGGAAGACAATAAAAAAACACTGATTTTTTTCAACAAAAAAAGGTTATTATGTACAAAAGAAAAATGTAAATACCAAAATATCAACATGAATCAGTAGGAAAAGTAGGCAGATTCAATATATATTCTTCATGTGACATATAGTCACCAATGCAGAGCCCAACGTTGCAATCAGGATGGTACAAGTGTGGTTCTTTGGCACTTTCTTGCCCAATTCATTACGTTTTGAGCAATAAACAACATACATTTGTAGAGAATTCTTTTTTTGGGTAGTAGCTGATAAAATGGCTACCAATCAGCCACTCGGGATTTACATACATATGATGACCCACAATTCCAGACAAGGCTGATGGCTGTTGGTTCTTCAGAATTCATTCCACCACCTACAACATGACATTTTCATGGCCTATAGCTTAATCAGCATTCTTTTTGTATAGGACAAAAGCATTCTATAGGCACTGTTCAAGCAGTTGCTGTAAGAATTTCTTGTAATATTTCTTCTGTTGCTTGCGTTTGAGAGGGCAGAATGTCAGGACCTAATCTGCACAATCTACGCTACCCATTGTATTATTGTAAGCTACCACAGTGCAAGGTTCAGTGAATTCCACATCCCCCCTGTCATAAAGAGTGACAGTTGCAGCATAATTAACAGTACTAAGAAGGCAGATGTCTATTGTGTCCTTCCACTTGAAAATAATCATTTTGCCTTTCTGCCATGCAGGTACTGCATCACATTTCAGCTTCAAACAACCAAAGTCACAAGGCATATCACTGGGGTTCAGTCATACAGTGCCATATGTATGAGTTTTAATTTGCAGTAATATTTCAAGCAGTTCAGGGGTGGTGTCCATTGTGATACAATAACCTCAATCAAGCAAAGAGTCCTCCAGTGACAGAAAGAAGAGTGCAAGTACTGTGCAGTACTTTTGAGGTAAACTCATGGGCAAACCTCTATGCTTGGTATACACTGCTGAAGGCTTATACAGTAGGGCCTAGAGGGGCAGCAGGTTGATTCTCTTGTTTGATAGAGGCACTCCCATGTACATATACTATAATATATACAGTACACTGCCCACAAAAATTAAAGGAACACTTTTTAATGAGAGTATAGCATCAAGTCAATGAAACTTCTGGGATATTGATATGGTCAGTTAAGTAGCAGAGGGGCTTGTTAATCAGTTTCAGCTGCTTTGGTGTTAATGAAATTAACAACAGGTGCACTAGAGGGGCAACAATGAGATGACCCCCAAAACAGGAATGGTTTAACAGGTGGAGACCACTGAAATTTTTTCTTCCTCATCTGTTTGCTCACTAGTTTTGCATTTGGCTACGGTCAGTGTCACTACTGGTAGCATGAGGCAATACCTGGGCCCTACAGAGGTTGCACAGGTAGTCCAACTTCTTCAGGATGGCACATCAATACGTGACATTGCCAGAAAGTTTGCTGTGTCTCCCAGCACAGTCTCAAGAGCATGGAACAGATTCCAGGAGACAAGACAGTTACTCTAGGAGAGCTGGACAGGGCCGTAGAAGGTCCTTAACCCATCAGCAGGACTGGTATCTGCTCCTTTGGGTGAGGAGGAACAGGATGAGTACTGACAGAGCCCTACAGAGACCTCCAGCAGGCCACTGGTGTGAATGTCTCTGATCAAACAATCAGAAACAGACTTCTTGAGGATGGCCTGAGGGTCCGACGTCCTCTAGTGGGCCATGTGCTCACTGCCCTGCACCGTGGAGCTCGATTGGCATTTGCCATAGAATACCAGAATTAGCAGCTCCACCACTGTTGCCCTATTCTTTTCACAGATGAGAGCAGGTTCACCCTGAGCACATGTGGCAGACGTGAAAGATTTCTGCAGAAGCCATGGAGAATGTTATGCTGCCTGTAACATCATTCAGCATGACCGGTTTGGTGATGGATCAGTGATGGTCTGGAGAGGCATATCCATGGAGGGATGCACAGATCTTTATAGGATAGGCAATGTCACCTTGACTGCCATTAGGTATCAGGATGAAATCCTTGGACCCATTGTCAGGGTTGCTCCTGGTGCACGACAATGGCTGGCCTCATGTGGCGAGAGTATGCAGGCAGTTCCTGGAGGATGAAGGAATTGATACCATTGCCTGGCCCCCAACTCGCCAGACCTAAATCCAATAGAACACCTCTGGGACATTATGTTTCGGTCTATCTGATGCCGCCAGGTTGCACCTCAGACTATCCAGGAGCTTAGTGATGCCCAGGTGCAGATTTGGGAAGAGATTCCCCAGGACACCATCCGTCATTGTCAGGCATGCATACAAGCACATGGGGTGCTACTGAGTACGATTTTGAGTTGCCACAATGAAATTTTGGCAAAATGGACTAGCCAGCCGCATCATTTTTTCGCTTTGATTTTCGGGGTGTCTTTGAATTCAGCCCTCTGTAGGTTGATAATTTTCATTTCTATCTAACGAAGTGGCATCCTTTCATTCCTAATGCATTACCCAGTCCATATCTGTATAGATATCCAGCATGATTTTTTTTTTCCATTGAGATCTGATGTGTTTTTAAAGTGTTCCTTTAATTTTTTTGAGCAGTTTATATATAGTTACATGTGTGCATATGAGAAGCATCTACAGGGCTCTAATGAGGTTAGTCACCCATTCCCACTAAGTGAGGAAACTCCGCTACTAACAACTTCTTCTCTTTTCTCTGTAGACCGGAGGACAAATTCCGAGATGGATTGTGATGATATCTCCAGTTCTGCCCAAACTTTCCACACCTTTTGCTCTGTGTGCTATTTAAAGAATGATGGGGCTGGAAGTCAGTATTTACTTGTGAACTCACTTCCAAAGAGTACAGAGCTTTGTGGAAGAGAATCATTTGCTGACTAGGCTCAAATGTCACAAAACATTGGCAAGCCTAGGATGCCCTGCAAGTGAGATGTCTGTGATTTTTCATTTTTCCTTTCTTGAAAAGGTTTGAAAAAAGGGCAAGCTTTTGGACTAGCTATATATATTGTGGTTGGATTGTAGTATGAATATAAAAGGCAGTAGTTGAAACACCTCTGAAGGATCAAGCTGCATATAAAGCCAGTTTTCTTTTGTTTGGATTACTGTCTTCTGACTGATTCCATGACTTATCAGCAATATAAAGTACACAGTATGTAACACATGCAGTACAGTGTGGTATACAAACTTCTGAATCAACCTCAGACTCAGAATGAATGTGAAGTAAGACAAAATGTCAAAAAGAAGAGCTTTATTTAATGACAGAGACTGATAAACACAGGGATAAATCACAGTACTGAGGGAGACAGAAAGGAAACAAAACTCTTCAAAAGTGGAGTGTCCCGACTTACACACTTGCCCATCAAAAGTACAAAACGACAGTGCTGTTGATGTGTGTGCTTGTCCTTCTACTCCTTCAGACTCTACACTCACTGGACGTCTGTGCTCTTTGAGTTTGTATGGAACTCTACAACTGTGCCCCTAACTGTCACTGCAGTCCTGAGTTCCAGCTTCCATGTCTCAGGTGACCCGTCCTCCAGAATATCCAAAGGAGGCCTGTTATATGTTTTATGGGACCCTTTTCTGACTGCATGTCTGCTCACAGACTACTGTGGCCTCCTTCTAAATATTCTGTTTAAGATATAGTCTTCTTCTTCTTTCGGATGCTCCCATTAGGGGTTGCCACAGTGGATCATCTTGTTCCATATCTTCCTGTCCTCTAGATCTTACTCTGTTACACCCATCACCTGCATATCTTCTCTCACCACATCCATAAACCTTCTCTTAGGTGTTCTTCTTTTCCTCTTGCCTGGCAGCTTTATCCTTACCATCCTTCTCCCAATATACCTAAAATGAAAATGTTAATGGATAAACATTTAACAATAGCATTCCTGAAGCCTATGAAAAAATTTGTAATCCTGGCCCACCTTAAATCCCTTTGCACCACTCCATCAGCATCTTTTTGTTTTGTAAATGTGTCGATCAGCACAAGCAGCAATCAGCCTGCTGTCCCATCCCCTGCCTTGACGGAGCTCAGCTTGCGGACAAAAAGTTCTCCCTGCTCAAGCCAAGGCTCCTTATCTGTATGTGAGATCTGGAGTTGCACATGGTAAATAATACAGTATATCGTTGTTTGGAACACATGCATTTAATGTGTGTTCCATGTCTACATAGATCCAAATATCAAATAAACATGTGCACTTTTATTCAAGAATATAACCAAAGAAAAAAAAGCATTTGATTTACATGTGGCTGTCAATGAGTTAAAAACTCAAGCTCAAATGTCAGTCGACAGGGAATTTATACGTGTTCTTGAATGGTGCAGAGGTAAGACCTGCTGCTTTATAACCCAAAGGTCCCAGGTTCTTGAATAAAAGCGCATGTGTTTATTTGATATTTGGACTAAAGTCTTCACACATTATACACTTCACGTCATTATTAGTATAACATGGATAAAGTTTCTGCTTTAGGTATGTGTTCAGCATTTCTTGCATTTCTCGCATTTCCTTTCATCCTACACTTACCCAGATCTTTGTAGACACAGAACACACGTGAAATGCATGTATTCTAAATAACGATATACTGTACAGTAATCCCTCCTCCATCGTGGGGGTTGCGTTCCAGAGCCACCCGCGAAATAAGAAAATCTGCGAAGTAGAAACCATATGTTTATATGGTTATTTTTATATTGTCATGCTTGGGTCACAGATTTGCGCAGAAACACAGGAGGTTGTAGAGAGACAGGAACGTTATTCAAACACTGCAAACAAACATTTGTCTCTTTTTCAAAAGTTTAAACTGTGCTCCATGACAAGACAGAGATGACAGTTCTGTCTCACGATTAAAAGAATGCAAACATATCTTCCTCTTCAATGGACTGTGCGTCAGGAGCAGAGACTGTCATAAAGACAGAGAAAACAAACAAATCAATAGGGCTGTTTGGCTTAAGTATGCGAAGCACCGCGGCACAAAGCTGTTGAAGGCGGCAGCTCACACCCCCTCCGCCAGGAGCAGAGAGAGAGAGAGAGAGACAGATAAAAACAAAGAGTGAAAAATCAATATGTGCCCTTTGAACTTTTAAGTATGTGAAGCACCGTGCAGCATGTCGCTTCACTAAGCAGCTGCACACAGAAGGTAGCAACGTGAAGATAATCTTTCAGCATTTTTAGACGAGCGTCCGTATCCTCTAGGTGTGCGAACAGCCCCCCTGCTCACACCCCCTATGTCAGGATCAGAGAAAGTCAGCGCAAGAGACACAGAGAAAAGTAAGTTGGGTAGCTTCTCAGCCATCTGCCAATAGCGTCCCTTGTATGAAATCAACTGGGCAAACCAACTGAGGAAGCATGTACCAGAAATTAAAAGACCCATTGTCCTCAGAAATCCGCGAACCAGCAAAAAATCCGCGATATATATTTAAATATGCTTACATATAAAATCCGTGATAGAGTGAAGCCGCGAAAGGCGAAGCGCGATATAGCGAGGGATCACTGTATTACAGTTAGGTCCATAAATATTTGTACAGAGACAACTTTTTTCTAATTTTGGTTCTGTACATTACCACAATGAATTTTAAATGAAACAACTCGGATGCAGTTGAAGTGCAGACTTTCAGCTTTAATTCAGTGGGGTAAACAAAACGATTGCATAAAAATGTGAGGCAACTAAAGCATTTTTTTAACACAATCCCTTCATTTCAGGGGCTCAAAAGTAATTGGACAATTGACTCAAAGGCTATTTCATGGGCAGGTGTGGGCAAGTCCATCGTTATGTTATTATCAATTAAGCAGATGAAAGGCCTGGAGTTGATTTGAGGTGTGGTGCTTGCCTGTGGAAGATTTTGCTGTGAACAGACAACATGCGGTCAAAGGAGCTCTCCATGCAGGTGAAAGAAGCCATCCTTAAGCTGCGAAAACAGAAAAAAACCCATCCGAGAAATTGCTACAATATTACGAGTGGCAAAATCTACAGTTTGGCACATCCTGAGAAAGAAAGCAAGCACTGGTGAACTCAGCAACGCAAAAAGACCTGGAGCATCATGCGTAACGCCGTGCGTAGAACTCACACTATAACATGGTGTAAGCACAAAAGCCGAAATGTGCTTATGCACAGAAAAATCCAGATGCAAGAATCTGTGCGTACGCAAACTTTCACGTTCTTCTACTACATAAATCCTGATCAGCGTGAAAAGTAACGCACGTGCACGCGCCTTCTGTCCTGCCCCAACTCCTCCCAGAATTATGCCTCTTTGAATATGTAAATCGATATAAATAGCCTTCTGTGAAAAGACAATGGGAAAAGCACGGGGGAAAATATAAGAATTTTAGCGAATACCAAGTGGAGGCAAAGGAAAAACGTACTGTTTGTTGGTTTAAACAGTGGTATAATCAACAAAAGAAAGTTGATCGAGTGACATAGTGTCGGAGAAACTCGAAAGCTCAAGTTCACAAAGTCGCACAGTGCCCGAAATAAAAAAGAAGTTGTCACATATCAAAGTCGGCGTGAAAAGGCAACTCGTAGCAGACTGTCTGAGTGTCATATGAAAGCTTATCAGGGTACGGAGAAAAAAAATAGGCACACAGTGGGAAAAAAGCACGAAATTTCAACTTTACTCTCGAAATTTTCACTTTAATCACGTAGTTTATTTTGTCATTAAAGTAGAACATCATAAACTTCATCTTAAAATCGTTTATTTTACTAGTTTCTCAAATCCCGTAGCAGGTTAAATGCTTTGTTCTGTGTTTGATCTTCTATGTGCTCTATGTGTGTGAATCACTACCTGCTTCCGTTCTTTCTCTTTTTCCGACAGGACACAGAATCCATTACATTCGTGATATTACGGCTCTCTGAATAATTAAAATACTGAGATGTACTGTATACGTGATATCTTTTTCATGATGATAGGAATGAAAGAATGTTATTAAACATGGGAACATAGTGGTGCAGTGATTGTTCATATCTCACGCAAGAGGCTTGCTGCGCCATGTGCGACCTTCGATGAAATAATTTATTACAGAAGTACTGTCTCTTTCAAACGTACTAATCTCCAATTCCTGTCCTTACTTTTCTTTCTCCAAATACCCAATCGCCACACAATCAGCTCTGTAATAGATGTTAAGCCATCTGTAAGCTTAGAATGCCGATTCTTCAAAACTTTTAAGAAACATTGAAATATCTTCGTAGTATATGTTTAATTATTCTATCCGTCTATCCTTCCAGTGTCGCGTCAGCACCAGCAATAATACAGCACAAGGCAGGAGCTATCCGTGAACTAGCTAGCGCTGTGGCACCGTGTCCTCACATGTTTAATTATTAATAATACTGATTATTTAAATGAAGTTAAAGTTTTATCTGTATACTATAAGCAACATATTTTGCTGCATTTCATCTTAAAAATGATATCGTCATCATACGCACTTTATAAAGTTTCGCAGGTTGTGCAATATTATAATTGTAGTGCAAGTTTACAGTGCGGTAATTGTACTTATAAGTACAAACAGTTCTACAAGGAGCACTTGATTGAGTGTGTTTATAGTTCTTGGGATGAAACTGTTTCTGAAACGCGAGGTCCGTACAGGAAAGGCTTTGACACATTTTGCCGTGGTTGAGGCAGCATCTGCTTCATGCTGTATACCGATAATTCTCTTTCCGATCAGCTGTTGCTGTGATTCCCCACTCAGATACAGTGATATAAATACTCCGAGTGGTGCAGTGAGAGTAATATGGAAAAAGATGATCTGTGTGACAACCCGTAACGGGAGCAGCTGAAAGAAGAAGATGCAGTGAGAGTAACAACGCTAAAGCAGTTATGGTATTTGGAATACTATGGCTATTCCCTGGACCATTATATTGCTACAGGTTAATTACAATCAGATGCATTACACTAATAAACAATATGCAGTTAATTTCAGTGTATTAATAAAGCCGCGTCAGGACTGTGGGTCTAAGAAAGAAAGGGTAACCACACAGGAATAGTAGCACTGCTTTGACGCTGGGTGCCGCCAGTCTGCAAAACCGAGTGGAGAAATTGCGTACGCCAGGGTATGAGGTACCGTGGAAATGTGCATGGCTTTACGCCAAGTTTAGGTTTTATACATCGCGGTTTAAGTGTGGAAACATTCGTACGCAACATTTCTGTGGGTACGCACCGTTTATACATGAGGCCCCTGGACGTCCATGGAAGACAACAGTGGTGGATGATCGCAGAATCATTTCCATGGTGAAGAGAAACCCCTTCACAACAGCCAACCAAGTGAACAACACTCTCCAGGGGGTAGGCGTATCAATATCCAAGTCTACCATAAAGAGAAGACTGCATGAAAGTAAATACAGAGGGTGCACTGCAAGGTGCAAGCCACTCATAAGCCTGAAGAATAGAAAGGATAGATTGGACTTTGCTAAAGAACATCTAAAAAAGCCAGCACAGTTCTGGAAAAACATTCTTTGGACAGATGAAACCAAGATCAACCTCTACCAGAATGATGGCAAGAAAAAAGTATGGAGAAGGCGTGGGACAGCTTATTATCCAAAGCATACCACATCATCTGTAAAACACGGTGGAGGCAGTGTGATGGCTTGGGAGTGAATGGCTGCTAGTGGCACTGGGACACTAGTGTTTATTGATGATGTGACACAGGACAGAAGCAGCCGAATGAATTCTGAGGTGTTCAGAGACACTCTGTCTGCTCAAATCCAGCTAAATGCAGTCAAATTGATTGGGCGCCGTTTCATGATACAGATGGACAATGACCCAAAACATACAGCCAAAGCAACCCAGGAGTTTATTAAAGCAAAGAGGTGGAAAATTCTTGAATGGTCAAGTCAGTCACCTGATCTTAACCCAATTGAGCATGCATTTCACTTGTTGAAGACTAAACTTCAGACAGAAAGGCCCACAAACAAACAGCAACTGAAAGCCGCTGCAGTAAAGGCCTGGCAGAGCATTAAAAAGGAGGAAACCCAGCATCTGGTGATGTCCATGAGTTCACGAGTTCAGGCTGTCATTGCCAGCAAAGGGTTTTCAACCAAGTATTAGAAATGAACATTTTATTTCCAGTTATTTAATTTGTCCAATTACTTTTGAGTCCCTGAAATGAAGGGATTGTGTTAAAAAAATGCTTTAGTTGATTCACATTTTTATGCAATTGTTTTGTTCACCCCACTGAATTAAAGGTGAAAGTCTGCACTTCAAACTGCATCTGAATTGTTTCATTTAAAATTCATTGTGGTAATGTACAGAACCAAAATTAGAAAAAAGTTGTCTCTGTCCAAATATTTATGGACCTAACTGTATATTACCCTATACAACTCCAGGCACATCACACGCAGATAAGGAGCCTGGACTTGAGCTGAGAGAGTTGAGCTCCGTCAAGGCGTAGGATGGGATAGCATGCTGCTTGCTGCTTGTGCTGATCGACACATTTACAAAACAAAAGTTGCCGATGGAGAGGTGCGAAGGGATTTTAGGTGGGCCAAGCTTACAAGTTTTTTCGTAGGCTACAGGAATTCTAGTGTTAAAGGTTAACTAATGTCTTAAAACAAATAAAAACTAAGTGGCACACTACATCTACAACCACTATGTGTTCCTGCTTCACAGATTTTGAAATTGATTTAGCTACATTTACTACACCCCTACTAAATGTTTGTTCTTACAGCACATATTCGATTAAACATAAAATGAATATGCCACAATAACCTAGACTGGATTTCCATTCATCCCATGCATTGTTGAGCAAACACACTAAATGTATAAGGAGTAACTCATTCAGTAAATAAGAAAATCAGTAGATCAGATGACTTCATGTGAGCCTTGCAACGAGAAGAGATACAATGGCTTAAGTCGAAAAAGCAAGAATGTTTAATGGTGACTAAGTGAACTGAAGTCAATTTTTGTTTGTGTCTTTATATTTAAAATAAATAAGCACCATTGACATCAGTGTCATCCTTCTTGGGTCAAAGTATAACTCTAATTGTGCAGATTGTTAATTGTCACCTATTCAAAATATGTGTTCCCTGATGGAAAAAAAGTGTTTGCTAACATGTGTGCAGGTAGGGAGCGCTCATACATTCATTGACCTATCAGTTTTATAATCTGCAGAGAAAAATAAATTTGTTGGTTTAAGATGTGGTGTGAATAAAAATTGACCAGCTGTGATCCATAGGGCGGCCGAGAAGTGTGAGAAAAAGGGTGAGTAGAGTCACACATGGACAATTTTTTTCATATGGGTGACTGATTACATAAGGGTCACAGAGCCGAGGTGTTGGCTTTTACAAGTCAAAAAGCTTTATAACAGCTCCTTGACAACATGAAATGTGAATCTTTTCAGGTAGCTGCTCCTAAGCTCTACAGAGCGTGCTTAATGATTGATTCCTGTTAAGAACTGAGCTGGAAGTTAAAGGGAGGCATCAAAGGTTATCCCCTCTAAAAGTCTGCTGCTCTTGTTGATCCAAGGGGTCAAACGCCTGTGGATATTAATAGTGTGAGTGCTGTAGGCCTGTGAGCAGTGCTGACCTGTCACTTTGCCCTTATCACAGGCAGCAGTAATCAGAAGCGCCTGTGTAACCCAAGCTCTGGTATTAGAGCTAGAACTACCAGCAACATGAGGCGTCAGCAGCTTTGCACTGTAAATGTTATGTAAGGCAAGAAGGAAGGCATCCCTCGCATCCGGAGTGAGAGGCACAGCTCACAACCTGATCTTATCATTGGTGACAGTTAAATTCAAAAGTGCAGATCCCACTTAGCAGGCAGACGATTCAAAAAAAAAACGACAAGAATAAAGCTACAGGGGTGGAACATGAAGACAGGAGGGAGACCACAAATGACAAAATCTGTTAACAGGATGTATATGTTCTGCCGAGCTGGCCTTGGTTGATCATTTTTAGAAAGTGCTAGCTAAGGACTTGTAAATAATAAGAGAGTGCAAGCCACTTGCACACTTATGAGAGCAGTGTGACTGACTGCTTGAACAATGTATATTTTAAGAAAGTGGAAAAAAAATCTCTGTGCAGCCATGATCAGACCGTTAGATTATGTGTAATCTCAATAGACTTGAGTCAGGACCCAACATCTCCTCACATACCAGATATACAGACCACTCTTATCTATGAGTTCACTTATTGATGCTCTTTCAAAGCTTTCATGTATTATTTTCCCCTACAAAGTTATTTTTTTGGTAGTTTTTTTCTTGTCTTCTTAGGGAGTCAAGGCTGGGGGGCTATCAAAAAGCAGGTCCTGTTAAAGCCCACTACAGCACTCCTTGTTTGATTTTGAGCTATACAAGAAATAAATTCTTGGTGTTTTGGTATTCCATTTCTGTTACTTTATAGATGCTGACATAACACAATCTCCTTCTTGTTATGCCATCATTACATTGGAGGGTCTTAACACTTTACTGGCATTAACTAATGTTTACTTTCCTTGTTCTTAGTTTTGCTTTTAATCCTTTATAGTTACCATTTGATTTACTCTACATTTTGCTTAACTTGCTGAAAGTTTAAAGTTAAAACACATTTATTTATTCAACTATATAGACGAATACGTCTTAAAATGAAACAGGATAACATACTGTAACTTTCTCAAACCTGCTTCACTCAATTCAGGGTCACCCAGAGCCAGAGTCTTACCTGATTGCAGTTGGCACAATGCAAAAGACAACATTTGACAGGGAGCCAGTCCATTGTAGAGCCAATTTGCTTAGTTTTAAAATCTTTGGGAATGTCAGAGGGAAAAACAGAAAACCCACAGAAAAACCCATGGAGATGTGGAGAATATGCAAACTCCATCTGAACAACAAATGAGTGCAGAATTTGAACCCAGGGTGCTAGATATATGAAACAGCATATATAACTTATTTAAAATTATAGATGAATAAATGAGTAGGTAAAGGATGCATTCATCCATACCATATTAAAACAAAATTAAGGACTCTCATCAGCAGAAAAACATTAAAGAGTTTAATGAGATCAATTGAAAATAAGCAGATACAAATATAAAGTTCAGATTGCAAAATATGACCAAATATTCACACATTTAAAGGCCAGGAAAAGCTTGGGTTGCTACCTGAAGAGGTGTTGGCAAGGCCAACAGAAAGTGTTTATCCTGTGGTCAGAATGTGGATCCCAGTTCCTCGGTGCAGTGATGGGGACACTGTTTTGTAAAAATGGCGATGTCCTTCAGATAAAATGTAAAACTGAAGTCCTGACTGTCTGTGGTCATAAAATATCTCCTTTATAAAGAACAGAGCGTATCTTGATGTCCAGGTTAAATTTCCCACCACGGCCTAGTGGTGAGAGAATAAAAGTGAAAAAAAAAACTGCTAACTTTTACAAGTACTATAAATTTACACCGGCTGTTACAGACGCAAATCAAATGTATGTTTTTGTTGTATAATATTAACAATAAGAGCAGCTCACTATTCAAAACGGTAAATTTACGAGGCAGTCAGGATCGTACCGGGGGACTCTTGATTACAAGTCAGCAGTTCTTACCGCTGCACCACGGAAGCTGTTGTATCATCCTTGTACCTTTTGTGAAAGTGTTTTTTTGATTTTTGGACTTCAGGCTTCCACATATTATACAGTTTATGTCTACATTTTGTCATTTATTACTAAAATATGAAAAACGTTTCTGTTTTAATGATATGTTTACATAGATTGATGTAGAAACGGAACACACATGAAATGCATGTGTTCCAAATAATGATCTATTATTTCCTTATACAACTCTAGGTACCTGACTCCCAGATAATCAAGGCTTGAGCTGGGAGAACTTTGTGTACATTCTGCGGCGGTGGGGGGATGGAATAGTAGGCTGCTTGCTGCTTGTCTTGATCGGCACATTTCCAAGACAAAAGACGCTGATGGAGAGGTGCAAAGGGATTTAAAGTGGGCCGGGTTTACAAGTTTTTTCGTAGGCTTTGGTAATTCTAGTGTTAAGTGGAGGTGGATGAATGATCAGGCAAACTAGCTAAGGACGTGAAACAAGAATCATAGTAAGGAAATTGGGAAGAAGATGGACAATAAAACTCAAAAACAGAAAACATAAGTTTAAGAGCTGATCTTAGAAAGTTTAAGCTTTAAGTTAAATTCATATAGTGTTTGCTTAGTCATAGACAATGGTATAGCCTTTTACCCCCTGAACTTTCTTGCTATAACTAAGATACAGTTGTTGTTTAGAACAGGTCCCATAGCTGACATGGGATTTAAGAACCCTTTTACAGCATGAACACGGTTTCTGAGCGTTTAGAAATGGTTCAACTGTAAAAGCAAACTTAAAGAAATGAAACAAGAATTTTAAGCTTTAAAGAGAACTTTTCTAAAACAAGAACTTTTCTTTTCTTTGCTAAATCAATTTCTCTCTATTTTGTGTGAACTGCTTTACTTTGAATTTTTACTAAAGTTTTTAAAACAAAGATATTTTGTCTGTGGAATCATTTTATCAAGCTTTGCCAGAATCCCATTTCGCATACTAGAGCGGCTGTACTTTGGTAATTTTGGGAAAATGCAGTTACAACCTTTCGGCAGAAAAGTTTGGGTGCTACCAAGAACATGTCTGACATTTCATTCTTTCTTTACGATTCTTTCCAAGATGCCCCTGTATGAGACAACGAAAACATAAACCTTTAGATTTCAATTCTTTCTTAATGTGGCAGTTCTTTGATTTTACTACATTCAGCAAGAGTATACTGGCCATTGCAGAATACACAAGGCTTTTTAAATGCACAGACATCAGTAACAGTCTTGTTGACTAAGGTTTTTCAATTCCCTTATTCAGCAGCATCGGAAATACTTGTAGTGAAAATATTTCCTGATCTCTGACTGCTCTTCAGACATGACCTACCCTTTTTGGTCTTTTCCTTTTTGTCTGCGCTACCTTGTATAGCCCTTTCATAAACAGGATGCATTAACATCTTTGATGCAGAAAAGTAGTTATATCGTAAATATCTGTCTCTCTGTCTTCTCTTTCTTCAAGTTCATAAGCTAAGTTTCGCCACCTATCTTGTAATGAATATGGGAGCTTCGTGAGTATAGTACAGATACTTTGATTGCTATTGAATAATTGATATTGAATTTATAAAAACACAAGTCCTTAACACATAACATTGGATACATGTTATTTATTTATTTTTTAGTGTATTATCTGTTAAGCATATAATTATGGCCTTTGTCTTTAAACGTTCTGCTGCTCCATGTTGGAGGTGGGGATACCCTGACATCACTGCTGCTGAACCGTCACTCTAGCTAAATACATGAGCTGAGAAGGCTCAGGAGCAAGAAATCATTCATGTACTTTAACATTTTGTAAGTACTGCTTTCTGTGTGGATTTACTGGTTTTGTTATATTCTTGCTCTGATTAAGGAGTCTGATTTTTGGATATCATTTTGGAAGTTTGCTTAGGATCACCTTTTGAGGCAACTGCTCATTGTATTTCTTAATTAATAAAATTTAATCTTTGCCATTTTATCACAAATCAGAGATTTACAGTTATCCTCCTCTTTGTGAGGCTTTTTCATATATTTTAATACATTTTGTGTTATTTTGCCAGCTCCCATTTTTGGCTATATTGGGAGCCTGGCTGAGTTCAAGTGAGCCTCTGCTGGGCAGACAAGAACAATCACCATGCAACCATGGCCAAGTCATTAAATGTTAATTATAGTTAAAAAGCAGAGCAAGAATTTTGACACAAGGAGTTAAAAACAAAAATAAATTCCAGCAAAGTTCTTTGAATAAATCCAATTACAGACAAGTGGAAAAGAGCATTGTTTTTATTGTAAAGACTGCTTTATGATTGATTTTTTTTTGTAAATATTGCCTAAGCAGTTGGACCCTTTTACACTTTAGAGAAGGGATCCTTATTATATTATATCAGATTTTTTTTAGATCATTAAAGGACCAGCTTTATTGTTTTTGAGACTCTTTTTCTTTTTGATTATTTTTCTTTTTTTCCACTGTATATGTTTTTACAACTTGATTGTGGAATACTGCTTGTTGTAAAAAAATATACTATTTTCTCCTTTTGACAACATCTTGCCATCTCTGAACTGTCTTTTTGTGGTCAAATACAGTCCTGGTCCCAATCTCAATCAATCCTCATGGTTTTCAGGCTTCACATGGAAGAATTAGATGATGATGGTCATGTGGACATCTGGTGCTTTGATCAGGTGGTGGTGGCTCAGCACCACAGAAAACCGGAGAGAAAGTAGGGGTTAGTACGGATTTCGGAGCCACCATGAATGATAATGATAATTACAATAAATGCATATACAGAATATCAGGGTTAAACTAAAATTAAGCTATAAGAAAGCCATGTTAAAATAATAGGCTTTTAGAAGTTTTTTAAAGTGCTCCATCGTATTAGCCTGGCAAATTTCTTTTGGTAAGCTATTCCAGATTTTAGGTGCATAACAGCAGAAGGCTGTCTCACCACTTCTTTTAAGTTTAGCTTTTGGAATTATAAGGAGATACTAATTTGAAGATCTAAGGTTACGATTTGGAGTGTAAAGTGAAAGGCACTCTGAGATATAGGATGGAGCGAGATTATTTAAGGTTTTGTAAATCATAAGCAGTATTTTAAAGTCAATTCTAAATGACACAGGTAATCAATGTAGTGACATCAGAACTGGAGAGATGTGCTCTGAATTTCTTTTCCTAGTTCAGATTCTGGCAGTAGCATTCCATACTAGTTGCAATCGATTGATGCCTTTTTTGGGTAGTCCTGAGAGGAGTGCATTACAGTAATCTAGCTGACTGAAAACGAAAGCGTGAACTAATTTGTCAGCATCTTCTAAAGCTATAAGGTTTCTAACTTTTGCTATATTTCTTAAGTGAAAAAAGAGAGGGAGTGAGTTTTTCAACAATGGTGCAATCCCACAGCAGAGTGCACATGTCTATTTGACCTTGGCTTCAACTAGACTTATGGCAGAGTGCTGAGCTGTGCATGTTCAAACTACCCATAAGCCATCATGAATGTGTTGTATTGTGTCAGCTTCTATCTGTTGCAGTTACCTCATAATTTTCAAATTAACTTTACTTTCTAATTTACCCTTGTTCTTCAGCATGCCTCTTACACCTTTCTCCTACTTGTGTGTCTCACACTTGCATTTCATCTTTCGATCAAATCACTAAAGCCAAATTGACTAATCAAATTAAGGCCAAACTGACCAGTCAGAGGGGCTGAACACACACATAACTTAGAGTTTCATTATATAGTAGATTTTTACCATAATGAAATAGTTAGAACTTCTGTCACTTACCTCAGAGGAATAGGGAGTGAGGGCTCCAGTAAGCTGATGTCAGGCAGAAACTCAATCGGTACATGAACTACAGCATACCTAGGCTTCAAGGTCATGCTATGTCATGAATAGGCACTGGGTGTTGTGCTTCAGCACCACAGAAATGATGTGAGACCTTCAGAGAAAGGAAACATAGTTCCAAAATTACTCAAAATGCCAACTACAGATGGAAGAAGCTGTCAAATCTTGACTAGTCATGAAAGAGAAACCAAAGAATCTTTATAAATCAAAGAATAATGAAAAATTATTTTCTTAACAAAAAGGAGTTTACTGATTTAGCCAGTCCAGTTGCAAACAAGTCCAACTACAATATCTGAAAGAATGGTTAAGACAGAGAAAAAAGGACACCAAATCTAGGAATCCACAAGAGCACAGAAATAATCACAAGAGTATTCATCAACACCAACAAGCACCTTCAATGAACCGCAAGGGACTGCTTGTTTCCTCAGTTGATTGAGGAGTTCCCTTGATGGAGATGGTGGTTCCTTGATGGTGGTTCCTCTAAGGGAACCAACCATAAAACACATGGAATATAATAGAATAAGCATTCATATAACCAAAATTAAATACATACGACTAATAAAAACACAGCAATAACAATATTAGTATAAACAAAAAAAATGAAAATAAAAGGACATTACAAAAGAACTTAAACACAAGCCATGAGATAGACCTGTAATACATGGGGAAGCACATTTACTAAACAAAAGAATCATTTTAAAAGCTTGAGGGCAAGGCTGTTATTCACAAACTCAGCTACTATGTAAATGTTCAGGATAACCTTTAACACTAGAATCCCTGAAGTCTAAGAAAAAAGTCATAACGCAGGCCACCTTAAATTCCTTCATACCTCCTCATCAGCATCTTTGTTTTGCCAATGTGTCCGTCACCACAAGCAGCAAGCAGCCTGCTATCCTATCTCCCAATGACGCAGCTGAAGTTCTTTCAGCTCAAGTCTGTTTATCTATGTGCTTGCCTCTCATTTCCTGTCATCCTACACCTACTCAGATCGTTGTAGACACAGAACACACATGAAATGCATGTATTCTTAATAATGATATATTATTTACCCTGTACAATCCCAGGCACTTCACACGCAGACAAAGAGACTTGAGCTAGGAGAACTTCAGCTGCGTCAGTGAGGGATGAGTGAGCAGGCTGCCTGCTGCCAGTGCTGATTGACACATTTGCAAAACAAAGACACTGATGAGGAGGAATTTAAGGTGGCCCGGCGTTATGACTTTTTTTGTAGGCTTCAGGGATTGTAGTGTTAAACTGTCACTCCAATGATGTCACAGGTGGCATATGCTGGGCATATTGCCGTAATGCAAAAGTCCTGATATGGTAGTGCCCATACAGAAACAACATATCTGTATATCTGGATTCATAATGGTAGCAAGTCACCATCTTTTATAATGGTGGGGCAGTGACGTCACACTTTGCCACTTTCGGTATCACCAGGTAGCAATAGGATGACACAAAACAAACCCCAAAATGGTGGCACCAGTGCAAGAGAAACAATACAAAATTGCAGCATGAAAATACTGAAACCTTCGTGATAAATTTTACATAACTTTTATATACCAAGATAAATAAAAAGTAATGATATAAATGTATTCTGCCGTTAACAAAACCTCAATTCATATCAGAGGAAGTGTATTTGAATGTGTTGAGGGGGCAACTTTGTTGGATGAGGAAGACTTAGGAAACATATTTTTTTCCGTGTATAAATAGTTGTTTAGCACATCTGGTGTAGATCTACTTTTATAGTGGGGCAAAATGGGCACCTAGACCAATGACCATGCTAAATACATGACCACACTAAACATATTGGATTCATGAAACAATGTCACACCCCAAGCCAATCAATATAACAAGGAGGAAAATAAACAATAAAAATTCTCAAAAACAGGAAAAAAAAGTTAACTGGCTGACACATACGACAGCTTGCATGATAATTCTTCAGTGTGGCTTATGTAATAACAATCCATTTTATAATTCTGACGCTTCAGCAGCAGATTTTAAGTACAGCTGTTTTGTTATCGTGAAACATTTTAGTAAATTAAATACTTTCAGGCTGTTCAACCTGTTAAAAAGGTTTTTTTTAGATAAATATTTAAATTACAGCATAATATGATGTTGCTTTATGTCACTTTATGATGCTATTATATTTCTCCTTCACTAGTCTCAAATCTACATTCTGTTCTAAATTACTTTGACATTTTCTGACTTCTGTACCTGATTGCTGGATGAGCCAAGCCTCTTTTGTGACCTCTTCAAAGATATAAAAATTGGTACAATATTCTTTTTAATTACTTTGACATGATCACTGTTTTGAAAATTGCATGCAAAATTGTGTCATTTGAATTCATCAGACTTTTTGACTTTTTGGACTGTCTTTTGTACTTTAGATATTCCCTGTGACAAGTTTATGTCAATTTTTATCTGTAGTGACTCACTTACTTCATCCTCTTGAGTTTAATCCACAAATGGATTGCCACAGTGTGCTGGAGCCCAGAAGAAGCTTTTGTTTAATTGAGAAAAGTTCAGGTTGCTATGTGTCAGTCTGATTCCTGGCTTAAGTATATGTTCCTCTTTTTTGGTCATTTCTGTTGGTTTTGAATTATTAGTTTACAAATGTTTTTGTTCTTTTTTAATTTTTGTATTTAATATAGTTTTTTTTTTTGCATATTATATAGTATGTATGTAATTTATGTATTCTTAGTGTTATGTGGGTAGAACCCCAAGAGGGAAGTCCACTATGAGATCTTGGCTAAAAGACCTATTTATTCTGGATGAGGGCTTAGAGCCTTCAGACAGTCATGAAGTGTTAAGGAATAAGGATTAAGGATTGTTTAGTATAATTTTGGTTTCTCCTTTTTGGTAATTTTTCCACTGTTTGTAGATGTTGCTTAAGAATTATGAACTGGAACTGTTCTCTTTGGGTTACCTATTTAATAAAAACTTTTTTTGACATGTTTTGTGCTTTCCTTTTCCCTACTTTGCCTACTTTGGTCTTCATTTTCTTTATTTAATAAATGACTGAAATAAGTAACTTTGTTTTTTTTTCTCCTTTAGGCTAGGTCTTACATTCAAGCTCTCCCCCGAAAGAAATTTAGAGTATTTTGTACTTTGAAAGCCAGAGACCCATTTTGGACCTGGGCAGGCCATAAATTATAAGTTATTACTCCTACAATGCCCCTGGCCAAAAGTATAACTGGTGTAAGTGAATGGGATAATGATCGGGGTTCAGCCACATAAACACAGAAACTTACTGACCCTAGCAGTAGAAAAGTATCTTGGAACTACAGTATAACAAGAGCTCCTTATCCAAATCCCTATGGTTTTCATAGGGTGTCCAAAACCCCTGAAATACTTAATGGGGATTCACCAGAAGTAATTCAGGAATCTGCACTAAAAACTAAGTCCAGTTAGTGTCATGTTGTGCTTAGAGTTGAGGGGAATATTGGATAAGGGCTAAACTGGCCAGAGGAGGATGTTGTCAAAGAGTAGAGGAAGGAAAACATTGTACAAGGTGAGAAAGGACTTTTGAATATCAGGGTGGGAAATTTAACTAGTAAACCTATGTAGGACTTACGGCCGATAACTGTATGTGCAGATCGTAAAGGTTATAGCTTGTTTTTCAGTGACACAGCAAGGCTTTTGAACTTGGGGGGCAAGCTTCTTAGCACCAAGTGCCATTTTAATGCACACCCAGCATGCAGCGCATACAAATCTCAAGAATTTAGCATATGATTAATGACAGTGATAAATGACATCAGGACAAGCATCTAACTTTTGAACAAGTGCATGAGTGATAAACCTGAACGAGGGTGCAAAGTTGCCATTGTCAGCTCTGGTAAATTGTGATGGGCCACTGACACAGTCATTTACTTCACATACTGCACATTCTTCTCCCTCTCTCTCTCTCGCTCTTTCTGGTTATTATGGTTTTCAACTGCATCCATCACACTGTTTTCTGTGTTATTTGCACAGTTGTTTTCTTCATTGGATGATACACCTTTCTCCCACTCAGCACTTTGATGTTCTTCGTGCACTTTGTCATTGTGAGAAATGGAATCATAGTTGAAATAAACAGAACTCTTTACTGTTATCCACTTTCTGCCAGTATGGCATGAGAAAAAATAATGATATCTTGTGACTTGATGTGTTTATACAAGCAACATGTGCCCTTTTGAATGTCAAAACTCCATTCTCTAATTGATATATATATATATATATATATATATATATATATATATACACACGTGCGCATGGGAGGCAGCTAAAGGACTTGAGTAAGGGCTGTTCCAAGTCATACCGGGATGTGGCGGAGTGCACTGACTCTTTTTCTCCCTTGCCTGACAGACCATTCACGGGAGATTCCACCTGGCCCTCTTGACATCACTTCCAGGACCGAGCCGATGGAAGGAGATCTTGCCGGCTCTGGCCCCTGTGATGTCACGTCCGGTCTCGAACCTATGGCTGAAGACCTTTATGAGCCCAACCCCTTTCATCTCACTTCCTGTCTTCCCCTTTGAAAGCCTCCACCTTTTCCCTATTCCCTCAGTTCTGTTTTGGACTCGGTTTTGTGCACAGCAGTGCTATCATTTAAAATGACGATTTGCAGCCAGGAAACCAAATATACGGGTGGCTGCCCCAAACCATGCTATGGCTCTTTGTGGCTTTTGTGACAATATATACATATATTACTGATTTAAATTGACTTTTCTGTCACATTTGGGGCCACCATTAGATTGGGGCCTGAGGAAAATACCCTCCCATTGCAATGCTGGCTTTGCCACTGCTTGTTTGTGACTTTATGCTTTCTGTTACACTTTGTGTTCTTCCCTGTGTATATAACTTTCCAAGTGGTTCTGATGTCATGCTTTTCTGGATTGTCTGGTCTTAAATACAATTTATTTTGTTACACTAAGCTGGATGCAGCAGAATATCCCTGTTTCAAAAACAGAAAACCTGACCTACGTGGACTGCTATCACCTTTTTCTGCTGCAAAAAAACAAAAATCATACCCAGTTGTAACATAGAACCAGCAGTGAAATTTCCTCTTAATATTCTGATAAAGGCAGCACTATTGGAGCGTCACAGATCCAATTATCCTGAGATGAAATTCTGTCTGGAGATATGTGTGTAAAATTTGTACATTCTACCCACGTCTCCCTATGTCTTCTTCATGGGTTTTACTTCCACATCCCATGGACATGTAGGTTGGGTTATGTGGCCATATGTGTGAGAGTGTGAGTGCTGGTATGCTTGTCAGTGGGCCCTGCAATGGGATGGCACTGTCTTGTGCCCGGTGATGCTTGGAATGGCTCTGCGACCCTGTGTACCTTGATTGAATGATGCAAGTTTGGCAGTATTATGTTAGGGATGGGTATAATAATTCAATTCAATTCTCCATTGCAACTGCCTAGACCATGGAACATCTGTTACATAGTTGTAGTTACATATCCTGATGTTTTTATTACATTTTGAAAGTACAGATACAATGTAACTATGTAAGTACACTTGTTTTTGGATCACTGATAAATTGTTACATTGTAATTATATAAACTGTGGAATAACAATGACAACTGAGTAATTAGCTATAGCGTTACTTTGTATTACACAGTAAGTACGGAGTAATAAGTCGTAGTTACACTGTACTTATACAGGTAATTACATAGTAGTCACAGTGTAATTATGGACACTTAATGTAAAGTGTTACCGGAAAAGGTGATAAGGCAAGATATTAATCATCAAAATTTATAGTCAGAATAGTAAATATAAAACAAAAATGAAATGTTATTTATATAACCGTGTCACCCATAACAATTCTAGCATTTCCCACATTGCTCTTCCTACTGTATCTTGCATCGAATGAGGTTAAGACTGTCTAAGTAAGCAGTGCAGAGACCCTCCAAGCAGTTTCCCCTCACTGTGTGGCTCCTGCCTAGGCATTTCTTCTTAGCAATCAATTCATCAAGAAGCATTATGACCCATATGCTTAATAATATACTGTAAAGGATGACACACCTGGGTGGGCAGGCAAGGTTCCTTACATGGATGGGAGGCCAGCCCATTTCAAGCTCAAGGACGGGCTTTCCCTACCCTAGCCAGGAAGATGACAGAAGATTCAAGTATGGAACTGGATATGCTGGCGTCCCGGCACAGGCCAAGGAATAGTATCCATCCAGGAGGCCATTGTGATAGAAGAACCAGGGGAGACAACTTGTCAGGGCTATATGCTCCCCTCATATGTTAGGTGGCAGCATCCCTGGACAGTGCTACCTGTATGGGCACCCACAAGGTATCCTGGGGACTGTAGTTCCACGGAGCTGCATTGTTGGATTCTGGAGATGCAGAGGGTGCTTTGAGGTTTTTTGTGATTCCTACTTTCAAGTACTTCCGCTCAACCCGGAAGTGCTTCCATTGTGCCATACCGTAGCAACTGAAGTATTCCTAGGTCCAAGATAAAGGAAGCTGCTCGACCTCATCCAGGGAGACAACACTTGCCTGGGAGGAGTTGAGGAATAAGAGAGAGAGAGAGAGGAGAAGAGAATATTTGTGAAGAACCAATGTATAAAATGTGTAAGGTACTTTGGTTAACCAACCTGTTTTATGTGAACCCATAACTTGTGTAGTGTGGTTGTGTTTGGGACTTGGACTGCTGCAATGCCCTCAAGTGGTCACAATACATAAGCTTCTCAAATATGATAACTGAAATGCAATGTTACAAGTGTGCAAGGCAGGAACCAAGCCAGGATGGGACACCAAGCGCATGGAGTTAATTTAGGGTTAGCAGATAACGTACCTATCATGTGTTTGTCGTGAGGGTGGAAAATATAGTAAAACATAATGCAAAGACGAGAGAAAAAATGGCAACTCCACACAAACAGAATGAGATTGGTAGGCAGTGCGGCGTAGAAGATAAGCCTTTAAAATTCAAACCCTTAGGTTGTGGGTGTAAAGCCTGCTGCAGACACTATGTAACCAGCAGGTTACTTCACCTTCCTGTGCTACAATTGGTAAAATGAAAGAAATGTCACCAAGTGTATCTCAAATATTTTAAGTCACCATATATAAAGGCATCAGCCAGGTAACAATAAGATGTTGCGTATTTAAATTTTAACTCTAGCCCCACTCAGATTCTGAACCATTTTAACCATTCAGATGACAGCTTGCCCTAAAGTAAAATATGATTTTTTTCAATATCTTTACTTTAAAATCCTCTCATTGTGTCCACCCGACATCTTAATTTCCAGACTGAAAGGTTGTATGTATGTATGTATTTATTTATTTCTTTCAGAATACTTAATTAATTGCTTGACTTCTTTGCCATGTTGGCACTTGCTGTTTGTAATTAAATTTGCTCAGATGAACAGTGGCTAGTGTACTAGAAGCTGAAGTACGCCCTTGTATATGTTAGAATGTACTGTAAGTCAAAGTCAGGAGCCAATGTCAACCAACTGCATATTGCTGCTTTTCCCTCTGGCCAGAACAAATAAGAATGGGGTTAAAGACTGGGCAGGTTAAAGGTCACCAGAGAATAACATTCCAACAGTGATAATAGGCTACTGAGGAACTACATGTCATTTAAGCGAGGGGAAAAACAGCAACACAGCAAGTATTTCTCATGACTACCATGTTATTAGTTTTCAGCTTCTCTGATTGTACTTATTTTTTGGAAGCTGTAGTAGGTCAGACATCTCTTACTGACACTGAATGCATTTGCTGCTGTTCAGTATGATGGCTTTGACTGCAAGCATCATCACGGAGCTCAGTTAAGAGATTTACAAAACAACTGTAAGGCTACACTGCATACACTGGATGTAAACAGTGGAATAAAAAAGGCTACAGTAGGGCAACAAAATGGCAAGGACAAAATGTGTAAGGGAATTACTGAATACTAAATCAAATTAAGGAAGAATGACTGGTTTAAGCAAATATGAGAGTGTTATGTTCTATTATTTTAGGCTTACAGTAGGCTGTTTGGACCATCATAGATAGATAGATAGATAGATAGATAGATAGATAGATAGATAGATAGATAGATACTTTATTAATCCCAAGGGGAAATTCACATTCTCCAGCAGCAGCATACTGATACAAAAAACAATATTAAATTAAAGATTGATAATAATGCAGGTAAAAACACGCTTACCCCCCCGGGTGGAATTGAAGAGTCGCATAGTTTGGGGGAGAAACGATCTCCTCAGTCTGTCAGTGGAGCAGGACATTGACAGCATTCTGTTGCTGAAGCTGCTCTTCTGTTTGGAGATGATCCTGTTCAGTGGATGCAGTGGATTCTTCATAATTGATAGGAGCTTGCTTAGTGCCCGTAGCTCTGCCACAGATGTCAAACTGTCCAGCTCCATGCCAACAATAGAACCTGCCTTCCTCACCAGTTTGTCCAGGCGTGAGGCATCTTTCTTCTTAATGCTGCCTCCCCAGCACACCACCGCGAAGAAGAGGGCACTCGCCACAACCGTCTGATAGAACATCTGTAGGATCTTATCATAGGCAGCATGAATACAAATTGTATAGTTAAACACATATAAACGCTGCATAATATATAGGTAACATTTCAGAATAGGGGCTTTAAGGGTTTGCTTTAGTGCTTTGTTGTATAACATAAAGCCTTTGTTATGTTATTGTTCATAATAATAAGTGACTAATAGACGAACTAAAGGCAGCCCTTTTTGCAAAGCGTTGACATTGAAAATGTTATTAAGTCCAAACAAAGCATTGTTAGGGTGTTGTTAGATAGCAATAACTGACTGAAAATGGTAATCCACTTCTTGAAAGTGTTACCAAACAGTTCATGGTTTACTTTAGCACAGTAACACTTACAAGCCTCCTTAACACTACAACTGCCAAGTATTTATACATACTATTGTGGTACCCTGTGTTGTTGGAGTTGGCACCTTGCTATACTCCAGACCCTTAGAATTTCATGAGCCGACCAGATTGACAGAGAGAGGTTTGGAAGACATGACATCAAAATATAAATAGTAAAAAAAAAAAAATCTTTATATAATGTTCCTCCCACAAAAAGAGAAAAAGATGCAACAATGAAATTCCAAATTGATAGAGTGTCACTAATTAAAACTCTGTCTACTATGACATTCATCCAAAGGAAACCAAGAAATATACAGTATATAACAACAAAACAAACAAATAATAATCCTCAGTTTCTTCTAGTGGCAAAGTCAGGTAAAGGGAAAAGTTACACCTGTACAAGAAAAATAAATGAATTTACAAACAGCAAAAATAAAATTGCCCCATGCAAAGCAAAGACTATTGGAGGGGAAAAAATCAAAAGATTATTTATAATAGAAAGTAAAAGAAAAATAAATCTGCCAAAGTACCCTCTATTTGGTTCAAGAACTATGTTTTCTGATCGCCTACTCTCTTCGCTAAAACTACTATTCTGAAGGTTGCCAGACAATTAACCCAGTCAAGAAGACAATCTCTAGTGTCCATTTCCCGGTTTTACATGTAAAGGAGGTTTGTGGCACACAGTCCCCATCAACACATCATTGTTCCTCCACTCAGAGGGCACGGAGAATGCTTTCCCTCCTCCCAGAAGGTCCTTACTTATTGCAGCATTAGTCGGCATGCGTCCCCTTACGTGCTTCCTCACTCTCCTTCTCGAGAAATACGAGAGAGAGGGGAGATGAGAATATTTGTGATGAACCAATATATAAGATGTGTAAGGTACTTTGGTTAACAAAACTTATTTATGTGAACCGGTAACTTGTGTGGTGTGGTTGTGTTTGGGACTTGGAGTGCTGCAGTGCCTTCTAGTGGTCACAATACATAAGCTTCTCAAATATGATAACTTAAATGCAATGTTACAAGTGTGCAAGGCAGAAACCAAGCCAGGATAGGGCACGAAGGACATGGAATTAATTTAGGGTTTGCATATAATGTACCTATCGTGTGTTTGTCATGAGAGTGGAGAACATAGTAAAACATACATGCTTTCTGATCACCTACTTCCTTCACTAAAAATGCTATTCTGAGGGTTTGTTTATACTTCGCGCTCAGAATGCCTACGCGCACGCATCATGGCTGCCACCTGTTCCCAGTGTTCATTTGACGTGTCCTCTGAGCAGGTCCTCGTGCGCGAGTCGCAGTACCAGCAAAAAGTCAGGGGGCGCAGTGTGATAATAGTTGGAATGTGACGTCAGAGTCTCTGTTTACTATCTACATGTGACAGAAAGCCTCTACGCGGATCCTACGGGATTGATGTGCACGCTTCGATGTTTGACGAATGGTTCGATGTAGTGAAGCAAAATGCCGACATACAGATGCATTTGTGGTGCTTTTATATTCAAGAGTTGCATATTCCCGATCGTAATGACACAATACATTTTAAAAGTCTCACATACCATCTTTTGTGCCGTCTTTTTTCTCTGGGGCTTCCACCTGACCTGACAGCAGCAGCAAATAGCAATAGATCACCACACAGAACACATTAAATTTATGATAGTCTGACTATCTGCACATTTAGAATCCTTAGATTAATACTTGATATCACTTTCATGATGAAATGCATTAAATTATGTAAATTACATTTTACAGATAAATCATTAATTTCGTTTAAATAATGAATACTGTTAATAATTACATACAAGGGGGTGACACGGTGGCGGAGCGTGAGCGCTGCTGTCTCGCAGGGAGTTGCCTGCCTGGAGTTTACATGTTTTCCTGCTGGGTTTCCACAGTGTGCTCCGGATTTCTTCCAAAGATATGCAGATTTCGTGACACTAAAATAACGCTAGTATATGTGAGTGCTTGTATTTACCTTGAAATGAGCTGATGCCCCATCTAGAGATTGTTTCTGCCTCATGCCCAATGCTTGCTGGAGTGGACACATCCCTAGATTGATGGATTTAATCATTAAACATCCTTTTCAGAGATACTGCGGTAAGGTGTCATTGGAATTTAATGGGTGTTCCAGGCAATTCACAACACAGAGAAGCCGAACCTGTTCTCACCGTGATAATATCTCACACTACCACCTGGTGGATTCTTCCAGATTTACGTAAAGTACGCGCGCAAGTATAAACAGTAAAACGCTTGCATAGCAGGAGCGTCCGCTGGAGCATGCGTTGTGTCGCGTGGCGTAAAGTATAAACCTGGCTTGAAGGTTGCCAGACAATCAACCCAGTCAAGAAGACAAACTCTAGTGTCCATTTCCCAGTTTTACATGTAAAGGAGGTTTGTGGCACACAGTCCCCAAAAACACATCATTGTTCCTCCACTCAGAGGGTACGGAGATGAGAATATTTGTGATGAACCAATATATAAGATGTGTAAGGTACTTTGGTTAACAAAACTTATTTATGTGAACTGGTAACTTGTGTGGTGTGGTTGTGTTTGGGACTTGGAGTGCTGCAATGCCTTCTAGTGGTCACAATACATAAGCTTCTCAAATATGATAACTTAAATGCAATGTTACAAGTGGGCAAGGCAGGAACCAAGCCTGGATAGGGCACCAAGGACATGGAATTAATTTAGGGTTTGCATATAATGTACCTATCGTGTGTTTGTCATGAGAGTGGAGAACATAGTAAAACATACATGCTTTCTGATCACCTACTTCCCCTTACGCAGCTATGCTTCCTCACACTCCCTCTCTCTTTTGTGGACATAATCTTTCTGCTAAGTCCCTTAAACTTGCACTATTTTTTCACAGGACTTCATTAAATCACTACGGCCCCCCCTTTTGTAAATTGGCAGCTCACGGCACTCCCTTGCCCATTCTCCTTTTTCTGCAGCAGCAATGAGCGATGGGAAGCTGACTTTGTTGGTTTCTAGCAGGACATTATATGGGGGAATGAACTTGTGGTGATGTGATGTGTAGATGCAGTCAACATGTACCCTTTTAAAGCTGGTGGATGGTCGGGACACCCAAAGAACAGAAGGATGCCTCCCTCTGCCTCCCCCATGTCCCTAGATGGAGACTTCCCTGCAACATAGCGGTGCCCCAGATTCCCGCAGAGCACCATGGGAACTGGAGTTCAACTTTAAAGCCCTGCTGAGAACTGTGGGTGCCACCAAGAGATGCTGCAGGGGGACCTGGGACGTTTTACTGTCTGTATAGCCCAGAAGTACTCCAAAGCCATGGGGATGTAAGCTCCGTAGTACTTCTGGGCTGAAGAAAAAAGCAAGTTCTCAATCTGACCTGGAAGCACTGGCAAGTTACATGAACGGAAGAGGAGAAGTACTTCTGGGTCAAGGACTATTTAAAGGACTGTTGGAGACCCAGCAAGTGAGCCAGAGTCAGGAGGTGTGGAGTAGTGAATATTTGATAGTATTATTGTGTATTCAATTGCCTGTTTATTGTGGCTGGGGTGCTTTGGAGGCTCTGCTTAAAAGAAGAAGAATTAAAATACTTCTCTGTGCATTTAAGCTGTGTCTGCGTCTGTCTGTTGGGTTTAAAGGGGCGACAGCAACCCCTAGCGTCCTTACAGGATGTACCAGAATGTTATTAAATAGAGTGCATTTTTACATTATTCGTCATGTTTGTAGACCAGAGAATACCAAACCAATCCCCTCCTCCTGTCTGGCTCCACCACTGATGAAGTAATTATTTGTCATGATTTGTAGCAATTTCAAATTAACTCTAAATAGTTTACAATCATCTTTATAACACTACAGAGCAATAGCTGGTACTGTCTCCTATAAAATGGAGTCTTGAAGCAGGCTTTGTAATGCAGCTGGTTTCTGCAGTCCATGACTGAAATAACTGGAGTGGCATCAGTTTTTAGATTTTTCTATAATCTTCATAACACATTTATAAATAGGACACATTTTCTCTAGTTACCAATCACCAATTAATTAGATATGTACATTTTTGAGAATGGGAGAGGAACACATGTTTAGACAGAGAAAATGTGACACAAAAATGGAGAGAACGTGAAAACTTCAAACCAAAAATGTCTCTGCTTGCCTGTAATTTGAATTTATTAACACACTAACATTAGCTACACACAACTCAGTTTTGTTATGCAGACTAAGTGCCCCAGTATTCAAGAGTCAATCAAAAACCTTTGAGCCTGAACTATTAAAACAAACACCAAGAGGACTGCCATGAATTATACATCGGGGAAACCAAACAACTACTGGCGAAGCGGATGGCACAACACAGAAGAGCTACCTGATCAGGCCAGGACTCCGCAGTCTATTTACATCTACAGGACAGTGGTCACTCTTTCAGTGATGAAGATGTGCACATCCTGGACAGGGAGGAACTCTGGCTTGAGCAAGGAGTCAAGGACGCCATTTACGTGAAAAAGGAAAAACCATCTCTGAACCTAAGGGGGGCCTAAGGGTACATCTTTCACCATCTTACAATGCTGTGACTGCAGCCATTCCCCAACTCTGTGAATGGTACTCATGGCCATTGATCAATGGACAATTTGCATATCATTGATCACACGGCCAATTGTTAGTCAATGGTGCTAGTTTCGGTCATTATGCAAAGGTACTGTTTATAAGGTTGGAGAAACCTGCAGTTAACTGACACTGAGGAAGTCACTTGGATGAGTGATGTAACGTATCTCCCTGGAAAAAAACTATGTCCAGATGAACAGAATCAACTTGCTAGAAACACCAGTACAAGGAAACAATTTTATTTTTTAACAATAATTCCCAGAAACACTATACACTTTTTTTAACAATCACCAAGCTATTCTGTGCTGCTCAGATAAAACGTTTTGTCTTCTTTGAGCACCCACTCTTCTGTGGCTAACTTGGCCTTTGTCATTGGTATAGGGTGCCCCATGAAGTTAGCCTTCTGATTAAGGAGCTGGTGGTAGTCACGCAGGGCAGTGAATGTGATATCTCTTTGAATTTAGTTGTTTGAAGAACAGCCTTTTCAACCTGTTTTCACGAAGAAGAAGAAGGAGGAGGCTGGTTGACAATTTTTCAATGTGCTTGCCCTGATTGATGTTTGCAAATACCAAAGCAGGTGTATGTAACATTGACTGTTTATGTTTGCCTTTTTTAAGGCAGGTAATCAATATGGACTACATCCTTAACATCATACAATCTCATGCACAGAATCTTGCCGGCACTGACTTAGATGTTGACTTTCTTTGTTATTTAAGAATAACTACGCTTTCATTGTTTAAGTTTTTTTTGGACTTTGGGTCATACTAATATACTATATGTTTAATGCAAGCTAGGGAAATGTTTCTTAAGTTTCTTTCAGCCTGAATGAATTAGTGAACATTTCTTTGGGCTCTGAATGAGGAGATGCTTCATTTCAGGCATTGACTTTGTGAACACCAAACATGCTCAGACTTTGCTCATGTTAATTGCTTATGAGCAATGAATTCAACTGACCCATAAGTAATCTCTAAAGTGTCTGCAATCTCATATACATATACACTCTTTGATACTTAATTAATATTTGCGCTATTCTGTTTTCTTCTGTTGTTAGTGCCAATGGCCAGCCAGACTGTGATACTTTGAGAAATCCCTGGCCATGATAAAATTCTTCACCCATCAGTTTGTTAAATGTGAAGAGGATTGGTCCTGATACATGATGGATAGGGGAGAATGAATCTCCAAAAGTACTGTATGTTGTTCTCTTGCATTAGAAATTCAGTGCTAGCATAATGCATTTCTTGTAATCCATGATCTCTTTGCTCTGAAACAAGAAATATGAATTATAGACCACAAATAAACTGTGACCACTGCCGCAGGGTGACATGGCTGCTCTTAAACCCCTCTTAAACAGTTTTTAAATAGGAAACAAACACACTCTTACACCTCCTGCGGGATCAGCTGCAGCCTTGCTGGCTTGCGCTGCACGGGGCTTCAAACATTTAAAAGTCCGAGCCTTGGCTATCCTGACATCTCACTCTCCTGTCTCTCTTCCCTCAGTCTCCCTCTGTTCCGGTTGCTGCTTCCAAGCTGCTATACCCCCTTGAAGAGGAAGACTTTTGAGCAGAAATTGGGACCAAAGCGTCAAGTTTGTCAGCTGTTCTTGTAAGGCTGGACCGCTTCTGAAAGAGACTTGTGTTTGTATCTGCCTGGACAGCAATAAAGTTTCTACACCTTGGAAATCATCCTGTACTCTCCTGTGCAATTTTGTGACCCAAGCTTGACAAAGTGTCGTAATTCAGATATTTCAGTACACAGGAGCTAATCTTTTTTCAATTACAATATCACCTCCAAAAAATAACCTTCAAGATTCTGGCTAAAAACATTCTGATCACCAATTGTATATTTCCAAAATTTTCTTGGTTTCTTAACTTGTTGTGTTTTTTTCTAAGATACCAGAATGCTTAAAACTGCAATCACATGAGTACTCACTGGTAGCACTTAAGAAAATTCAGAGTTGTTAAAGTTTTAAGTTAAAGACACGAATTGTAAGAATTTTCAAGGTGAAATGCAAACATGATTAAAGAACTAGGAAATTCTTAAAATAAGGCAAGAACAAGTGATAGAACATATGTCAGTCCACAGCAATCGTATTAGATTTTTTTAGCCTGCTTTAGAATTATAGGGCGGTGGTCTGTGATTTTTCAGTTTGACACCTGACCACTCCCACCATCGTTTCATCACACTCCCTGCTGCTAATGACAAAATTCCATCCTGTTTCCGTTTTCCCCTGCGCCCATTCCATTCCACTCCCTGCTACATTCCCACTTTCCCTTTTCAAGGAATTCGGCACCTTAGATCAACAGAATCCTTATGCAGAGTAAACATCACCCATATGCCAGTAAATCTGTTTGTGTTTTTTTCTTTTTCACAGTACAATCAGAGTTGATTTATTGATATATCCTTGTTTAAAACAAAATAATAGATAAACAAATAGTTATTGGGTGATAAGATACACTCTTTTTTCTGGTAATGTCCTCTTTGAGACCTAAAACATCAGTCTGGTGTAGGACAGACTAGCATTACCAATTTTAGTCTGCTTTGGCACACATGTACTTTGCTTAAGAGAGTGTTAGTTTTCGCTCCAAAGGGTCTCTTATTTAATTCTCTAGGGCTTCTAATTATCAAGCACAAAGTGACACACAGAGACATTTCCTTGATGCACACACCACCATCTAAATACTTCATCAGGGACAAAGGGTTATAATTCAATGATAGGCATCACCAAGAGGTTGGGCATATGTGTCCCCCAAGAAACCAATGGCAGAACGTCTACTGCCTCCTTTAAAAAACATTGCAAACTTCAGATGTACATTCTCTCTATAGCAGAGACCCTGTTGCCCTGTGTGTGGCCATCAGGGCCGGATTAAGACGAAATTGGGCCTGAAGCTGCAGCACAAAAAAAGGCCTATTTTTTCTCGGCATTGGTGCATGTGCATTCGACACTCACCGTATATGCGCACTCAGACCAACCAAGGAGCCTTAATTGCTAGCGACGCAACCAGCCAGCCTTTATTGAACATCAATAATAATAACGACATAGTATCATAACAACTTGAGATTAACATCAAACTATGTAACATTAACATTCAATAGCAATTGTCTGAAAAGTGCACTTAATGCAGAAATGGCTAAACCAGATCAACTTAACCTAGGCATATTGTCACCCTAACTACTGAGCTAGTGCTGTTTACTTACTGTATATTGCTGTTTTTCAAGCTAAATTACTAAGTAAACTGTTTAACGTAAAATTGATAGCATTAACTTGAAATTTTTGGTTAACAATAAACACAACGACGTTATAGTTACGTCACAGCGCAAAGAACAATAGTAACTGTATAATAAGTAACGCTGTGTCTAGACATCCGAAAGTCGGACTCCAAATTTCATTCTAAGAATTATTTTGAGGTTAATATAGCAAAAGAAAACTGTTCAGCTTCCGGAAAATTCTCGTCTGTTTTCATCTGGGCCTATTTCAGGAATGGGCCTAATGCTGCAGCATCAATAGCACCCACCTTAATCCGGCCCTGGTGGCCATAACAAAGTTTGGAGCAAACCCTTTTACTCTGGAATCTCTTTTATTGAAGACTTACTGCCTAACCGGAAATGTGGAAGACTGAAGTTAGATGAGGGTGTTATTAGTTCAAATCTTGTTGAGGAAGAGCAAGTGCACAAGAAAGACCTAGACAGAGACACATATTTGACTTGCTACAGATGGGGGTTGACTGATCATCGACTGTCCAGCAGATGTAAACTTTGCTAACAGAAGAAGACTCTACAGTACTGCTCACAACCAGAAGGTGCAACCACAGCGAAGAAGGAGAAGAACTCCTGAATGAAGAAAAAACATGTTTATTAAAAAAGATAACTGTTGAAAAACTGTTTTTATCTACAATTTTACTTAAAAATGGCAGTTTAGAAATAGGTCTAAAGTTGTCAGAGATAGAGGAGCCTAGAATAGTTTTCTTAAAGAAGTGTTTAACTACTGCAGTCTTTAGACAACCTGGGAATACCCGTGTATCTAATGATGAGTTAACTATGTCAAATACACTATCAATTAGCTTATAGGTGACTATTTTGAAAAAGCCTTTTGGGTCTGAGTCAAGGTCACAAGTGGAAGGTTTTAGCTGAGAAATTAGTCAATGGAGTTCAGCTAAACCTACTTGTGTGAAGGAATTTAATTTGCTAAAAAGCATGCTGGGGTTTAACAGGATACCATTTTTGAGGGATGCATAATAATAGCTCTAATATTGTTTATTTTATGTTTAAAAAATTTTAAACATAAGTTTTCAGGAGGTATTTCATTGACAACTGGGTTTAGAAGGCGATCAAGAGTTGAAAATATAAATCTTAGAAATTCCAACATAATCATTTATAATTTTAAAAAAATGATACTGCCTCTCAAGACAGACTACTTTTCTGTGCTCGGCTATATGTGCCTTTAACATTTCATAGTGTATTGTTACTTTAGTTTTCCTTCAAGTATGCTCAGCCATAGGGCATTTTCTCATATATCAGACACTCTATGACTTTTCCAAGGTATTTTAGAACTGGATGATTTTTTAATTTGTATTTAAGGGGTCCACTATGACAGCTGCTGCTCTTACCTTCACATTAAAATATTCTACCTTACTGTTAATGGGGCAGAGTGGTGGCTTGAATCCCATAAACACCAAAAGTGACTCTACTTCGTTGGGCCCTTGAGCTGCAATTGCTCCATCCTGGGTATGATGTTAATCTGCATCGAGACCTGCATCAAGGTTGGTGGCAGAATTAGCACTCCGGCCACCATAAAAAAAACCTCACACTGGTTCAATTCCATCTGAACTAGTGCGGTGCTGAGGTGCAACCATTGCATGGCTCTGCCCAGGTCTTAATCTGGGATCCTGAGTTGGTTTGTCATGCCATGGGTGCAGCAATGCGCTGTATCAGCATATGCTCCTAACCTCTCTCTCTCTTACTGTTAACATTGCTGAATGTGTTAGGGGAAGCACTACATTCTGACTGATTATTCAGAATATTGGTAAACCTAGAAGCTGCTAATGCTTTAAAATAAAGCATTTTAGCAATAAACTGCTCTTTAGTTCTAGTCATCGGTATTTCTACATCAAATAAAATGCAGAAACGGTCATGCCAATATCCACAACCAACCTCATGTCAATTTTTAGTGCTTTTGAAATGGCTAAATAAGCATGCATCCTCCCTTACATGTGGGCTCGCTGACATGCTAGCTAAGTTCAGAAGAGGACAGTAAATTAATAAATGTATTTACTTTAGGGTCACACTGATTATTCTCATACAATTAGGAACCTGTCATAATCTTCTTATTTAATACTCTACCGTGGCTGTTCGTTTGTCTGACAAGCATTTTAAATCACCTGTAGCTTGAAAACTGTTTGAACGATTGACCTGAAATTTGGTACACATATACTATGTGATATTGACTATGTGCTTTCGGGGTGATCATTGACCTCCAAGGTTATTCTTCTTTTTATTTTTATTTTATTTTATTGTAGAATCAACTCCCAGCAGCGATCAGCAGGGCGGCCGTGCGGCACATGCGTACGGGCACTGTTCTCATTCCCTCCCACCTTCGCTGTCACTTCCTCTATGTCTTCATATCTTAAGTGTTCAGTCTGCCTCAAGAATGATTTAAGTTCCAGCTTAAGTTAAAAATTAAGGAAAACATACTAAATAATTGCAACACAAACACTGACTTAATCAGTTTTAACGTGAAAAGAAGAGAAAGTGCAGGCCGCTAGGGTGGAGAAAAGAAGAGCTGCTCAGGAAGCAGCAAGCACATCAGCCTCTGAACAAACGAATTCTAAATGTACAGAGAAAGAGTAGGAAAACTAGGAATGCTCAAGTCAAGTGTATTCACTGCACGTTATCGTGCAGTGTGCTGCTACTGGTTAATTATATTATGGATACAACCTCTGAGAATTCCTCAATAAAAGATGCATTATATTGTATTCTGGAGGTCTATGAAAGATCAATACTAGAGATTGTGTCACTCCTTGAATAACCACAGCATGATTCTCAAAAGATGCGAAAGTACCAAAACAGGTATCTTTACAATTTTATTGGCTATGCTGTTACAACTGAGCCATGTTTCACTCAATGTAAGAAAGTCTGTTGTCCTTTCACTTGTATGATTGTTAATGTGAAAAGCCTTACTTGTTCACTCTTTGATATTTAGTAAAGCCATATTTAATGTCTTGGAACAATACAACTGTATTGGAGTGTTAAAACATCTTGAAATAGCAATGAAGTCATTTGTGGTTATACTGTTTAGTCCTGAACTTTTAGTTAGACTATGGTCCACCATTATAGTACTAATATAGATGATGCCACTGCAGAATTCAGTCAGTCAGTCAGTCATTGTCCAACCTGCTATATCCTAACACAGAGTAACGGGGGTCTGCTGGAGTCAATCCCAGCCAACACAGAGCGCAAGGCAGGAACATATCCTAGGCAGGCTGCCAGCCCACCGCAGGGCACACACACCCACACACCAAGCACATACTAGGGACAATTTACGGGTCGTGAATGCACCTAACCTGCATGTCTTTGGACTGTAGGAGGAAACCCACGCAGACACGGGGAGAACATGCAAACTCCACGCTGGGAGGACCCAGGAAGCGAACCCAGGTCTCCTAACTGCAAGGCAGCAGCGCTACCATTGCGCCACTGTGCCGCCCACTGCTGCAGAATTATCATATCCCAAAACAGGATTATTGTTTACATTCAGACTAGAGGTACAGTATGTAGATAATTTAAATCAACATCACTATTATCATTATTCTTTACATAGAATGATTTGTTAATTATAGCAATTTAAGAAAATAGCAATACTTACAATACTTCAAAATATAAACATAATGATCGCCAGATTTGAACTTACTCGACTCTGGCCTAAAAAGTCAGGGTGGCCCTAACACTTGATTCTCCATCCACAAACACATGGAATGGACACATATTCTAAAAGAGAGTACATAATTATATACATCACACAAAATTCATGAAAATATGGAAAATAACAATTCAAAGACAACAGATATACATATATTTAAACTGATACATAAGACAAACAAGAATGAAAAGCTAGAAACCTGAAATTAATAAATAAAAAACAGATTATAAACACAAACTCAATGATTCACTCCTGGGTCTCTCTTTCTTGACTCCATAGTAACCTTAAAAGTCTCAAAATATCTCAAAAGCCCAACAAGAGGAGGGTAAGCATAAACCTCTGCTTGTGAACTGATGGGCAAACAAAGAATTAAAAATACAAAAAAAACAAAAAAAGCAAAATAGGCATGTAGGAGCTGCTTATTAAAACACAGTCCAGTAATTAGAATCTTTAGACAGATATTTAGAATAAACATAATCAAAAATCCGGAAAATCAGAACATAAACAGAAATATTAACAATTAGCTCCCACTCACTAGACCTCTCTGAATCATTAATATAGCTGTGGACCCAGCAGCAGTGATGTCAGGGTAGCCCCTCCTCTTGAGGCTTCATCCACAAAGCATAAGAAATAGCAGCAAATTTAAAGGTACAGAGCACAAATAGTAACTAATACATAAACACAACAGAAAAAAGTAATACTAAATTAACTGTAAAACAGAAAATCGTACAAGGAAGGCAATAAACCCTGGCTGTAACTTAACAGCCATAGGTTGTGAATTTATTTTTGGATTATACCTCCTGCTACTGATATATGCTTTTTCTGTTGATTGTCTTTATCTGTTTTATAAATTTGGTGTTCACAGTTTGCTATTTTTTACAGAGTGGTGCAAACTGCAGTGGTGCTCTAGCTTGATCTTGTGTGCTAGGGACCTGGCACTGGAAGTTTGTGCAGTACACTCACTTCCACCTATGAAGGTGCAATGAAATGATGTTCATCTCACAGCAGGGGTATTATCTGTCATAACTAAATAAATATCTGCAAGTCTGTCCTTCTGCATGGTCAAGAGTTTCTGTGCAAAACTATATACATTGTCTTGTGGTGGTGATGGCTGGGACCTTTTTTAAAATTTTTCTCACTTTGACATAATACCCTTGTGAGAATCTGAATGAGGAACTCATATTAATCAATGAACTTTCTGGATTCAGTTATTCACAGTGAGGCAGAGTCTATCCCGACATCATGGAGTGTGAAACAGGAACCAATTGACTTAAAACTGGTATGTGGGATTTGGGAGTAAACACCGTTTAAAAAAAAGCAGAATAAGCACACTCCACAATTCGACTTGGACCACCATTTGAAAAGCTTCATAAAAAATGCAGATAAGGTATCGTATATACTCCCGTATAAGGCGGGTCTTGAAACCCAAAAAAATCGATCATAAAATCAGACCCCGACATCTATGCCCGTTCAAAAATACAACACTTAAATTTTATATTAAATCTTCTTTTCTCTTCCAATCTTGCATCAGTTTCTCAGACGCATCAAATTTTGTTGCAGCAGCGCAGTTACCGTACCAATTTCTTTCGCTATTTCAATGACATTTAATTTAAAACCAGCTTCATATTTTCTCCTGATCGAACACTCCATCGTAGATAAGGGATGCTCTTACGGTAAAGGTGTATGAGGGTGTGAAATACAAAAAACACAAAACAGTGCAAACATCGCTTCAGAATAGTTCTGGTATTATCGTGTGGTCACTTAGGCACAATAGAGAGAGAAAGGTTAGGAGCACACGCTAATACAGCACATTACTGCACCCACATGGAAAAACAAGGCAGTGTGCACTGTGGTTACTCTCTCAGGTGGGAATTAGCATATCATAATCTCTTGGACCAATAGCGTGAGTTTTCCGCATTCGACTCATATGACCGACAGGAATTATACAGTAAAATCAAGTCCCGACTTATCTGTGAGTATATACGGTACTTAGACAATTTAAATCTTAGCTGGCCCAACAATCTGAATGGATTAACTAGTTGTATTTTAAAAATCATATGTTCTTATGAATATTTTCATTTTTCTTCCTGATTTTTAAAATGCTAAAATATTTCTCATTGTTATTATATTATACACATTGTATTTTGCTTCTTTCTCCTTGCATTTATTCCTGGGATGTCAGCCAGAACATTCTGAAAGGAACTGTTTGAATACAACAACCAAAGGCATAGTGCATGTTTAAATTGGATTAAAGAGTTGTAGTAAAATTAAATGGACATTTAGTCTGGAGATTTTGCTAAGTTTTAGAAGAATAATTTAAGTGTTAATACCAGAGGAAAAATGGAATCCTGTACAGTTCTGAAGCAGCTTATCTGGACGAAGCTCTTTGACATTGACCTGACTCTGCCCACTGGCCTTTACCTTGACCTGGCTTTGCACCACATTCTACAACAGCTCTTTCTCATGACCAGATGGCAACAACTCCACTCCATAAAAGAGTATCAGTCACCATTAATTAGCAAACAACTTTACACCGAGGTAGCCACTTCATTTAGCATCCAGTGTCTTTTACATCCGGGGCTGTACAGCTCATCACTAGTAGTCAGCATTTGGATAAAATTAAAGGAGCAATCTCACCTCAGGAATTTATTTGAAAAAAACCTGCCATAGGCCATTGTTTGTCTGTCTTCTTTGGTTCTAAACTGGCTGGCATTACCTGCTTCTCTGTGTGTCTCCTTCTTTTTTAATACTAATTAATTTCTTGGCCAGTTTACACTCATGCTGCTTGACATGTATCTGGAACAAACAAGCCAAAAGATCACTGAGTTTAATCAAGTGGAAGGTCTAGTTCAATACCCCATTCAATGACAGCAACATTGTCCTGCTGATCAATTTCTGCTGCCAGCAGCTGAAATCTCTGCTCCTGGGAAATCTGTGAAATGTGTGGATCATGCAGCTCGGGTTATGTGAGATTTTGGTTTTTCTTTTTTCATATCACTTGTTGGTGTGTAAAACATCACTATTGGCTTCTACTATATCAAATTGTTTTTTTCTCTCCATTGTTTGATTATGAGATTAAAATTTTGGCAACACTTTAGTTTAGGTACTGCAAAACCCTTCTATTTCTTAATTTACTATTATGTAACAAAGCCTTAACATACACTTCTTTGGATCTTCACATCACTAACAAAGCTTCAGTAAAGTGTTTCATCATCATGGCAATGTGACTGACTAACAAAACTTCACTTTGGGGTGACTTCAATGAGATGAATTTCTCCTTATATTACATACTGTATTTAGTATAAGATCTGTGAATCCTTCGTTTTTAACAAATTAATTTACCATCACGTCAATACACCACACTGCACAGAAATGAATAATCAATCTACTGATGTTCTATAAGTGTTGTGAAGACCAAAAGAAGGCTTTGTTAAGATCTTGTTACTTAGGAGTAAGTGAATATTAGATGCACTTTTGCAGTACCTAAACTAAAGCGTTTCCCACATTTTTTCTTACATGGGGTAAGTAACATATACAAAAATATCATTGTTGGGTGAAGTATTCCTTTAATCAAAATATGAGTCATATTTAACAGGAGATTGAGAAGTAAAGATGCTGCTCACACAAATGACATGTTAGTAGTGCCTGGTGTCCTGACTTGATCTTTGTATAATTATTGATTAATAATTATTATTATCTTTATTTTTATTTATTTTTGTGGTGTCATCTCAGTGACCTTCACTATAGTGTTTTCATACCAGGTGCCACTATTTTCTGTATTGTTTTCATGGGCGCCATTATTTTGTTGCTGGCAACGATGTCAGGTCCACATAATAAAAGACAATGAAAGTAAAATGAAATAACTGATGTCCCAAAGAAAAGACTTCAATTTCTTTTCCAACTAAAGTACTTCTCAAAAAACTATTAAATAGGGATTTCTTTATTTTTTTTGATAGGCATGAATTTAAGATTTCTGATTTCAGTTCTTGTTTTGGTTTTAATTAGACATGCCCTTTTAACTTTTCTTTTAATTTCATGATGTTTGTGTTCCTTTTTGATCTTTCTTCTGATTTGCCCCTTGAAACCATGGCATTTCTCAGTCCCAAATAATTCTAAAATATCCAGAAATCACCACAAGAAGGCAAATTAAATGGAAATGTGCAGCCTTGAAGAGGGAAACTTCATTGCATTTCAACAATCTGAAAATCATTCACCAAATCTACCCAAGAAAGCCATCTTATAGTAAAGGCCATTTAAAAGTAAGGATTATTTCTGAAAGTTTGAGACTTAAATACACTGCGTGCCAAAAGTCTACGGACACCTGACAATCACATATATATAAGTTTGTCGGACATCCCATTTGAAAATTATGAGCATTAATATGGACTTGGGTAACCCTTTGTAGCTATAACAGCCTCCATTCTTCTGGGAAGCCTTTCCACAAGATTTTGGAGAGAGTCAGTAAGAATTTTCAGAGCAAAAAGCATATGTGAGATCAAGCCCTGATGCTGGATTGTAACGGCCGACCCACCCGCTCAGAACAGCAGCTACACCACCAAGAACTGTGGCCTGGTAAAAACAGAACTCGTAAGATAAGACAAATAACTTCCCCCAATCGGCGGTTAAACAGACAATAAGCACACAATATGTAAAATATTGGTGTGGACCTATATTAACAATGAAAACAAAACAATACAGTATATAATATCACTCCCCCAAAAACCCAATGTAACACACAACCCAAAACGTGAATGGCGCTATACAGTAATTACACGTGAATCAATGAACGTACAACACGAACCCTCCCTTAACCCCACACTGAACACTAAACAAGTATAATGCACAGAAAACATGAAATAAACATAAAGTTCAGAAGTTTAAACAGAGGATGATTAATGAATATGATCCTTGACCGGTTGGAAATTGTCCTACAGTAATAATTATTGTAACATGAATGAAATCAGTTGATTGTATTTCACAAATAAACAAAAACATTCTCACCATATCGTCCTCGCCATATCAGGATGATCCAGAACCCCGGGTTTTTATAGAAATGGTGAAATCATTAAATGCATTGAAAGCAGCAAGCAGCAGAAAGGTGCATGATGATTCGTAACGGCATTTCTCTTTGTTTCTATTCTTTTTATGAAGCATGTCCATGTAATGGCTCTCTTTCTTCTCTCCTTCCTCCACGTGTTTAAATAAAAATAACCCAGATGAAGTTGATGTACTGACAGGAAAATTACGACAAGGGGTCACAGTTCCACTGCATTATCCTTCCCCCTTCCTTCCAGAGGAAAATATTTAAACAGACACAAACAGACTATGAGCGGGACAACGCTATAAAAGGCGTGACTCAGCACAAACACAATTAAGACGCACATTTTCATGTAGTGCCACTACAGGATGAGAAGTCCTGGCTCACAGTTGGCATTCCAATTCATCCTTAAGGCATTCAGTAGGGTTGAGGTCAGGGCTCTCTGCAGGCCATTCAAGTTTCTCCAATCCAAATTCATAAAACAGTGTGTTGAGGAACTTAGCAATGTGCAAAGGGGCAAAGTCATGCCAGAACAGGAAAGGTTTGTCCCCAAACTGTTGACACAACGTTATAAGCACACAGTTGTCTACAACATCTTTATATGCTGTAGCATTAACAATAAACTTCACTGGAACCAAATGGTCTAGCCCAAACCCTGAAAAATAGCCCCAGATCATTATCACTCCTTGACCTAACTTTACAGTAGGTACTACCTCAATCCCAGATTTGTCCATCAGACTGCCAGATAGTGAGGTGTGATTTATCACTCCAGTGAACACTTTTCCACTGCTTCAGAGATCCAATGGCTACATGCTTTACACCACTCCATCCAACCCCTTGCATTGTACATAGTGATCTTAGAATACAGAAACTCATTTCATGAAGCTTCAGACATGCAGTTTTTGTGCTGATGTTGCTTCGGTGGTATTTTTTTACAAATTTTTTGTAAGTGATGCAACAGAGGAGAGGTCAGTTTTACATGCTATGTGCTTCAACACTCTGCAGTCCCGCTCTGTGAGTGCGCATGGCCTCCCATTTCATGGCTGAGCTGTTCTTGCTCCTAGACACTTCCACTTCACAATAATGTCACTTACAGTAAAATGGTGCATATCTAGCAGAGTAGAATTTCACATACTGACTTGTGGCAAAGGTGCCTTCCTATGACAGAGCCAGGTTTAAAATCACCGAGCTCTTCAGTAAAACACATTCCATGATAGATATTTGTCAATGGAAATTACATGGCTATGTCTTGATTTTTATGTGCCTGTTAACAATGGTTGTGGCTGAGACACCTGAATTTGATCATCTGGACAGGTGTCCACATATTTTTGGCCATATAGTGTATTTAAAGTTGTTAAATTAAACTACTTTTCCAAGTCATTTGAATTATAATTAAAGTCTAACATGCATAAAAAGTAAATGGAAAGCGAACTACAACAGATCCTGTGCTGTGTCCACCCATTCTGACATACAGTCTTGTAGTCTCCCAAATTGTGGTCTGCCTGTCTGTTATTCAGTAATCCTATCCATTATATATACAGTATGTGTGCCTGAAATAAGAAGAATAAAGTTTAAATAAATTAAGTTAGCATGTAAGAGTGTTCTTATGGAGTATTTCCCCCATTACAACTAACAGGGACATCTCACTCCCTTTAGGATGATACATGCAGTATACCTTTCCCAACAGGCCAAGCTTGCATTTTAACCAAAAAATGATTGATGTTAGAATTGTTCAATTTGTATGTTTATCCTGTGATTTATTTTAATTTATATACACTTTCTACTCTTGCAAATGTTTTCTTAATTATTTTAGGAAAATAAATTTAACTAACTGTGTAAGTCAATATAAAGCTTATAAATTTAGAAAGATGGGTTAAGAATTATTTCTCCAATAGTTAGACTCCAGAGCAGCCAAGTCCAGATCTGCCATTACCTTGGAAATGTAACACAACTTGTTTGCAGCTTCTCATGTCTGTGAGCTGTTTGCCAGCTGTGACTTACTACTTAACAAAATCATCATGTAATGCTATCCTGACTTCAGCCCCAAAGGCTTTTTGTGATTTTTTTTTTCAGCTCAGCATGTTATGTAATGTCATGCCTCATATTTGAAATCAGTGAGAAAAGAGACAGAGGTTTTTGATGTCTGCCTGACCTATCCTTTTGGCTGTTGAGTAGATGAAAAAGTAATGTGAGGCTGTTGCTTATTCCATATACCTAGAGATCTACTAAGATCTACTAGCCAAGCTGGATGTCTAGTAACTAACTGGTGGTTAATTTAATTTGACTAAAGATGGAATCCGTTTTCAGGTGGGACAGCAGAATCATTATCATAAGGAAAATTCTATAGAGGGGAAGAAAGACAGCCTCCTTATAAAGCAAATCATTTGCCTGCTGTAACTTTTGTTGTGTTTTTTACCTAATGATGTTTTACTCCATGCATTTATTCTTATTCATGGCCCCAAATAAGTTCAAATACAAACCCCGTACTCAGATAACATTTCAACATTAGGAATAAAGAAGCCTCACAGCCATAGTCCTACAGAGTGATTAATAAACAGTGATAGCCATCAAGTTAAAGAAATATTCCACTCAAAATTGATTTTTTTTTTTTAATGTTACCACATGTACTTTGTAGTGATGGCTGAGAAAAACTTTTAATCTTATGCTCTCATGATAATAATACAGTTTTGGCCAGTGCTTGAAAGAGCAAACAATATCAAAACATCCATGAAAAAATCTCATGTTACCGGTGTTGCACATAATCCACATAAAGTCACTCACCTGAATGCTCAAAACACACAAAATGTGTGCAATTTCCACATTAAATCAAATCTATTCTTCCATTAAAATGAAAGTAACCCACAACCTGGAACCATTTCACATGGGTTGTGCTTTTTTGAACTGAAGAGCCTCCTCTTCCACTAATCTATCGTGTCTAAGGTGTATACTTCAGTATGTACAAATTAATAAATTCAAGTACATAAATATACATATATATAGTGGCTAAGTATTTTAAAGCTTTATATAAAAGCAGGATAGTTTAAAATGAGCCCTAAACTTAGCTGGAAGCCAGTGTAATGACTTAAGTGCAGGAGTTTTTACCTCCTAGTTATAATAATGATGCTGGCAATACAGAATTTTAATCAATCTTTTTAATCAATACATGACATAAATTTACAATTTAATACAAGTTGTGAGGTTTCTGAACTCTTTTAGGAATCCCCAGCCCCCTACCAACGGGACACCTAACACGACTGCCACATTCTGTGGAAAACTGCTTGTCCATTGCCGAGGCAACCACAGGTTCGCAGCACAGCAGCAGAGTGCTGCGGAAACAACTGTGAGCCAATTGAGATTGCACTATACATGCCTGTCGCCAATGGGTGATGCAAGGGACATTATAAATGCAGGGAACAATATAACTTGACCACTGACCTGGCCCCGACATTGCCCGTTTGCTGTGTCTGTGTATAGGAGAGTGGTAGATCCAGCAGAATAACCCTGCTGTTCCTGTTTCAAGCTGAATAAAGCTGGTTTTGCTAAAGTACTGAGAGTCAGCCTTGTGTTTTGGGGTGCAAGACAGGGACTCACACGTCACAAAGTGTATACTTATATGAAGTTATAGTAATGAATTATTAAACATAAGAATTGAATGTAATTAAAGGGTAAATTAAATGCTGTTTTAAGCCTAGACATGTGACACCACCAAGATAGTTGCTAAAGTTAAAATGAAGCAGATGTGTAATGAACAGCCCCTTAAAAAGAGAGAATAAACTATTGAGAAACTCCAAACACCCTATTGTGAAGCAGTAAGATCAGTGGGAAAACCCGAGGACATCCCCATTAACAAAGTGGTGTTTAGAGTAATGGAAGAACCGATATGTTTACGCAGTTACTGGTGGCTATAGATGATTGGGTAAGATGATAGAATATTGCATATTAAGTGTTAGATACTGCGGTGGGTTGGCACCCTGCCTGGGATTGGTTCCTGCCTTGTGCCCTGTGTTGGCTGGGATTGGCTCCAGCAGACCCCCGTGACCCTGTGTTTGGATTCAGCAGGTTGGAAAATGGATGGAAGTGTTAGATAATGTGATGTATTAGATAAGGTAATGAATGGTAATAGAAAAGTATTAAAGGGAATAATTTGTTTAAGCACTCACTCAATGGATTGAGACATTTGTGCTTATCAGTGTGCAAATAAAGAATTGTTCTGCATTCTCATCTGACTCAAAATTGAGTACTTTAAAAATAGAGGACTGTTTTTCCACAACAGTAATAGCTTAAATAATTACAAAACATTGTATAACACAACTGCAGTGGGCTGGCGCCCTGCCCAGGGGTTTGTTTCCTGCCTTGCACCCTGTGTTGGCTGAGATTGGATCCAGCAGACACCCATGACCCTGTAGATAGGATATAGTGGGTTGGATAATGGATGGATGGATGTATAATACAAATGACCATCTGGATGGAAAAACTGAAAATTCGATATGATTTATTTTATGCTTAATTTCTACATGGATTAATTATTATGAAGATTTTTCATGACTTATCTTTTTTAACTTAAAGCAGTACTAGGGTGTTGTACCGTGTTAGCCATTATGAATGTAGAGAAAAGCCAAGCAAAATGACACCTTTTATTGGCTAACTAGAAAGATTACAATATGCAAGCTTTTCTTAACTTAAAGCTAAAGAGTTAAAATTGATTAGCTGAGTATGGAGCCATCGGTGGGTATTCCCAATATTTGACGGGTAAAGCACTCTGCACTTTTTTGCAACTTGCACACTTTGCTGCCCGGAAATGTTTTAACTTATTGATTACTGGATCTCCATTTGCTTATTAAGCATTTTTGATACATTTTAAGTGTCCTTATGCGCTGTCCAATTTAAAATTGATCATATCAGTATGGTATACAGCTGAGAAATTAGCAGTGTGCTTGTCTCTTTCATCTGGCGTGTTTAACCGGAACAGCAAACATTCTTCTGCTGGTCATATGTGTAAAACTAATGCAGGTTCACAGATTTTGCCCTTTCTCAAGAGACAAGCTTCTAGAAACCACTGAATAAAGTGACAAGAGAAAGTGGAGAGTTTGAGCTGTTAAATTAGTTCTTTACTATGAACAAGAAGGACTTTTCTCTAACGATGTTCTGCACTGCACTTAGGAGGATGACACTGAATTTTAGATGTTACATCTGGCAAGCCGACTACTCAAGTCACTAAAGAAAGAATATTCTTTTTGAAGTGGAAATAAAGACTGAGAATACAAGAACAAATCATGTTTAGTCTGGACGCCTCTACGCTGGGGAGGGTGCGTATCCAGAACATTACCACCCCCGAAGCACTAGGTGGAAGACCCCCAGGGTGCCTCGGACTCCCGCAGGGCTCCATGGGAGTTGGAGTTTGGTACAATCCTGTTGGGTTCCTTATGCGCTGCCAGGGGGTGCTGCAATATATATGAGTCTATTCCATTCAATTTCTAAATCCATTCTTTACAATTCATGGCAGTCAGAAACTACAGCCCCTCCTAGCAGAATCAGACACAAGGCAACAATCATATGATTTATTCTGAAATGCAAAAGCCAATACTCCAAAAAAATTCCCAACATAATGCTTAATTATTTTAAAACATTATTAAGTAGAAATAGAAATAAGAATCAAAAAAGATTAAAATATCAATTGCATAAACAAAAAATTAAACATAGAACTGAAATGCAGCAAGTGAATAATTTAAAGAGTAACTAAACAAAAAACCCAAACTACTAAAATCTAAACAAAAGGAAAAGAAATCTTAGAGGAGACTTTTAAAACATAAGAACTGAACGTGGTCCAAACACATGAAGTAAAGGGTTATGGTGTGGGAGGTATTTTTTTTTTCAGAATTAGGTGATTTTAAAATTGGTGTTCCTCTGGGTCAGTGCTGGTGCCACTTCTCTTGTTTATATGCATAAACTAGCTTAAGTACCTGGTGTTTTCTGGGCATGCTTGTAGAATGTGTTAAGGAAAGAAAGCAAAGAATTATGCATTTTTTAAATGTTCTATCTCATACTATTGCTCTATCAATGTCAATGCTCTCGTGTGTTGAGAATTTGTTCGTTTTGGGATCAATTTGATTCCAGAATTATGGTAACTCATTTCTGGGTTGTAACCATGTATGCTGTCATGTCTGACTCGTCCTCTTAGTGCGGACAGTTTGTAGGGCTTAAATTATGAAGAAAAGCCAACAATGGAGGAGTTAAACAACAACCCTTTGATTTTCTTTTGTGTTGCATTGCACTTTCACTCTCAATGAAGCCTCACCCAACATCCTCCTGCAAAAGTGCACAATACTTCACTTCATATTACAATAGATAGAAGCAGCATGTGTCATTGCTCAGGTAAGTAACATTAGGCTCTGGTCATTTTGTCTGCTAGTATGGCTTTAGTCTGTTCAGATATTACACTTGCTCTGATTCTGTAGGTAGCACTGGTGTACAAACAGCAATACACACAAAAAAAAAAAAAACGCTGGGACCCCCAGGGTCAATATTTTGGGTTCTGTCTTATCCTTATGTTCCTCAAAAGGAACTATACAAATCTTGATCCAGATCACAGTGTGTAGGATTGTGTAGGACTAACAGAAAGATATTCTATTTTATATACATAGATGATCTGGACAGGGTCAAAAAGCTGGTCAGGTTTGCTGATGATATCAAAATAGGTGGAAGGTCAGATAATATAGAATCAGCTAAACTGTTACAAAGTTACTTGGATAGCATACAGACTTGGGCAGATTGGTGGCAGATGAAATTTGATGTAAGTAAATGTAAAGTATTACATGTACGAAGTAAAAATGTTAGATTTGAATATACAAAAGGAAATCTGAAAGTACATCATATGAGAAGGACCTGGGAGTCACTTTGGGATGGTACTTTCTACATCAAGACAATATATACAAAAATTCCAGAAACAGAATGTTAGGTTATGTATCATGAAGTGTGAACTATCAGTCTAAGAATGTTATGCATAATCTGTATAATGCACTTCTGAGCTGTTATTTTGAGCGCTTTGGTCTCCACTTCACGGAAAAGACACATCAAAGCTAGAGAAGACCAAGTAGGCTGATTCTGGGAGTTTAAAGTATGAGCAATATGAGAGACTAATGTAGCTGAACCTTTTCAGTTTAAGTCAATGAAGATTAAGAGGTGGCATGGTTGCTGCTTTAAAATAATTGAAAGGAATTAGAAATGTGGATGCCAGCTGTTATTTTTAAATTAATTAATCAAAAAGGACAAAGTGACATAGTTGGAAACTTATTAATGGCAGATTTCAAACACATATTACAAGCTTTTTCTTCTTGCAAATAACCACAGATACATGGAATAAATTACCAAGTGATGTGTTAGAGAGCAGAATTTTAGGGACATTGACATCTTGTCTTGATGTGACTTTGGACAGTTTAGGTGAATAGGATGGAAACGCTTGATGGGCTGCACACAGTACTCCAGATGTATTCTTACTAGTGCATTATAAAGTTTGCTCATATTGTCTCTTGACTTATGTTCAACAGTTTTTACAGTATAACCTAACATTTTATTTGCCTTTTTAACTGCTTCTGTACATTGCTAAGTCAATGAAAACTTTGTGCCAACATAAACCTCTAAATCTTTTTCAGAAGGTAATTCCTGTATGATGATGTCTTCCATCTTGTATTGATAATTAATGTTCATTTTGCCCATGTGTAGCACTCTTCACTTTTCTACATTAAACTGCATTTTCCAGGTGATCACCCAGTTCTGAAGCTGCTCTCTTTTTGAATTCTTTTTACTGCCTCCAGTGTCTGCCAACCATCCAATTTTAGTATCATCTGCAAATTTTACAAGTTTGCCAACTATACCAGGCAACTGACAAAGATGAAAGTATGAGAGCTGTGACAAATACTGAACACAAAACAAAATGAAGAGAAAACAAAAGAAAAAAAAATACACACAAAAGAAAAACAAAGAAAAACATGAAAAATACAGGACAAAGTAGAAAGTTTAACATATTCCTGGATAAGACTCTGTTGGAAATGCTCAATAAACAGGGACATAAATATACATTTGTGCCAATTTTATTCTGCCACAGAAAAGAAATGGCAGATGAAACAAACAGAGTGAATCAGAAGTTGTAATGCAGTCAAAAACAAAGCATGTACTCATAAGCAAAAAGGACTTAAAACCATGTGTCAAAGCCAAAGTAAAAAAAAAACGCTAAGCAAAAGGTTCTTACCAGAAGAATTAAACTAAAGCAAATGCAAAATATAGTCAGAAAGCATCACCTAATTAAAAAAAATAAGTGTACTGTCTGCAAATAGGGTAGTCAGTCCAAAAAAAGAGTGAAGAGCAGGAAAAGAATGAAGCCAAAGGGGCAAAGCAAGGGTCAAAACCATAATTCAAAAGAGAGACCCATGATAGCTAATTTATAAAACAAAAATCAAAGTCAAAAGGCAGAGCTTTGTTTCAAATAACCAGTATTCAGAAATTCAAGGGAAATAAAGTACAATATTGGGGATGAAGACATCTACGCAGATTCCAACAATAATAGGGCAGGAGTGACCTCCTGACAATACTCTTGCAAGGGGGGCGTCAGCGATGACCTCTTGGCAGCATTCAGTGACAAGCACAAGGAGCAGTAGCTTAATGTGGTGCAGTGGTACTGCAACTGCCTCACAGTAATGAGATCATGGGTTCATGTTCTAGGCGTTTCCTGCATGAAGAGTTATTTGAGTAGTCAGAAAAGTGCTATACAAATGTAAAGAATTATTATTATTAATGAAAAGGGTAGCAAAACTTGGAGATAAGAGAGCAATGAGATCCAGAGGCTTAAGTGTAATGAGGAATGGAGATTTGGGCGTGAAGACCACCATAGCTATCTTAGTTTTCCTGCTTGTTTTGACTGCTCTTGGTGCATATCTGTTTAAATATTGGATATTTGCTTGGCATGTTGCTAAATAATCTGGTATATCAAAAAGGTATCATCTTTTTCCAGGTCTACTATACTGGCCATAAAAGATGAGCTATACTGTAATTTATCCACTATATCCTGTACCTGGTTGTATGTACAGATATGAATTATGGGTGTTATGTAGACATTCAGTGCAATACAAATATCTTTGAAAAATGTCATTCACTTTCTAAAGAAAACATTTTTGCATATAATGTAGCTCTGCTTACTCCTCAAAACATGTTTTTTATTTAAGAGGCAGTTCATTCTGTTGTGATGCTGGCACCACAAAATTGAAAAAAAAAATGGGTGAGGAATTCAAAAAGATTTACAAAAACAGGCCAGAAACCATACTGGCCAGTCCTAATATAGGCCTCACCCAAGCAGTCCCGACACTAGGTGATTGAGAGGCCTCAGGCCTGGCCAGGCCCCAGAATGGAGCACAGACATTTAAAGTTCCCAGGGAGAGAACCATGAAAACTCAAGACAAGTCAAGAAGACTTTTTATAAAAGAGGATATTTATTTATAACAAGAAGAAAAGATGCAAGAAAAAAACAAAAGAGCAAAAATGAGTTGCCTGAAAGGCAATCCAAAGGCAAACAAGTCCCAAAAACACAATCGAAGGGTAGAACCCAATAAACAGTGCAAAATGTCAGAAAATCCAAGAAAAACAACATTCAAGATAATTTCACTCAAATGAATCGAGAGAACTTTCTGTTCCAACCTTAATATAAAAACTAGAGGTAGTCACCTAATAATGAAATAATTTAGTAATATCAAAAAGGCAACTTTACAGGGAGAAATTATAGTCATGGGGGACTTTAATTATCCAAATATTAAATGGGATAACCTTGCAAATGGAGGAGCTCAAGAGCAGGAGTTTTCAGAAGTAATCAGTGACTGTTTTTTAACACAGTATGTTAAAGCACCAACGCAGGTGAAGCCTGTCTGGATTTAGTATTTTGTAATAATCAGGATAGAATTGAGGGTGTGGAAGTAATGGAACCACTAGGGTCAAGTGACCATAATATAATACAATTCTCAGTATTTTGTAAGAGTGCAGATGCAAAGACTAAAATTGTTAAGTTGAACTTTGGTAGAGCAAATTTTGACCAGATGCGACAAAGTCTAAGTAGGATACACTGGGATAAGCTTTTAACTGTGGAGACAGTCAAGGAGCAGTGGAACAGGTTTAAAAATGTTTTACATGTAATGCAGGACAGATACATACCTGAATTTGGAATTAATAGGATAAATAAAGATTTAAAAAAGAAGTTGAAAGGGAAAAAACTGCTTCATAAGGCATATAAGGCTAATGACTGCAAAGTGAATCGTAGAGCATATGAGAACATGAGGGCAACCATTAAGAAGGATATCAGGGAGGCTAAAAGACAGTTGGAGAGGAATATAGCAGATAAGGCGAAAGAAGACCCTAAGAGATTCTTTCAGTATTTTAGTAGTAAAAGAACAGTCAAGGAAGAGGTCAAGTGCATCAGAAATAGTAAAGGGGAATAATAAGATACAGACAATGAAACAGCGGATGCCCTAACTTACATTTTTCTGAGGTGTTCACAAGTGAGCAAGTGGATAACCTCCCAGAGGTAACAGGGACTACTAAGGAGGTACTGAGGGATTTGGAAATTGTAGAGGGAAAAGTGCTGCTCAGATTAAGTAAGCTGAAATCAAACAAATCACCAGGACCAGTTAATATTTACCCTGGAGTTCTTAAGGAGGCTAGTGAGTACATATATAAACCCTTGACACATATTTTTAGGAAGTCACTGCGTACTGGAGAGATCTTGAAGGACTGGAAAATGGCAAATATCATCCCATTACATAAAAAGGACAACAGGGCAGATCCAAACAACTATAGGCCAGTAAGCTTAACATGCATCACAGGAAAATTAATGGAAGGAATTATTAAGGATAAGATTGAGCAACACCTGGCAAGGACAGGAGTTGTTCTGAATAGTCAGCATGGGTTTAGAAGAGGGAGGTCGTGTTTTACTAACATGCTGGAATTCTATGAGGAGGCAACAAAAGGATACAATCAAAGTGGAGCATATGATATTATTTATCTGGACTTTCAGAAAGCATTTGATAAGGTGCCACATGAGAGGTTGGGCATCAAACTAAAAGAAATGGGAGTTCAGGGTGATGTTTTTAGATCGGTACAGAATTGGCTCAGACTCAGGAAGCAGAGGATGATGGTGCGAGGAACCTCATCAGAATTGGCAGATGTTAAGAGTGGTGTTCCACAGGGGTCAGTGCTAGGGCAGCTGCTGTTTTTAATATATATAAATGATTTAGATAGGAATATAAGTAACAAGCTGGTTAAGTTTGCAGATGATACCAAGATAGGTGGATTAGCAGGTAATTTGGAATCTGTTAAATCATTACAGAAGGACTTGGACAGCATACAGGCTTGGGCAGATTTGTGGCAGATGAAATTTAATGTCATTAAATGTAAACACACAGGAAGTAAAAATGTTAGGTTTGAATACACAATGGGTAGTCAGAAAATCGAGAGTACACCTTATGACTCATCTCCGAATCTTGACCTTGCAATCTCTTTTGACAACTCAGTTATCGTCCCCTCAAAAACGGCAAGAAGTCTTGGTGTCACTCTAGATGAAGACTTGTCTTTTTCTCCACACATCAGAAACCTCTCCAGGTCCTGCAGATATCTTCTTTACAACATCAGGAGAATCCGCCCCTTTCTCACTACAGAGGCTACTCAGCTTCTCGTCCAGACCTTGGTCATCTCTAAGCTGGACTACTGCAACTCTCTGATGTCTGGACTTTCACTAAAGGCAACACGACCACTTCAACTGATCCAGAATGCAGCTGGAAGACTCGTTTTTAATATTCCCAAATTCTCTCACACTACACCTCTGCTGCGGAACCTGCACTGGCTCCCTGTGGCTGCCCGCATCAGGTTCAAAACCCTAACACTTGCCTTTAAGGCCAAAACTGGAACTGCACCACCTTACATATCAGCACTGGTTAAGCAGCATGTCACTTCTCGCTCTCTCAGAACATCAAGCACTGCTCGTCTCGAACCACCCTTACTTAAAAGAAGAGGACGACATGCATCAAGACTCTTTGCAGTGTTGGCTCCTCAGTGGTGGAACGAACTTCCTCTTGCTGTACGAACAGCGGAGACCCTCACTGTCTTCAAACGTCATCTGAAGACACACTTCTTTAAACAGCACTTGGGGGACTAAAGTCCCCATACTTTTTTTCTACCCTTTCTCTTTATATAAAAAAAAAAAAAAAAAAAATTGTACTAAACTTACTCTTTTCTTCTAGCATGGTTTTTTGTACAACTTGGTCAGCGGTAACTTGTTTAATGACAGTAGATTTAATACTAGCCTAAAAAGACTGAAGAACAGTCGTAGACTACTAAGCACTGTTGTAATTCGCTCTGGATAAGAGCGTCTACTAAATGTTGTAAATGTAAATGATGTAAATGTAAATGTAAATTTAGGAGTCATAGTGGACTCTAAGCTATCAACTTCCAGATAGTGTTCAGAAGCCATTAAGAAGGCTAACAGAATATTAGGTTATATAACACGATGTGTGGAGTACAAGTCCAAGGAGGTTATGCTCAAGCTTTATGATGCACTGGTGAGGCCTCATCTGGAGTATTGTGTGCAGTTTTGGTCTCCCAGCTACAAACAGGACATAGCAGCACTAGAAAAGGTCCAGAGAAGAGCGACTAGGCTGATTCCAGGGCTACAGGGGTTGAATTATGAAGAAAGATTGAAAGAGCTGAGCCAATGCAGTTTAAGCAAAAGAAGATTAAGAGGTGACATTATTGAAGTGTTTAAAATTATGAAGAGAATTAGTACAGTGGATCAAGACTTATTTTAAAATGAGTTCATCAAGAACATGGGACACAGTTGGAAACTTGTTAAGGGTAAATGTCGAACAAACATTAGGAAGTTTTTCTTTACATAAAGAACAATAGACACTTGGAATAAGCAACCAAGTAGTGTGGTAGACAGTAAGACTTTAGGGACTTTCAAAACTCAATGTTTTTTGGAAGACATAAGTGGATAGGACTGGTGAGCTTTGTTAGGCTGAATGGCCTGTTCTCGTCTAGAGTGTTCTAATGTTCTAATGTTCTAATGTGGGAAGGTTGACCCAGCCTCTTAGGGATTCATCCACAAAATACAAGGAAAATGACAGAACAAAACTACAGCTATAGAAACTAAATGATTCATCCATCCATCCATTCATCCATCTTTTAACCCTGAGCAGGGTCACTAGGGCTAAGCAATCACAAAATAAATTAATATTAATATATAATACATAACAAGACAAATAATAAAAATACATAAACATTAGTTGTATATACTAAAGTAACTAAAGCATGAAAAACAAAATGAAAAAGACATAAAAAAGGAAACATAAGCTAAGGAAAGAACTCTGGCTTAGACATGACAATACGTAGTACCCATTGTTGGCTTATATATTGACTTAAGTATGTACGTATGTATGTATGTGACTTCTGGGACTGCGCCTTCAGCAATGGGTGTCACATCACAGCTGTAAGAATTCATTTTCTGTGATTTAAAAATAAAGCAAGAAAGTGTCATAGGCATGGAGAAAACATGAAAACTCCACATAGAATTTTCCAGGTTCCACGTTTTGTTTCTATAATCACATTGTGACACCATGCTACCCATTAGCTTAGTTATTTGTCTGACACATAATACAGTACATATTTAGTTAATAAAATATTTGTATAAGCTGAACTGTTAGAAGACACACAATAAATATAATCCACAGATACGCAAACTAAAAACATTTTTTGATATATAAACCTTACACAGAACACACCACTACAAGGCACTATACAAAAGACTAATGCAACAATAGATATTCAGCTAGGCCATTTCAGACCGAAGCAGAACTTGCACCAATACCTCCTGTCCAGATGTCATGTGTTATTCTAACCAACAAGTGCCTTTATGAGGTGAAAGCTTTTATTGTGTTCTTCAGTTATCCACACTTTTCTTCACCACACCACATTTGGTCATAACATTACTGTATATGTGTTACATGACATGATAGGAAATTATAGAAAGAAGTGGAAGACCTCCGTCTGTACTTCAGTGTGTGTTATGATTAATTCAAGTAGCTTAATCATTTAAATTGAAAGGCTGTTAACATAGTCATTAATGGATGAGGATGGTGAAAAATTTAGCATTGATGTCAGCAAGAAGAAGCAAAAAAAAAAAAAAAAAAAAAAAAAAGCAGAAATGGGCAAAGAGTGAAGAATGCCTCTGACAACATGAAGCTGAAAACCCCTGACAGATGTTGTGTTAAACGGTAGGTAGTGCAAATGAGTAGAAAATATATCACCTTTGAGCAGTAAGTGTCAGAGTCGTGTAAACAGTAAAATTGGACCCCCAGCTGTCATGTGGGAGGATTTATAATCCTGAAATCTGGGAGGTTTGCACAAAGTTCAGTAAAGGGTCTATTTTTTACTATTTTCATATTTCAATCATTTTGTTAGTACACCTCTTTTAAATGCCATTAGGCAGGCAACAGTCTTATCCTCCTGAAAAGGTTTGTTTGCTTTTCTAATGCCCAAACCCCTTTTCGTTCTTTCAGGTGCATATAATTTCACCATATTGCTTCTGTGAATTTGTCTGTTCCTATCATAGCGTCTTACCGTGGTCCATGCCAGAGTTTCCTCCTGGGATAAAGGGCAGTTTTCTATGCTACCCATTGGGTGACCCTGGTGGGAAACAATTCCCTGTCTCTATTTCACTGAAGGTAGCCAAAAAGGTCATGAGGTGGCTACATCTTTACTAATGTTGTAGGACTTCAGAAAACTATATTTCGTGAACCTCATTCCTGTCTTTACAGGATCGTGGTGAGCCAGACATGATCCTGGCAACATCATGCACAAAGAATGAGTCAGCTGTAGATGGAACAGCAGTACCATCACAGGACGCGCACACAGAGACCATTACAACCAGTTACCCAAACATGAGAGTAAGCTGCAGTGCCCAGATAAAATGTGTTTGTGTTAATGGGTCACAATTGTACAAAAAATTGTTAACTGCTATTAACAACAAATTGTGCTGTGATTAGAAACAGCGTACATCCACAGAACTAAGTTTTGAGGTTGTGAGCTAACAAATGAAGGTAGCAAAAGGGGCAAAAAAGAGAACACTCAATTAACGGGCCAGGTTTTAAAGACAAAAAGAGTCAAGAATGGTGTTTGTTAGAAAAGAACATGTAAAACAAAACTTGAAGGTCTTAACAACAAATATAAAAATCCTGTCTTTTGAGCATTTCCCTAAATAACTATGAAGACTGAAATTATATTTTTTTGTTTTATCCTGAATTTGGGGTGGCACGGTGGTGCAGTGGTAGTGCTGCTGCCTCACAGTTAGGTTAGCTTCCCGGGTCCTCCCTGCATGGAGTTTGAATGTTCTCCCCGTGTCCGTGTGGGTTTCCTCCGGGTGCTCCGGTTTTCTCCCACAGTCCAAAGACATGCAGATTAGGTGCATTGGCGGTCCTAAATTGTCCCTAGTGTGTGCTTGGTGTGAGTGTGCGTGTGTGTGCCCTGCGGTGGTCTGGCGCCCTGCCTGGGATTTGTTCCTGCCTTGCCTGTGTTGGCTGGTATTGGCTCCAGCAGACCCACGTGGCCCTGTGCTTAGGATATAGTGGGTTGAAAAATGACTGACTGACTGACTATCCTGAATCTTGGACTCCTGCACAATTGTGACATCTTTTTAAATGTACTCACAATTAAGTTACATGCAGCACCGCCACCAACAGTCATGTTCCCAGAATTGATAACAACCAAGTGGTCATAGAGAGAACAAAAGTACAAAATGGTGCTTTGATGACTTCATCAATAAAATAAAAAGAATATTAACAACATGAATAAATTGTGCAAAGCTAAGTACTGTCTAATGTGAGCAAATGATTACTTATAACTAATAATAACAAAAGTTTCCTGGGAAGGCAAAGGGGCAAAAAACAAAAACAGAAAAAGAAAAAGAAAAAAGGGCAAAAAAGTGAAATAAATTAAGTTTGAAAAAAATGCATAAAATGTGAAAAGAGAAATTAATCAGAAGAATAAGTCCAAAAAATAGCAAAAAGATAGTAAGAAGAATAACAATTAACTTGTAACATAAAATTAAAAATAGTGTAAAAACTGAGTGTATTAAATTATTAAAAATGAATGCCTGAAATAAACATCAATAAGTAAGTCAGTCAGTCACTTTCTAACCCGCTTAGTCCTGAACAGGGTCACAGTGGGTCCTGGAACTTATCCCAGCTAGCACAGGGCGCAAGGCAGGAACAAACCCTGGACAGAGCTCCAGTCCATCGCAGGGTGAACACAGAGCCACACACACCACAACCACACACCGGGAGCAATTTAGCATCACCAGTCCACCTAACCTGCAGGTGTTTGGACCTGCATGTGTTTGGACCGACCGTAAAGTACTACTTCCGGTTAGCAGAAATAACTCAAAAGTTGCTAGAAATCTACATTTTATACCTAATACTTGTATGCAAAATTTGGTTGACCTAAATGAAAGCGTACTCAAGATATCGCATTTACATACCAACACACACACACACACACGCATAGAGACAGACACACAAACATAATTCCAATAATGGTATTTTTGGACTCAGGGAGGTCTAAAACGTCGAGATTCATCAAATTCTTGAAATGGAATTTTTGGAGGATTCCAATACTTTCCCTGTACTTATTACCTAAAACGTTGAGATTCATCAAAAGTTCGACGTTGAATTTTTGGATGATTACAATACTTTCCCTATACTTCGTATACAAGAAATTAAAAAGGGTATGACTGCCCTGAAACTTTGTATTTACTGAGCTTTGAGGAAGATAGACAAATCCAAATCATATTGTGTGTTATCATCTACTGTTAAATTCTGCTCCATACTTTTATAGTGTATTGAGGATTTGTTCTGTGTTTTGTATTGTATTGACCCCCTTCTTTTTGATACCCACTGCAAGCCCACCCTACCTGGAAAGAGGGTCTCTCTTTGAACTGCCTTTCCCAAGGTTTCTTCCATTTTTTCCCTACAAGGGTTTTTTCGGGAGTTTTTTCTGGTCTTCTTAGAGAGTCAAGGCTGGGGGGCTATCAAGAGGCAAGGCCTGTTAAAGCCCATTGCGGCACTTCTTGGGTGATTTTGGGCTATACAAAAATAAATTGTATTGTATTATATGTGAAGGTACATAATGGTATATCTAACTGAAGAAGGTATGTTATCAGTACGTTTTTTAAATATACTTATGCCTTTGCCTTTGTATTTTTTGGTGAACTATGAGACTAACTTGTTTTTTTTTTAAACCCAGGGAATCCATTTTCAATATTAATGTGTGACTTCTTTTGAAACATAATAATTTTTACTGTTTAAGATTGCTCACATTCACTGTTACAGTATTTCGTGGTAGGAGTATCAGGTGTTGCCAGACACCACTTCCATGAGAGTAATGTGATGTGTGTCATCATCAGTGTGGCCTATAAATTCCAGCTTGGGCAATTCCCATTTATCCATATTTGGATATAAAGTATTTACTTTATATGTGTATCTCTGTGTTTTTCTAATTACAGTATTCTGAATTTCTTTTCATTCATAATTTTATGATTTTTGCCTAACATTTCTGACTTGGCAAATATTGGTTTGTCTTTTTGGTTTTGATCCCTGCTTTTTTTTTTCTTGACTACATTTTTTTATATTCTATGATAAGCCCACTGAGAATGGACACCTATCCTAGCAGTATCCAGTGCAAACCAAGAGCTAACCTTAGATGTAATCTGGGTCTATCACCCAGCACCTCCAGTCACAAAAAAAATTGGAGTTAAATAGTTACTATTGCATTTTTTTGCAATGTGTGTGAAAACTAGAGTACCTACTAGGGTTGCAGATTTGCCGAGAATCTGCAAATGTACCATTCACTGTATCTAAGCAGAGCAGCTTGAGATGTGAGCCGATAGCGCTCATCACCGTACCACCGTGCAGCGGTAAATATGAAAGGCATAATAAAATGTATGCTGCTTAACTTCCTTTTTTCAGTTGAAATGTATGCACAAAATGAGTCACTTTGGAGTAATCACTAAAACTCCTGCATGAGCAGTTGAATTTCCACAGTTTATTTATAGAGAGATTCATGCAGTTTCTGAGGAAACACTTGGGAGCATTCAGTCATTTAATAGCATTCAATTGAAAAAAAAGGCCCCAAGGCCATCACTGTTTTTTTAAATGAAAGTGTTCGTCGCTCCCTCCCATCTACCATCGCACTAACCTTGTGTGCACATTTTCAGACATTTTTTAATGTCATGGTTTTCAACACATTTGTGGTCTGCAACGGTTTGCTGCTTTGGCTCCTTTTGTTATTCTTAGTGAGGAGATGCTGATCTTCATGTTGCCATTTAAATTGGATTTGCTTGTATGATTTTGACAAATATCAATCAGTGGATACCAGTCAGGAAAAGATGGAGGGGTTCAAATGTCACCTGTGAGCCAAACGCATTCTCTGAGGAAAGAAGTGACTGAAGTGACCAAAAATGAAAATGAGAAGCCATTAGCATCCTACCAGATTATTAAGGGTTCTTTCTTCTACTCTGTCTGGGTAACTGTCAATTTTTCTCACTTATGCGATTTAGAGAAAGCAGCTCAGCACAGTTGGACCACTGTTCTGAATAATCTCTGCCTCTCGACAGATAGTTTCACATGAGTGTCAGTGCCTGCAGGAAATTTTCTTCCCTTCTTGTTTCAGGCCACACATCACAGACTAAATGAGTGACTTCTTTTCCTTTCAATGTCTTGGCTGGGGGTTATCTGAACTTATCACCATATGAGCTTTTTAATGAAAATAGTCTTTTTAATCTTAATGAGGGAATTATAAAGGATTACATAGAGACTTTTTCACGTGGCTCTTCTCCTTGTGCCAGTTTTCAGACACCTTATCAGGATCTCTCTTTCTTAGGTGCACCTTAGGACATTACAACATCATTTTATACACAGTATCACTGAGAACTTTCAGCCAACAGATTATTATAAGTGTGTTAAAACACTACCAGGGCTCCTTTTTAACTATGGCAATATGCCTTTATAAATCTCACTTTGACTGCTCACAGTATCTTCAACCAAGTCAGAAGTTTTCTTCATTTTATTTTGTATGGCATGTATTTTGAGGGGGGCTGTCATTCTTATTGTTCTTTGTTATAATATATTTTTTGAGCTTCTGTAAAAGGTAAATTTCTCCTTGGGACAAATAAAGCAATATCTATCTATCTATCTATCTATCTATCTATCTATCTATCTATCTATCTATCTATCTATCTATCTATCTATCTATCTATCTATCTATCTATCTATCTATCTATCTATCTATCTATCTTATTATAGTGACAGTGTTTTATTAAAGAAAACCATATAGTAAGTGGTAATCAAAGGAATACAACAGAGCCATTGTGGTACAATAAGCCAAATCTAACCATCTACTTATAAACCCCCCCAGTGATCAGATCCATTCTCCTGGAGGTGTGGGGCAGCAGAACTAAACATTATGCCAGAGACTAGTGTGTTTTTCATTTTGTCTTCTGAACTCTTCAGCTCATAATAATTTTTTATATGTTCAATTATTCATACTGAGTAATGTGTTCTAAAAATGCATTATTGCGCTGACCTGAAGGCCAAACGGTGGTAAACAAGGCCTTTAAGGATGAAAGCTGCTCACTATAAAAGATGAGTTATTAATAGGTAGGGCATCATTACCAAATTCCATAATTCACCAAAGGATTCATTAACATGGTTTGTGCTCTTGTTTAATTTAAAGCTCCTAAAAAAAAGAAAGTGAAAAATTTAGTAAATCCAATAAGGTCTTTTGATTCTGTGAGCATTCCTGCCCTTTCAAAATTTTTGATTTATAAGGCAAAAGTGAATATAAAAAAAAGTTTAAATCTCTCAAAGGGCAAATTTGCAAGATGGTGAAATAAACAATCTGACTCAGCCAGTTTTCAGAACGTTTACATATGGACGAGGTGTTGAATGACCAAGCGCTTAATGCTGCTTACCATTGGGACTGCTCTCAGACTAATTATATCAGGATAAAAACAAACAGCCATTAATGTATGGATTGATCTTTAAAACCCAGACATTTTAATAGCAGACAGGCTGATGGCCAAATGATCCCCCTGGGGTCATGCCGACAGTTTGCCGGAAGGGATTTCCATATGTGCCTTAAAACACACTTTTAATACTTGCACTTGGGTCAAAGTGATGAAAGATTTAAGCTGGCCTTACCATTCTGATTCTCCTAGACCCTTCTTCTTCACTGAGCTCTGAATTCCCACACAGCTTGAGTCCTTAATAAATTTTCAAGCCAGCACCACACTGTGGTGGTTAACGTGGCGACTGCTTCTATGATCCTAACCACAAGACAGAGTCATATGCCATGATTTGCAGAGCCAATAGCCTTAATTTCATAATTAATAGATGTGAGTGTTACACACTGACATATTCAGCACCTTAGAAACTGTCAAACATGCCAAGCTTTTAAAGTGCAAAATTATTATTTGGTTAACTTTTTACATCTCACAGAGTCATGTAAGCATTCACTCTTTCTAGTCTCCTAACTTGCGATGGAAAGTAACACAGAGCATTTTACATAAGAAATTTCAGGGGCCATTCAGTTCCATCAGGATTGTTGGTTTTTTCAAGTAGTTAAGCTGTCCCAATATCTCATACATATACTTCTTAATAAGAACATAAGAATTAAAATAAAAAGTATATGCAGTTTCCAGAGAGATTCAGGCTTATCGGTCCAGGATAACATGAGCATAGTCTGAGCTAGATTTACAAGGAGATAAGGCACAAGGTGAAGAGAGAGGTGGTGAAGGCTAAAGAAAAGGCGTATGATGAATTGTATGAGAGGTTAGACACTAAGGAGGGAGAAAAGGACCTGTACCGATTGGCTAGAAAGAGGGACTGAGCTGGGAAAGATGTGCAACAGGTTAGGGTGATAAAGGATAAAGATGGAAACGTACTCACAAGAGAGGAGAGTGTGTTGAGCAGATGGAAAGAGTACTTTGAGAGGCTGATGAATGAAGAGAATGTGAGACAGAAGAGGTTGGATGATGTGGAGACAGTGAATCAGGAAGTGCAACGGATTAGCAAGGAGGAAGTAAGGACAGCTATGAAGAGGATGAAAAATGGAAAGGCCGTTGGTCCGGATGACATACCTATGGAAGCATGGAGGTGTTTAGGAGAGATGGCAGTGGAGTTTTTAACCAGACTGTTTAATAGAATCTTGGAAAGTGAGAGGATGCCTGAGGAGTGGTGAAGAAGTGTACTGGTGCCAATATTTAAGAATAAGGGGGATGTGCAGGACTGCAGTAACTACAGGGGAATAAAATTTGTGACAGACGGGTATCAGCAAGAGTGAAAGGGAAGGTCTACAGAACGGTAGTGAGACCAGCTATGTTATATGGGTTGGAGACGGTGGCACTGACCAGAAAGCAGGAGACAGAGCTGGAGGTAGCAGAGTTAAAGTCAGAGAGGCAAGATTGCACTGGTTTGGACATGTGCTGAGGAGAGATGCTGGGTATATTGGGAGAAGGATGCTAAGGATAGAGCTGCCAGGCAAAAGAAAAAGAGGAAAGCCTAAGAGAATGTTTATGGGTGTGGTGAGGGAGGACATGCAGGTGATGGGTGTAACAGAACAAGACAGGACAGAAAGTTATGGAAGAACATGATCCACTGTGGCAACCCCTAACGAAAGCAGCCGAAAGAAGAAGAAGTCTGATCTAGATTTGTGCTTTAAGATCAGACTGAAGCATACCAACATGGAACCACTACTATAGACACAAGACAGAACACACTGTCAGAAGACACACAGGACAATCCAATCATCCATCCAATTTCTTAATCCATTTGTCGATCCTCTGCCAAATAGCATTGGATCAAAGGCAGCCAAAACACTTGAGTAGAAAAAACAGGGCATCACAGGACACAGTTGGAATTCATGTATCCATTTTCTGCTCCCGTTATACTGATATTATTCTGCATTCAGGCAAAGTATATCACAGCAACATAAGTGTTAAAACAGGAAAAATTGTAAAGCACATACTCTGGCCCAGTTCAGAATCTGCACAACTTTGTTAACTTAATTAAAATGTATTTTATCACAGACAAGCTATAAAGGGAGGCCTGACTTTACTTAATTTTCAGTTTTATGACTTTGCAGGGGAGCATTGTGCACCGAGCCCCTAAATACATGGTTAGCTATAAAAAGATGACCTTTCTCTTCTTTTTCATTAAATGCTCTGCTCTGCACACAAGTATCTACAAAATGCCATAGACATAGCCAAAACTCATTGAGAATATCATATTAGTACAGGCAATATCGGAATGCAGAAGTGTTATCGTCACTTGAACCCTGACAATTAACCTTATATTGGCACCCAGAGACGTATGGGTTGCCCACAGTTGGCGTTACCTTCTTGAACCCAGGACAAGAATAGATGTAAACCGAGGATGGACTGGGCAATGAGGTCAAAAAACATTGCGTTAAACAAGAGATGATGCAAAGCACACAGTCCATAACCAACAAATCAGTTCAAAGTAAACTGCAGTGCAGGTTTTCAGATCAATAATGCACAATAAATAATCCCAAATAAAATCCAGTGAATTGGTGGAGGTTAAAAGCCACATTAAATAAATATATTTTACAAATAGTTAAAATCAGTCAGTCCTTTTGTGCCCCCTTCTAAAACCAACATCTTCACTGCTCACCCTTTTCGCACTCCTCAGCAAGAAAAGACGTTCTCCAACAGGCACAGTCAACCCTTTTATCTGGCTTATGTCCCCACTACCATCTTTTGACGTCTGCAGAAATCTCTCGGAGTGGTTTGGTTTCTCCTTCTTCTATCGATGCTCAACAGGAGCGACCCAATTTTCCCAACCGCCTGCCTCCCCTCTGTAGCAGCACCGGTGCAGCCACAATCCTGACTCTTCTGTCCTTTTTCTTTTAACTTCTTTTCCTTTTCCTTTTGTTTCTCTTTTGTTTTGTTCACCTCACACTCCCCTTTATACTCCTGTGGGCGCAGTGACTTCATGACGTCCTGCAGAGCACCGACGTGGAACAGCAGAGGCTAATCAAGCAGTCAGCTCACCTCCACACTGAGCATACCGCAGCCGCACTGCTCCACAGCAGCGCCCATACCCACAGAGCCTGAGTCACACCATTTTTATTTAAAAACTCACAGACTGCCATGGACCCTTTACTCACTTTATCACACACCCTCACTAAAATGCACACTACTCAAAACAGTGCCATTTAAAAGCATTCAAAAAACTTGGATGTTTTTACTTTATACTGTTATACAACATTGTTATACAGTCCCTGACAAATAAAGCCTGTCTAATTTATAATCACATTGTAGACAGGGGGATTGACATTATTTGTTTGACTGAGACCTGGCATAAATCCGAAATATACTCAGTTTTCAACGAGTCATGCCCTCCTGGGTACACCTACCTTGAAAAGGCCCGCAGCTCTGGACGTGGTGGTGGTCTGGTTGTAATTCATCGGATTGATTTGCAATTATCACTTCTCCCCCTTCCTAAAGTCTCAACTTTTGAATGCCTGGCAATAAATTGCAAGCATCCACTTTTTATAACAATACTTCTTATTTACCGACCACCAAAACAACACCCTGATTTCATTACGGAAATGAATGAGCTGCTCTCATCCTTCTGTACAACATCATCAAATGTACTGATTCTTGGAGATGTGAACATTCATGTGGACACTGCCTCTAATTATTCTGCTGCCCAGCTCTTAGAGCTCCTGGACTGCCTAAATCTGAGGCAACTTGTCAAGGTCCCCACTCACAACAAGGGCCATACCCTCAATTTAGTCATTACTGATTCAGTCCTCATCTCAGACCTCCAAGTACTTGATCTGGGTGTTTCCAATCACAAAATTGTCTTAATGGATTTATCCACAAATTCATTATACTCTATACCACAGCGCTGTATCCGCTTCAGAAACCTGAAAAAAATTAATTTGATTGATTTAAATGCTGACATTAAGATCTTCTCCATTGCTCCCCACCTTTGTTCTGTCAGTGAATTAGTCAATTACTACAACATTGGGCTCCACAACATCCTTGAGACCCATGCCCCAGTTAAATCACGAGTGGTCTCTTTTGTAAAATCTGCCCTGTGGTTTACAAGTGAGCTTCGACAGATGAAAACAGCTGGGCGAGCCCTCGAGCGGCGTTTTGTTGCAACCGTTTAATAGTCCACAAATTAGCTTATCGGGAACACCAAAAAAACTACTCCAGGGCACTGACCACTGCCAGATCTCAATATTATTCAAATTTAATCAACAACAGTCCTGGAATTTCCAAACAACTTTTTTTCTGTGATAAACCATTTACTCAATCCTCACACCTACTCCTGTAATAATTTCACAGAGGAGCAGTACAATAATTTTATTGAATATTTCACCTCTAAGGTAAACATCATCCGCTCCTCATTGTCTGCCTCCAGCCCTCCATCGCCGGATGTTTCTACATCAAAGCCAATGGGCTGCCTCTCCCAGTTCCTCTGTACCACAGTTAAAGAAGTTGAGGACATTATACAGAGGATGCGACCTTCAACGTGTTCATTGGACCCTTTTCCTACTCCTCTGGTAAAAGCTAATGTATCAGATATAAGCCCTCTTATTGCTGATATCATTAATCACTCTGTCCAGAGCGGCTTAGTCCCACTGGCCTTGAAAACCGCAAAAATTAGACCTCATTTAAAAAAATCCTCTTTGGATACTGAAGTATCGTCCGATCTCCAACCTTCCATTTTTGTCTAAGGTTTTGGAAAAGGTTGTTTTGGTTCAGCTTCAGGATCACCTCAAAAAATTCAATCTGTTTGAAAAATTTCAGTCTGGTTTCCGAACTTCTCACAGCACAGAGACAGCCCTGATTAGAGTCACCAATGACCTCCTGATGGCTGCTGACCATGGCTCTCCATCACTCTTTATCCTCCTGGACCTTACAGCTGCATTTGATACGGTAGATCATAATATTCTCCTTAATCATCTTCACTATACAATTGGACTTTCTGGCATTGCTTTTGAGTGGTACAAGTCCTATCTTACAGACAGGACTGAGTATGTGACCTTGGGGGATGCTAAATCTCATACCCACACTGTCACCTGTGGAGTCCCACAAGGATCAGTGGTCCGACCCTCATTAATATCTATATACTACCCCTGGGTCACATCATCCACAAGCATAGAGTTTCATTCCATTGCTATGCCGATGATATGCAGCTCTATGTGAGACTGGATTCAACTTCTCTTACACCTCTATCAACTTTTTCCTCTTGCTTGGATGAGATTGAGGCCTGGATGTCCAAGAACTTCCTCAAGATGAACAGCACCAAAACTGAAGCTCTTTTAATTGGCACCCCCCATCAACTTCGTTCCTCTGTAAATTGTATTTCCTTTTCTGACCGTACCATTACCCTCTACCCTTCTGTTACAAATCTGGGTGTCAAGTTAGGCTCCCATCTGTCATTTGATATACATATCCATCACCTTTGTAAAATTGCATCCCTTCATCTCCGAAACATATCCAAACTCCGTCCCTACCTCTTCCTCTGTGATGCTGAAAAGCTGGTTCATGCCTTTGTCTCATCCAGACTGGACTATTGTAATGCACTCCTCATCGGGATACCCAACAAGAGCCTTCAAAAGCTCCAACAAATTCAAAATAGTGCTGCAAGAATCCTGATGAGGGTGCGGAAATATGAACATATCTCACCAATCCTTCAGTCACTTCATTGGCTCCCTATCCATCTCCGTATCGAATACAAACTCTGTTTGTTTACTCACCAGTGTATCCATGGAAATGCTCTACAATATCTTAAAGAACTCCTTATATTACAATCTACTACAAGAAACCTCCGTTTTACAAATACCTACCGCCTTCGCCTTCATACAATGGGTGACCGAGCCTTTGCAGCCGCTGCTCCACGGCTCTGGAATGCTCTACCAGAGAGCCAGAGAACACAGCAGATTGTGGGCTGTTTTAAAAAACAGCTAAAGACTTTTTTATTTAGGAAAGCTTATTAACAAGAATGCTATAATTATTGTTGTTTTATCTCTGGTTTTACCTTGCCTTGCCTTTGTTTAATCTTTTTATGTTGCACTTTGAGATTTACTGCTAATGTAAAGTGCCCTATAAATAAAATGCATTATTATTATTATTATTATTATTATTGAATCACAGGGGAGTTAATTTGCCTTTTTTAAAATTGACCAACAGATGAAAGCAAAATGAAAGCAAAACTCTCGAGTAGATCTAAAATAAATACAAATATAAAACGCAGAGTAATTTTATCACATAAGTACCCATCCCCTTCAAGTCAGTATTTAGTAAAACAAATCCTTGGCAACCATGACAGCCTTGACTCAGTGTGGATAGGACTCTCTCTATCAGGTTTACACATCTGGGCACTGCCATTGCCTGCATTCTTCTTTGAAAAAACTGCACAAGCTCTGTTAGGCTGCATGGGGATCATGAGTGAACAGACTTCTTCAAGTCCATCCACAAATTATTAAATGGATTGAGATGTGGACTCTGACTCGGCCACTCCAGGACATGAATTGTGGTGTTTTAATTCCTGTGTATCTTCCTGTCATTATCTTACTGGACAACAAATCTTTTCCCAAGGTTCAAGTTTCTTGCAGAATGCATCAGGTTTTCCTCCAGGATTTCCTTGTATTTTGTTGCATTCATTTTCCCTTCTATACACACAAACCTTCCAGGACCTGCTGCTGAGAAGTATCACCAAAGCATAATGCTGACACCACGATGCTTCATGGTGGGAATGGTAAGTTTTTATTGGTTTTAATGGACAAAAAGCTATATTTTGGTCTTGTCGGATAACAGAACCTTCTTCCAATTGACTCCAAAGTCTCCCATTTGCCTTCTTTTAAACTCTAGCTGAGATGTCATATGCATTTTTTTAATGGTGGCTTTCTCTTTGCTACTCTCCCATCAAAGTGCAACTGCTGAAACATGTTTTCTCCACTGTCTCTCCAATCTTGGGTACTGTAGCTTGTAACTCCTTTAGAGTTCTCAGAGGTCTCTTGGTGGCCATGTTTATTAGTCTTATTCTTGCATGATCTCTCAGGTTTTATGGACGGCCTGCTCTAAGTAGATTTCCAGCTTTGCCGTACTCTCTCATTCTCAGTAACTGGAATCTAAGGGGTATTCAGTGACTCTTGTCTCCATCCCTTGACCTTTTCACTGACTTGCTTGGAGTGTTCTTTTGTCTTTATTTTATAGGTTAGGCCACCATACTGACTTAACACAAGCTGGACCTTACATATTAGGTGCATTTATATTTCAATCAACTGAAACCCCTGACAGGTGATCTCCAATGAACTAATACTGCTGCACATAATTCAAATACTTATGCCATTAATTATTTTTTTGTTTTATATTTGTAATTAATTTAAACCATTTAGCAGAGATCTGTTTTCACTTTCACATTCAAGCATCATTTTTTGTTATTTAGTGTCAAAAAAGTAAAATTAAATCCACACTGATTCAATGTTGTATAACAATATAATATGAAAACTTTTTATAGGCACTGTATATTTCAAACACTCCTGTATTAAAAATGTTTAGAGACTTGTGTAGGATTATATTATATAGATAAACTGTTAGGTTAACTTAAATCATTTTTACTGTTTGTATTAACATTGGCATGACAGCAAAGCAGAGTGTGCTGCTGCTTCCTGAACCCACTGTCCTGTGCGCACATCTCACACCTGCTTGCTGTCTGTGTTGCTCACATACATCACAGAAGACATGTCTGTTAGGTTAAATGGTGGTACTAAATTGTCCCCTGTGTGGATATGTTTATCACTGAGCCTTATGACGGACTGGCAGCTTGTCTATTGTAGATGCCACATGACGGGACAGGCATCATGACCAGAAAAGAGGATGATTCCTTACCTGGACAGGAGGCTCCTAGTAGGCAGACAGGCATCCCGGCCAGGTAGGAGAAGGGGATCAGACCTGGAAGGAAGGACCAGAAGTGATGGATGGACAGCCCACTGAAGATGGAAAATGTCACTTGGGGCGTTTTACTCCCCCAAGATGCTAGATGGCAGCAGCCCTCCAAGAAGGCACCCATTCGGGAACCAGCAGGGAATGCTGGGAGATGTAGTCCGGCAATACAGCCCTGCTGGTGATCATGGGTGCTGCTGCAAGGGAGTGCTGTAGAGAGTTGCGCTCCCCAATTTATGGGACTTACCTGTGACCTGGACATTCCTCCATTGAGCAATCACCCTGGCACTGAAAGTACTCCTAGGTCTGTAATAAAAGGGACTGCACTCCCTTATACAGGTGAGTTGGAGCTGGGAGGATGTATAGCAACACTTGACTGGAGGAGTGCAGTGTGGTAGTAAAAGGAGAGGTATAATGGAGAGAAAAAATGTGTTTATTTCTGCTTGTGCAAATTTGTGGAAGAATTGTATAATAAACCTTCCATTATTTGAACCTGGGATTTGGTGTTATTGTGTTTGGGGGTTTGGGGCTCACTGATGCCCTTGGTTTTCATCACACTATGTATGTCACAACAGGATAGGCTGTGACCCCCCCACAACCCTGACCCTAAATAAGTTTCAGAATGTTAAGTTTGACCTTGCAAATGTATATATTTAATAATATTTTCATGTTCTTTAAAAGTTGTAAATAATGTTTCTTCTGTGATTGCAGCCTAGTTGACGTTGACAGGGAAGTTTTCTGTATTATAATGGCTATGGCAGGGGATGTGGGGAAAAATGAATGAAAAGCACAGGAAGTGATGGGCGTTATGCTAGCTATTGTGATAATGAACTACTATACTGAGAAAAATAGCTTATTAATTCTGTTTCCAACTCCCATTTCACATAGTTCACACTTATACTGTTTTACATCATTTGGGCAGCTTCTAATCTCAAAATAACCTCACAAAAACAATTCTTTTGTTACATACAAGAAAGAAACTTTGCTTAAATCAACATAGCTGAATTCCTAACTTTCTTTATTTGTTATAGAGGCTTTAATACAAAGTATCACTACTGATACAGGAATTAGTGTGTCTCTAATTTTGTTTAGTTCTTTAAAAAAAATAACGCACCTTCGAATAGTTTGAGTCAACATTGAGAACGGGCTCTTTCAAAAAGAGTGTCACAACTCTAAATAGAATATACTGTTCTTCAGTTTGAAATAGTTCAAAAGTGTAAACATCTCCTTATGTAAACTGACTTATTTATGAATAATGTCATCATGTTCTCATTTCTCTCTTGAGGCCTGTATGCACACACATCCAAGTGCTCTTAAAAAGTGTCACACTAGCCAGATTTGTGCGAACGTCTGTAACATGTCACCTTAGCAACAGAAAGGATGAACTTGTGTGACCAGATGTGTCATAAATATAAATGACTCTGTGTCTGATTTCAAGAGCTTAATATTTTCACCCCACTCATCCCTGATGGCAATTATAATAATTAATTTCTGCAGATGAATTTCTTTTTTCCTGTTCTGAATTTGGTCTTAAGCACGGGCTAATGTTTCTTGTTATACAACACAAACGAAAACAGAATTAAAAAGCAATACACTTAATGCACTGGAGTCTATGACTGAATAATAGTTATGCTTTACCTTGCAGAATCCAGCCTGTTAAAAACTGTACAGTTCTTCTACTCCTTTAATGTGACCTGGGAGGACGTTACACAGTTTGAAACAGGGTTGTGGTGTTATCCAAGTATACATAAAAACATTTATTAATTAAATAGTACTGCTGTTATAAAATCTATTAGGAGATTTGTTGTTAGAACTATGACTTTGTCTGTTATAACTGACTGTGGACCCCCAGAATCCTGTTGTATTCAGGGATGTTTCTGACAAACAGGTTGTGGTCTTTTCCAGTGCTCCATCATGAACTGCTCGTGCCTCATTTATAACGTTTATAGACTTATTGTAGTTGATAATTAGTATGTTAATTATTGACATTGCTCTTTTATTTGGTCCTTTTAGACTCCTGGAAGGACTCAAGTCTTTAAAAACTATTGAGGGTTCACACATACCTGTAGTCAAAAGAGGGGACTCTAACGGGCTCTTCCTCTATCCAAAGGGACACCACCCTGGCCCAGAACATGGTTGTGTAGCTTGGCTAGAATTGATCACAGGAGGAAGTTTAACACTGCATCATGCCTGAGGGTTCACTGCAGCTGGAAAGAAGAGCAGAGTAAAGTGGAAGGGTCATTCGCAGTAGGACTGGGGTGTGTCCATGGTGGAACAGTGTCTCATAAACCTGGCTACAATTCCAGACCTTGTCATTGTCCCTGTGTAATATGCATGTTCTTCCTGTTTCTGTGTGATGATTTTTCTCTGAGTATTCTGTTTTAATTATTTAGACATTTGGGTTTAGTTAACTAGAGACTATAAATGTGATCCTATGTGTACATGAATCTGTCCTGTGATGTACTGGCTTCGAACCCAGTGTTGGTTCTTTTCTTCTGACTGATGCTGCCAAGATAGGCTCCAGCACCAACAAACCAAAACTTGAGTAAAATTTGTGTTAAATGGATGAAAGTAATGTGTATTAAAACCTGTTAAATGGATGAAAATACAGTATAGTTGTAAACCAAACACACTTATAACACATTTACAAAATTTTCTTTATACTGGCATGGTGACTTAATCAGGATCACAAAGGGAAACAGTGGTGGGAATTGAAAGACATCCTTGGTGTTTACAGTCCAACACAATAACAGATACAATGTGACCCTTATGATACAAACCTCCATCCATCCATTTTTGAGGACACTTAATCTGTTTTAGGGTCAGGGTGAGCCAGTGCATACCCTTGCAGCAGTGGAAATAACCGCACACAAAGAAGGCAGCAGTTCACGCAGGGCAATAACTCCATCCATCCATCCATTTTCCAACCCGCTGAATTCGAACACAGGGTCACGGGGGTCTGCTGGAGCCAATCCCACCCAACACAGGGCGCGAGGCAGGGAAACCAATCCCGGGCAGGGCACCAACCCACCGCAGGACACACACACATACGCACACCCACACACCAAGCACACACTAGGGCCAGTTTAGAATCGCCAATCCACCTAACCTGCATGTCTTTGGACTGTGAGAGGAAACTGGAACACCCAGAGGAAACCCACGCAGACACGGGGGGAACATGCAAGCTCCATGCAGGGAGGACCTGGGAAGTGAACCCAGGTCTCATTACTGTGAAGCAGCAGCGCTACCACTGCACCACCATGCCGCCCCAGGCAATAACTCTTTAATGTTAATTTTAGTATTTATTGAAGTAACAGACTAGCAGACTGTCAGATGTTCTGGCGAATGGCTGTTAATATAATATACTAGGGGCAGTCAAAAAGTTCCCAGAATTGTGATATAGCGGGAGAGTGACAGATCAGATTATGCACACATTGTTGTGGGGGGGGAGCACAGCACGTCTGTAGACCAGTTTCAACTGGTCTGGATTGGTTTTGATGTGTAGCATTGTTTTAATTACCATTTGAATTTGATGTGTGCATAGTCATTCAGCGCAACGTGCTAACATCAAGTTCATGTTGAAATTGGAGAAATCAGCTTCAGATACGCTAGCGGCACTGCAAATGCACTCCAGACCTATTGTAACCAGTCTACAGATGTGCTGCACTCCCCTCCTCAACAATGTGTGCATAGTTTGATCTCTCATTCTCCCGCTATATCACAATTCTGAGAACTTTTTGACTGCCCCTTATATATGTTGTGGGAGGGTTGCTGGCTAGGCTGAGCTCTCACAATGTCAAAAGCAGACTGTAAGCCCAGCTAAAGATATTAAAACAGACAGTGAAAGGAGTCCAAGAATAATAAACTGAAAAAGGGAAGCCACCAGAATTTTTACTATAGTACAGTATATACAAAAGTCCTATATTAAATAGAGTGGAATTTTAATAGTGAACATCATTACAAGTAGTGCTTAAAGTAGAGTAGGCTTCAGTCCCCCCTGGATTAACTTGGTTTAAGAATGCTATGTTATTTTATGTTAATTTGCAGCATTGCTTATGATTTTTGGCACTGTATGTAATACTCATAAATGTGAAAACTCTGTGTCTTTTCAACAGGAGGTCTGCTAAGTAAGAATAAATTGAATTCTGAAATGCAAACTAAACTGGAACAAAGCAAAGGGCAGTTGTGAAAGACTAAGTAAACTGAAAATGTACATAAATTAGATTAGAGATCTTTATTGTCACATACACTGCAAAAGAATCGTGGCATTCTTGTGTCAAATTTGAGGTGATGTATAAATTAATGTAGTAAATACATAATGGTAGCAGAAAATAAATAAGTGAATAAATAAATAAGTAAAATAAACAGATAAGACAAGATAAGATTAGATAAGAATTTTTGAAAAGGTGACATACAGTACAATTACACATAAACCAGAAGGTGGGTACAGTACAGTACACAGTGCAACGCAGGTATTATCAGCTTACTGGGAGCTATTCCTGAAGTGGGTGGAACAAGTGGTGAGACTCTGATAGTGCTTCCCAGAAGGCAGAAGTGAAAACAGGGGATGAACTGGGTGGCTGTCATGAGAGATGATGAGATCAGCTCTCCTGAGACACCTGGTTGAGTAGATGGTATGAAGCTATCGAAGGCCAGTCCCAGTTATTTTAGGAACTGTACGGACAGTCTTTTGGAGGAGTTTGCGATCCTGGAAAGTCTGGTAACCAAACCATACCATGATGCATCAGGTCAGGATACTGTAAATAGTGCTGTTGTAAAAGTTTGCTAGCGTTTTGGTTACCACCCTTAAGCTCTTTAGCTTCCACATTAAAAAAAGCCTTTGCTAAGCCTGTTTGACTATATAGGTGGTGTTAACTGACCACAAAAGGCAGTGAGTAATCTGGATACCCAGGAACCTGAAGCTGCTAACTGTCTAGACAGGGGAGCTGTTGGTATGGTGTGAAGTGTGATTGCCTTTGTTCTGACTGAAGTCAGCAATGAACTCCTTTGTTTTGCTGCAATCAGGGAGTCACCGCTTGCTGGCAGGAGCCGCCCGAGGGACACTACACTGCACGAGCAGCGAAATCGCCCCCCTCCAGCCTCCATCCATCCACCACTTGCAGCAACCTCAGGCCGAAGATGACGGAGCAGCAGTTACTGAGACGTATGCGTTGCAGCTGTGGCCCCGTTCGTAAGTCATAGGTCGGATGTCCGTAACCTGGGGACTACCTGTATATTTAACAGAAACACACAAAAATAGTAAATCAGAAATAATGGAAAGGACTAAAGAAATTAAAATAAACATAAGGCAGCAAGCACACCCTGGCTGAAGCATAATACACCATTTGATACATATTGCTCATAGTATCCCTGAACCAATAATAACAGTGAGAACACTAAAGTGAACTCAAGGGAGGGATGAACAAGGGGATTAGTTAGATAAATAGAAAAGAAAATCCAAACCTTGCTATCTCTCTGGGCTTACCTCTGCAAGCTTTTTCTTCTTGACTGTTAGGTGAGGTGTCAGGTCTACTTATCAACCCTAAATATAAGCAATCTATGGACTTGAAGCCTGTTTCTCCATGTCTTGTTCTCTGGTAGACATTGGACTTTCTTCCTCTTACCAGGTAACAGCTTGCCCATAATTCACCTTCTGGCTCTACATGCCCTGAATCACTTAAAGGACAAGGCTTTTAAACACCATTGTGAGGTTACTTTTACCACAACAATTCCAAGATCAATAAACGGTATTCTGAAATCCACAGGACCATCCTTATAGAACTTCCTCTAATGCCTCCAGGTGTAACTAGAAACCAAGCCCCGGGTCACCAAGAAAACTCCTCTACCAGCTCCATCAGGGCCATTTCTCTAGGGCAGCTCTGCTGTTTGCTCTGTTAGAGGTACAGCTTGGTACAATATGCTCCCATCTTGGATCATGCACCCAGTGGGAGCCAACTCTGGTACTTTCTCTATGCCCTAACGTTCTCACTTGAGGAACAGTCATGCAAGCCCAGAAAAAGATGTTTTGCCTGCTGTCTTATCTCTAGGATGAAGTTCTCATCCAGGTCAAATCTCTTTCCTTTAATACTAATACGCCTTCTTTTTGTCCCTCTGGCACCTATAGTTTCTTCCCCACTATTTCACTGTATATAAAATATCTTAGCCAAGCAGAAACATAATCTGGACAGGTTTCCAATTGATCTATATTCACTGAGAAATTATTAAGAACATCTGTACATCTGTTTATCCACACAATTATTTAATCAGCCAATCATATGACTGCAGTGCAGCGCATATAAAATCAAGCAGATACAGGTCAAAAACTTTAGTTTATGCAGAATGAGGAAAAAATATGATCTCAATTATTTCATCTGTGGTATGATTTTTGGTGCCACGTGGGCTGGTTTGAGGATTTCTATAACTGCTTATCTCCTGGGATTTTCACACACAACAGTCCCTTGGGTTTACTCAGATTACGGAAAAAAACAAAACATCCTGTGAGCGGCAGTTCTACTGATGGAAGTGTCTTGTTGATAAGAAAGGTCAGAGGAGAATAGACAGACTGTTTCAAAATGACAGAAAATACAAATGTGGTAAGCAAAAAAGCATCTCAGAACACACATCACACTCAACATGGAAGCAGATTGTCTACAACAGAAGGAGACCACGCTGTGTTCTACTCCTCTCTGCCAAGAACAGAATACTGGGGCTAAAGTGCCACAGGCTTACCAAAATTGGATAATTAAAGAGTGCAAAAACATAGCTTGGACTGATGAGTCTTGATTTCTGCAGGCACACAAATGGTATGGTCAGAATTTGGCACCAATAGCATGAAACCATCCACCCAATTTATCTTCAACGGGCCAGGGTGCTGGTGGTGGTGGTGTAATGTTGTGGTGAATGTTTCCTTGGCACACTTTGGGCCCATTGATACCAATCAATCATTGCTTGAATGTGATGGCCTATTGTAGTGTTGCTGACCACGTGCATCCCTTCATGGCCACTACTTACCTACCTTTTGTTGGCAATTTTCAGCATGATAATGCACTATGTCACAAAGGAAAAGTCATCTCAAACTGGTTTCATGAAAATGACAATGTGTTCACTGTTCTTCAGTGGCCTTCCCAGTTAAAGGATCTGAATCCAATAGAACACCTTTGGGATGTGGTAGAATGGGAGATTTGCAGCTTTGTGATACTGAACGGTCTGTGGCAGAGTGCAGGTATCAATTAAAATACAGTGCATCTCGGGTTCTGAGGGTGTGAGTGTAGGGTGTTCAATATGGAGTTGTGCTGATTGCTTAATTAAGTTCCTGAATGAGGCACATCACCTGCATTGTGCGGGAGCGTCAGTTATGGCACTACGGCCATGGGGTGCAATTCCCTGAGAGTGATCCGGCTTGCAGGATCCCCATTGTTGAGGACGCGAGTGGCTGCGGCAGATAGAGGGTCATTTCCAAATGGTGGGATTGGACTGTATATCTGCCTGGGTGGTTGCTAACCAGGATCCCAGCAGTTTCTTTGTGTGGTGGGTGCCACAACGCACTGTACCAGTGCATGCTCCCCAACCTGACCTGACCTGACCTGACCTGACTTGACGTGTTCCACGTCGGTACTCCACCGATAGTAATTAAGACAGGAGTATAAAGGAGCCTTGGAGAAAGAGAGAGGGCAAAAAGAAAAAAAGAAGGGAGAATAAGATAAAAAGTTTGGAGGTGGAAGTTTGGAGAGCTACCGCACTGGCTAGATGGTACAACAATCAGGAAAGTTGCCCGGTATGAAGCAGCAGCGCTCCATGGGTATGGTTGTTCCTGACGAACACTGAAAAGGAGCAGGAGCAGCCAACCATTCTGAGAGTTCTACAATGTGAGAAGGGCTTGCGGGGGACTGTTAAGGCTTGTGGGGTCCTCATGGACACTGAAGGTGTAAACGGTTGACCGTGCTTGTCAGGGGAGATCTCCTGCTATTGAGGAGACCTCAAAGTGTAAGCAGAGGAGATGTTGTTTTAGAGAGATATACTGAAGCTCATGTTTTTAATGTACAGCTCATGACTCTTTTTTAGTCTTGATTTTAACCAAATCTCAGATGACTTATTTCTTAAAGGAAAAAAATACTTTAAAATGATATAGACAGTGTTTTTAATCTGGATTGCCAATTAAAGGAAGCACTATATTTATTTTTCAGTATGGTCGTTTTGAATAAAAATCACAACGCACTCTTTTCCACCTGCCTCTGCTGGTGTGTGTCCTCATTTGTCGTAGTCCATCCTTGGTTTACATCTCTCGATGTCCTGGGTTCAAGAACAGTATGCCAGGGCATGAATTTACAGCTGAAAAATGTGCAAAAATTTTATGATACGATCATGTCAACATGGCCCAGAATCTCAAAGAAATGATTCCCAAAACTTGGGGAATTTATGACCTGAAAAACCAAGGCTGTTTTGAGAGAAAAGGAGGTCCTACCTAACATTAATATGGTGTTCCAAATAATTTGCTCGATGCGTTGTTTGTATTTATATTAAATAAAGTCATACATTCCTTAATGAAGGCAGTCTTTTGATGCTTATTCTCTATTACACTGATATACAAGACGATAATACTTTTCAATGTTGGCGAAAGACTTGAGAAAATATAAAATTGCAGGTTAATGTGTTCTGACAATATTGGCAGGCTTTTACTGCACTGCTAGTGTGTATGACACATCATTAAAATACTATGTAAATAGATATGTACTCAGTAGGGATCCCTGAGGTGTTTTGGTCTAACTTCTACTTTTTAATAATTCACTTCAGGTTATTTTCCATTCCATTATAGTTTTGCAACTTTATTCTGAAGGTGAGAGAGGTTAAACTTTCTTTTCAAAGCACTACATCAAAACATTATACTGTAGGAGTATAGTTTCTGAAATACTGCACATTTTAAGAAGAGAGAATCTACATATGTTGCCATCTGCATGTTAGATAGAATCCGACAGCCGTTTTGAAATAGAAGTGTTTTCACAGCTGACGAACTGTCTTTTACACAGCATTTATTTATATACTGTGCACAGGTTAATTTTGTATTTAACTTATTCTAAAAAGAAAAGAACTCCTGTTTTGATTTCACATGTTGACAGATTTTTTACTATATAGGTATACTAATTTTAAATATTTTAAATGCGCAAGTTGCTCTTTTTTGCAAGCCACACATGTTGATTGAAAATACACTGAAAAGACTGGACGTGTTATGGTACAATGTAGAAATTTCAAATACTGTGCACTTGCCTCATGTCAAAGTGACTCATAAAGAAATTAATAGACAAAGTGTAGGAAAATTAATAATCATAAGTGGATCGATTAATAAAAGGAAACTTCATAGTGCGGTTTCTAATTATTTTGGTGCCATGCTCCTAGGTCCTAACCATTTTTAAGTGTTTTCTTGTACAGCGATGCCTTTAAACCAATTTACTAACTCATCATTTTCATTCTTGGTATAGTCTTTTCTTATACTTCTTGTGGAATTAAATAAATTAAATAAATAAATAGCTCTCCCTGCAGCCTTCACTGGCACATGCACACGTGCATGCAAAGATCTGCTCAGCTCCACAGATTCGTACTGACTGCCTCCCCTGTGTCTGACTTCTAGTTTACATATCACACATTCTGCCCCCTAGCAATCACAAAACAGCTCCTTCTCCACCTGGGCTACTTGAGACAGAATTATCATATAGAGCCACACTCATTTAGACTGTTGTGTTTTTAGTTTCTAAACACACATACAGCATACTTCCCTGTTACCTTCTTAGAAGGCATATAACTATTGTCATTGCATTTAATTTCAAGCTTCTTGTTCAAAATGAAAACTAAATTCCACATTATTATTGTCCAGTGTGTAAATAAAAATAGGAAAATAAACATCTGGATAAGTAAAATATTCTATACCAAGGAAACTGTAAGCAAGACTTTGGAATTAACAACTAATATTATCTTAAATTACTGTATTTGACTAAAAAAGGTTTTGCTGATCCTTATCAGGTCACCATAACCCTGCTATACACAGGACTTTCAGGAAACACTATTACATGCCTCAGAATATAGATTTAAAACTCAAGCCACAAAAAAACCATGACTGTGCAAACATTTATAATACTTCTTCCCTGAATGCCATAATGCTATCTTTTAAACTAATTTTTAATATTTCCAACAATACCTAAATAATAATCACAGAAAACAATTACATTCTAGTGATAAATTGCAACATGGCTCCTAGCACACACTGCAGTAGTCAGTTGTTTAGCAGTCCATTGGTACTGAACTTACAGTATGGGGCACCATCTGTGTTTTTTGTCTACTTTTGCTTTATTCAGAAGCTGTTTCAAGTGATGTGGACTCCTTCACCTTCATTCTCCTTTTTGTCTGGGCTATGCCCCTCTACAATTTCCTGACCACCATATCCATGACCTGATACATCAAAAGTACCGCTCTGCACTGTCTCACTCTGTGATGTTCATCATTGTCTTTTTACTGCCTGCTTCTAACTTGTTATCTGCCTTGAAAGACGGGACCCTTTCAAGGACTTGCTGTGCTGATAAGCGTCATTGCATTTCTTTTCTTATCTCTTACCCACATAACAAACAACAAGATACAACTCAATTGTAATGAACATACTGTATATAGATACAAAGAAATCATGAAAATGTGAAAAAAATGTTTTGTTTAAATGCTGTTTACAAATAAAGGAACTTAAAATGCACATGTAAAAATACAGACGCTTTACTGCATTCAGGTCTCTAGCGACATTATTAGTTTTAAACAAGTAAATGACCCTGATAAAATCATTTAAAACTATTATGGCTTATATTTGGTACTCAATTATTGTGGATGAAAAGAATGAGGCATACCTGGAGAACTGTGTCCACACTACCATACCATACCATACCATATTTATTTGTTAAAAACACAGCATTACAACCGACCAAAGCGCTGTACAGTTAAAACAAACAGGACTAAAAACAAAATATTAAAGCAAACATTAAGAGAGAATTTGAACTAAAAACTAAAAACAGGTCAGAGGATCCAATAAAATAGAGAAAATAGCGAAAAACAAGTAGAAAATGAAACAAGTTAAGAATTAAAAGCCAATGTGAAGAAGTGCATTTTTAAGCGTAATTTGAATGTGGCAACTGAAGTGGCTTGCCTAACCACTAAGGGTAGGGAGTTCCAGAGCCTGGGTGCACCGATGGAGAAAGCCCTTTCACCACGAGCTTTGAAACGTGCCTTGGGAACGGTTAGAAGGAGCTGATCTGCGGATCTAAGTGCGCGAGGGGGATCGTATCAATGGAGCAAAACACTCATATAGGTGGGGGCTAGATCATTTAATGCCTTATAAGTTAAGAGGAGTATCTTAAAATCGATTCTGAATCTAACCAGCAGCCAATGTAAGGTTTTTAAAATTGGAGTAATATGTTGGCCTCTGCCACTCCCTGTTAGAAGCCTTGCAGCCGCATTTTGAACCAGTTGTAGTCTAGAAAGAGTGGCTTTGCTGATACCATAAAGGCAGGAATTAGAGTAATCAAGCCGGGACGTAATAAATGCATGGATTACTGATTGCAGGAGATGGTTAGACAGAATAGGCTTACGTTTGGCGATACGCCTGAGCTGGAAAAAACAGGATTTTACTGTGCTGTTGACTTGAGCATCCATTTTCAGGAATGAATCCATTTTGATTCCGAGATTAAAGACAGATGAAGTTACTGGAGTGGGAAGAGAGTCGAGGCCAAAAGATGGAATCTGTTTGTAGTCGGGACTAAAACCAATGACCTCGGTTTTTGAATCATTCAGGTGAAGGAAATTTACAGCCAGCCAATCCTTAATGTCAGATAGGCAGTCGAGGAGAGGTTTGGTGGAGTCAGTTGGCTTAAGGGAAAAATAAATTTGGCAGTCGTCAGCATATAGATGATATGAAATTGCATGTTTTCTAAAAATTGCACCTAAAGGCAGAATGTAGATTGAAAAAAGTAGTGGCCCTAAAATGGAACCCTGGGGGACCCCACATGGGAGTAGGACTGATTCAGATGAAAAATCGTCCAACATGACTCTAAGACACACTGTATCATATAGCCTCATGAGAGCTGTAAACATGGCATCATGGGTCACTAGCAACCCAAGGTATGAATAAATTGGTGTTTATTGTGTGCTTATAGGCTGTAACATTACATTTTTAGATAATGAACTTTTTTCTTGTTGTCATAGATTTTCCAGGTTTTATGTAGTCTATGACATGTAATGGTTCTTGGCTTGGCTCTCTTGTTCTCATCCTGTTCACATTTGTTTGGATTACTTACTACTACTGATGATTGAAATGATTCAAATGAAACTCAAAAAAAATTGCAATATACAGTATATTGTGTATCGATTTCAGTGAAATATGTGCCACAAGAAGAAAGGCATTTGGTTTTTGCCTGAAAGCATTTTCATGTATTAATTCTCCATGCATCTGCCTGTAATTTAGTATTTAAATAAAGACTTTTACTAAAGTAAAAAAAAAAAACAAAATCACCAGAAGTGTGCATATTCTCAACTAGGATAAAGAGATTGTCCGGAGGTTGGTAGCAGCAACTTTTCACGTGCTGAGATTTCCTTTTTTGAAAAACACAGTAATGTGCCCAATTGTGTGTTTAGTATATTTTCAAGTGGAAAATATGCAGAAAGTCACATTTTAAAAAAATACTACACTCCTTCAGCTTGATAATAAAAAGAAGCATAAACAGAACTGATTTTTACTACTGTGGCACGCGTTACATGCTTTATGCAACTGCAGGAAAAAAACACACATAACATGTAAGTGTGAATGAGGTTTTAAGGAGCAGTGAATATTGAAATCCCAGTTAACTCGTTAGTTAATATCATGTTTGGCAACTGAAAACTACCTACTAAACAAATTTTAGAGTGAGTTTCGAAAAAGTATATGAGAATCAAAAACTTGTCTGTTTCTCTTATCACTACTGACTGTTTGATTTACTTGCAAGCCTATGATCTATAAAATTCTGGTCTAATTTCGTAGCTTCCTCTTCTCTGCTCTTCCTTGGTTTTTGCATCAGTGACTCAATGGAAGCTTTTTTTGTGTTCTGAAACTCAAACTCCTTGTGTCAATGAATGAAACCGGCATGGAAGTGAACAATTTTTAGTCTGATTGTTGTTTAGATTCATTTAATTTAAATTGGATTTGTGGAGTTATCAGTTGTAATAAAGGTCTTTGCATGCTTTGTGGTAAGTTTTTATAACTCAATAAGTGTTTCCATGTTTTCTTTTCACTTGTAAGACCAGAGATAACCCTATGTGTCACCCTAACCAGGAATAATGAAGATTAAAATTCAAATTTATATGTGAAGGTTTAGTGTTAAACAAATATACATTGTAAATATTAACATAGTTTTGCATTTTTTTACTTACTATAATTGGAGTTCACTTATTTTGGTCAAGATGTTATAAGACAAGTCCAATAAATTAATGTTTTATTGTAAATGTATTTGAAGACAAGGAGAAAAACAGTGGTCAATAAACAGACAAAGGTCAGAGCCCAGAAGTATTTCAGTACCAAATGTTTAAATTAGTTACATATTTAAGGTTCAAGGTTCTTTTATTTGCCATTTGTGCATAAAACCAACAGTCAAAGCACATTGGAATTCTTGTGCAGAGCTCTGTCCAAGTCATAGTAAAACATTTAAAAAATTAAAAAAACAAAAAAAACAGTAAAACAAAATAATAAATAGAGTAATCCCTCCTCTATCGCGGGGGTTGCGTTCCAGACCCCCCGCAAAAGTTGAAAATCCGCGAAGTAGAAGCCATATGTTTATATGGTTATTTTTAATTTGTCATGCTTGGGTAACAGATTTGCACAGAAACACAGGAGGTTGTAGAGAGACAGGAGCTTTATTCAAACACTGCAAACAAACATTTGTCTCTTTTTCAAAAGTTAAACTGTTATAACAAGACAGAGATGACAGTTCCGTCTCACAATTAAAAGAATGCAAACATATCTTCCTCTTCAAAGGAGTGCGCGTCAGGAGCAGATAATGTCAGAGAGATAGAGAAAAAAAAGCAAACAATCAGAAATCAATAGGGCTGTTTGGCTTTTAAGTATGCGAAGCACCGCCGGACAACGCAGCTGCTAGGAAGGGAGCAATGTAAAGGTAGCCTTTCAGCATTTTTTTAGAGGAGAGTCCGTATCGTCTAGTGGTATGAACAGCCCACCCTGCTCACACCTCCTCCGTTAGGAGCACAGAATGTCAGAGAGAGAGACAGAGAAAAACAAACAATTAAAAATCAATACGTGCCGTTCGAGCTTTTAAGTATGCGAAGCACCATGCAGGAAGCATATCGCTTGACAAAACAGCCACATTTAAGCCCAGCAAGGAAGAGAGCAATGTGAAGGTAATCTTTCAGTGTTTTTTGAGGAGTGGTCGTATCTTCTAGGGGTGCGAACAGCCCCTGTGCTCACAATATATTTGAGGAGTTTTATTTAATACGTAATACATGCTCTGATTGGGTAGCTACTCAGCCATCTGCCAATAGCGTCCCTTGTATGAAATCAACTGGGCAAACCAACTGACGAAGCGTGTACCAGAAATTAAAAGACCCATTGTCCGCGAACCAGCAAAAAATCTGCAATATATATTTAAATATGCTTGCATATAAAATCCGCGATAGAGTGAAGCCGCGAAAGTCGAAGCGCGATATAGCGAGGGATTACTGTAATGTAGATATACCAGCACTATACAGAAAGGTGGTAATATCTACACAAAAAAAATACAATATATTGTAGGTATTGCCCAGTTAAAATATTGCACATTTTTCACTCGTCATTTACATGATAAGTGAAGTGAGGTAGCGTGAGGTTATTACACATATTCAATAATTTTGTTTTGCCATCAGTCTGACTGTGGCGGGGAAAAAGCTATTGAAAAATCTTGTTTTGTGGGAGGTGATGCTGTCTGCTCTGCTGTGTCTCAGATTGTACATACAGTTTTTGTGTCTGAGCAGAGAGTGAGCTGGATGGAGTGAGTCCCTGATAATTCCCTCTGCTGATTTTCCGACAACGATGTGCGTAGATAAAGTCCATGGAAGGAAGTTTTGTCCCTATGATCCTCTCCGCAGTTTTTATGACTCTTTGCAAAGCCTTTCTCTCTGCTTGTGTGGTGTTCCCATACCAGACAGTGATGCCTGTGGTGAGAATGCTCTCGATCAGTCCTCTGTAGGCCTATGTGAGAGGGCAATAGTTCAGGCCGGCTTTCCTGAGCAACCGAATAAAATATAGCCTTTGCTGGGCTGTTTTCACTGTGGCTGTGGTGTTAAGAGTCCAGCTCAGGTCTGATGTAACCTGCAATCCCAGGAATCTGTGGCTGTTGGCCCTCTCCACCTCAGTCCCTTTGATGATAAGAGGCTGTAGAGGGGGAGGATTCTTCCTGAAGTCCAATATTATTTCTTTGGTCTTATCTATGTTGAGAATGAGGTCATTCTCCTCTCCATAGACAAGAATGTTGTTTACCATGGTCCTGTACCCTGACTCGTCCCCCCCTTGATGAGCCCCAAGATGGTGGTATCATCAGCGTATTTAATGACGATGGTGTTGTCCTGAGTGGAGACACAGTCATAAGTGTACAGAGAGAAAAGTTTGGGGCTAAGGCAACAGCCCTGTGGGGATCCTGTGCTAACTGTGAGCTCAGCAGACACCCGTCCTCCCATTCTCACCACCTGTGGTCTGTCTGTCAAGAAGTCCAGGATCCAGTTGCAGGTGGGAGTTGGGACGCCGAGGTCTGTCAGCTTCTTGATCAGTTTTCCCATGCGGATAGTATTGAAAGCAGAACTGTAGTCCAGGAAAAGCATCCTGGCATACGTTCTGCTACTTTCCAGGTGTTGCAGAATGTGATGTAGGGCTATTGCTACCGTATCATCCACTGATCGACTGGGGCGGTAGGCAAACTGGAGGGGGTCAACAGTGTCCGGGACCATATGGTTGATGTGCGTGAGAACCAGTTTTTCTAGACATTTCATAGCGATTGGTGTGAGTGCCACTGGCCTGAAGTCATTTAGAGTAGATGTGTCCGATCTTTTGGGGACTGGTAAAATGGTGGAGGATTTAAAAATACGGGGGACTACTGCCTGGGATAATGACAGGTTGAAGATGTCAGCATACACACCAGCTAATTGGTCTCCACAGTCCCTCAAAACTCTGGGAAGAACTCCATCGGGTCCCACCGCCTTGTGGGAGTTCACCTTCTTCAGGGCTTTTAGGACCTGTGTGTGTGTCACCTGAAAGGCAGTGTCTGTGGGGTCACAGGGGGGCCTTTGAGGATGTGTCTGTATTCAGCCTGTCGAACCTGGCATAGAAGAAGTTTAGGCTGTCTGGAAGGGTGACATCTCGGAGATCTGTAGTTGTTGTGGTTCTCCTGTAGTTTGTGACAGATTGAATTCCCCGCCACATGCTATGCGCGTTGTGGTTAAGGTACTAGCCTTCAAGTTTTTGGGAGTGAGCTCTTTTTGCTGCTCTGATGGACTTCTGCAACTCATACCGGGATTTCTTATACTCCACTTGATCTTCTGACTTGAAGGCCTCCTGCCGCTTCCTGACTTTCTGTTTTATATCCCCATTAACCAAGGTTTTTGGTAGGGGAATACGCACGGTCCTGGGAGGGGCACATATGGATGTGCACCAGCTAATGTAGTCACCCACAGTCTCTGAATATTCATGAATATCGTTAGTGGCCTTTTTAAAAATGCTCCAGTCTGTGGCCTAAATATTCAAAAGCAAAGCCAAAAAAGTCCTACAGTAACTTTGGGTAAAAATCCCTTTCCATAATTATAGTAACTATGCTAAGGTTGTAGTTTTTTGCTAATAGATTCCAATTGCTATGATACAAACTGTAGCTCATTACAATCTTATATAGGTGAAGTGCGATAACTTCACAGGTGACTAATAACAGATTTGTCATAATTAAGAATATGGCAGCACCCATGAAAAATACACACCAAATGGCAGTGACAAAAAGACACCATCAAAATGATAAAAATAAAAAATATGAAAATCACAAATAACCATAATAACTTACTGAACATGCCATTGGAGCGTCTCAGTGCAAGCAAGGACAGTGGCTAAATTGGGAGAGCTTAGAGGACAGAAAGCCAACCTGGAGAGATCTTTGTGGATGAACAGGAATAAAATCAGGTTTTTGACATCAGCTGTGTACGATGAACTCCCTTTGCCATGAAACCTTGAAACTTGGGTGGGGAAGATCCCTCATGTGCTCTATGTGCAGAGGTGGCTTCTCTGTGCCATATTTTGTGCAAATGTAATATATTTAAGACAAGGCTATCAAACATGGAGGCACAATAAGTTGCTAAAGTGTGAAGTGGTAACAACAGAAAGTAAAAGAGTGGCCATTAATTTGTGGGTGCAAGAGAGAACCAATATACTGCAATAAATTTCAAGAAGAGGAGAGGAGTAGCCTATTAAGATGCAGTTCTGGTCAATAGAGAATTGCAAATAATCGTACATTGTTGATATACCTGGGAAATAAGTTAGTTGTCCCCAGGGTAATTATACATTCTAGTCTAAGACCATACATGGTTTTGCGGCCACAGCAGCAGAGTTCTGTATTTTTTATCAAATTAACAGTTTCATCTGAAGATTCAATACATGTGGCATATGAAAGAAAACTGAACTTTTGCAATGAGCTTGTAACAGATATTAGACAGCTAGGATGGAAAGTGCTGGTTAGACCAGATGAGGTCAGCTGTAGAGTTTCCTTGTGAGATCTATGACTAAGATCTGATGTGAAACTGCATTCTCCATAAGTGGTTATTAACAAACCCAACAGAGGCTGACATATGTGGCGGGGTATACAAGGAGATGGTTGTGACTATGCTGGGAAAACGGTCACCTGGGGGAGAGAATTAATGGCCAGGTGAGTTGTGTTGATTAACATAGTCTGTTAGTTGATGGGGATGGTTGTACACTCATGTCCGATAAGGGTATTTTCAAAGCCTTTTTAGTGTCATAGGCCTTCATTTTCGTGAAACGCCACATACTTCAGAAGGAAGCCTAACTGATAACCAATAAGAACCAATAGCTCGCAGACTTTTTATGTCAATGTACCAAAACATCTTCCAAGAGCAACTTCTCCCAACTGTTCAAGAACAGTTTGGCAATGAACAATGCCTTTTCCAGCATGATGGAGCACCGTGCCATAATGCAAAAGTAATAACTAAGTGGCTTGAAAAACAAAACATCGAAATTTTGGGTCCATGGCCAGGAAACTCCCCAGACCTTAATCCCATTGAGAACATGTGGTCAATCCTCAAGATGCAGGTAGACAAACAAAAACCCACAAATGCTGACAAACTCCAAGCATTGATTATGCAAGAATGCTGCCATCAGTCAGGATTTGACACAGAAGTTGATTGATAGCATGCCAGGGCAAATTGTAGAGGTCTTGAAAAAGAAGGGCCAACACTGCAAATATTGACTCATTGCATAAACTTAACATAATTGTCAATAAAAGCCTTTGAATCTTATCATATGCTTGTAATTATACTTCAGCATACCATAGAAACATCTTACAATAAGATCTAAAAACACTGAAGCAGCAAACTTTGTGAAAACCAATACTTGTGTAATTCTCAAAACTTGTGGCCACGACTGTTGTTGCTGTTGTAGAGAACAGGTGGCACCAAAGGCATATGAGTAGTGTAAATATGGTGGGTTGGAACAGTAGATTTGTTACGTGTAGTAACAGTCTCCACTATAATACTTCCTTAACCCTTAAACTGCCACATACTTAGGGGGTTAATGCACTCCTGGACACCAAATACTTTTTTGCTGCACGTTTTAAGGAAACATCACAATTCACTATGAAAAACTGAAATTTTAATGGAACACATTTTTTTCATGCAAAGAGCATCACAAGTACTGTAGCGCTTATCATTTCACACACTGCCAATTAACTGTAAAAACGATTAAAATACTACTGCAACAATCTATTTTTATATGTACAAGGTGCAACTGATGCCATTGATGAAATACAGTAAATCACTGAGGGACAGTGATGGTGATTCGCTAAGGGGCGGCAGTGGTCATGAGCTGGCTGCTAAATGAATGTACGGCACGGACTGATCAGCTCTAGCGTGCTGGCAAGTTGCACTGGGAACCGACTATAGCACATTTTCATACAAATTACATAGCTTAAAGTGCTAAAAAAGATGAAGAAAGAAACATTTATAAAAAATGAAAATATAAAAATAAGTTTAGGGAATACTAAGTCACAAAGAAAAAAGTAAGGTCCAATGGCGAGGAGGACAGAAAAAAACACAAAAAAAAATTCCAGTGGGCTGAAGAATAAAAACAAAATCTGCAAGGGTTCAGAGGCCACAAAACCACCCAGCCCCCATTAGGCATTCTACTTAACATAAATGATCTAAATCAGTCCTCATGGTTTACAGGCTTCACATGGAAGAATTAGATGATGATGGGCATGTGGACCTCTGGCCTTCAATCCATCAATGTAGGGACTGCATGGTGCTTTGATCAGGTGGTGGTAGCACAGATTGCCACCACAGAAAACCAGAAAAAGAACAGCAGAGAAAGTAGGGATTAGTACGGATTGCAGAGCTATGGTAAAAATGATAAATAAATACATATACAGAATTTCAGTTACACTAAAATGAAGCTATGTTAAAATAATGGGTTTTTAGCAGTTTTTTAAAAGTGCTCCACCATATTTATGGATTTCTATTGGTAAGCTGTTCCAGGTGCATAACAGCAGAAGGCCATCTCACCACTTCTTTTAAGTTTAGCTCTTGGAATTCTAAGCAGACACTCATTTGAAGATCTAAGATTACGATTTGGAGTGTAAGGTGAAAGGCATTCTGAAATATAGCAATATCTTACAGTCAATTCTATATGGTACAGGTAAACCAATGTAGTGACATCAAAACTGGAGAGATGTGCTCAGATTTTCTTTTCTGGCAGCTGCATTCTGCACTCGTTGCAATCGATTGATGGCTTTTTTAGGTAGTCCTGAGAGGAGTGCATTACAGTAATCAAGTTGACTAAAAACAAAAGCGGGAACTAAGTTTTCAACATCTTGCAAAGTTATAAGAGATCTAACATTTGCTATATTTCTTAAGTTAAAAAATGCTGTCCTAGTAATCTGATTAATATGTGATTTAAAATTTTTAATTTTAAAGGAAGGGTGTGGTGTAGGCATAGTGGCTGTCATGATTAATACCAGTAATTTTTGTGGGACCTGTTGTAGAAAGAACAGTTGATAAGTTACATCATATTCCTTTTCATTGTATAATGAGAAGAGATGACCAAGGGAAAATCATAACTTAGTAAACAGCTGCAATCAGTGTGCATCTGCAAAAGGAAAAAAAGGAAAAGAATATATGAATTCTGAAAAAATATATAAAAGAATGTTACAGACACAATATTTTGGCTGTGTGAGAATGGAAAGGAAAAACTGGTTTCATGCCTTCATGCATTGGAAAAGAAGATGACAACAAAGCCAAGGGAGATGAAAGCAGTGAGAAAGAGTGCATAAAGATGTGATTATGTTTGCATGATATCATCATAGCCATCTCAAATAAAACCACTTTGTTTTAAAATGTGAAAAGACTCATGTGTGAGAGATAACTTGATTCTTGAACATTTGGCTTTTCACCAGTCTAGTAACTATGAGTTTCAATTGCTCTTTTCTTTTGTTTCTCAGACCGATGCCTTTTTGAATATTCTCTTGCGTTCCTCCTAACCTGACTGCTGGCCTCTCACAACAACAAACTCTGGTGATTACTTTCAAGAGAGACATGTGTGAAAGAAAAAGACGAATAAATAAATAACAGCCAGACAAAGCTCTACCTGCCCCACTGTGCCCAATTATAAAGAATCAAGTTCTTCTTTAACATGTGGAATGTTGGCCTACTTGCACTTCATCCAAAAGGCTTTCTCAAGCACTACCCACATTTCTTTCTATACTACCTCCCTATCAGTCAAGCAGGTGGTAATGGTCCATTGATAGGCAATGGAAACAGCTTCTGAAAATCCAAGAACCATTCTACCAAAGCTGCCCAGAAAAGTGGCAAAGGCCTACAGTTGTGCCAGATATATTTACATATCTGACCCCGGTTTGCAATGAACACTGTTGGTGGCTCTGTTGCTGGTTGCCTTCCATAACATGAACCAGTTCCATGTGAGAATCCTATCATTTTGGGTAACTCTACTGGCCTTCAGCCCATGATTGATGATGTCTCTCTTATTTCAGTCCCCAAAGAATAATTACTAACCCAGAGAACCCTTTATTTACATATAGGATTTATAACTTTTTAACCACGTTGGTGCTTGAGGGGGCTCTCCACTCCACTCTGCTAGTGCAAACTCTCCTCTGTCCTGTTGCTGCCCGATGTCACTTCCTCCCCTGGCAACCTGTCACGTGAAGTACTGAAAAATAGCCAACCTGCAGTGTTTTCAAAGAAGAGATATGCAATCAGTGCATTGCAAATATTAGCTATTAAAAGCTTGTCATTGAGCTACTACGAGCAGTTTAGGAGATCACTAGTGTAACAGAAACAAAGACTTAATCATCCATAATCATTATTCTTTTTATGCAAGCTGTAAAGTTAGCAACAACATAAAAGATAACACTTGCATCTCTTTTACGACAAAATCAGAAAACATGGAAGCTTTGACCAATTGTGCATGGCTGTTTTTTAAATAAACTTTCATAGCTCCAACTGCTCTGGCACTGATTGTATATATCTAACCATTTTAGGACTCATTCAAATACAGATTTTGAGAATTCACAGAATGTCAAGATTCTGGAATAAATTTAATTGTGATACCTGTAGGGCCCATTTTCTTGTTTGCACACTGTGTCTCCTGATAGTTATCTTTTACATTGAGAGGTTGTGATGCAAAATCTATAATGCAGCCCTTTTTTGGCATTGTCATGTGGTCAGAATCAAACTTGACAAAAAGTGTGTGGGAGAGGGGTGTCTCAAGGTTAAAGCTGAGAAAAGTGCAAAATATTAGTTTTCACTTTTTTAATTTTTTTCTTACAATGAAGTGTTTATGGAGAACCAGTTAAATACAACTATAAAATAACTATAATAATAACTATTTATTATAATCATAATAAAACAAATAAAATAGTAATAAAAATATATATATTTTTTCCCACCTTCACCCTATTCCTTCAAGGTGTATGTTTATGGCAGGAGGATCAAGATGCCTGATCTGAATGAAGAGAAAAGAAACAGATCAAATATGACACAGGATCAGTTATCAACAAGGATGACCAGATATTTGGTGCTGTACTGAATGATGGCAGGTTTCCCAATAATCCTAGCTGAGCTCTGATCAGAGTGAGAAAAGATGCCTTTCAAGCATTAAAAGAAAGTGAATTTGGTGTTTTTGGAGCATGATTTGGCTGCAATTGTTCTAACTTGCTCTTTTCTTTAATTTTTTTGTATAAAATCTATCACCTTTTTATTAGTTCTTGGACTCGTTTTGGATTTTTTTGTTATACTCTAGTATCAGAGCTTACTGTGAGTTTATGAATTAGCAACTCTGTTTCAATTCTATGGAATTATTTAACCATTTTCAACACCTTTTTTGTTGTTTTATGATCACTGCAATTTGTGCTCCCGTCATTAGGAAGCTTCCTATGTTTTTAGGGGTGTGTCCTCAGAGGTCATAACCTTTGTCAATGATGCGAAAAGTTCACTTCCTATCTGTTTTGGCAGATTCCAAAATTTTTTTTCAAATTAAATTGTGTTCATGTAAGCTTTTTCTGGTCACAAGTTGTTCTAGCATTTTTGACTTTGCTTTCTTTTACGATTTTGGTTTAGTAATGGCTGACTGGCTTCCATGTTTACGAATCTGTTTGGCTTTTGAGTACACATTTTCTCCTGATTACTTTTTAAAAAGCTTTTGTTGTCTGGTAAGAAAAATATATGAGGCAATAAAGGTACATTCATAGAAAAGATAAAAGACATAACGGTAGCAACATTAGACTAAAGGCCAGCAACAGTGGGGCTTTCCCAAAATATTTAAAGGAAAGTAACACATACCCTAGTTTGTCACAGAAAACAGAAGGGGTCTGAGGTCAATCCCAGAGCGAATCATTTTCAACATGGTTAAATAAAGCCTGTGTACTAATGTAAATTGGATATTTTGAAGGCTGGGGTTCCTTGTTGAATTTGCAATATTTTGAAAACGGAGAGCCACGAAAGTAGAGGAGCTGTAGGGAGATCATTTTGCCAAATAGACTGAAAAGGCAGAGGATGATAGGAGACTTAATGTAATATTGTATTGAGGGAGGCTACTGGTTTTATGTGTAAGGACACTAGGGTATAAATAACAAATGATGCAAAGGGACTGGTGATAGTGCTATATTACTGGCTTAAATGTCTGACCTTAGTTGGAGGCAAAAAAAGAAAGAAGATGAAGGAATACTATAGATGAGCTTCAGAGACTAAAATGTGTGATGTGACACCAGTATCTTCAAAAATATCTCCAAGGATGGATGCTGGAAAAGTTATGGACTTGTCTCCAATACATAGAACTGATTTTCTGATATTCAATGTATAAGTTATTACTTCGTCAAGATACAGTGCCTAAGGTTTTAATTTTATTGAAGAAAATAGGAGATCTGATAAGCACCTGTGTGCAACCATTTTATTAGACTGCTAGGATCCCATGATACTCCTGCACTATGGGCAGCTATATATCCCCTAGCTCCTCACCTCACCTGGACAGGCCACTTATTTCCAAGAGAGATCAATAAGAGTTTTGGAGGGGCAGCAGCTGTTTGGCTGGGTGTTGAAGTTGGAGCCAAGTCTAAAGACAAAACTCTCAGTTTACCAGTTCATCTACATCCCTGTCCTCACCGTTGGTTATGAGCTGTAGGTAATAACCAAAAGAATGAGATTGTGAGTACAAGTGGCAGAAATGAGGTTTCTTCACAGGCCACTTGGCTGACATTCCTTGATAGGGTAAGGAGCTTAATGCTTTGGTTGAGACTCATAGTAGAGTCACTGCTCCGCCACACTGGGAGATGCCAGTTGAGATAATTTGAGCATGGCGTGAGCATGACCCCTGGACAACTTCCCCTCAAACTGCTCTGGGCATCAGTGGAGGCTCGTAGCTAAAATTAGTGGGGGTGCTGCTCCAGAAAATTTTTAGCCTTTGTTTTAAAATTGTGTAAAAGGAAACAAACATGTATAAAAAGAAAATTTATACAGAAACCGAAAAAAAAAAAAATGAATTAAATAAAATAGCTGGAAGCAGGATAATAATCTAATTCTACACTTTATCACATTCAAGAATAGGGTACACGGTTTTTAAGCACAACACACGCGGAGTAAAAAAACACTACCTTCCACCAGCACGCCAGGGTCGGCACTACGGGAGCGACAGTGCTCTTTCTCCCTCGCAGCCTCGCGTGCAGCTTCCTATGTGCGCATGCGCACAACAGCCAAACACCACACCGCTGCAGTTCCATACAAAGATTTTTGTATCTTTTTCATAAACTGAGGGATGGCTACTGACATTAAGCTTAAGGATTATATATTGTACAAGTATAAAGAAAGAATTAAAGAAAAAACGACTTATATTAAATGTTATTGGCAATATCAAGTGGAAATAGGGGGTGCTGGGCATGTCCCACTAGGTTCAGACCGTGTGGCAGACCCAGGACATGGTGGAGTGATTATCTCTCAGCTGGTTTGGGAACACCTGGGAATTCTCCAGGATGAGCTGTAGTTGGGGACAGAGAAGTCTGGGCTGACCTGCTTGGACCGCTGTCACTCACTATGAAATGCAGTTTTAGAAGATGAGATGAGATGAAATTAGATGAGGTGAGGCAGCCAAGAGGGAAGGCAATGACAGCGGGAGGGCCAGGTTGAAACCAGCCATAGAACAAATGAACAACGATAAATTTTAAAATTTCATATTCTAGTTATTTTTTGTTCCATAAAAACACAGAAATAATAATTTAACATTAGACCAGAGGTTAACTGGACAAGGAAGGGACAATAGAGCACTGATTTAGTTAAGATGAAGAACAATATTTATTTTAAGAACAGACAATCTTGGATCGAAACAATAACACAAAGAAGGACCAATGAGTGATGGATTCTTTAAAACTTTTCAATACACACATATGATTAATTGTAATTTTTAGTACAGACCCAAGTTCAGATTTTTTTGCTAAGATTTCATTAGCAAAAAGTGGAATTTGTTTGGGAGAAACCATGAATACAAACTGAGTTGACTAATTTATGGGTGTAATTTATGACCCTTTGCTAAGGGTCTCTACAGTAAGGTTAAACAGTTGTTATTGTTCTTAAATAGGAAAATTATTTACAAAAGTAGTCAAGTAAAGGAGACGAAGCACCAGGTACAACTGATGAGCAAAATAGCAGGTAGGAAAGCATTGAAGAATAACATTTCTACTGATTTTACACTTGCCCAAAATATTATCAATCTGTTTGCAACATTCAAGATCAACAAGATCAGTAATTTTTATTACAAAATCCAATCTTTTTCAATAAAAAAAAATAAACTAAGAAGAGTCAAAAATGAACAATAAACCTACAATAAAGATATCTGAACTCTTAGCAAGGGGAGTTCCAAGTAGAGGCCAATAGAAATGCTAGGAAGCAAACGCTTTGGTCATTAAACGCCAATGTCCAAGACTGACTTTTTAAAGTCTGCAGCCCCTTCCTCATGTGACTGCTCCATATCAAATATATTTATGTGACAGCCCCGAAGAGGATGGGCCTGGGATAAAAGGTAGGTGAAACAAAGAATTGGGACAGAACTGCAGCCTATAACGGACAACCCCTTGCTAAGGCTTCTTTTCATTTTCAGGCAGAAAACTGCACAAATTTAACCAAAAAAGAATTTATATGGCAATACTTCAAGAATGTTTCGAAGTTTCTAAAATTTTGGACTGATAAGATGAACGTCTATTATTGTAATATTTGTGTTTTAAATAAATTATTTGTGGAATAAAAAATGTTGAAATTAAAGAATATTTAAAAAATTGCAGAATAACTGCATAAATCACCTATCAATATACCATTGATTGGTTTCAAAAGGTGCTAATGAAAGTGTAATTAAATATATTCAAAATCTTTTTTGAAATAAATTTTTGCTTCTTAGGTTGTGATTTGTACTGATTTAGAGTCTGTACTTAAAAAAATGATTACAACATAATTTAAGATGTCTGTCTTTTTGACACCATCTTGTTTTTTGTTGGTGCCATGATTTTGTGGTGCAGGTGTTATGACTTTGATATTCTAATCGGGTTGGAGGTTATGGCTTGTGACATCAACAGCACAACAGAATAAAAGGTCACCACCTTGCAATCCCGAGTGATTTGAAATTTGGATATAAATGTTTTTTGTATGTTATGTTATAGTTTACAGACTTCTTGTTGTACTTTCTCAATAATGCTTTCAAACAGCGCTACATGAATAAGTTCCCCATAGCCTAGGCGGATATTGCTAGGAGAAAAAAGATGAAACCCATAATTTAAAAGGAAGCTGTAAGATGCTGGCAGAGAATTGCAAATGATTTTTCTGTTCTTTGTTACCACACTTTTACTGATTGGATTACAATTACCAATACCTTGAATATAACAGTTTACTCTGGATTTGTGTTCTGAGCCTGTAGTTGTCCACGGGCCGCACCCCAATCATTTGCAAACTGTAAAAAATCAATATCTTCACAGTAGGACCACCTCTACATTTCTTTCAGGAGACTGTTCAATGGGGACATTTAATTCTCTGCCATTATTTGCATGGACTGTGTCCATGAGTGTTTACCATTTATCGTTCATTGTATATCGTCTTGTGGACTTTTTTGTATGTGTTTAATCTACTAGTTAATTATGTCTGGGTTAATTCTGGTGGGTTTCTGTGTGAGCTTTATTTTCACTTGTATTCTTTTTGTCACTCATTTAATACATTCTTTTCCATTTATTTAATTTAACTACTGCATTACTTGCCTCTTTGGGTGAGTGTTTGCAGGCTGAGTCAGGCTTGGATGTCATCCTGGTATCTCCTAAAGAAAACAAATAAATCACCATTTTCAAACAATGAGACTCTGAGTACCTCATAGCTGCTACTGCTTTTTGGCCACTGAATTAGGCTTTTGCAAAAGATAAGGCTGACTTTTTTGGTTCTGAACTTTGCTTAGTTTCTGACTTGTGTTTCATCTCCTGATCCTTATTTAAAAATCTCTCTGCTTTTTTCCTAAGGCATAACAAGTCCCTATAGCTTGGATGGCTTCATGGTCAGTGACACCAATGCTCTACTTGTAACAACTCTTAGTTGTGCTACATTCTTCCTTGCCCTCTATGACAAAAGAGCTATCTGTATCATGGCACCAATGTAACCTGCTCCTACCTTTGATCAATGTGAGAACATCTCCCTTCAGGGTGCTTATCTGAACATTTGCTCTCTAAGCCCTTCCTGTCAAGTACAGTAGAAGGCAGTTGTGGTGTAGTTTTGAAAGAAAACTGTTTATCAGCTGTATCTATCTCTCCATCCCATTTGTATTTTATACCATTTGAAAACGTAAGCAATAAAAAGGAAAAGTGAAACAGACAAGAGAAAATAACCTTCATATATCTGTCCGGTTGTTGCTTCCTGTTTTAATATTTTGCACAGTCCACTTTACTCTTTAACCAACTGGCTGACTGGTGACTATCAATGGTTCCAATGTTAGCAACTGTGAGACATTCAAAAAACAGAAATCATCTCTAATGCTATATCCTACCTTTTTGTCTGGGAAACATTTCCATTCTTTATGACCCTAATGAGGAAAAACTGAAGTTTTAAGTTAATGCCCTATTTACTTAACAACAAAACACATTTCTGAAATAAACGTAACATTGATATTAACAGATACCCCATAAGAAGATGGAACAGTTGCCACACAACTACTCCTTTCTGGGTTACTGTCTTTGTGGATTCAGCACATTGACCTTTGCTCCATGACAGTTTCCTCTGACTTTCCTCATTTAACTTAAAAAGAAATCCATGACAGATTACTTGGTGACTCTAAACTGATCACAGATAAAGATGTGTTAATGTAAGGCCTCATTCACATTTCTATGTTTTATAAAAACTAGGCGGCTCTGCCCCCTGCTCGCCAACCCCTGTGTTTGGTTTACCGGATATACAATACAATTTATTTTTTGTATAGCCCAAAATCACACAAGAAGTGCCGCAATGGGCTTTAACAGGCCCTGCCTCTTGACAGCCCCCCAACCTTGACCCTCTAAGAAGACCAGAAAAAAACTCCCAAAAAAAACCCTTGTAGGGAAAAAATGGAAGGAACCTTGGGAAAGGCAGTTCAAAGAGAGACCCCTTTCCAGGTAGGGTGGGTGTGCAGTGGGTGTCAAAAAGAAGGGGGTCAATACAATACAGGACAATACATAGAACAGAATACATCCTCAATACAGTATAAAAATAAAAATTCTAGAAGTACGGAGTAGAATTTCACATTAGATGATATCACATAATATGATTTGGATTTGTTTTAAGTCCTGGAGACCTCATTCATCAAGCTGCCTCCCCCATTTTGCCATTCCACATCTGAAATAGCGCTAATCCGATTAAAGGACCCCTATTCCCATGTCCCCATTCATCAGGGATGACTTTACCTTAGGCAGGCAATCTACAATTTAAAGAGATTGTTATTTTCTTGTGAATTGTTACATATTTTCACTTTTACTTTAAAAACTTTTGTAAAAACAATACTTGTTTCTTTATTTCCTGCCCCGCGCGAGGTTACATCTCTTTCTTCCCAGACGTATAATGCTGCTCGTGTTGTGAAGGGTGTTGTGGCTGAAGGTACACTAAGGATATGCCCTTGGATCATTTGCTGTCTTTTTGCTGCTTGCTAGCTGCCTCTTCTGCCTGTCGCATGTCATTGTTTTAAGAGCTCGGAGCACATGATGCTTGCCTGCCAAAAACAATCCAACAACTGCTAGCTTAGAGGTCTGTTGACTTGTTTTAAATTATGGCTCACTGCCTGGTCTCGCGTGACATTGTAAAAGCAATACCTGTCTTTTATTACTGGCCCCAGGCGTGGTTGAATTCTTTCTTGCAGGATGTATAACGCTGCTCACGTTCGTTTGGGGTAGCTGCTGTCGCGCTGCCCTTCGATCTTTTTAAAGCCTGTACAGCCGCTGTCCTTTTTGCTATGGCCCTGGGACAATCTCTTGGCACCAAATTTCATGTTTACGGTCCCCGCAAGACGCACCGTGGCAAGTCTCCTTGGTCTCGGGGGTCTTTAAAATGTTTTTCAAGATTATCACGTATCATAGCCTTGCATTTGCTTTCCATTCCAGGATTTTCTTTTATATATAGAGAGATGTGACACGCAATGTATTTATAATGTGAAAAAGTGTGCGAAAATGCACCATCATATACATTAATGAATTTTATCCACAGGAAGATGCACAACTTGGGCAGCCCACTTCTTGCTGTTTGCTAGCAATTACCCTTTCTTGTTCCAAATTCCTACAGATGAGTTTAATTAAGCACATGCATGGTTCCAATGTCACATGTTCTGAGTGTGGTAGTGTTATACATGAATGTGTATTTCTGTATTTTTGTTTTTTTGAGTGATTGTGTGTCATATTTTTATGTATGTTATTTTTATTACTGTATTGTCTCTCTATATTTAATTTTTGTTCATGCTCTTTGATAGTGGAGCCTTAAAAGACAGGACACACCCTGGCATCACCACTCCTGTGCCCTTTCTTTGGCCATACAATTAAGCTGGAGAATTGTTTGTGCAAAACTAGGAGATGTGTGATCAAACAGAAAAAAGGTCAAAGCTGAGATTTCACCTCAAACTGCAACGAACTGAGACAAAAATCATGGTCAAAAAGTTGAAGCAAAAGTTGAGTAGTGAATAACAATAATGAGAAAGAAATTTTACAAAAATTTTTAATGGATTAGAAATCCACAGATCAGATAAGAAAGTGCATGTCTGAACCCATTGCATCAATTATGAACCTCCAAGGCCATGACATGTCCAAGGTGATGGACAGGTTGACAGACAAGATTAGACAGGAGTCCCCGTGGACTATGATGTTTGCTGATGACATTGTGATCTGTAGCGATAGTAGGGAGCAGGTTGAGGAGACCCTGGAGAGATGGAGATATGCTCTAGAGAGGAGAAGAATGAAGGTCAGTAGGAACAAGACAGAATACATGTGTGTAAATGAGAGGGAGGTCAGTAGAATGGTGAGAATGCAGGGAGTAGAGTTGGTGAAGGTGAATGAGTTTAAATACTTGTAACGAGTAACGGGGATTGTGAAAGAGATATGAAAAAGAGAGTGGAGGTAGGGTGGAATGGATGGAGAAGAGTGTCAGGAGTACTTTGTGACAGATGGGTATCAGCAAGAGTGAAAGGGAAGGTCTACAGGACGGTAGTGAGACCAGCTATGTTATATGGGTTGGAGACGGTGGCACTGACCAGAAAGCAGGAGACCAAGCTGGAGGTAGCAGAGTTAAGGATGTGAAGATTTGCACTGGGTGTGACAAGGATGGATAGAATTAGAAATGAGTACATTAGAGGGTCAGCTCAAGTTGGACGGTTGGGAGACTAAGTCAGAGAGGCTAGATTCCATTGGTTTGGACATGTGCAGAGGAGAGATGCTGAGTATATTGGGAAAAGGATGTTAAGGATAGAGCTGCCAGGGAAGAGGAAAAGAGGAAGACCTAAGAGAAGGTTTATGGATGTGGTGAGAGAGGACATGCAGGTGATGGGTGTGACAGAGCAAGATGTAGAGGACAGGAAGATATGGAAGAGGATGATCCACTGTGGCAACCACTAATGGGAGCAGCCGAAAGAAGAAGAAGACAGTACAGAGTGTGAACCCAGCAACAGGCACAACAATAGTGAAGACCGTGGCAATTTAAAATATTTGACAAAATGTTATAAAAAATTTACACAACTATTTACAGAATCAAAAAATAAATACCAGAAATGGTCTCTCAGCTTCACAAAACTCACAAAAGAACAAAAGAAATTTAACAAATGAGAGGAGACCATTCAGACCTTCAAGCTGTCCTAATATTTCATCCAGACATGTCTTAAATGTTGTTAAGATTTCTGCTTCAACTACATATCTTGGTAGTCTAGACTCCATGTTTTATGTTTATAGAGTCCTCCGTGACACTCTTTTCAATTTTTATCTTTTTTATTATATAGACTTTCCTAGAATGCCTTAAAGCCCATTCTCTTGCCACAATGTCAGGTAGAAAGAGTTATGCTTTAATTATGATGTATTATAGGTAATATGCACAAGATATTAAACAAAGTACAGACATGAATGTTTGGAAACCATATCATACAACCTAACTATGCTAGATGAGTAGTTTCAGGTGTACATAAACTTGCAGTTACATTCAGTTCTTTCTGGTCAGATCCCTTAGTTCACCATCTGGTCTGCTGCCTTCAGGATGGAAAATGGCAAGAGAGCATGCCTTAGCAGGTTCCTCTAATTGTCTCTCTGCAGCTCCTGACACATCTCCTGGACACTTCATTGCCACGAGTTCATACAGAACCCCCTGCCCAGTTCAACTGTTTTGTAGTGTAGGTGTGTATCATTCACTAATGAAACAGCTCAGACCAACTCAACCACCCTCCAAGTCCAGCTTTTTCAGAAGTAACAAGCAAACGTTAAAGAAAGGAAACAATTAACACTAGAATTACCAGAGTCTACGAAAAAACTCGTAGATCCGGCCCACCTTAAAACCATTCGCAGCTCTCTTTTGTCTTCTAAATGTGCCAATTAAGACGAGCCAGCAAGCAGCCGGCTATTCCATCCCCCACCGTCGCAGAGCGTTCATTAAGTTTTCCCAGCTCATGCCTTGTTTGATTATCTGGGAGTGACTGAACTGCTAGAGTTTTAGTGTGGAAATAATAAATCGCTATTTGGAACACACGCATTTCATGTGTGTTGCGTTTTTGCAGTAATCTGTGTAAACACATTTTTAAAACAGAAACGTTTTTTATATTCTAGTAACAAATGACAAAATGTAGGCATAAACTATATAATGTATGAAGCCTGAAGTCCAAATATCAAAGAAACACTTTCACAAAAGGTACAAAAAAAAAAAAGCCGCCGCCAAAAAAAGCTGCCTTAGTGTGGGACATTGACACCTATTTACTATGATTGCTGCTTTGGCGCAACAGTATCAGTTGCTGACTGGCAATCAGAAGATCATGAGTTTGATCCTGCATGACTCCCTTATGAGAAGTGTTCTTATTTTTACTATTTTAGAATAAAAAGATACATTTGATTTCAGTCTGTAACAGCCGGTGTAATTTATGATATTTGCAAAGGTTAGCTTTTTTTTTTTTATTCACTTTTCATTGTCTCAGTCGTGTGCAGGATCCTTCCCTACCACATGTAAAAGTATAATAAAACAAGTGCACTTTTATTCAAGAATATAACCGAAGAAAAAAGAAAGCAAGTTACAGTAGACGGTTGATATGACAGCTTGCGAGGTGCAATGCTAAGAACTGCTGATTTCCATTCCGTGCTATATAACTGTTAACTGTTAACATTTGAATCTGATGATTGCATATAGCGCTGTCTTATTCAGTGTGCGCAAGAACATGCAGGTGGCCAGTTGCTGCGTGCTACAACGCACATTTTAAAAAAGAAAGAGACAAATATATGTGAAGAAATCATTTTATGACGCGAATAGTACCAATCAGAAAACATCGTCGAAGTAATGCAATATTATTTGAAAACGAACAGTGTCAGGTTGGGTATGAAGTTATACTGGCACTGTTTGAGTCAGATCAGAAGCTGAATAAGCTGAACAAGCTCCTGTTCTGACTCTAAGTAAAAAGCATGAATTAATTAACAGAAATAACCGCGATCGACATTGTAAACTTAACGATTTACAGTGCATACCAATTTATAAATTTTATGTCTGTTTTCAGTAGTAAGCTGCTCTTTTGGGGGGGGGGGGGGGGGGGGGGGTGGTTAGAGCGTGTGAGCTTATTCAGTGCTGAAAACGGCAAATATAGGAGTGAGTGAGATCAAACCGGGAAATCTTGATCACACTTGGTTTGCGTCTGTACTTGCGCTATTTCTTAGAGTCAGATCGGGGGTGGGGATGCTAGAGCGCGTGAGCTTATTCAGTTCTGCTGGATCAACGCATATGTTGATCTTTTTTCTTTCAGTAATAGCTCCAACATAAATCCACACCCGATCTGACGCTGTTCGTTTTCAAATAATATTGCATTAGTGCGATGATGTTTTCACATATATTGTCTCTTTCTTTCAGGTGTGTAATAGGAACCACAGCATAGAGAGAAGCGTGTACATTGTAACAGGTACACACGTTGTAAATGTAGGAAAGACTATCCTTGCGTGTGTGTGAACAGTTAACATTTGAATCTGATTATTGCATATAACGCTGAACTTACTGCTCTGTACTATTCTATCCTCTGCATGTCCTGGAGTATACAAAAGAAACAGCATACAGCAACATGTGGGGACTGGCAAGATCGGGAAAAAAAAAAACGCATTCACTGATTACAAAACGCAAGATGTTATGTGAATGAATATGAATAATATGAATAATGTTGCATCCGTGCCACAAAGTTTTCCGAAATGTACTATACAGGTCATAAAACGAATAATTCCAAATATCATATATACCTACGTCTGTGTTTTTTTGTTGTTTTGACATCATTCACCATAAGGTGCACTCTAGTTCAGCATGAGCAGGAACACTCAATAAAACCGAATAAAAAAATCAAGTGACGGTGAGATACGAAGAAGGCAGATTCGCCAGCGTTTGTGTGTCAGCTTTTATCCCTCCAGATGAGAGAATGTCCAGTTCCATTGTCTCAAAACACCACTCACATCTCCAGTTATTCCGTTTCAAATAAAAAATAACAGCGTCAGATCCCTGGTGGTGGGGGGTAGTATGTATCTTGATCGTGATTTAGAGAGAATAAAAGTAAAAAAAAAACGGTAACTTTTACAAGTCCTATAAATGCACACCGTGTGTTACAGACGCAAACCAAATGTATGTGTGTACTGTATAATATTAACAAAAAGAGGAGCTCACTACTGAAAACGGCAAATATAGGAGTGAGTGGGGATCGAAACGGGGACTCTCAATTACAAGTCAGCAAATCTTACCGCTACGCCACGGAAGCTATTGTATCAGTCTTGAACCTTTTGTGGAAGTGTTTTTACTTGATCTTTGGACTTCAGGCTTCATACATTATATAGTTTATGCCTACATTTTGTCATTTACTACTAAAATATGAAAAACGTTTCTGTTTTAAAATGTGTTTACACAGATTGCTGTAGAAATGGAACACACATGAACTGTGTGTGTTCCAAATAGCGATCTATTATTTCCACACTAAAACTCTAGCAGTTCAGTCACTCACAGATAATGAAACAAGGCAAGAGCTGGGAAAACTTAGTGAACGCTCTGCGACAGTGGGGGATGGAATAGCCGGCTGCTTGCTGGCTCATCTTAATTGGCATATTTAGAAGACAAAAGAGAGCTGCAAATGGTTTTAAGATGGGCCGGATCTACGAGTTTTTTCGTAGACTCTGGTAATTCTAGTGTTAAATCATAAAAACTGGTCCAGATGTTGTTTTTCTTATCAAGGAAACTCTGGGGGTAGTAGAAACTGATACGTCCAGCTTCCTTGCATTTTGCAACTAGACAATTGTTAGACATTAATGAAAACACGTTAACCTACATGCTGGATATTCTTTTCCAGTATGCTTCCCTAACTCTTTAAGTAAAGAAGTGCTTCCTAGTTTCAGTCCTTAATTTCCAATGGTGTCCTCAAGTGCATAATTCATTTACAAGCTGAAAAAATTTTGCTGAATCTAATTAACTAGGGGGCTCCGCCCCCTGCTCGCTTCGCTCGCCAACCCCTGGTGTTGGGAATGACAAAGAGCGTGATGTATGAATGAGATATAGAATAGTGTGACGGTGTAGATGATGCAAATAGAAAGCAAACAATAAAGTGTGTGGCACAGTGTAAAGGTTTATTTGAAAATTTCTTTGTACACGCCGTTTAAGTATAAAAGGTAATTCCAGCTCAGAACTTGTAAGGTCATTTAAGATGGTTATTGTTGTGATCAGAGTCAAGTTTGTCAGAGCTTAGAAAGAGTTGTGTCTTTCCAGGAAGTAATGGAATGACTTGGGTATTTATGTTTTCCACATTAATATTTTTTTGGACATAATATAGTGCGTTGTGTTAAAAGGGGCATTTGGTCTAATGAGATTGCTGTTCCAAATCTCTCTGTAACTAAGTCCTCGCAGATAAAGGCTTGAGGAATTGTAATAATATGTGGCTGAAGTCCATCTGTATTGGTGAGTGTACCATCTCTCAGTTGTAATAAGCAATTCTTATGATCTGGTTCTGGACATCGTATCTTTTTTACTTACTGTATCTTTTTAAAGCAATGCCAATTGTCTGCGTATTTTAAGGTGCACTGAACAATAGCTGAGTGCATGGCATCTGGAAGAATAGCTAATCACTGTCTAAAATCTCCTCCTCATAAAAGTACCTTTCCTCCAAATCGAATATTATTATTCATAAACATTTGTTCATGCCATTGAACATTCATCAATAAACAACATTTTTTCAAGACGGATGTCACGTGCAGTGCCCACCGTTAATGTTCATAGTGGATTCCGATTTGTAGGATCTAATGTAGTTGATAAAGATTTCACTTTCAGGTACATCGTCAGTTATAAGCTTCTGTAGATATTCAGTATATGAATGTAAAGAAGGCAGTCTAATTTGACCCTTTTGACAACAACGTGTAAATGTATAACTTGTATTGCCAGTTGTTTCTTCAGGGAAGTGAACTGAATGACAATGATTGCAAATGACATTCATTAATCCGAATGAATTTTCCTGGTGTATGTTTTGCTTGTGCCGTTTGAGAGGCGCGTTGTTGCATGTGTAGTATTTGGGACGTGTTGTTTTGGAGCTGTAATCGATTTGCCTGTGCTGTGTGAGAAGCCCGTTGTAGCCTTCGCTGTCTGAGACGGGAGGTGTTTCGTTTTGAATCCGTGCCTGTTGCAATGCAGCACTTTGATTGATAGTTTGCGTCATGTGGATCTAGGATGTAGATTTGTGCATATTAAATGAACTATTGTAGGATGTAATGCAGTTCATAAAGTTTTTACTTTTAGGTACATCGTTAGTTAGAAGCTTAGTTGAGCTTTGCGTTTTTGGAGTCGAGTCATTTTTTTCTTTTAGAAATATGGATAAGTAATAAGGAGTATTGCACTCACTGTTAATATGGAGCCTTTTCTGCGGTTGAACGGTTAATAGTGCCTTATTGTAATGAGATCCACCTATGCTGCATAGCCGTCTATTTTGTTGTTTCTTTCGTGTTCGTGTGTTTGTTCCTGTTATCCTTTCCTTTTCGTTTTGTACCCGTGACCGAGTATTCATGACTTGTTTCTTTCTCAGCATGTGAAATATGGATAAGTAATAAGGAGGATCGCAGTCACTGTTAATATGTTTCCTTTTCTGCAGTTGAACGGTTAATAGTGCTTTATTGTAAGGAGATCCACCAATGCTGACACCTATGCTGTCTAGTGTGAAGGTGTTGATGTTCACTTTAGAATATGTGGCTTTGGGTGTCACTTCTTATGGATGTGTGTGTCTGTGTTTGGGTTGAGGATTGTTGTCGCGCGAGCGTCTTCTTTCTTTTTGTGTTCCTGTGTCTTGTTGAATCCCCCTGTTTGTGTGTGTCCCGTCCCTTGCTTGTAGGGTCTGTGGGGTGGTTTTGTGTTCTTTTTTTTGTGTTCCATGGGCTTGTTGAATCCCCCTCTTGGTGTGTGTCCCGTCCGGTGCCTGTGGGGGAGGGGGGTGCCTTGCTGTTGTGCGCGAGCCTCTTTTTTTTTTTTTTGGGTCTAGTCTCATGTGCAATGTGTTTCGTGCTTTGCCTGCGTTTCCTCATTTCTCCATTTTTTCCTGTGCTCACTCCTTTTTTCTGTGGTCTTGTCCACCTCTCGCGGCCCCTCATCCGCCTCTCTCGCCCTCTTTTGTCCGCCTTTCTCGGCTCCTCAGCTGACTCTCGCGGACTCTTTTTGCGCCTGCGCAGTACGTCTTTTTGCAGCTACGGCCCATTGCCGGATGTGCCTGCGTCCATCATCCGGTTTAGCATTCTCGGTTAGTAATATGGATCAGTACCTTTAAGAATTCTGAAAACTTGAATTAGATCCCCATACAGCCTCCTTTGCTCGCGACTAAACAGGTTTAATTCTCTCTGTCTGTCAGAGTAAAACATGTCTTTAAGTCCAGGATGCACCTGGTTGGTCTCCACTGCACAGTGTCAAGTGCTACATTGCCTTTCTTGTAGTATGGTGACCAGATTATACTTGAATAATATTAAACAAAAAGTTAATATACAACATAAACTAACACTGAGAAAGCTCAGGAGTTGGAGATTATTTTTTACTATGGTGTTATTTTCTGTGTGGAATTACTGGTGTTTGTTCTTTTCCAGGAAATCATATCATTTAAAGATTCTGACTTTGGGACTTGTTTGTTTAGCATTGCCATTTTAGGCAACACCTTATGTCGCTGTTTGCTCTTCTGGGCATATTTTCTGCATTTTGCTATTCTTGTAACTACATTTTTAATTTATAATAATTCCTCATCGACTCTTTTTATACAATGGTTTATGGTCATTACTTCTCTTCTGAGGAATTTGTGATCATTCACAACCTCACAAACCTGTATATGTTTGTTTATGAGGGTTAAATCCCTTTTGGGCCTGCGCATCCTGAGACAGGCCACTAGTGTTGAGATTAAGCCCATTGGGTTGAGGACCCTTCTAGGCAGGCAGAGGAGGCCTAGCCTGGCCAGTGAATCCTTTTGGAGGCCTCACACCTCTTTCACTACATGTGAGACTCCATTTCATGACAAATTCATTTTAAAGGACAGGGGCAGAAGATGAAACAAAGTCAAAAATGCAGAAACAATTTGTAATCAGAAAATCTAACAATCAAAATTTCAAAGACAATAACAAAGTCCTAATTTGAGGTCAAGAAGATACTAAATAAAGTCTAAAACCAGGAAGTTAAACAAACAAAGTGCAGGAGAAATGCTTTGAGTATTCACAGTCTTGAGCTTCTAGAAGGTGCATGATGCTGATTTTTTATACCTTTGACCAAGTGATGTCATGCACCACACTCTTCCTGTTGACTTTACATTGCAATGACATAGTAACAACAAACAAATTATTACAAAATGGTAGTACCTTTCATAAAAATAATGGCATTGTAGGAGAACGCTATTCATTTTTAACACTTGTAAAAATAACTCAGACTGAAATAGAAACATTAATTAATTAATATTAATTCCTTAGGCTTTGAAACCCTAGTTCAAAAGCATTTTTTTGTCAAAGGAAAACCCAGAAAAAATTAAATAGAGCCGCTGATCATAACACCGTGGAGGAATATACCTAAATATTATATCAGTATCTGATGCATATTTTGGATTATAATTATCATCATAATTGGCAAAGTTGGCATCGTATTACCAGAACATAAAATTTTCACATTTGACAAGAATTGTCACCATTGTTTTTTTTTTTTTTAAACTAGTGTGACAGATAGGGGGCACTATCGCTCCCTTGAACCCTCAGACACCATGCACAGACACCAGGCAAAAGTCCAAATATAATTTTTATTCGAACTATACAGTGCACAAAGCACCCTGCTCTCCACAATACTCATACAATAATCACTATAATCAATAATCAAACAATCCTCCACTCTCCCAGACGTGTTGCCACCCTTCCACCCAGCTCAATTCGTCTGTCTGGGATTTCCCACAGTCCTTTATAGTCCTCGACCCGGACATGCTTCTGAGCCCTCAGTCCATGTAATTATCCAGCACTTCCGGGTCAGGTAAAAACTTCTCTTTTTCTTCAGCCCGGAAGTATATCATTTCTTCCGTCCCCATGACTTGGACATACTTCCGGGCTATAGGGAAAATATAAATCCCTGGGCCTCCCTGCAGCGACTCTTGGCGGCCCCCATGGTATCCAGCAGGGCTGTGCCTTAAAACTCCAATGTCCATGAGGCCCAGCTGGAATTCGGGGCACCTCCATGTTGTAGGGAGGGCTCCATCTGGCGGCCTGGGGGATATTGGCCGGGATGAACAGCCGGCCATATCCCACACTAGATAACGTTAAACACAAAATGATAGAAATTAGCACATGAAAACACATGAACTTAGAGGCCTTAATGCACATTAAAATGCATATCAACACACAAATAACACATTAAAAGTGCACCTGTGTTAATGTGCATCTCTGCATATACACAGGTGTGAGTCAGGCCTAAGTGTGAGTGTTTCCTGTATCCTGAATGAGGATGCTTCCTGCTTTTTGCTCAATGTTTCAAAGAGAGTTTCCAACTCCCCATGACCCTTAATTGGATAAAGGAGGGTTGACAGTGTTGTATTATGTTAAATTGTCCCCGTACGACTGAGAGTAGTCATATGTGTTTGTGTGCCTTATGATGGACTGGTATCTCATCTACAGATAGTTCTTGCTTGGTACCCAATACTTCTGGCATAAGCTTTGGCTCCCTGTGGCCCTGTGGGTTCAGTAAATATATGGATGAATTATCCATACATCCAGCACATCAATGCTAATAACAGTCATCCAGTTTTTTTTACTTCCATCTACTTAATCTCAGCTAGTAGAAATTTGTACTCTTTGCAGATGATACAAGCGACAGCTTGCGTCGCCTGTCATTACAGTTGCCTTGATATTCACTAACAGGTTTTCGCAGTCTGTCATGTTCATTTTTCACTTTCATTGCATCTTCTCGTAACTTCAATAGTAATAAGGCATTTTAAAGCAAAACAGGTTTGATATAGTCAGGCATTTGTTTTTGCTTGTGTGTTATGAGCAGCTTAGTCACATTCAAGCAGACAAGTGACTATACAAGCATAAAGAAAAGAAAAATAGCAATGGCAGTTCAAATAACATCTGTTATACTTGTACACAAAGCTGAAAAAATTGTATTACTCTGCTAAGTGGATAAGTAGCACTTTAAAAACTTAGGCTTTAAAATGTTACAGAACATGTATTTGTGGGTTTTCTCACTCTATGAAATATACAGACGGTTTCATCAGAATTAGTTTGTACATCTAATCCCTAGTAGCATTAATCAATCTTTGTAAAACATTTCAGGCTACAGTCCTCTTTTGTGTTGAATTTCAATTAAAATTAAATTCCAGTAAAAGTCGCTTTTTGAAAACCGTATTTATGTTCTGTATCTGCTTTATACGCTATGTGTCAAGGATGGGAGCACAACAACATTTATTTCTATAGCACCTTTTCATACAAATCAATGTAGCTCAAAGTGCTTTATGAGGTGTCAAGAAAAACTAATTAAATTAGGTAAGAATAATAATAATAAAATATAAAATATACATCAATATGAGATTACTTTCACAAGATCCACTGCACCAAATCCTCAGGGACTAAGCTTCAAAATATGAGGTGTGGAAAGATCAGCCTCAACAGAGACAGACACACAGACTCAGAAGTCCCAAAAGCGCATACATTTATTATTTTTCCCGGTCCTCAGCACAACAGAATGCACAAACCCCAAAATGTTCAGTCCTTTTCCCTTTCTTCTTCTCTTTTACTGACACCTCCACTCCTCTCTCGCAAGCTCTGTCCTCTGCCTTCCAACTCCAGCTCCCTGAATGGAGTGAGGTGGCCTCTTTTATACTGCAACCGGAAGTGCTCCAGGTGCTCCCCGATCATCTTCCGGCAGCACTTCCAGGTGTGGTGGAAGTGGTGCATGGGAACCCAGATTCTTTTCTGGTAGCACTTCCGGGTTTGGCGGAAGTGCTGCAGACCAAGGCTCCGGAGCTGTCCAAGCGCCCCCTGTCGATGGCCATGAACAACAACAGGGTTGAGCTTCTAAGCTCCAAGCCCATGGCCCTGATGCACACCAGGGGGGCTGCCCTCTTGTGTCCTGGGGGAGGCACTGCTGTTGACATGTCCTCTACCCCAGTCCTCTCCTCAGAAGGGAATCCCGACCAGGTAAGACCTCTTATTCATTCCATCTGCATCTTTTGTTGGTTGTTTGGTTTTATTGGTTAGCACTGCTGCCTCACAGCACAGGTCACATTTTTGGCTGCAGTAATTGAACCAGCATAGTGAGGGAGAGAGGTTAGGAGCACACGCTGATACAGCACATTGCCGCACCCACCACATGACATACCAACTCAGGATCCTGGATTAGGACCCGAGTGCAGCCATGCAATGGGTGACACCTCAGCACTGTACTAGTTCAGATGGAATGGAACAGTGTGAGGTTTTTATGGTGGCTGGAGTGCTAATTCTGCCACCAACCCCCAGGTTCTTCCCTGCAGGTTGGAGGGCCTACATGCAGGGCTGGATGCAGATTAACATCATATCCAGGACGGAGCAATTGCAGGTTAAGGGCCTTGCTCAAGGGCCCAATGAAGTACAGTCACTTTTGGTGTTTATGGGATTCGAACCAGCAACCTTCCGATTGCCAGTGCAAATCCCTAGCATCACAGCCACCACTCCACCCCATAGTTGGCAGACAATTCCTTAGCCTTTAGAGTCAAGTTAAAGACCACTGAATAATTATAATCCACTCAAAAACTAGTTCAGCTCCTTCTTACCCACTGATGTCCATTGTGGCAGACGGCTGGGGCCCATATCTGGCCGGGACACCCCTTTGACACTGGATCTGGGGGAGCAGCCATGGGATGCACATTACATCCCCCAGAACACTTGGTGGCAGCCCCAATGGGTTGCATCGGGGCTATAATCGTGTTACACCGGAGCCCATCCCTGTTGGGCTCCGTGGCCACTGGCCAGGGGGAGCTGCACAGCTTCCTGAGCCCGTGTGGGTGGTTCTTCCGCCACACCCAGAAGTGCAGCTGGAAATCCGTCATCAAACACCTGGAGCACTTCCGGGTGGACTATAAAGGGAGCCAGCAGCCACCACTCCGGGAGCCAGAGTCGGGAGGAGGAGGACATCGCTTGCCGGGAGGAGTGGTGGTGAAGTGTGTTTTTTGCTTTGGTGACTTGTTTGTGCTTGTGGGACTGTGTTAGGGCTGAGGGACACAGGGAAGACATGGCCCCCAGCTGAAGAGAAAATAAAAGTTTGGTTTCTTTTTTACGTGTGCCTCCGTGTCTCTCTGTGCCGGGTCGGGTGCCAATATAGGGCCTTTCTACACCATGCATTTCACAGAGTGCTGTAAAGTTCCTGAACAGTTCTGTGATTTCACCAAACTCACAAACTCTATAGTGTTCGGTCATCATTAGTGCACTGTAAAGCCATGAAGTCTCATTTTGAAAGTCTAATGTCTATTCTTATGTCATACTTATAGAAGAAGACCAGTATCCTTCAATCCCACTGCTGACTCTATCTTCTGTATAACTGCTCCCATAGGTGAAGCTGATTTGTAAACTACACCTCCTACTTAACCCACTGATACACCCAAAGAAGACTTGATTCCTTGCATGTCAGCTCCAGCACAACTCTGACGTCCAGCTATAAAAGATCCACCAGCAAAAATAATGATAATATGTTGACCTAATGTCAAAAACATGTTAACTTTTACTCAGAAGTTGAATGGGGGGCCAGCAACCAAAAAAAACACACATTACTTCGAAATAGCTGAGGGAATGTTAATGAAATTTTGGATGTATGATTTACAGTTAATTTAACATATAGAGGTTTTGGAGTTTCAAACATTTTATCGAGAATAGGGGTTCAATTTTTGCCCTGCTTAACTGCCATATCAGAGATTCTGTTATTTAACAAGCCATCCAGCTTATTGATTTCAGATTAAACATCTATTCATGAAGCCACTCTGAAACAGGAATATAAAGAAGTACCGTTCATGTTTCAGCTCAGCACGGGGTTACCACAACTTTGGCATTCAAACATGCACATAACGAACAAATTCTTGAGTCATCAGAGCAGATAAATTGACAGTTACCAGAGAGATACCATAGATGATGGATGGAAATCTGGCATTTTAGCCAGCAATGACAAAATGGTTAAAATTTAAAAAAGAACATACATATTGCTTTTGTATCTTAATCCATTATAGAAATGAACTTGGGCAATGACAGGTATTTTGGATCACCTTTAAATAAAAAGGAGAGAAGAGAGAAGTGGACTACAATGCAGAGTAAAGAATCAGAGATGAAGGTGTGCGTTGGTGGCAGCACTCGTGTTGATGGTGGTAAGTGGACAGATACACAAAAAGTGTGTCAGGATTAAGCCTGAGCTCTGTCCCTTCTTGACTCTTTGTGCTCTGATGCCCATAGCCTCTGTCACCTCTGCTGATCAAAGTTAATCATGCTGCATTAGCACGATGAGGATAAGGGAAATAAAAGAGAACATCTAACTAGAACTATCTACTGTAGCTTTTTAATTGGAAAAAAGCATCTAGTTGAGAACTTCAGAATGTAGTGTGTACTTCAGAATGTGTAGTTTTGATTCTGTCTGAAAATTCCCTGCTCTCTGGCTTCATGGTCTTGCCTTATCGCCATATAAACAGACGTTAGGGCTTAAACTGTGTGAGCTACCTGAGAGACTCGACCACAACCCAGAGAGAACTGCTATCTAATGTCTTACTCAAAGACAGTTATGCCTAATGCCTTTAAGGCTTCCAGCAACTGCCCTGAATTATATCACACTATATAATGCTAAGAGGAAGAAAAGTTAAAGTTATAAAAAAAATGCCATGTACCATGTGCACTGCACAGTACTTAGTACAATAACACTTATTACAAAGTTAAAATGCTTAATCTGAGGTGGTCATAGAGGTATTGAGACGGTGTTATCATTTGAAAAAAAAAATAATCAAGAAGTGATTTTATTCCAACTCAGTGTAATGGCTGAACTTGGAAATAGTTAACAACAAAAATAAAATGATTTAAAGCATTGGCAGACAGTATGAACAATGAGAGTAGAAATCAAAGAAAATAAAGATAAGGAAGAATTCTAGGAAATTGAGATGTCTAGAAGGGGGCACTTGGTTGTCGTGGCTGAGTCATGTCTTTCATCAGAAACCCTGAAGTGCATGATTGTGTCAGCAGGAGTCGAACATAACCAGAAGGTGAAATTGAGTTATTCAGCTCAGTACTAGAGGCTCTGCTGTACACACACAACATTAAACAGAAAACAACACAGCTTTTGCCTTAAGGAACAACTCCCAGTCAGAGCATTTCAAAGTTTAGCCAAAGACAAAAGCATCTTTTAACAGATATATTCGGCAACAGATCTAGGCAAATGAAGGAAGTGGATATACTCAAAAGTTGTGAATTGTGAAAGAATTTCTCCCTGATGGTCAATTATTCCAACCTCCTCCGTCACAAAATTGATAAGTAATGAATTATATAGACAGAGAGATAGAACTTTATTTGTCCCCAGGGAGAAATTTTGCTTTTTACAGAAGCTCTTTAAATAAATAAACATATATATATATATATATATATATATATATATATATATATATATATATATATATATACTATATATATATACACACAATATAGTCTGAACCCACACCAGAATTAAAATAAAGGAAGAAAATTAAAAACAATAAAAAAACTTCTGATTTGGTAGTCCCAGCCATGGTGAGGCCTTATGAAGACGTACTGCTGTTAGCATAAAGAAGCCTCCATTGTATTTCTTGAACCACTTCTGCCGAGTATTTCATTGGCTGAAAGTCCTAATTGTTAGTGTGTCATGGAGAGGAAGTGCAGCATTGTTCATAATGGCTCTCAGTTTTACTTAAATTCTCTCCTTTGCTACGACCTCCAGGGGATCCAGAGTGCATCCTATAACTGAGCTTGCCCTTTTAATTAGCTTGTTGATTCAGTGGACCTCTCTTGAAGTGATCTTAAAAGCCCAACACAGCACAGCATAGAAAATCTATCTGGCTGTCACAGAGTTATAGAAGATGCGAAGGATGTCACTACTCTCATCAAAGGAGCACAGTCTCCTAAGAAATAAAGAGCCTGCTCTGCCCTCTCTTATATAGTTCCTCTCTCTTACGAGACCAGTCCACCGTACTCCAGATGAGGCCTTACCAGTGCATTAGAAAGCTTGAGCATGCCCTCCTTGGACTTGTATTCTACATATCGTGCTATATAACCCAACATTCTGCTAGCTGTCTTAATTGCTTCTGAGTACCACCTGGAAGTTGATAGTGATGAGCCCACAAGTGACTTGTAGACCCTTCTCATGAGGGGTACTTTAAAGTTTCAGAGTTTTCAAGACTTTTATCTCAATGCCTTTATATTTCTCTGTAGAGATATATTACATTTTTACAGTATTAAAATCTTTCTGTTAACCTTGCGAGAAGTAAAATGATCTCTCCTTTGAGAGGTTTTCTTATATAGGATGTGCTTATGTCACATGTCCATAAAAAGGTTGCTCCAGCTGTATTTGCTTTTTACCTCATCGAGCACTGCAGCAAACGCTGCTATCAGGAAGCTTATCTCAAAGTCAAACTTTGGAGATGATGATTCACACCCAAAAACTATACCAACATTAAGTGAAACTACAGTTAATTTATAAGGAGCTGTCAATCAACATCTGTTTATAGAAGTGAAGGAATATCTAGAACCAAAGCAAAAATACAAAGAAGAAAGCAATACAAACAAGAACTGCCACAATCCCGCAGAGAGCATTTGAATGAACCACAAAGGAACTTCACTTCCCAGTCAGCTTTTATTGGCTGGGGCTGATCACTTAATCGTGATGGAAGATGGTCCCACCTCTAGGGGATCCACTCTTTCAATCCTTGTTCAATCCTTGTCTTACTGTGGTGTTTTAAGGGCATAAGTTGTTACCTTTGTGATGTCCTCAAATGGTGGTAAGATGGGATGAAATCAAGGTTTAAAAGTAAAGACAGCTCCAGTCAGAGAGAATCCTGCATTAGAGGGTGAAACACAGAGAGTGCAGAACAGTGTGACAGACAAGAAGGTAACAGTTATATAGTGGTTCCTTACATTTCTTCCCATTCCCATCTATAAAAAACCTAAGAGATTAGTTGTTAGCTTTTGTGTCAGACACATGCCATAAGTAATCTGATAACATGATAAAGCCACAGGCAAACGTATTTGCTTTGAAATCCACAATCTTGAACAAAGGCTGAAGAGCTGCTGGCTCAAACAGTGTCATGCTGACGACATCATAGTAACAGACAAAAGTGTCTTAGCAACCAAACCACAACATGGTGATACCTACAGAGAGACAAACAGGCAGTGCTATGGAAAGATAATATAAAGTCTGAAAAAAAAACAAAAACACAACAAAAGTAAAATTATGACAGCATGGTTCAAGGTTGCAGGAAAATACAAGGTCCTAAAGTAAAATTAATTCTGCCAAAGAGAAAATTAACAGAGGAACTAAAATTCACAACAATAGTATGGTTTCAAATTAAGCCATAGAATAATTCACAAAGCTATTAATGTGATATTTTGGTATACTTGGCATAATTTCTGGGTTTGAGGAAGGCTCAAAAGTACCCCCTATCATCCACACAGTCCAATGTCTTGTCTATTAACTGCTAATATGTCTTTAAGTCTTTACAGCTGCACATATTCAGCTAGTTATGCCTTATATTTAGTTTACAACAGTTTTCATGTAGGACTACTAGAAGGCAAAGTGGCCTTCTTCGTGTAGAACATTTATTGAACCATAAGTTTAATTTGATTTTCTGATTTGATTTGATATACTAAATTCCCAAGGAGAAATTGTCTTTTCGCATGACTTTTGGGGGCCAGAGCGCAGTGTCAGACTTTGTACAGCACCACTGGAGCAATTTTCAGGTTAAAGGTCTTGCTCAAGGGCCCAACGAAGTAGGAACCCTTCTTGCAGTAATAAGATGGGTTATAACACAAAGCCTCTGTCTTTAGGTGACTCAGCCCTGTGTGCTTTAATGCAGGAATACACCCAGTTTAGCAAGAGATGTCAGCACATGGGAAAACCAGGCCAAAAATTTTCATATTTGTAAAGTATCTGAGTGACTGCTGGGTCTAGTCAGGCATATTCAGGGTAGCTAAAAATTCAGGCATTCCTATGACTCAAAAACATCTCGCCTTTTTCAACTCCAACTCCATACAGACAGTGACCCAGTCTAAAATCGACAGTTCTAACCACTACACCACTGTTCCATGACTCTTGTAATCCTGTTAAATAAAATGTAATTTTATATTCACAAGTTCAACACTACTACTAAACATTCTGGATCAGAGATGATACAACGTGGCACCAATTACAGCAGTAAGTAAAATTAATGGCAGCCTGATCAAGTCGCGCTTTTAAAGACAGAACCTTGATTGATTTCTGTAGATCTTTTGTTATGGCGCTCTCATTAGTGAAGATTTCTGTTAAGGGATTTTATTACTTTGAAGAGTTAAAGTGATGCTGTAATCCTTTAGTAACAATTCAAATTGTTTAATACAATGCATATTAATAAACTGGTTGCAAGAGTTGCTCTGAGAATAAACTATTTGCTCTCCTGTCACCTACCAGTGAGATAGCAAGACCTGGCTCAGCTGGTGACATATTAAAATTAAGCAAAGCATGCAGTACAAATGGATTTAGCAAAATAACAACTGAGGTCAGTTGTTCAATATCAACAGAATCAAAGTGACAAGACAAGGCTAAATAGGGGTGAATGCTGACAACCTGTATGTGTTTGCACCAGGAGTGGAATAACAATTACAACAAGCCATTTACTGACCTTTTAGGGAAAAAAAAACGAAAGAATAGCTAAATGTTTTCCTATCAGAGTTGCTTGAACTATGTGATGCATAAATTATTGGTGGTTTAGGGTTGAATATATGCAGACAACAATCACATGAATGTCCCTTTACTCAAAATTAAAACATGATCATTTTCAAACTCTATTTGCATCCCCCGAATCCACAGTGATATCTGATGGAGATTAATATAAATAAACCTCCCACACAATTCCAGAGTAAATGCAGTCTGCTCTGCCGAGAATGAATGTCAAACATAATTTTTTTTTGTTTATTTTAACTTTCCGAGGTCTGGAAAATAGAAACTTTACTTGTAATAGGGTAGGAAAGCTTTGTAGTTTTAAAATTTGTATTTGTTTTCCCTGGTGTAGTGGAATTCCAATTAGAGAAATGGGATTAGAGACAGGAAAAGGGGGTACAAGACAAGGACAGGGCTTTACAAAAACTTGTAATGAAAGAGAAATACTCATTTTAGAGTGAACGATTTGAGCACTACCCAATTGTGCTAAATGCCTTGGAAAAGCAATAGTCACAGACACTTACCTAGGGATAGAGAGTCCAAAGAGGGAACCTTAGGGTGGCAACACTTTTCTGTCACAAGTGGGCACATGGTTCAATGCTGTACTTTTAAGAATACTGGCAGCAGACCGCCTGCTAGGAAGATCTGGTCCTTTAGGTTCAACAAAAATGCTTAGAGTGTAGGAACTGACACCCTATCTTAATATGTTTTCACACATAGTTTGTTTGGTGTTGGTTTTAATAATTTCTAGAGCAATTTTCCCCAAAAGTCTGGTGCACTTAGGTAGATGTGAAGACACCAATCACACTCTGGTGTGGACCATAACAAACATACTGAGACCCTATGAGAACGGTTATCTTGGAGAATTACCGAGTGAACCCTGGAACGTTTCACGTGAGGCATAATAGTTAACCAACACGGGGCTGATCTTACTACATACTGAGTATTATGGGACATATTTGTGCAAAGTGTGGTTGCCATGCTACACTATTTCTGCCAGAAATTAGGCAGTCAAAGGATAAAACTAAATGCACACATACATATACAGAAAAATCCTAGCACCTGATTCAGCATCAGAATCTCTTTATCTCTGACAATTTGGTTAACAGTTAATCAAAAAAAAATGTTTGTTATCATGTTGATCAAACCTTCAAATCCTTCATTACAAGAGTGATGCATGCAGGTGGTGTGTCCTCCTTCTTAATGTCACTGCTCCGCTGGCACGATGAGGGCACTGGAGGCGCATTAACTTGAATACTATGTAATTAAAGTTAGTCAAAGATTCCAAGGTGAACATTATTAAAATATTATTAAAGCCTACAGAAATAAAATAAGGTTGGAGATAAACTAAATAGAGGTTCCGTTCATTTAGTAGTCCACCTGAGAACAAACATGCAACATCATATAGTGCGAAGAAAGCCATCTGATATGCTTATATTCTGCAAATGACATTGAAGTGGTAAGATCCCTGTATGCCCTCAGCAGAGCTTGCCTTCTTCTTGCCATCTAGACAAAACATTTCCTTTCTGTAGAATGCAAAGTAGCACGTCATTTTCATGTACCCTACTGTTTATCAGATAATAGACATTCTGTACACAAAAATGTCTTTGGTAAACAAACCATACAATTATGGTAAATGCAGCTGTGAACAAACATAGGTGTTGATGAAGAAGTACACTACAAACCTGTGAGGTGTTTATCGATATGTTCTACTTTGATTAAAAGTTATGCTGTGTGAAATGCATCCAAACTAACTGGAGATTGAAACAAAGTAACTAATCATCTCCTGATTTGGCAAAAAGCATAAGGGCTGAGTGTGAAAACATTTCTGAGGAACAGAAGGAGAGAGATGAGTAATAAACGAATTTATTGGTGCCATATTTTATCACAGGTGTGTGGGTATTGCCTGCCTTGGAGTGTGAAGAACATGTACTGAAACAACTTCTCTCTAAATGAAAACATCAACGTTACCATTTACTTATAGAATGATCTATTTCAGAATGCTCCTGACCTAAGGTCACTGGAATTTGAACTTGAAAGCTTCCCGTATATATTGTCACACAATGCCAGGCTGGATTTGATGGTGACATAGGAGCACGCTCTTTCACCTCTAGCCAATAAGAGGACCCATGATATCACTTCAAGCCCATTGTTCAGTCTTGCCATTTCCAGGTGGTGTCAAGAAATCTCTGCAATAACAAAAAGTCCTCATCATTCAAGGACCAGCGTGGAAGTGTAGTGTTATTTAGTAGTAGTAGTAGTGATATTAAATCCTCCACTATTAAAAATAGTTGACCGTGGTGCTCCAACACCTTCTGATGTATTTGTCTGTTTTCTTCACAATATGATGTTTCTCTGCTTATCCTGGAACTTTAGATTTTCATTTACGTTGCATTTAATTTTTCATGATATATTTATAATTATGTTTTGGCAGGCTTCCGAATGTTATGCTATTGTATAGTGCACTGGGTTCATAAGTTGATGTGTGCTGAACACAAATAAATTAAAATAAAATTAATTGAGCTAGACAGGGGTCCAGGGCTAACTTAGGTAGGTTTATGAAAGACAACAGTTTTCTTTTTGGCTAATTTTGTGTTCCCTTTTAACTGTCTAATTTTATCTAGCCACACCCCACCCTTTTCATTTATTAATAAAGTGCAACTGATTTGGGCAATAACAGGTTTTTAAAAGGAGAACTGCATAACAGGACAGCTCAAAGATATATTATAGGCACTTTGATAAAAAAAAAAAAAAAAACAATAGTAAATCATTTACCATGGTGCAAGAAAATTCTTTAAAGACTTGCTTGGGCCTCATGTTGTTTTCTTACTCAAAATCAAGTTGAAATTATTGTCATGTGTACACAATACATTGAAAGCATTACTAGCATATCTTAAGTGACTAATAACATTAGAACAGTGTGGTGAAGGCAGTGTGGCGTAGCGGTTAAGGCTTTGGATTTCAAACCCTGAGGCTGCAGGTTTAAATCCCGTTACTGATATTGTGTGACTATAAGAAAGGAAAGTCACTTCACCTTCCTGCGCTCCAATTGAAAAATCAAAAGAAATGTAACCAATTGTATCATAAATGTTGTAAGTCACCTTGGAAAAAGGCATCAGCCAAATACATAAATGTAAATGAACGGTTCCAACAAAAGTAGAAAAAAAGTACACAGTATTTTATTCAGTTAATAATAACATACAGAACTATAACAAATATTTACCCCCTTGGAACATTTCACATTTTATTGAAACACGGTGGATTTAATTTGCCATTTCTGACATTGATCCCCAGAAAAAGACTCTTTAATGCCAAAGTGAATGTACAGTGGTGTGAAAAACTATTTGCCCCCTTCCTGATTTCTTATTCTTTTGCATGTTTGTCACACAAAATGTTTCTGATCATCAAACACATTTAACCATTAGTCAAATATAACACAAGTAAACACAAAATGCAGTTTGTAAATGGTGGTTTTTATTATTTAGGGAGAAAAAAAAATCCAAACCTACATGGCCCTGTGTGAAAAAGTAATTGCCCCCTGAACCTAATAACTGGTTGGGCCGCCTTAGCAGCAATAACTGCAATCAAGCGTTTGCGATAACTTGCAATGAGTCTTTTACAGCACTCTGGAGGAATTTTGGCCCACTCATCTTTGCAAAATTGTTGTAATTCAGCTTTATTTGAGGGTTTTCTAGCATGAACCACCTTTTTAAGGTCATGCCATAGCATCTCAATTGGATTCAGGTCAGGACTTTGACTAGGTCACTCCAAAGTCTTCATTTTGTTTTTCTTCAGCCATTCAGAGGTGGATTTGCTGGTGTGTTTTGGGTCATTGTCCTGTTGCAGCACCCAAGATCGCTTCAGCTTGAGTTGACGAACAGATGGCCGGACATTCTCCTTCAGGATTTTTTTGGTAGACAGTAGAATTCATGGTTCCATCTATCACAGCAAGCCTTCCAGGTCCTGAAGCAGCAAAACAACCCCAGACCATCACACTACCACCACCATATTTTACTGTTGGTATGATGTTCTTTTTCTGAAATGCTGTGTTCCTTTTACGCCAGATGTAACGGGACATTTGCCTTCCAAAAAGTTCAACTTTTGACTCATCAGTCCACAAGGTATTTTCCCAAAAGTCTTGGCAATCATTGAGATGTTTCTTAGCAAAATTGAGACGAGCCCTAATGTTCTTTTTTCTTAACAGTGGTTTGCGTCTTGGAAATCTGCCATGCAGGCTGTTTTTGCCCAGTCTCTTTCTTATGGTGGAGTTGTGAACACTGACCTTAATTGAGGCAAGTGAGGCCTGCAGTTCTTTAGACGTTGTCCTGGGGTCTTTTGTGACCTCTCGGATGAGTCGTCTCTGCGCTCTTGGGGTAATTTTGGTCGGCCGGCCACTCCTGGGAAGGTTCACCACTGTTCCATGTTTTTGCCATTTGTGGATAATGGCTCTCACTGTGGTTCGCTGGAGTCCCAAAGCTTTAGAAATGGCTTTATAACCTTTACCAGACTGATAGATCTCAATTACTTCTGTTCTCATTTGTTCCTGAATTTCTTTGGATCTTGGCATGATGTCTAGCTTTTGAGGTGCTTTTGGTCTACTTCTCTGTGTCAGGCAGCTCCTATTTAAGTGATTTCTTGATTGAAACAGGTGTGGCAGTAATCAGGCCTGGGGGTGGCTACGGAAATTGAACTCAGGTGTGATACACCACAGTTAGGTTATTTTTTGACAAGGGGGCAATTACTTTTTCACACAGGGCCATGTAGGTTTGGATTTTTTTTCTCCCTAAATAATAAAAACCGTCATTTAAAAACTGCATTTTGTGTTTACTTGTGTTATATTTGACTAATGGTTAAATGTGTTTGATGATCAGAAACATTTTGTGTGACAAACATGCAAAAGAATAAGAAATCAGGAAGGGGGCAAATAGTTTTTCACACCACTGTAGATATCTGCAAAGTGGTATAAATTAATTACAAATATAAAACACAAAATATTAGTAGAAGCCATTCTTGTTTAAAAGGCATTTGACAGTTTAAAGGATTTTAAAAGCATGAAGAAAAAGATTCTCTAGTCTAATGAGACAAAAACTGATCTCTTTAGGGAGAACCCCAAGCACTATATGTGGCAAAGACCAGACACTGCCCATTACCTGCCTTATACCATCCCTACGGTGAAGCATATCAATGGCTGTATCATACTATGGGGGTGTTTCTTAGAGGCAGGGACAGGGAGGGTGATCTAAATTGAGGGAAGGACGTATGCAGCCAAATACAGAGAGGCCCATGAAGAAAACCTGATTCAGAGTGCATGCGTCCTAAACTGGGGCGATGGTTCACCTTCTAGCACAACAATGAGCCAAATCATACAGCAAAGACAATGCTGGAGTGGCTTCAGGAAATATCTTTGACTGTCCTTGTTGCTCAGCCAATTCCGACTTAAACTTGTGTTGAGAGACCTGAAGATGGCAGTTTAAAGACACTTCACATCCAATCTAATGGAACTTGAGAGGATCTACCTGAAAGAATGAGGTAAACTGCCTAAATCCAGCTGGGTAAAGCTTGTAGAGACATACCCAAGAATACTCAAATCTGTAATTGCTGCCAAATGTTCGGTCTACAAAGTACAAAATTAAGGGTCGGAATACTTACATGAATAAGAGATTTCAGTTTTTGATTTTTAATAAAAGGGACAATGGATGGCGAGAGCAACAGATGGATAGGGTAAGCAAGTGCACTTATGTGGTCGCTATACCGATCTGTAGTGTGAAGAAGGAACTGAGTCAGAAGGCAAAGCTCTCGATTTACCAGTCTAGCTACGTCCCTTCCCTCACCTATGATGATGAGCTTTGGGTAATGACCAAAAAAATGAGACTGTGTGCAAAAACAGCCGAAATGAACTTTCTCCACAAACAAACATCTGGAAGAGGCTCGAAGTAGAACGACTGACCATCCGCATCGAGGGGAGCCAATTGAGGTAGTTTGGGCATCTGATATGGATGCCTCCCAGACTTCTCCCTGTGGAAGTTTTACAGGCAAGACCAGCTGGGAGGAGACCCTAGGGAAACCTAAGGCCCACTGGGAGGATTATATTTCCCTGATGGCCGAGGAATGCCTTGGGATCCTACAGTATCTGTTGGCAAGTGTGGCATGGGAAAGGGATGTATGGGCCTCACTGCTAAGACTTGCCCCTGAGACCCAATTTCAGATAAGCAGTGGGAAATAAATGAAAGAGTAAATGAATGAATTCATTTGCAAACCTGTTTTCACTTTGTCGTGGGTTATTGAGTGTAGATTGATAAGTAAAATGGCAAATGTATCGATTTAAAAGTGAAAAGGGCCTGAATACTCTCTGAATCCTTGGTATATTTTAAGAATTAATTCACATTAATTCTCCTCAGGACTGAAAAAGATTCGAAGGACATATTTTTCAAAGCCAATACAGTACTATATCACTAGCATTAAAAGTGATATTTGACAATAACAATATTGTAACAACAAAGGTAATCTATTGTACAATGATGGTCAAAGAGATTTAAAAGTAACACCCATTTAAATGTATGTTTTGCATTTTATCTCTAAAACTATTTTACTTATGTCAATGTAAAGCTTGTTCTTTTCCTTTCCCAGTTATTTATGTGCTCATAAACTCTCTTCATTCCTGCACTGTTTAGTATTTTGTTTTTATTTTTATAGCTCTTCTTGCACTTGCTCAAGTAAAGTTTCATTACCTTTTCGATTAAAATAATATGCTGCCTTTGCATTAATGCAAAGCCAAAGATGCTTCAAGGCATAATAATATTGCATAAAAAGATCAAAATGCAATTCAGTTTAATTAAAAACACAGATGCAATGGGAAAATCATATTTAATATAGACATCTAAGAAAATATATTGTTACAAATGCAAGCAAATGTTTTGTGCACTTGCAAGTTTACCAAAGGCAGAAGGAACATTACGCTGGCACAAAAATGAAGATCGGTGCAGCAGCATTCATACTTGAAGAGAGAAAGCCATACTGTTATCTGAATGGTCTTCCCAAATACCAGACTGGACAATCAAAAGTCAACAGGAGCCATGTGCTTAATTTATTTAACTGGTGCTTTGGACTATTTACAGTAGTCCGTGAGTGCAAATATGAGGAAGGGGTCAAGAGGTCAAGGGGTCAAAAGAACCCCCTCGCAAGGTTCCAGATCATTATACTTTCTCCTTCTTGTTTGACATCTGGTGTCACACACAAAGGAACCATTAATTTGCTTACTCAATGGAGTACAAAAACTCTAAGATTTTAAATTGTGATTCATGGATCCCTCATTCAGTAGTCCACTGGTGGTGATTCCTGACCCAGGCAAGACAGTTTTTCTTATTTTGCAATTTTAGCATTGGCTTTCTAACTGCCACTTGACCTATCAAACCTGTAGCTACAAGTCTTCTCTTTACAACTGAAAGTAACAGTTGCTTACTTTAACCACTGTTAAGCTGTACTTAAAGCTTTTGTCCTGTCAGGTGCCTATCACACAAGCTGTTGACTCTCAAAAACTTGTCTTCTGATTCTGTTGTGCCTTTGCGTGTGTCAGAACTGCTCCTGTGAAAGGCTCTTCCAGTTTTCCAGTCCCTATGGATGATGTAAGAAACTGTACTCATTGACACCTTGGCTTTCTTTGCATGTTCTTAAAATAAAAGACCTACAAAAAGATATACTGGTCTGTCTATCTTCCTTTGTTAATTGCCTTTTTCTGGGCATTATGATAGAAATATGAAGTGCAATAATTTAAATTATTCAAATAAAGTTTTAGAGTGTGTAGCAATACTGATTTTATAGAGACTGAGGGTTTGGAAATAATTCACAAAGCCTGGACACTTGTACAAAGTCTTTGCATCAACTTTATTAGACTTAATTAACTTGTTTTGTTGAATAAAAGTTGCAATTGTTTACTCAATACATGTTCTCTTAAAATGTCATTCTTGTGTATCTCTGAAAATCATATTATTTTTCAATTTTTGGTAACCTAAACTCTGTTTCTTCACTTTTGACAGTTTATGTCTGGTTGTTATTTGGATTTTAAGCACATACATTTCAAAAAAAAAACCTTTAAAAATCTTGAGAAATACATTTTTTTTAAGTTTCAAATTACAAGTTTCACAACACCCTGCCACATGTCAGTACATGGCACATGATTTATACATACTGACACAGGGACAAAGGGGGGTTCATAGTAGTCCTAGAAAACTAAAGAAGGTAAAAATTACGTTCTCTTTTCTTTTTTCATGCAATGTTTCTATAAGAAGATCAAATCAATGTCATATCACGTAGATGCAAAATACATTTTAGTGGCACTAAAACCAAAATAAGTCTCTAGTACATCTGTGTTTAATTTTCCAGTCTGCCAAGTAGCTCACGGTGTTAACTGCCCTAATATAATGACAACATTCTATGAAACACAACTGCAATGATTATCCCTACCCATTATTCCAGTTTGCAGTATCTTTGCTAATTTGTGCAAAGATCACAACATAACACCCTAGTAATATATAGTGTCAGTTTTTAAATGAGATAGCTGCTACAGAAGACTTTTTAGCATGCCAGGAGCAAAGGTGTAGGTAGAGCAGTTTTTTCTATGGTGGCACACTTTTCGTAACCCAAACATTTCTAAGGCACACCAAGATTCTACCAACCACAAAAGCATTAAATCTCTTAGATGTGCTAAACTGTCTGATGGGGCAGGACAATCAGAGACGTCTGCAATCAAAAAAAAAAAATCATCTTGGAGGTTGGCGTTCACAGACACAGCACTTGGTGAAATTTGGAAACATTTTCCCAAATGCATCATCCCTTTGTCCACTAATACAGGTGGTCCTATAGGGCACACACGGGTAGCTCTCATAGCACACCAGTTCAAAAACACTTCTTTAGAGTATAATTATAAAGTCATTGATGGTGATGCACAACTGAGGATAGCATTTGTGGAGTTTTAGCACAAGTTTTAATGTATGTCTGTTTAAGAGATGCTTAAGCTTTCATTTTCATGTCTTCAGCAGTGCATTCAGAGTCAACAATCGTTTTGATCATTTAAGTCTACTTTGACATGTCTGTGTCTCATATGCTACACCAATTTGAGAATGAACTGCCCCCGCGACCCGACCTCGGATAAGCGGGAGACAATGGATGGATGGATGGATAGCCTGGGCGGCACGGTGGCGCAATGGGTAGCGCTGCTGCCTCGCAGTTGGGAGATCTGGGGACCTGGGTTCGCTTCCCGGGTCCTCCCTGCGTGGAGTTTGCATGTTCTCCCCGTGTCTGCGTGGGTTTCCTCTGGGTGCTCCGGTTTCCTCCCACAGTCCAAAGGCATGCAGGTTAGGTGGATTGGCGATTCTAAATTGGCCTTAGTGTGTGCTTGGTGTGTTTGTGTGTGTCCTGCGGTGGGTTGGCACCCTGCCCAGGATTGGTTCCTGCCTTGTGCCCTGTGTTGGCTGGGATTGGCTCCAGCAGACCCCCGTGACCATGTGTTTGGATTCAGCGGGTTGGAAAATGGATGGATGCATTAGCCTAATTTTCTTATTGCCTTCTTTTCAAGGAAGAAAGTTAGGAAGGCATTCAAATACAGGTTGTACTTGCTTAAGTTGTATTTTTTAAAAGGTCAGAAATCAGGTCATTGTTTAAATTTAAACTATGCCATTAAATTTTTTAAAAATTTCTTTGTATTGATTCAGTGTATATTTACGTCTTGCTTTATGTAGTTATTTAATGATTGCATGATTTAATGTTATGTTTCACAATTATGTGATTAATTAGTTAATTTTTTAATCGATTCCCAGCCCAAACCCAAAGTAAGGAGTATGAAGCATTAGGTTTTGGCATGCATGCCTTAGTTTCTTAGAAGGGGATCCTGAGGTAAAGTTATGAAAAAGTAACTTATTTTAGTAGCTCCGGAGAAGGCATCAACTTGTCCAATTGGAGCACATTGGGGGTGCGCTTGTGCTTGCTTGACACAGCAGCATGACACAGGATTGGCTAATAAGGTTATTTCCCGGTATAAAAGTAAGTTCCGGCCCCTAGTGGTTGTCTCTTGTGACGCAGTCGGGGGGAGGGGTAGTTTGCTATAGCAGTTCTTAACAGTATACCAAGCATAGCGGCTTGTGCTTTATTTTGTATAAATTTTCTTTTTGTACATGTATAGATATAGATATCGCTCCTAGTTTCAGTTTTGGTGGAGGTATTTGTATAGTTTGGGTTTGTGGTGCACTTTTTGTCTTTCTTGTGTATACTGTATACTATTGCTTCTTCTCATAAATAATTTTGGAGTCATTGAAAAGACTGTGTTTTGCGTAGGTTCTTCATGATTGCATTTTTATCCAGGAATACTACTGTTTTTGTGTATATTGATTTTTCTTTGTCTTTCATTATTTTCATTTTGGGACTGGCAAAAACTACTATAAACAGTATTCACTACTTTTGATTGGGAAATTGCTTTCTGTATTATTGTGTACCTGTCTCTATGTTTGACTTCTCTCAAGTCTGATCCTGGTTGGTCCTGAACTGCAAGACACCCAGAGTGTAGTCTGGTGCCACCCTTGCCACTACACGGTGTGTCACAATGGGAGGCAAATTAAAGGACTCTGGTGATGGTAATTATCCACCAAACCAGGGGTTGGCAATGTGGCCTAATGTCTTCTCTCTTCCTCCTTCTGCAATACGAGAGACTGACAGTCATTCCAAAGCTGAAATCACTTCTGTTTTCAGCCCTACTGGACCCACTCTTTCCTGCTAAGTCACTACATAACTCAGAACTGGCCATGTTGGTTCTTGTTTGAGCTCTGGTCTGAAAAGACACATGAGTAAATTGTTGTGTATATGTTTGTGTCAACAATTCTTCTAATTAACAAAGGAGGTGCTCTATCTCTTTAATGTTGTTGTGTCTCCTCTTTAAAAAATAAATATGTACGCTACTTAAAAAAATTAAGGGAACACTTAAGCTTCAGGAATATCAGTCTGTCCAATTAGGAAGTATAAGTGATTGTGATTCAACGTCGCCTACTTTAGTGTGTGGTACCCGGTGGGGGTTCATGCCTGGCTGGGATGCCCAGGAGGAGCGGAGGAGGGCTTGTGCCTCCTCCAGGACACGAGGGGGCATCCTCCCTGGTTGCTTTGGGGACCACGGCTACAGAGCTTGGGGGCCCGTGTTCGCCGCCAGGGGGCGCCCCGATGCCTTGGGAGCCCTGGACCTCAGTACTTCCGCCACACCCGGAAGTGCTGTGGGGAAGAGTATTGGGGACACCTGGTGGACTTCTGGATACACCGACAGAGCTTCCGCCACACAGGGATGTGGCTACAGAAGCCCTCAGGATGCACCTGGAGTCCTTCCGGGGTGTATAAAAGGGGCCGCCTCCCTCCAGTCAGGGGCAAGAGTCGGGTGGAAGAGGACGAAGCTTGGTGAAAAGGAGTGGAGGTGGACCAGAGACTAAGAAGGCATTGTGAGTGTGGCCAAGGACTTAAGGGGTGATTGGTGCTGAGGCACTGGGATTGTGCACTTGACCTTTGTATATAATGTACAATAAACGTGTGTGTGGTGAAACCAACACGTCTACCTGTCTGTGTCCAGGCTGTTCCCCACAAGTGCAAATGAAAGTGGCAACATGTGCATGGCAGAGGCAACATCAAGACAACTCCAAAAAGGGAATGGTTTTGCAGGTGGTGACCATAGACAGTTTCTTTCTCCTTATTCTTTCTGAGTGATTCTCCTCTAGGTTTGCATTTTGTTAGTGTTCTTGTCACTACTGGTAGCATGAGGCGGTACCTGCAACCAATTCAGGTTGCACAGGTAGTCAAGCTCCTCCTGGATGGTGTATGCATATGTGCCATCACAAGAAGGTTTGCTGTATTCCCAGCACAGTCTCAAGATCACGTAGGAGATACCAGGTCCAATTGACTTGGTGTTGAGCAGTGTATATATATTGTGACATCTTACCAGCATTATAGGCCCCCGAGCAAAGCAGTGCACTGGGGCCCCTACCTACACAATCACTCAGCAAGTCACAACATACATAGATTAGCATGGGACCACTATATGCGTGGGGCCCCTGGGCAATAGCCCAGCATGCCCATGCGTAAAGACGGCCCTGACCCCACTCAATGGAATCCTTACCATTTTAATGGAAGGACAGGAGAAGGCAGCTTATTTGTGTTGGTCCCTTCCTCAAAATAGTAGTTTGCAGCCATCTCAGGCTTGGATCTCCGCACAGATACCCACAGGGCGTGCTGGGTCTTGTAATTCTAGGGGTCCGCCAGACGGAGCTGTGGGGATTGGGAATCCCTACTCTGTGGGCTTCATTCTGACTCAGAAGTTCATCAGAGCCACAGATTCATACCACCGGAAGCACTCCCAGGGTAGGATAAAAGGAACACAGTTGGGAGAAGGTGGACGAAGCTTGCATACTCAAAAGGCACCATCCACTTCTAATACTGGGTTTATTGAAGGACCAAAAATCGACCACCAAAAATTTACAGACATCAAATACAGTGAAATACAGTAACTTATTAACCAGCTAAACTGGATACAAAATATACCATGTACACCTATGTAGAGATATGTACAGCATCATCTAGTGGCCAACTATGGCATTTGTTTGGCAGGATTAAACAAGGAAAACACATTGAAAATTATAAAAATGTTTTGGTTTTGTTTGTATTTCAAAAGGCTACCACTCTGGTATGTGTTGAATAATGGAGATATGAACAAAACAGGCCAGGGTCTTCACCAACCTGCCCAGGTTTAGCTTTGTCCATGACAGCCATCACCCCACCACAACAGGCAGGCTTCAGCCTACAAAGGTCTACAAAGAGGATTTGACTTCAAAGGCTAAAAATATACCTTGAGATGTTCCAAAATATACAAAATACACAACAATATCCACCAAGGGAGAAAAAAAACATAAAAAAACACTGGTGTGAGAGGCAAGCCCATTCAAATTCTTTATAAATTTAACATATTTAAACAAACAAAAGAAGAACAAGGAATACCACAAAGGAAAAAAAAATGCAACAGCAAAAAAGGTTTGTCTAACAAGGCAACATCCAGCAACATATCGTAATCCACAATCCAGAAGTCAAAACTGACTGATATAAACAAATAAACCAGAAAAACAATACTTACTGAGAACAGTGCTCTCCAAACATCAATGAACCACTCAACAGATAAAAACAGTTTTCAGGTGCAATTAAAATTTGACTGTTTGGATGGAACTGGTTTTAATTTCTGCAAATGTTATTCTGAACCTATAGGGAAAAGACTACTACTCCCCTCAGTTTTGTCAAATTACAAGAAGTTAAAAGATATTTCTAAGAAACTTTCTAAAGCAGACAACTTTGTTTCAAAGAATTTCTGATCCTGTGGAAGAAGACAACACCAGATTGTCTGGGAAGTTTGGGGGTCAGGCTGTCTGGAATGAGGCCTATTCTAGATAAGCAGGGCCTGTTTTCTGGGTCTTTTTTGAAGTCGTGCACCCCTTTCACCATATACATCAATATGTTTGAAGATTATACTTTAAAATTTCATGACAGGGTTAATGCAAATAGTGGCTGAAGTAAAGCAAGAAAGCAAGAAAGAAAGAAAGAAAGAAAGAAAGAAAGAAAGAAAGAAGAGACTAAAACAAATAAGGTCATTTGCCTTGCCCTTTAACAAGAAAATGATTAGTTTACACATGCTGAGCACTGGAAATAAATTAGAAAATAAATGCTTTTATATAATATTGGAAAAAAAAAATTAAGTGATTCATTCACACTTAATGACTGCAATTGGTCTTTCTAGTTAAATTTTAATCATGAACCAGGTCACAGGTCTGGCTTTTTGATAATGATTATTGGCACAACTAATAAAGGTTCTACTACATTGCCTTTCGATAAAAGCAGTCTTTCAAAATCTAACACCATTATAATTGTTTTCAAAGAGAACTATTTCATTAAACTCATTAAAAAGGTAATTGATAAACTGAATGTCAAGTAAAAGGTTTTCTAGTAAAACACAACCTGTTTTCAATGTACAACCTTAGACTATAATAACTGTAAATGTTTCACAGCCCCTATAGCTATAATTGAACTGGCAGCAGTAATTTAAAAATGTTATTTATTTGCTACATAAATCATTGAGGAAACTGCAAAGTTAACTCTTTCAATAAATGTATGCCTGCATGTAGTGAATTAATCCTGTTAATCAACTGAGAAAATAATAAAAATAATTCTTGTCAATAGAAATGACTTGCATGGTTGTTGAGTTTTCATCTACCTTGAACAAGGAGTCATATTTGAACAAACACACTTCAAGTTCAGATCACCTTATTATTACTTAAACCTGCCAGCTCTCTGGTGATACGATAGATAGTGTTTTAATAATAAAGTGAAGAAGACCAGGACAAAAAAGGGAAAAGGACAGTGATTTGTTTATAATATACTAGCTGCCCACACACATAGTAGTGAAACAGGACAAACTTTAAAAATCAATAATAAAAAAAAAAATGTAATAATTTGTACTGAGAAGCATTTATATTGTACCTCTTGATATACAATATTTTTGGTTTCGCTATCATGGGCAAGAATGAATCTGTGCCAGAAATGTAAAAAATTGACACGGTATCTCTGGCCGCGCAGAAGGTAGGTATGCTCCAACGTCAAACATTGGCACTGTATCTGATCGTGTTCAGCTCTGATGGGAGAGCGCCCCTCACGTGGGGAGAACAGCACATGGCCAATGAGCAGCTACCCTCTAAAGCACATGTAGCTAAGATCTCTCTCTCAAAAACGTCAAACGTTACTCTTTAACAATCTCTAGATGATAATGTTTGCTGAACAAACAGGTATCGCCAGTTAAGCAGAGGCAAGATACACTCCAACACGTGACGAGACGTGGACCAACTCGAACAGTCTGGCGTGTGAGTGATGAGGGTCTCGCCTGGCTCCCCACTCCTGAGATCCCACATTCCCTCCCCTCGGCCCGCGGACTGTCTCTCGGCTTTGCACAAATAAATCGGTGCCGCAACCAAACTATGATAATTAGCACGATGACAGAATGTTCAAGCAAATTATAGAAAAAACCTGATCTAAATCCGTTAAGGAGTTCTTTCGTGAAATGCGGACAGACATACTGACAGACAGACGTTGGATATACATATATATATAGTTATAGACAGAGAGAGAGAGAGAGATGCAGGCAAAGGGTAACACTGTAAACCAGAAAATTAGGAAGATCTTAAGTAGATTAGGTAGCAGACTTTGTTTATCTATGTAGCCATGATGGATGATGGGAACCTTTTTGTTTTAACAGGGGCCTCTCATTCCTTAGATTCCACACTAACATTTTGCTAGAAAGGCAAAAAATGGCATACAGTATGCACAAAAAAAATCAAATTTATAAAACTGTACATATGCCATTTCCCATGCCAAGTTCCTTTGTAAATCTCAAATGAATTTTAAACTACTGTATATGCTTATGCACATGTTTTAACCCACTCCATGTCACCTCCCACCGGTTACCATGTATGGTTATAAAAAACACCCTTTTTGAATATTCATGATGTAATTAACCATATATTTTTGGCCATGCTCTTGAGTGATATCTTTACTTTCAAACAATCTGAGAACACGGAAGACTCATTAAATTTGAACTTCTGGTATTACTGACATTTGGTAATGATTAAGGAGTGGTAAGCAGGATGCACTATGTTACTAAAATAATTCTCAAATAAAGGGTAATTTTCTGCAATTTTTAAATCCACAATGTCCTGGGTTCTCCGAGACTGGAATTTGAAAAAAAAAAAAGGTAAAATGCTAGCGATTTGTTTTCTGGGTGGCAGAGATTTGAAAACACTAAACAAAAATCTGTCTTGAAACAAGTGGTGGTTGTTTTGAATGGTTTCAGTATTACTTTTTTAAGCATATTTCTTTGTCAATTTGTGAGGTTGAGCACTAATTTTGGGTGTTACTGGATCCCTAGACTTTGAATCTCTTACTCACTTTTCGATTGAAAGCTTACTTTTGTTGTTGTGAATTATTCTGTATTGGGTTTTCCCTTTGGTTCTGACAGATCCACATTGTCAGGTGGTGTGTTGTCAGATATCCTGAATTGCTGGTACAGATGCAACAAGTTAAAAGCTCATCATTTGAGGCACTTCCTCTCCGAGTTTACACATCCCAAATGCCTAGTGATGATCCATGCTTTGTTTAAAACAAAGCATTTTCTAAACTTCTTTTTTTTGGTCACAACTTGTGCCACATTTTTGATTAAGATTTTTGATTGTTTTTTGGTTTAGTATCAGTGTGGTAGTCTTCTCAGTTCTGATGCCTTTTTCTAATTTTGACTAAATCCTTTCTCCCAGTTTTCTTTAAAAATATTCCTTGCTGTCAAAACAATGGTCAATTAATCACACAAACTTTCATTAGAGGAGTAAAGCAGAAGTCATAGTAAAATATTCCCAAAATACATACAATTTACGGAAGATTCCAACAGTCTTGTGAGGTACCGCTCTTTGTAATGTTTTCTTCTAAAACTGTCTAAAGGGCTTCTTTTACCCCATTTATTAGTTTCAGTTCTTTGTTTCTGACTTCTTTTATTTGCTCTCATTTCTGCATGTCGTTTGTCACCGTTTCTCGTTATCTCATGCTTGAACATTTTTGGCCTCTATTACTCATTTACTCTTACATAACAGGACTTTAACAAAGGCTTCATTTGGTCTTTATAACACTTAAAATAAAACACGAATAGATAGGTTCTCTGTGCAGTGGCGTATTGACCTGATGGTAAAATGACTTGTTAATATGATGGATTCACAGATCTTATACTAAATATGAAATATCAAGAGAAATGTGTCTCAGTTAAGCCATCTCAAATCGCTCTAAAGTGAAGTTCTGTTAGTATATCACATTACAGCGATAAAGAAACACTTTACTGTTGCTTTCTTTGTAAATGTTATGAAGATCCAAGGAGTTTGTTAAGATCTTGTTACATAAGTGTAAATGAGTAACAGATGCATTTTTGCAGTACTTAAACTAAAGTGTTACCCAATTTTTTCCACTGTTCCTTTATGATCTCCCACACCACACATTTGTCCAACCATACATTTGCACAAAGGTTATAAGCAGAATGTTCTCATTCTTTGGATCATCTCCTAATCTTTATTTGTTTAATATGAGTTTTCTTAATAACATATCTGCACTATCCCTATGCTTACTTTTGATCACTTCCCCTGATATTTTGTTCTTTAATTTCTTTGAGCATTGAATACGTTACTAGCTACAAAGCAAGTACTAAAAATAAATCCCAACAAACCTTTAAGCTATCTCTGTTATTCTTTACAATTAATGATTTTTTATGTAACATGCTGTATTCCCATTAATTTCAGCCCAAATTGTCATTATTATGTGTTATATGTATTACCTTCAAACTCTCTCATAATCAAAAGAATAACTGTTACATGGTATAAACGTATTTATAAGACTTCATGTTTACCAATAGGTAAAAGTAATAAAAAAATAACATTGTTGTAAGTATATATATTAAACTGTAAAACTCATAAATATACGTTTTGAAAAAATTACATCTCTTTTCCTGAATTTTCAGTATTTTTCCTGTTTCACATCAATATTTTGTGGAGTGTGTCACCTAAGCTGACACAAACCTCTTTCTAGGGCTTGTCTATCCATCTTCTTGATTAAATTTTATGAGTGGCACAAGAGCCCAAAATCACAAGATTGCTGAGAAACTCCTCACTTAAAGGAAATCTGATTTGACACATTCAGAGCAATTACAATAATATTTTTCTGCTACAGCAGTGGACCAATTTCTCAACGAAACAGACATTCTCGTAACCTGCCATATGAGTCTGTGACAGAGGCTACTGTGGCTTGGATGAGAAGGAAACAGATTTGCCTAGAATGTTTGTATCATGACAAGACATCTTGTATTTCATCATGAAAATCTTAACTGCATCAATTATTGGAACACTAGTCTGTGTTAAATACTAAATGAAAATATTAAATGAAAGTTTACAAAGTCTGAAAATGAATTAAATGGTCAATCTTAATACTTGTGTGTGTCTCTCTCTCTTTGAGTTTCACATTTTATCACATTTTCAGAAGTAAATATGAAAAGGAGGTAAGTGAAACAGGACAGCATTAGTCCAAACTTAAGATAATAACAATGGACCATTACAAAAGTTCATACTTATTTATTTTGCCATAATATATATTAAACATGAGGGGTGCAACCAATCGCATTTTTCTTCTGAGCAATTGCTTACTATTTCAACATTATAAACCAAATAATACAGTGTGGAGTAGAGTGGATTATCAGTAAATATCCGCAACCCATACACCACTTCCTTATATCCCATGCCCAGCACTACACAGTCCCCCACCCTCCCGATGGTAGGCTGTCCCAGCAAACACTTCTAGCTTCTTTCAACAACACACAAACTCATCAAAATTCATCTTCTTTCCTGCTGTAGTCATGTGGCTGGTAGCAAGGGCACTGCAGTAATTGTTCAAGTCAAATCAAATTTTATTGGTCACAGATTATACCTACAATGCAATATGTAGTCAAACTCCAATGACTGTGTCTTTAAAAATATAATAGGACAAAAACAATAATTCATGACTTCATAAATATCTAAAATCATTAATAGAATTTTAAATATGTGATAAATAATAAATAATTAAATAATGTAAGAAAGTTAACAATAGGATATTGTGACACGTATGGACTGTTTAACACTAGAATTACCAGAGCCTATGAGAAAATGCGTAAATCCAGCCCACCTTAAATCCTTTCGCACCTCTCCGTCAGCGTCTTTTGTCCTGTAAATGTGCCGATTAAAACAAGCAGCAAGCAGCCTGCTATTCCATCCCCCCACCATCGCAGAATGTGCATAAAGTTCTCCCAGCTCATGTCTTGATTGATTACCTGGGAGTGAAGTACTGGAGTTTTAGAGTAGAAATAACAGATCGTTATTTGGAACACTTTCATTTCATGTGTGTTTCGTTTCTACAGTAATCTGTGTAAACACATTGATAAAATAGAAACTTTTACATATGTTAGTAATAAATGTTACAAAATGTAGGCATAAACTATAGAATGTGTGAAGCCTGAAGTACAAAGATCAAATAAACACTTTCACAAAAGGTTCAAGGACGATAGCTTCCGTGGCGTAACGTTAAGATTTGCTGACTTGTAATCAAGTGTCCCTGGTTCGATCGCGACTGCCTCCTATATTTGCCGTTTTCAGTAGTGAGCTGCTCTTATTGTTAATATTATACAGTACACACATACATTTGGTTTGTGACTGTAACAGCCGCTGTACATTTATAGGACTTGTACAAGTTACTGTTTTTTTTCACTTTTATTCTCTCAGTCATGACCACGATGCATACTTACACTGTAAGTATTATCTGACACTGTTACTTTTTATCTGAAACTGGGAATAACTGTAGATGTGAGTGGTGTTTTGAGGTAATGGAACTGGACATTCTCTGATCTGGATGGATAAAAGACATAGGTATATATGATATTTGGAATAACTCATTTTAGGACCTGTATAGTACATTTTGGAAAACATCGTGGCACGGATGCAACATTATTCGTATTATTCATATTCATTCGGAGAACATCTTGGGGGTAGTAATCACTGATCGTGTGTTTCATGTGTTTTTTTTTTCCCCGATCTTGCCAGTCCCCACATGTTGCTGTATGGTGCTGTTTCTCTTGTACTCCAGGACATGCAGAGGAAAGAATAGTACAGAGGTCAGTTCAGCGCTATATGCAATCATCAGATTCAAATGTTAACAGTTGACACACATGCAAGAACCGTCCTTCCTACATTTACTACATGCGTACCTGTTGCAATGCATACACTTCTCTCTGTACTGTGGTTTCTCACGCACCAGCCTCGGGGCATGTACCTTACCTTCGCTTAGCTAGCGAATGCAAGAACTAATTAACGGATTTAGATTGGGTTTTTTTCTATCATTTGCTTGAACATTTGGGTTGATTTTGAGACTTCTCTCATTGCGCTAAGAATTATAGTTTACTTGCAGAAGCAATATATTTGCACTAATGCAAGACAGAGGCTGTGGGCCGAGGGGAGGAGGAAGCGTGATGTCAGGAGTAGGGAGCTGGGCAGGTCCCTCCTCACTGTCCTGTTTCACATAATTGCCTCTCTTGTTGTCCAAGTGGGCTGGTGCTATATGAAGGATTACGGTGATGGAATTCTTTAGGGATCTACTGGAGTAATATGAAAACTGTAATAGATTCAGTTCTTTTTGTAGAGAAGAACTTATGTGATATTTGACAAGCTACTCGAAACACTTTATTGCTATAGGCATTAGTGCAGCATGACAAGTGGACTTGCTTTATTAGGTACAATGGCGGATTTTGTAAAGCATGTTAGTACAACAGACTGCATTAAGAAGAGATTAAATAAGACAGTGCTGACAGGGTAGCACAGCAAAGTTGACCATCCCTTCAAATGTTAAGGGTCTAAACAATAGTAGTGTATTACCACAGCCTCACAGTATCCTACATTCATTCAATAGTCTACAATAGACAGCAAGGTCAGTATAATGAATGGACCATGCCAGCTATTTGTCAGTTTAGGGCAGAGTCCCTTTTGCTGCTCTGGGCTGTACAGCTACAACAGATCAACAGAATGTAGTGGGCTCCATTGACAAAATCTGTTGCATGCTCTCCTTTACTTGTCGCTAGCATCCTTCAGATGTTCCAAAGCTAGCATAGGTGACCTCCACACTGCAGACATTCAGTTACTAAACTTAAGAGGATGATCTAAAGGCTAGGGTTCCAGGGGTGTGGAGTTCTCGTTTGAACCAAAGCATGGCAGGGTGAAGCTGGTGGCTGGCAGAATGATAAGGATATTGCACAGCAGGTAAGTGTTGGTCACTGTCACTCTGATGCTCTGACATTAAAATAGAGAGCTGTGTGACCAGGGTGATGTTAAATTGCTCCACAAGGCTGTTGCACATGTTATGCTGGATATGGAGGAGTTGGCATACTTTCTTCAATCATTCAGACTCAAAATTTCAACCCTGGTTACTGTGATCTAACAGAATAGCCCATTGACCTGTTTTTATTCACATGTACATCTCTTGGTTAATTACTCATTAATTCTCAAAATTTTACTGTCGTTGTTAGAACATGGAATGGATCTAATTGAACATTCGCTCACTTGGCAGTAAAGCTGTTTTGGTAAATGATATTATATTAAGTACAAAATCTGATCTGTGCCTTCTCACTGAAACCTGGCTTAATAAATCTAACACTGTTCCACTAGCTGAGGCATCACCAGATGGATACTCGTTTCTTCATAAGTCTAGAGATGATGGTTGAGGAGGAGGCCTTGGAATAATTCATTGTAACAAAATGCAAATCACGGCTAAAAATTTAGGCGACTTTACATTCTTTGAGGCATTCATTTTAAATATTAAAATAGATTCCAACACCATTATAGTGCTAGTCTACAGACCACCAGGACCGTATTCATTGTTCATGACTGAATTTAGCAACCTTTTATCTGATTTGGCTATAAATTATGATCACATAGTACTGATGGGGGATTTTAATGTACACATTGATGTGGAAACTGACACTTTTATCAAATGTCTTACTTATTTGCTAAATTCAGTAGGATTTTGTCAGATTGTCAAAGGTCCAACTCATAATCATAACCACACATTAGATTTAATTATAACTTACAAAGTTGAAATTCAAAATTTAAATATTGCTCCATTAAATGAAGTTATTTCCGATCACTACTTAATTACATTTGATTTAGTCCTTCCCTTACCAACGCACTCACAGATTAAAACAAAGACAGTGCGACATCTAGATTGTAATTCAGCTTCAAAATTTATAGATACTTTGAGTAAGTCGAGTGTAATTGTGGAAAACCATTTAGATCAGTTAACATCACATTATAATGTGAACTTGAGAGATGCTCTGGATGCAGTGGCGTACCTTAAAGCAAAAGTGATCAAAGTACATAGAAACTCTCTCTGGTTTAATGAAAACACTCGAGCTCTTAAATTAGAGTGTCGAAAACTGGAGCGCAGATGGAGAACAACAAAGCTACATGTCTTTCAAATTGCACGGACAGAGAGTGTTAAAAATATAAAAAAGCTCTCTTTAAAGCTCGTTCAGAATACTATTCCACAATAATAGATAGCAATAACTGCGGTGGGTTGGCACCCTGCCTGGAATTGGTTCCTGCCTTGTGCCCTGTGTTGGCTGGGATTGGCTCCAGCAGACCCCCGTGACCCTGTGTTCGGATTCAGCGGGTTGGAAAATGGATGGATGGATGGATAGATAGATAGCAATAATAAAAATCCTCGGGTACTATTTAGAACAGTGGCTAAATTAACAAATGGGAATTCAGATCTACAGTGCAAAATACCAACAGATATTAGCAGTACAGACTTTATGAACTTCTTCAATGAGAAAATTAAAAACATAAGATCCCAGATCTCAGCATCACAGTACAAACTGCATACTAGCTTAGCAGACCCTGCCTCACATTGCATTCAGCACTTTAGTAATTTTAATCCTGTAACTGAGCAGGAAGTCTTAACTTTAATTTCTAAAATGAAACCCACTACTTGCTCCCTAGATCCAGTGCTAACAAAACTAGTAAAAAGTGCAATGGATGTTCTTGCAGTGCCTATTCTAAACATTATCAATAGTTCATTATTGCATGGCATCGTACCTGATGCACTAAAAGTGTCAGTCATTAAACCATTACTTAAAAAGTCAGACCTAGACCCACACATACTAAATAATTATAGGCCTATTTCAAATTTACCCATTCTCTCTAAAATAATAGAAAAAGTAGTCGCCAGTCAGCTTCAGTCACACCTTACACATTACAATTTATTTGAGAAATTCCAGTCTGGTTTCCACACTGGTCATAGTACAGAAATGGCACTAACGCAGGTTGTAAACGACATTCTGATATCCTCCACTGTAATTATGTTGTTAGACTTAAGTGCAGCATTTGACACCATTGACCATTCTATTTTACTGCACAGGCTAGAAAATGATGTTAGCCTTACAGGCACTATGCTTGCTTAGGTTTAGTTCTTATTTATCAAATCGATTCCAATATAGATAGATAGATAGATACTTTATTAATCCCAAGGGGAAATTCACAATATGTACAGAAGTGTGCTGACAGTACTCCATCATTATACATAGAAGTGAGATATGGTGTCCCGCAAGGCTCAGTACTCGGACCTTTACTGTTTTCACTTTACATGCTTCCACTGGGATCTATCATTAGGAAACATAATGTTAATTTTCACTCGTATGCAGATGACACTCAGTTATACATTTCATTTAGATCAAATGAAGTTTCTCCAACATTGTCTTTAATTAGTTGTGTTAGTGAATTAGTGAATTGTGTTAGCGTGTCCCTCCTCGAACCGCCACCTTATTGTGGTGGAGGGGTTTGCGTGTCCCAATGATCCTAGGACCTCTGTTGTCCAGGGCTTTATGCCCCTGGTAGGGCCACCCAAGGCAAACTGGCCCTAGGTGAGGGATCAGACAAAGAGTGGTTCAAAGAAACCTCCCATGAAGAATAAAAAATTTGGACGGCGTTTTCCCTCACCCGGACGCGGGTCACCGGGGCCCCCCTCTGGAGCCAGGCCTGGAGGTGGGGCTCGGTGGCGAGTGCCTGGTGGCCGGGCCTGCACCCATGGGGCTCGGCTGGGCACAGCCCGAAGAGGTAACGTGGGTCCCCCTTCCCATTGGCTCACCACCTATGGGAGGGGCCAAGGAGGTTGGATGCAGTGTGAGTTGGGTGGTGGCCGAAGGCGGGGACCTTGGCGGTCCGATCCTCGGCTACAGAAGCTGGCTTTTGGGACGTGGAATGTCACCTCTCTGAAGGGGAAGGAGCCCAAGCTAGTGTGCAAGGTCGAGAGGTTCCGGCTAGATATAGTCGGGCTCACCTCGACGCACAGCTTGGACACTGGAACCAATCTCCTTCAGAGGGGCTGAACTCTCTACCACTCTGGAGTTGCCCCCGGTGAGAGGTGCCGAGCGGGTGTGGGCATACTTATTGCTCCCCGACTGTTCATTGGGGTTTACCCTGGTGGACGAGAGGGTAGCCTCCCTCCGCCTTCAGGTGTGGGGACGGGTCCTAACTGTTATTTGCGCGTATGTGCCGAACAGCAGTCTAGAGTACCCACCCTTTTTGGAGTCCCTGGAGGAGGTGCTATAGGGCATATCTTCTGGGGACTCCCTCGTTCTGCTGGGGGACTTCAATGCTCACGTGGGCAATGACAGTGAGACCTGGAAGGGCGTGATTGGGAGGAATGCCCCCCCCCCCCCAACTGAACCCGAGCAGTGTTTTGTTATTGGACTTCTGTGCTCGTCACGGATTGTCCATAACGAACACCATGTTCAAGCATAGGGGTGTTCATATGTGCACTTGGCACCAGGACACCCTAGGCCTCAGTTCGATGATCAACTTTGTGGTCGTATCGTCGGACTTGCGGCCACATGTCTTGGACACTCGAGTGAAGAGAGGGGCGGAGCTGTCACTACCTGGTGGTGAGTAGGCTTCGATGGTGGGGGAGGATGCCGGTCAGGCCTGGTAGGCCCAAACGTATTGTGAGGGTCTGTTGGGAACGTCTGGCAGAGTCCCCTATCAGAAGTAGCTTCAACTCCCACCTCCGGCAGAACTTCAACCACGTCCCGAGGGAGGTGGGGGACATTGAGTCCGAATGGGCCATGTTCCGTGCCTCTATTATTGAGGCGGCTGACTGGAGCTGTGGCCGTAAGGTGGTCGGTGCCTGTCGTGGCGGCAATCCCTGAACCCGCTGGTGGACACCGGTGGTGAGGGATGCTGTCAAGCTGAAGAAGGAGTCCTACAGGACCCTTTTGTCCTGTGGGACTCTGGAGGCAGCTAATAGGTACCAGCAGGCCAAGCGGGATGCGGCTTCAGTGGTTGCTGAGGCAAAAACTCGGGCATGGGAGGAGTTTGGGGAGGCCATGGAGAACGACTTTCAGACGGCTTCAAGGAGATTCTGGTCTACCATCCAACGTCTCAGGAGGGGGAAGCAGTGCAGTGTCAAGACTGTATATGGTGGGGATGGTGAGCTGCTGACCTCGACTTGGGACATTGTGGGTCGGTGTGGGGAGTACTTTGAAGACCTCCTCAATCCCATTAACATGCCTTCCAATGAGGAAGCAGAGCCTGGGGACTCGGAGGTTGGCCCCCCCCATCTCTGGGCCTGAGGTCACCGAGGTGGTCAAAAAACTCCTTGGTGGCAGGGCCCCGGGGGGTGGATGAGAAACGCCCGGAGTTCCTCAAGGCTCTGGATGTTGTAGGACTGTCTTGGTTGACACACCTCTGCAACATCGCATGGACATCAGGGACAGTGCCTATGGATTGGCAGACCGGGGTGGTGGTCCCCCTCTTTAAGTAGGGGGACCAGAGGGTGTGCTCCAACTACAGAGGGATCACATTCCTCAGCCTCCCTGGAAAAGTCTATTCGGGGGACCTAGAGAGAAGGGTCTGTCAGATAGTCGAACCTCGGATTCAGGAGGAACAGTGTGGTTTTCGTCCTGGTCGTGGAACAGTGGACCAAATCTACACCCTTAGCAGGGTCCTGTAGGGTGCATGGGAGTTTGCCCAACCAGTCTACATGTGTTTTGTGGACTTGAAAAAGGCATTCAACCGTACCGAGTTGGACTCCGCCAAGGCTGCCCTTTGTCACCGATTCTGTTCATAACTTTTATGGACAGAATTTCTAGGCGCAGCCAGGGTGTTGAGTGGATCCAGTTTGGTGGGCTCAGGATTGGATCACTGCTTTTTGCAGATGATGTTGTCCTGCTTGCTTCATCAGGCCGTGATCTTCAGCTCTCTCTGGATCAGTTTGCAGCTGAGTGTGAAACGGCTGGGATGGGAATCAGCACCTCCAAATCCGAGACCATGGTCTTCAGCGAGAAAAGGGTGGAGTGCCCACTCAGGGTTGGGAGCGAGATCCTGCCCCAAGTGGATGAGTTCAAGTATCTCGGGGTCTTGTTCATGAGTGAGGGAAGAATGGAGCGTGAGATCGACAGCATCCGCAGTGATGAGGGCTCTGCATCGGTCTGTCGTGGTGAAAAAGAAGCTGAGCCGTAAGGCAAAGCTCTCAATTTACCAGTCGATCTACACTCCTACCCTCACCTATGGTCATGAGTTATGGGTAGTGACCGAAAAAATGAGATCGCAAATACAAGCGGTTGAAATGCGTTTCCTCCGCAGGGTGTCTGGGCTTTCCCTTAAAGATAGGGTGAGAAGCTCAGTCATCCGGGAGGGGCTCAGAGTAGAGCCGCTGCTCCTCCGCATCGAGAGGAGTCAGATGAGGTGGCTCGGGCATCTGATCAGGATGCCTCCTGGACGCCTCCCTGGTGAGGTGTTCCGGGCATGTCTAACCGGGAGGAGGCCCCGGGAAAGACCCAGGACACGCTGGAGGGTCTCCTGGCTGGCCTGGGAATGCCTCGGGATTCTCCCGGAAGAGCTAGAAGAAGTGGTTTGGGGAGAGGGAAGTCTGGGCATCTCTGCTCAAGCTGCTGCCCCCACGACCCGATCTCGGATAAGCGGAAGAGGATGGATGGATGGATGGATAGTGAATTAAAGGAGTGGATGCATAAGAACTACTTGTCTTTAAACACAGACAAAACAGAGATGTTAATTGTTGGAAGGCATGATGCTGATCACAACAATATTTTGTCATCATTTAACTCAGTTGGAATCACCATTAAATTTTACTGAATCAGCCCGCAATCTAGGAGGTATCTTTGACTCTAGCATGTCAGTTAAAGCACATATTACAAAGTTGTCCAAATCATGTTTCTTCCATCTTAAAAATATTGGGAAATTAAGGCGCTTTCTAAATAAACAGGATTCTGAGAAACTAATTCATGCATTTATCTCTAGTAGGATTGACTACTGCAATGCGGTGTTCACTGGATGTTCAAACTGTTCTTTATACAGCCTCCAGTTAATCCAAAATGCGGCTGCAAGAATTATTACAAGAACAAGAAAATACGAACACATAACTCCAGTTCTTAAATCCTTACACTGGCTCCTGGTTAAGTTTAGGGCAGATTTCAAAATCCTCCTTTTAACATATAAAGCATTAAATGGCCAAGGTCCGGCTTACTTGTCTGAACTTATCATGACTTACAAACCAGAGCGCACATTAAGATCTCAAGATGCTGGTCTGCTTATGATTCCAAGGATTAATAAAATAACAGTGGGAGGTCGAGCTTTTAGTTACAGGGCCCCTAAACCGTGGAATGGTCTTCCTGCTACTATAAGAGATGCCCCTTCAGTCTCAGCTTTTAAATCCCGGCTGAAGACTCACTACATCACTTTAGCATATCCTGACTAGAGCTGCTGATTAACTGTACAGACTGCATCTCTGTTGTTAGTCATTAGCACTAAAACATAAGTAATATGATAGTTAGAATTGGATACTAACCCTCACCTATTCTGTTTTTCTTGTCGGTACTCAAATGTGGCACTCGGTGCCACGGCCCACCTGTCAAGTTGTTTTGCCTGCCTAAGGTAAAGTCATCCCTGATGGAGGATCGCAGGAATCGTGGGAAAGAGGGGTCCTTTCATTGGATTGGCTGGCCCAGTGCTGTTTCAACTGTGGAATGGCCAAATGGGGGAGGCAGCTTGATGGCTGAGGTCTCCAGGACTCTAAACAAATCCAAATCATATTATGTGATATTATCTACTGTTAAATTCTGCTCCGTATTTGTAAAATTTTTATTTTTATACTGTATTGAGGATTTGTTCTGTTTTGTGTATTGTATTGTATTGACCCCCTTCTTTTTGACACCCACTGCATGCCCAACCTACCTGGAAAGGGGTCTCTCTTTGAACTGCCTTTCCCAAGGTTTCTTCCATTTTTTCCCTACAGGGGTTTTTTGGGAGTTTTTCCTTTGTCTTCTTAGAGAGGGAGTCAAGGCTCGGGGGCTGTCAAGAGGCAGGGCCTGTTAAAGCCCATTGCGGCACTTCTTGTGTGATTTTGGGCTATACAAAAATAAATTGTATTGTATTGTAAGTGGAGGAAACAAGGATAGCCTCGGGAGTCCAGATGGCTGCACAGTCTCTGTGTGTGCTCAAAAAATACCTGCAGGACAAAATTTTCCTTCAGATCTTCTGGTATCTCAGGGTATTCCTTTTGAGTAAGCAATAAGATGTCTGCCGCCAATACTCTCAGTTTCTCCTGACCCTTCTACTATCTGGTAAACATGCTTTTCTAGCAGCCTCTCACATTAGTGTGAATCCAGAGTTGGATATCTTACCAATTGCAAAGTTATTATATGCTAAATGCTGGCTGTCTTAATGAAAGTTCTCACCACATTAGACCATTTTCAGATATGTTGTAGCTTAATAAAGGTAGTTAAACTACAAAAACCTACCCCCACCTCACAAGCCAATGTAGGGTTTCATGGTGCTTTGGACTACTGTGACCCCACAGCAGGAAGGATGCAAATCCTTAGGTTCTGTCTTCCAAAAAATTGTTTTGTGCCTCTTATTTTGTGTATTTTTAGTTGGACATCTTGCTGAGTGTTATGTTTTATTCCTGTGAATCTTCAGTCCATTTGTCCATGGCAGATATCCATTTCAAATAATCTGGATATGTTTTCCTTTTTAGTTACTGCAGTGTGTTTTCCCCCCCTCTTGTGGTACTTATCTCGCCAAACAACCTTTTTTCACTATTTCTTCAGTTCCATCTTTTATTTTTGCTTAGCCTATAAGGTGGTGACTGTCTATTCACATCAGTTTGGCGTTTTCCTGTCTCTGTTTTATTTTCACAGTCAACCAGTGGGTTACCTGTCTATGTCTTGTTTCTGTCTTATCTGCGTTTGCCAAACACAACCAACTTTGGGACACCTCAGCCTGACAACATTAAATAAACCTGCTGCAATTCTGCACATATATATAAGCTGAAAATCCAGTAAAACAAATACTGATATTTTGAGTTCATTTTTTGACAGCTGCCCTCCTTGTTTGAGATTCTGGGTTCTCTTCTTGATGCCCAGATTTATACAATAGTTTGCATTATTGGATTTGACCCATTTTCATGTTGCTGATTTTAAAATTTTACTCTGTAAAGGTCTTCTGGTAAAAGTCTTTTGCTTTGTTTTTTTTCATAAACTCAGCTACTTAATCTCTGCCCATAAAAAATATCACCAGTGATCTACATAGCATAAAGCATTTTGTTAATTGGCCATCAAGGAGATGTAGATGTCAGCCATGCCTGAACACTGATAGAAACAACTAATCATGATTAACATAACTGTAAAAATTTAAAGGTTAGTAAAGCATAGAAAGATTGCATGCAAACTTTCATGTTTTGTTAAATGTTTAATATCCCTTTGGAACTTTCTTTGGAAGTGTACAGACAGCCGAGGGTGGCAGTCATTTTAATAAGAAATTGGAATCAGAAGACAGAGTGAGGTCAAAATGCAAGTTAAGGTCAAAACCAAGTAGTGAGGAACCCAGATAACAAACACCAAGATATTTAACAGGAGTAGTAGTAGAAGAATTGAGAAAAATGGTCAAAAGTCGGATTAACACACATAACTTGAGCTAAAACGAAAAACGTAAATGATATTCAGGGCCAAAAGTCAGATTGCATTCAAAGAGCTTTTACATTAATCACACAAACAGGATGCTGAGACTACTTTAAATATCCACAAACCTGGGCAAACCAGGAAGTCTCTCATACTAACCTTTCTACCTTTGACCCTATGATGTCACGCATCACATGCCTCTGGTTGGTCTTACCTAGCCTCCATCTGGCAACAAGTGCAACAAAGATCCCAAAATGGTGGCCATAACAAAACCAAAATGGTGCCACAGGAGAATGATATTAGTGTTTAACATAAACATTCCAAAAATAAAAGTAATGACTGGATTATTTGATATCTAATACTCCCAAAACAATGTCTCAAACACTTCTAGAGGCCAAGGAATAACTATGAAAATAGGACAGGAAATAACTCTTCAAAAAAGCACAGAATTAAGATCATGGAGAACTAACTGAGTATAGAAATAAGAAATTATATGTTTAGACATTGCGTATTTAGATGTTGCGTTTAAAGTATGTGACGCTGGCAGCCTCACCGTGTCATTAGTGGAACAGGCCAAGCAGGAGGGGAGGAAATTAGCATCACATAGGGTAGTGTAGCAGTGCAAATAGCTTTATTTAATTTTGAAGTTCACCAATTATTTTATAGTGAGAAAAATAAGAGCAACCTTGGATCTTACCAGTATGCCATCTTCTTCACCTGTGCGTCTCATGTGTGTGCCTTGACAGCCAGTTCCTGATAAGCAAGAAATGTCAAATTCAAGCTTGGGAGCAGAACATTAAACAGAACTTGTCCTTACTCAAATTAACAACTTTAAATTTTCATATTTGTACTTTTTCGGCTTCTCACAACATCGTTTATGGCACCGTTCTTCTTTAACATCCTTGATGACAGATTTTGATGGTTTCCAAGTGCAGCAGTTGATATTTAATGACCTCTTTTGCTATGAGCACATGACTGACTGACATTAAAGCACGTGCACTGTACAGGATGTGACGTCAAGGCACATGTCACCAATCACAATCACCAAGTTAATTCGGTTATGCACAGACTAGTAATTACATTTTAGAGATGCAAAGAGTTGATAGGTTTTTGTTAAGAAACTGTAGTTCAAGAATTGTGCTAAAAGAAATATGTGATTATGATGAAAAAAACATAGATTTAGGAGACAAAAACATAGAAACATAGACAGGAGCAGAAAAAACATAAATCTAGATGTAAAAACATAGTGGTGGTAACACTGTACAGCTGTACATAAACACTGTACCCTGGGCAAGCTCAAGTGCAAACATGAAGAACCCAGAGATACAGGCATCAAGGAGTTTCGTTATTGTTTTTGGGTGTTTTGGTTTTGTTTAAGGGAGGTTAGTTTGGTTTTGGTGTATGTACAAGGTATTGTTATGAGGTATATGATTTGTTTAGTGTTTCTTGTATTTATCAGCCCCCTATACTGCTTACTGCTTTGTGAAGCAGCTCCCTTTCCCCCTTTGACATGCAAATGGTTGCTCCCTTAGAGAAGGCAGGATGGTAGGAAAATAGAATAAACTAGCCAACCCGCAGCGTAGCATATGCCGCATAATTATGTATTGATGGGTGAACACTTCTTGAAAGACACAGTTGTCCAAATGGGGTGGGTTTGAGGATACGGCTGTAAGTGAATGCAAAGATGGAACTCAGGAGAGAAGGCGGGGAAGCGGACCCAAGAGGTTTCGGGTCCTAACCATCCAACGACGGGTCGGCACAAACGGCAACGAACCTTCCGCAGGTTCACCTACGGAACCCGTGTTAGGACATTTATATCCTCTAGATAGGCAAGTTCGATTGTCTGACGTCCATTCCACCCCCACCATTCTAGTCTGCCGATTTCTTAAGTCATCTCTTAGTCATCGTTCAGTACGCACTGCCTATGTCCGCCCCCAACTCCTCACCTGAATTGCTTTCATCTGTGTACAGTCCACATGCACCTGTGAGCCACGTTCGGGCTGGGTGAGATTTCCCGTGTTGAGTCAAATTAAGCCACAGGCTCCACACCTGGTGGTGCTCTTCCATCAATTCCTTTCAGTTTCAGCTTTGCAACCATACTCCCCCCGGAACCCAAAGAATTTGGTTACCCGGTTGGCTGCCTGGCGGGTCATAGGAATAACGCCGCCGGATCGCCAGTCAGCATCGTGTATGGTCGGAACTACGACGGTATGTGATCTTCTTTGAACCTCCGACTTTCGTTCTTGATTAATGAACACATTCTTGGCAAATGCTTTCGCTCTCGCGCCATGGTCGGCTGTTTAGTGAATTATTGGTGGGCGGGGCTCTGTGAGTTGGCGGGCGTGGCTGTCTTGCGTGCGTCTTGCTTGCTATGGACTTAGTGAATTATATATATAGATATTACTGAGCGGAGGCTAAGACTGCTGTTGTGAAAGTGGGATTAAATCGATTGAAAGTGAGTTATAGACAGGGTTGTGAAATCACCAGCACAGTGAAAGGCTGGATGGCTTAGCAGTTGGCTGTTAAGTATGAGAGTTACATCTTGCTCTTAGCCAGGAAAGGATATAGGTTCTTCCATTTTATAGGAGCTACATTTTGTTCATTTTTGGGGCTACTGCAGATCCATTCTTTTTATTGTATTTTGAGGCTGCTATAGCAGGATAAGAGCCTTCTTACTTGAGACCAGTTTGATTCTTCTTTTGGATGTACCACTTGGGCATTCTTTTTGTTTAACATTGTTGCTTTTTTTTATCACTGAAATTAATTTTGACACCCAAACCTGCATTCATTTTAGGGAACTAATTATAATAAAATCTGCCTTATTTATTTATTTTTTTACATCTGCCACCTTTGTATTGCCCAAGAATGCTACTTTTAGTCCTAGTCAGTCCCAAGCTGGTCTGTGATAAAGTATTATGTGACAGATTTCTTACAAAGTTGGTTCTTATTTTGCCCCTCAATGTGCCAGTATAGGCTTTAACCGGACCCTGGATGAAGTGAAATCAGAAAAATTGGTGGATGGGTGGAACTAAAATATTATTTAATATTTTAATTATGTAATTCATTACATTTTAGTTAAAGTTTTACAGTTTGTGTTGATTCCTGCTTTGTTTCTAATGCTTTCCGGATTTGCTATAGTTCCCTCCTAACCCTAAATGAAACAACCCATCATGAAAACAGATAAATATAATTAATATGTAAATAAAACCTTAATGTTAATTGTCATTGTTCAAAATGCTACAATTTGTGCAAGATGCTAAGACTACTTTGCACATCTCTTTACCTGTAAAACAGCTTATTGTGCTACTTTTATGAAATCCTTTTTAAAATGGGTGCCTTAAGTATGACAGTATTAATCACTAAACAGGAACGTTGTAAATGAAAATCATTAATTTTATAATAAACATGATTAAAGCCAATGAGACAGTACAGAGCATAGTAATTCAGCAAAAGACGTTGAGTTCAGGAGATCATTAAATCATATGCACCGTGGGGCTCATTTGAATTCAAAAAGGGCTCACAAAAGAAGAGTGGGAAGAACTCCTAAAACTGAGTTAATGAGAACTTTCCGACATTTTTTAGGTGTATAATACAAAGTGAAATGTCATCACTCAAGTTAGGGGATTTGCGCTAAGTGAAAAGATACCTGATAGATATGGATTGGCAGGTTAAAGTAGCACAATGAAATCAAAACTCTCCTTGTTGGATTAATAAAATGTAGACACGCACTGGGGCAAATTAAATGCATTACTGTTGGCTAAATTTCAAAGGAGATACAAGAAGAATTCATCACGTCAAAATGAAAAGGGTGGATATGGGGTATTTGTAACATTAATCGAGTGTCATTCTACGAGTCGGCATAGCCGCTATTTCTGAATTCAAAAGTAGACATTGAAAGTGTCATTTTTGTATCTCGTATTTACAAGGCTATAAAGTAGAATGAGATTCACTTTAGTTTCTTATCAAGCAAGTCAATTAGATGCTTTTGTACCAGATATTTTTTATATTATTATCAGGGCAAAGTGTGATGTTGATACCCAATATGATTCCCAACCAGTGTGCCCTCTATTCACCATGAGATCTTGTTGGCTGTGGGACTTCTGTTCCATCTAATGTTGGCAACTTCCTTGTTTCTTTGTTACCTAAAGCGGTCCTGAACTCTTCTTCAAAAGTCATTTAAAAAATAAAAAATGAACACAGTATAATTTGCAAAGAACAGAGCAAGAATGGAGCTATCTGAAACCAAAACTTTGAGTAAAAAAAAAACAATAAATATAAACTAATAAAAAGTAAATTGAATTTAAAAATAATCAAGTGATATTACAAATGACGTAACACTAATGCCATACAAATTACCAACTAAGTTTTCATATGAAAATAAATGGAATGAGTCACCAAAAGAATGAGCTGGCATTGCATCATCAATAGCAGAAGCGTCTATAAATAAAGCATCTCTATAAAGTCCCACATTATTTCTATCTTTGTGTGGCTTAAAGCTAGCAGTCCTTTCAATGATAGCAAGCTACTAAAAGAGCACAAAATGAGCTAGAATCTATTGGGTCAGTGCTGGCCCGCACCACACAGTGTTACAGTATAAATAAACTCTTATTTTATATTTACAAAGTCTCAGAATAAAAAGTTATTATTATACACAAAAATTATTACTTGAATTAATTATTTGCAGTTCTTCCATTGCACGTTTTTTCAGTACAGGAAGAAAGATCAGGGAGAACTGGAAGAAAGTGACACATGAAGTGGGAAATCATCGAAAAGAACCAGAACACAACAAGATTTGATTTTAAAATAAATTATTTCATCAGGCATAAAAGAACAAGAAACTGATATGCTAGAACTTTAAAATTATTAAATTAGTCCAAAGGAAAGGAAAGTAATGAACAAAAAAAAATTCAAAATTCAAAATAAAAAATGTTATGGTTTAGCCAGGGTTTTATCATGACTAAAGTACATGTTATTTTAATTAGATATTTGTTGTCTTTTAAGTATTATCTTTTTTGTATTTTATGTTTTGAATTTTTTATTTGTGATTATTTAGTATTTATAAAGTATGTGATATTTATTTAGATATTTGTGTTTTCTTTTATGTGCCCTATACCCTTTATGTAGAGCATCTGTGTACTGCGCTACCTAGATGCAGCATATATTGCGTATATATTCTATTCTTGCCTATATATTCTAGTCAAAGGGTCAAGTTCTTCACAACAATACTGAGATTTGTTTTGTTAACACAGTTTATTTTACCATTTTGATTTCTTGGCATTTCAGTGTTTTAGGCTGTATTCTTACTGACTTCAAAAGAGACAGTGTGTTTTTTTTTTTTCTTAAAGGACCTGAAGTGAGATTTATAAAACTTGCGTACACCCAAAAGAATGCTCAAAATATGCCAATGCACCTTTCCACGTAAATGTCAGGAAAAGAAAAATTGACGAGAGCTTGCGTATATTTACAGCAACTCTGACCCATCTGTATGCAACATTTTACTAAAATGATGACATCCTTGATCAAGTATGGAAATGCAGCGAGACCGGATATTTGACGACTTGTTTATATAATAATTCATATCACCAAGCTGCAATTATAATGTATGTTGATGTGACAGACATATTACACCTCAAAAGTGAGGAATATGACATATAGACTCAATTTTAGTTTCCCTTTATAAGGACCAATGCTATGTATTTGCAATGGAGAACATTTTTGTTTTTTTGTCAGATTTTACGGGCTACCTGTTGTTACTTCTAATGATTAGAAATAAAAGCAGAGTAAAAACACATAAATGATTCACTCTCTGTATACAGAAAACTCCAAAATATCATACCTATTTATAGCCTAATGGTTTTAGATAACATGGATTCTTCCATGTTTGGAACTGCTGAAAGTCTATACAAATGGTCTGATATGAAGATTACAAGTTTTTAGGGACTAGTTTTTGGATTTTTTTTGCCCAATTTGGACTTAAAGAACTGTTCTCCTGTAACAATGTGTTGAGTTGTTGCCAGCATTAGAAAAACAGACTGCCCAAAATCAGGCTCTACTTGTTCATATGCAGACTTTAACAATGGTTGGTTATCTGGCAACAGGCACCTACCAAAAGGAACTCGTCGACATGTCAGAAATATATCAGCCAAGCTTCAGCTACATCATGCCTGCTGTGTTGAAACCACTAATGGCTTGCAAAGCACTACATTCAGTTTTTTGTATGGTTTTTCTGTTCATAGCAACATAAAAAAGGAAATTTGCAGCAGTGTCCAGTTTTCTTGAACTATTTATGGCAATTAACAGCACATATATTTCAATAAGGACACCCAGCAAGAATGAGGCTGCGTTTGTTAACCGTAAGCAGATGACATGCTGAGGGTGCTGTACATGATGGCTGGTTTTCTGGTGTAGTAACTGGCTGAACCCGCAGTTTTTCATATAGAGTATACTTTTCATTGTAAAATCAACCATGTCATTACATGTGCTAGGTGATAGTGACTACCCGCTTAGACCAGGGGTCTCCAACTCAGTGGGATATATGAGCCACACATAGAAAAAAGTGCTAGTCAGCGGGCCGCATTAATTTCTAAAATGATACAAATGCAATATTATTGTTAAGTACTTGAACTACAATACTACATTACTACAATAATGCAGCTAGGTTTACAAGTTTACTCGAAGTGCTGATTATAAAATCCAGTTTTCCAGTTCAAATATCGTAAATGCAGTCTGACTGCTCAGTTGGCAGCATTTGGCAGACACAAGAACGTCAAGATTGGGCTTGATGTCATGCACAGTAGCCAATCACAATGTTGCACACAGATGCTAATCTAGTCCACAATCTCCATCTGTAAATCTTCTGAAATGCAAGCAACGTTCACCGCAAATGGAGTTACATAGAGTGCAAATTGAGGTTCAAGAGCCTGGAACTTCTCAAAATGTTGATCAAACTCTTCAAGTAATTTAGAAATTATATCTGAGTAATAACTCAAGTGTTCTGATTCGACGTCTAGCAACGACTGCATAGCTGAGAAATGAGCCAAATTGTCAGACTGCACCTGTTTGGCCCACAAAGACAGCTTACATCTGAATGATTTGACACTGGAGCCTCAAATTGACTGGGTTGACGTGTTCCGTGACATCTGTAAGAAACTCTAAATCTGACAGAAAAGACATCAGAAAGTTGGCAAATGTCTTTTTCTTTCACTGCCATAAAAAGCGTGATTTCCTGCCTGTGACACCCCGTGTAGTGGGAATTGGGGTCACCAGCCTACACTCTAGGTGTCTAGTATGTGGGACTGAGTGTGACCAGGATGATTGTGTAAGACAGGGAGACACGGACACAAAAAGGGTTGGGTTTTTTGAAAAATAAAGTGAGGTTTTATTTACAGGTGCACTTAAAGAAAAACAAATATAATGTCCTGTGGAATTTATATATCAATACACAGTCCAATACCGCAAAGGACACACAAAAACAGTAATTAAATGGAGCCCAAAAATAGTGACTATATACAGTATTTATAGTGCTGACTGAAAATCCCAAATAAAAAAGAAAAATGCACATAAACTAGTGAAACCCATATATACACAAAAACCAATATGAAGCTGTCTTCCACAGTGCTCCAAGTCAGGAAGCTGCTCCTTCAAACAGTGTATAGTACAGGATTCACCCAAAAACAAAAATATTCAAAATACAGAAAAAGAGAAAAATTGTATATACAAAAATAAACAGTGCACCATTAACCACAACCCAATAAATACCTCCACCAAAGTTAATCCAGAGATATTTATCATAATATATATACAAGAAAAAAATATTTACAATAATCAAGGCACGAGCTGTAGTGCTTGGTAAATTCAAGACAGAGTTCTACAAAGTAATATTCTGTTAGCAAGATCTAGCCAGAAGACCCCCTCTAAAGGCCATAATTCCCTTTTGTATTTGGTGCCCTCGCACTGATCATTTAAACTGTTCTACGTCATCCCTCTGCGAGCACGTGATAATGTGACCGCATCTACGAAAAGTAGTGTCTCCTGCCCCGCACAATTAGTATAAAAGTTTGGCGCGCACGAGCATAGCTGTGCCAGCTTTTGAGACGCAAACTGAGCTTCTCCGAAAAGTGAAAGTAAGCATTTTTTTCCTTTTGTTCCCTGAGCTACTGCCCATATGGGATCCCTTTTCTAAACTGCGGCAAACAAATACTAAGGTGCTTCACACTTTCTCACTCTTCTGCTGTTATGAGGTTGCGGGAGACATGCGCATGAGTGGAAGACAGACAATGCCATTCCAATGTCTCTTTGCATTATCTAAAAGAAAAGTAAAAGGCAAGTTTCCTTTCTTTATACTTTTTTGTCCTTTTTTTCCCAAACAATTGCCTCTTTCTTAGCACTGCAGAGGACACTAAACTAATTTTATTTAATTGCTGGTAAAGCCAGTGAGGTATATCACCACACTGCCTTAAAGCAAAAAATCTCTTTAACACATTTCCCCGACTCAAGCATCTGACTTCAGTATGTTACAGCAACTCTCCATATTCAGTGTCCATATCAGACAAGAATGAAGTGAACTGCCTGTGGTTGAGACCTCTTGCTCGTATAAAATTAACAGTTTTAACAACAATGTCCATAACTTCTTTCATTTGTAGACTTTTGCCACACAGAGCTTCCTGATGCAGAATGCAGTGTACAGCAGCAAAAGGACCCGACAAAGAAAGCTGGTTTGGTTTTGCTTTCAATAATCCCACAACACCAACGTTTTCAGAACACACTGCTCATGCACCATCTGTTGCCATGGACACGAGTTTATCCCATGGCAGTCCCGCTCTGTTAATGCAACGTTCCAATTCTTGAAAAATGTCACGACCAGTCATTGTGCCTTTCATAGGTTATAAATTTAATAATTCTTTGGTTACGAAGAACACATGGTCCACCATCCGGCGTCTCAGGAAGGGGAAGCAGTGCAGTGTCAACACTGTATATGGTGGGGATGGTGCGCTGCTGACCTCGACTCGGGACGTTGTGGGTTGGTGGAGGGAGTACTTCGAAGACCTCCTCAATCCCATTAACATGCCTTCCAATGAGGAAGCAGAGCCTGGGGACTCAGAGGTGGGCTCCCCCATCTCTGGGACTGAGGTCACCGAGGTGGTCAAAAAACTCCTTGCTGGCAGTGCCCCGGGGGTGGATGAGATACGCCCGGAGTTCCTCAAGGCTCTGGATGTTGTAGGACTGTCTTGGTTGACACGCTTCTGCAACATCGCATGGACATCAGGGACAGTGCCTCTGGATTGGCAGACCGGGGTGGTGGTCCCCCTCTTTAAGAAGGGGGATCGGAGGGTGTGTTCCAACTACAGAGGGATCACACTCCTCAGCCTCCCTGGAAAAGTCTATTCAGGGGTCCTGGAGAGGAGGGTCCGTCGGATAGTCGAGCCTCGGATTCAGGAGGAACAGTGTGGTTTTCATCCTGGTCACGGAACAGTGGACCAGCTCTATACCCTTAGCAGGGTCCTGGAGGGTGCTTGGGAGTTTGCCCAACCAGTCTACATGTGTTTTGTGGACTTGGAAAAGGCATTCGACCGTGTCCCTCGGGGAATCCTGTGGGGGGTACTCCGAGGGTATGGGGTACCGGCCCCCCTGATAAGGGCTGTTTGGTCCCTGTACGATCGGTGCCAGAGCTTGGTCCGCATTGCCGGCAGTAAGTCGAACCCGTTTCCAGTGAGAGTTGGACTCTGCCAGGGCTGCCCTTTGTCACCGATTCTGTTCATAACTTTTATGGACAGAATTTCTAGGCGCAGCCAGGGCGTTGAGGGGGTCCGGTTTGGTGGGCTCAGGATTGGGTCACTGCTTTTTGCAGATGATGTTGTCCTGTTTGCTTCATCAGGCCGTGATCTTCAGCTCTCTCTGGATCGGTTCGCAGCCGAGTGTGAAGCGGCTGGGATGAGAATCAGCACCTCCAAATCCGAGACCATGGTCCTCAGCCGGAAAAGGGTGGAGTGCCCTCTCAGGGTTGGTAGTGAGATCCTGCCCCAAGTGGAAGAGTTCAAGTATCTCGGGGTCTTGTTCACGAGTGAGGGAAGAATGGAGCGTGAGATCGACAGGCGGATCGGTGCGGCATCCGCAGTAATGCGGGCGCTGCATCGGTCTGTCGTGGTGAAAAAGGAGCTGAGCCGCAAGGCGAAGCTCTCAGTTTACCAGTTGATCTATGTTCCTACCCTCACCTATGGTCATGAGCTATGGGTAATGACCGAAAGAACGAGATCGCGAGTACAAGCGGCTGAAATGAGTTTCCTCCGCAGGGTGTCTGGGCTTTCCCTTAAAGATAGGGTGAGAAGCTCAGTCATCCGGGAGGGGCTCAGAGTAGAGCCGCTGCTCCTCCGCATCGAGAGGAGTCAGATGAGGTGGCTCGGGCATCTGATCAGGATGCCTCCTGGACGCCTCCCTGGTGAGGTGTTCCGGGCACGTCTAACTGGGAGGAGGCCCCGGGGAAGACCCAGGACACGCTGGAGGGACCATGTCTCTTGACTGGCCTGGGAACGCCTTGGGATTCTCCCGGAAGAGCTAGAAGAAATGGCCGGGGAGAGGGAAGTCTGGGCATCTCTGCTCAAGCTGCTGCCCCCACGACCCGACCTCGGATAAGCGGGAGACAATGGATGGATGGATGGCTGAACACAGCACAGTATGCAATATCTGTTACACCTGTACTCTCGTCAAGCACTATGAAATATGTTTCGAAACCTTGTGCTGCTGTACTCAGTTGCTGATGAATGTTACTAGCTGATTCAGTGATTCTGCTAGCAATAGTATCTGCAGCCAAACCTATGCCTTCAAACAGTTTCTTTCTGTTCTGACATATAATCTCACATGTCTTTATAAAACAATCTTTTATGAATTGGCCTTCAGTGAATGGTCGCAAAGATTTTGCTATCATATTACAGAGGACAAAACTCGCTTTTACAGAATCTTCGCTTGACTTACTAACATTCGAGAAAAAGGTTTGTAGGTCCTGTAGAGTATTTTTTGCCTTTGTAGAAATTAACAGTTATGACTCTGTCTACCTTTCATGGTAATGCGCTAAAGTCTATGTTACATTCTGTGACTTCAAGTAGTAGCATATGTCAGACTTACTGATAGAAGTTGCTGATCTCATTGCTGAACAATGTCAGTTTACATGACTTAAAATTGTTGAGCATGTTCACCCCTTTTTTTGACAGCCAGTACTATACTACCTCTCGGAGCATGTGCTGTACAATATGTTAACAGGTAAATTGAGTTCAGCCACAGCCTCTGCCCTATTTATTTCTTTTGCCTATTCTGTTGCAGTATGTAAAACGTGAGACATCAGACAGACAGTCTCTCTTCTGCTTGTGAGATCTAAAACACATGGTTTCCTTATTCCTTGTTACTGCATTATATACATTGTACTAAAGGCAGATTTTGTTGGGGTGAGCCACAGAGTAGTCTGAGTGAGTCACTAGATTCCTGCTATTCACGGGCATGTACTGAAGACTGCCTCCAACTCGCTAAGAAGTCTACAATTAAAAACCTCTGATGGGTCACGAATTGCTAATGTTTATAATGGTAGTGGGTCACAAATGGACTGTGCAATGAGTCGCAGCAGGATGCCCCTCCAATGATCACTCATGATTCACCAAGGGGTCCTACTCCTGACAATTGTGCTTGATTCACACTTAGATAGGTTGAGAAGCAATAATTTAATGGGCCTGAAGTGGAATAATCAACCTGCCTCTTTCTATTATTTTTAGGATTGAACATTTACAATTAAAATCCATGAAAACAATGTATGGACCCTATAGTATGTTTACTTTTTCCCTTTATTTTTGTGTTTTGCTGCTGGTTTCTTGTTTGTTGTTTGAGTGCTTTTGGAGTCTGAGCTCATAGTTTATTTCCAGTTTTAAAAGAGTGTTTCTCCTCAGGGTTTTATTATTTTCATTTCTCTCAGGAGGTATTGCAATTCTTGTTGGCACCTGTTTTTTCCATCTCACCCAAGGTTAGTCAGTTGAAGAAAGCCCTTGTGAATTGTTTTGTAGACTGCCAGCTAGATTTCTATTGATTTACTAGCTGTGCAAAACAACTAGCCAGGGTCTTACGCTACTGTTCTTCCAGTGTTTCTTTCTCGATGCATTCTCATATAATGTGAAAAGCACATATTGCAGTAGTCATGTCTGTCTATCTGTCTGTCCACGTAAAACAATGAACTTTGGAACGCTTATTCTTCAAACAAATGTTTCAGGTTAGTTTAATTTTGGTTGAGACATTTCAAATTGAGCGCATTGTTCAAAATTTTGGAATTTCAAAAATCTTCAAAAATCTAACATTGAAAAGTATTGTAGAATTTGAGAACTCATCTATCTTAAAACAGAGAAACGTTTTGTGCAGCTTCAATAACAGATTAGTTTACTGTTTAAAACTTAAGTGAGGTTACTTAAACTTGCATATTTTGTATATTGTCTTCTTTAAGTCTCCCTATTGCCTCTGCCGATGGCAAAGTGGATACCCAATACATGTTATTAAAACTCTAGAGGGGGTGCAAGTCAATTGTGCTCCACCTCACTTCTCCTGCTGTCTAATGTAAGTTAATAGTAAAATAAAAGCATAAAAAAAGTAACTGAGCTGAAAATTAATATAAGGGAACAAATTATGTAAGTGTTGCTCTATAATCATAGCATGAACAAACATTGAAAATAAACTCACTATTGCACTATATGAACATTATAACCATTCAACATTTCCTTGAGACTATAGAGCCCCATGTTGTAATCTGAAGCAGCCAACAATTTTACCTTGAGACTTAACCAGATAGTTTAACTCTCCAACAAGTATTTCTTCTAAGAATATTTTGTTTAATAAATTTGACTCAACTGACAAATTACAGACATTAAATCACTTGAACTGGAATCTGCTGTCAGTAATAGCTGTTGAGCCATCACGAGCCCATTTAGACTATGTTTTTAACTACATGACATTGTAAAGTGCTGCATGCATTTAATCCAGTCTAATAACACATCAAATTGCTGTCAGTTATCACTGTTGTTTTTTGAATATGACTCATTGTTATAAAGATTATTCAATAAAAATATGGTAACTGACTCTTTGATGAAGTAACTAGAAATGTAAACTCTTCCAACTTTGAAATCAGGTAACTGAGTTACTAAACTGACTGGAATTTCTACGGCATTTTATAAGTTGTTATTATGTGGTTCACTTTGCTCCCTTTGCTGTGGAATAATTCTAACTGGATAATTGGACTGATTATATGACTGATAATTCTATTTTCCAGTGGGCATAATAAAGGGTCATTTGTTTTAAGAATAACTGTATTTACATAGGTGGTATTTGCAAACAGAGAACCATATTTAAAGTAATTTATATAAAACTCTACAGCAGTGTCAATTATGCCATGAAAACATTTTGCTGTATTGGCATTCTGCCTTAAGTTGATTGCTTGAATGGAATGAAATGTCAATGTTCTTAAACTCTGTCTCACACAGTATACATAATATATTCCTGAACGAATAGTTTTTTTTTCTGTACCCGTGATGGCCAATACTGTGATATACTTTATGCTTCTGTGGTTTTATACTAAAATCAAAGAATTATTTTAAAAAGGTAACCGTGGTTTTGATTGATTGTACTGTCATATCCAGTAGTTATGGTGTTAAGTGTGTCAACAAAATGTTGGTTAATTTGTGTAAAATACGGTGTTGAATCCAATTTAAAACCAAGCAGACACAGAATTCTGAGCTACTTCAAAATCAGCCAGGATTTTCTGACAGCAAGAATGTTAATGTAACAAAATAAAAGACAGCTGCTTCAGTGCCTAGAGGGCTATGGTGGCCTGAATGTTGCTAGGAATTATTTTTTTGATGTCTACATCCTGTGCACAAAATGTGTCATATACAGTATCAATATCTTTAATGCAGTGCCGTACGTTGAAAAGTAATATAGCATCATTGAAATCCCACTGAAATAATCGTAACATGGCACGACATTCTCAAACTTGCATAGCCCAACTCTGTGCCGTAGGGGATGAGATATTCCTGAATAAACAAATATCATGATATGACACAACATATTTTTAAAAATATACATAGCAGTGAATCGAAAGGAAAAAAAATAGGAAGTAGTTTATAAAGCTGCATAACAGTACCATTTATTGATCTGAGAAACAAGAAACATAGAGATCAATAGACACTAATTATAGAAATAGATTACATTTAATTACTTACACAACAGAAAAAACTACACACCAACAGAAAATTTTATTTAAGGTAATGTATATATATATAAAAGCCAAAAACCACTGACTCACTTATCACAAAATCTCCTGAACCATGAGGATTTGGGACTTAAACTTTGGAATGTAGGTTACCCTTGGCCCATAGGTGCTCGCTAAGAAACGATTTTAAAAATTCCATGGTCCAAGCATGAAATTTCTTATAGTTTTTTAGACCCGCTTGTATGTCTGTCCGCTTTTCACGAAAGAACTACTTAACGGATTTAGATTGGGTTTTTTTCTATAATTTGCTTGAACATTCCATTGATTTTGCGACTTTCTCATCGCACTAAATATCATAGTTCGCTTGCGGTACTGATTTATTAGCACGAATCTGAGAGAGACTCATCCAAAAGACACTCACATGTCTGCCTCGGGGCGTAACCTTAACGCCGCTTAGTTAGTGAACAAGAGAACTACTTAACGGATTTAGATCTTTTTTTCTATAATTTGCTTGAACATTACGGTTGATTTTGTGACTTCTCTCATTGCGCTAAGAATCATAGTTCACTTGTAGGAGCGATATATTCGTGCTAATCCGAGACAGAGGCTGTGGGACGAGGGGAGGGGGAAGAGTGACATCAGAAGTAGAGTGCTGGTTGGGTCCTACTCACTGTCCTGTTTCACTAATACGCGGGCGAAGCCGCGGGGGATGGCTAGTAATGTATAAAATAGCATAAATAATAAAAACACTTTTTGTATTTCTTTTGCTTTCTTGGTTTTTGGATTCAGGGTCAGTTATCAAGTGTCCTCTCATGGCAGGATTTCAGGCACTCATTTTTTTCTGTTTTTTGCTCAGGTTATTTTTACTTTTTTTGTGAGTCAAATTCTGTGTACAGCCGGAAGAAGCTAAAGGAACAATATTTGGACAGTGGCAGCTGAAGAAAATAGGATGAGGTCTTGTTTTGTTGTGATTGCATCTTAGGGTATCCCTATTTTGCCTTTTAGACTCTATTACGTAGATGTGAACAGAATGCCCTGTGACGATGCAGGTTCTGCTCCATGCTCCTGCTTCTCTTCAGGGAGCCTCTCGATCCCAACACCGTCGATAATGTAACTGGGTGAGCTGGTCAATGAGGACAACAAACAAAACAAGGGGAAAGGTGCAGAAGTGTTTTTATTACAAAAACGAACAAAAAACCAAAACAGTGTCCAAATAAAAGTTTTTCCAACGTCAATAAATAAATAATCCATTAAAAGGTAAAATTCAGATGTTTAAAACAAGGCTAAAAATAAGACTAAAAGCTTATAGCAGACAGACATTGGGATCACCCCAGCCAAGCACAGCTCCTTTCCAATCTCTCCAGCTCACCCAAGGCATGTTCAGCGAGAGAGACTTCAGCTGCCACGGTCCTCACACTACCAACCCCCGTCTTCGCTGCCTCTGCCGATGTCTGCCAGACCGCTCAGGGTAGGTTGTCTTCCAGTCTTCTTTCTTGCAGTCGTAGTCATTTCTCAGATCCCTAGGGAAGACTCCTCCATGATTGTACCCACTCTCCCACTCAGTGGGCACGATCCATCAATTGAGAGCCGATCCTTTGCTCCATCCGGGACCCCTGACCGCGCTGACCTCTCTTACAGCTAGCTGGCAGGTCGTCCTCCTGCCTTCCGCCCCCAATGCTGCTCTCGCTCTCTAAGCCTTTCTTTCCTTTCAGTTTCTTTATCCTCTATGTCCTCTTCATATTTGTGCCGGCCTGTCATTCTAAGGCTTTGTGGGTGCAGCGCCTCAATCATGCACTGCAGGAAACCGATTAAGCAATTGAGAACGATCGCACTCTTACATGCAGGTGCGACTCGTCCCAGTTACTCCATCAATTCCCTGCATGATCGCACCCATGAAGACTGACACGGCAAGTGGATTATTTAAAAGCCGCCAATCTTTCAAAGCTGCGGACGCACTACACCACATGCCTCAAATTCTATTTATAGCTCTTGTATATTTACTCTTACCAGTATAGCCACTGTCACGGTTGACTGTAGTTAACCAGTAGTTAAACACTTCCTCTTTTCTTTTACATCTTTAACCCCATTTAATTAGATACAGCACCAGAACACACAGGAGAGAAGATTTACGCTCTTATTCACATATTAACCTAAGGCTTTCAGTAATGTCCAAAATATAATAGATAGTATTATTATATAATATTTCACTCGCACCATGTAGAAATTACAACACTTTATGTACAAGCTGGCCCGTCCATTTCAGGGCGCCATAATGTTTGGGACAGTTGGCATCTCAGGTGTTTGTGATTACTCAGGAGGGTTTCATTGCTTCATTAGTGCAACCATAAGATACATAGGCTTACTTCTACCTTTTGGTATATGTAGCTGCCATTATTCAACATGAGGACAAGTGCTGTGCCAATGAAAGTCAAAGAAGCCATTCTGTTGCTGTAAAACAAGAAACAAAATAATTAGAGACATTGGTAAAACCTTATGATTACGTAAATCAACTGTCAGGAATATCATTAAGAAGAAAGAACGCACTTGTGAGCTCAGTCATAACAAAGGGACTGGTAGGCCAACGAAGATCTCCACTGTTGTTAACAGAAGAATCCTCCCAATGGTAAAGAAAAAGCCCCAAGCACCAGTCCGACATATCAGAAACAGTCTTCAGGAGGCAGATGTGGATATGTGAGAAACTACTAATCGCAGAAGACTTCATGAGCAGAAATAAAGAGGCCACACTATGAGATGCAAACCACTAGTTAGCCAAAATAACAGGATATACAGATTACAGTTGGTGAAAAAGTACTTAAAAGAGCCTGCAGAATTCTGGCACAAGGACTTGTGGACAGATGAGACAAAGATGAAATGGGATCAGAGTGATGGCAAGAGCAATGTGTGGAGATGAAAAGGAAATGCCCAAGATTCAAAGTATACCATCTCATCTGTTAAACATGGTGGTGGGGGGTGTTATGGCTTGGGCATGTATGGCTGCCACAGGTACTGGCACACTTCTCTTCACTGACGATGGAACTTCCGACACAGTGACACAATGAATTTTGAGGTATATAGAAAGATCTGTTCAAGTTCCAGTAAATATCCCCATTCTCATTGGATGGTGTTTCATCATACAACAAAATAATGATCCATTACATATTGATAAGGCAACAGAGGAGTTTTTCAAACCAAAAAAATGGAAATTGAACTCCATTTAAGCATGCGATCCATATGCTGAAGAGAAAACCTAAGGAGACAAGCCCCGAAACAAGCATGGCTGCATTAGAGGCATGGCAGAGCATCACAAGGGAAGATTCTCAGCACCTGATGATGTCTATGAATCACAGACTTCAAGCAGTCATTGCATGTAAGAGATATGGAACTACAATAAAAGGGATATGTAAGTATGGGATAGGGATATGACTGCTTTAATATAGCTGCTATTGCTAAATGGGGGACCATGTATAAAAAGTGTTGTCATTTCTGCATGGTGTGACTGAAATGTATGCAAATACCCTTATGACGTCTGCAATGTCCACTTTAACCATGTCTGAATTGTTGGATTTGTAATTATAAACTATGGGGCAGAGGAGTAAATCAAGGAAAATTGTTCCTTTGTCCCAAATTTGAAGGAAGGTACTGTATGTACAATTAAAGTCTGTTCCTTTTTAATTTTTCATATTCATTAAAGCTGACAAACACAATCTCAATAACAGTTAGGGAGAGAGAGAGGTTGGGAGTATGCGCTAATTACAGCACGTTGCCGCAACCACCACACAACAAACCACCTGGATTAAGATCCGAATGCAGTCGTGCAACGGGTGACACCTCAGCATCACACTGCCACCAACCTCCAGATTTCCTCTGCAAGTTGGAGGACCTGCTTGCAGGGCTGGATGCAGATTAACGCTTGAGGTCAGTTGATTGACTTGGCCTTTGAAGAATATTCCACTACTTTGCATTGAAAAGCACTTGTTTGCTTTCACAGTATGTTTTGCGTCATCATCCATCTGTACTGTGACGCATTGTCTTATCAGTTTTGTAGCATTTGGCTGAATCTTAGCAGACAGTATAGCCCTATACACTTCAGAATTCAACCTGCTACTTCTGCCAGCAGTCATATCAATAAACACTTGTGATTGACTTCCATTTGTAGCCATGCATAATCATGCTATAAAACTGCCTCCGTCATGTTTCACAGATGATGTGGTATTCATCGGATCATGAGCCAATTCTTCTTGTCTCCATACTCTTCTCTATCCAACACTCTGGTATACTGAATATTGATCTTAGTTTTCTTTGTCCAAAGAAAATTGTTTCATAACTGGTTTGGCTAAATGTTATGAAGGGTTCCTTTTTCGCCAAGAACAGAATTCTGCAATCATCTAGCACAGTTGTCTTCCATGTTATTCCCGACCTTTTGGTGTTACTGAGTTCATAGTATGTTCCTCCTTTTTGAAAATGTACCAAATGTTTGATTCCTCATGTTTCTACTGTCTCTCTAAAGGGTTTGTTTTATTTTCTCGGCCTAATGATGGCCTGTTTTACTTGCATGGACAGCATAGTTACAGCTTCCAAATGCAGATTCTACAATTGGAATCAATTCCAGACCTTTTACCTGCTTAATAATGAAATAATGAGGGACCTGCTTCCAGCTGGCTATGGAACTGCTTGTGAGTCAAATATCTATATGCTTTTTTGCCCCTGAAAATGGGAGGGTTATGCAGAAAAATGGCTGTCATTCCAAGTTGGCTCATACAATATTTTTGGTAAACCCCTTAAATTAAAACTGAAAGTATACGCTTTAATCACCTAATGATTGCTTTATTTCAAATCCATTGTGGTGGTGTACACTTATGTACAATTATGAAAATTGTGTCACTGTCCAAATACTTATGGACCTGAGTATATAATTCTAAAACCCACTTCATCCACATCAGGCCTGTGTGGCAGATGAGCCCACCCTGGCATAATTTTGGCACAGTGAACAAACCCTGAACAAGTCACCAGCCCATTACAGGGACCACAGAAACACACACATACATAGCCATAGCCATCTAAGGAAAAAAAGTAGAATTTCTAAAAGGAAGCCTCACGTAGGCATGGAGATAATGTGCAAACTCCAGGCAAACACAAGAAATGTGTAAAATTTGGACCATGGGCACTTGTTCTGTGAGGCAGCAGTTCTAACCACTATGAAACCTCATTATAAATAAATACATAAATAAATATGTCAGGTGCTTAATAAAATTAATTTCAGTTTATTTTTGAAACATTGTTATTAGGAACACATTACAAATCATGCAGCCTTTATATGCATGACTGCATAAATTATTGTAAACACATAGTAAAACAGAACAGTTTCACAAATATAAATCCATTATCATTATAATTGAGATTTGGCCAGTTCACAATGAAGGAAAGGTAAGCAAACTGTACCTAAGAATATCCATCCATCCATCCATCCATTATCCAACCCGCTGAATCCGAACACAGGGTCACGGGGGTCTGCTGCAGCCAATCCCAGCCAACACAGGGCACAAGGAAGGAACCAATCCCGGGCAGGGTGCCAACCTAAGAATATTCCTGGAGAAAATAAATAATGTGGACAAATGATGAGCTAAAAAAGACAAGGTCACAGTTAAAGGCAGACAAAGTCGCAGTACACTGGCAGCACTCCAACACTGGGCATTGTACAGAGGTGTATCCCTGGCAGACATCCAAGAACATTATTTTTAACATTACAAAACAATAATGCAAAAAAAAAAGTGAAAGTATCAGCAGTAAAAGTTAGAGATTGTAATATAAGGCAATATATTTTGCCTGACCCGGCACAGATTGGACACAGGAGGTACGTATAAACCAAAAGACTTTTATTTTTCTTCAGCTGGAGTGCACGTCTTCCCCGTAATCCCTCCAGCCACAACACAGTCCCAAGCACCAATAAGTCACAGCACCACTATCCTCTCTCTCTGACCACCACTCCTCCACAGCTTAGTCCTCCTCCTCCTCCCGAATCTAGTGGTGGTTTCTGGCTCCTTTTTATCAGGCACCCGGAAGTGCTCCAGATGGTTGTTTGCTGGCCTCCAGCTGCACTTCCAGGTGCGGCGAAACCAGTGCCCAAAAGGAACCCCACAGAGCTGCACAGAACTCCAACCCCCATGAAGCCCTGGGGGAGTCCGAGGCACCGCTGCAACCCAGGGTTGCTGCCACCTTGCGTCCAGTGGGAGGTACCGGGCTTCCCATCCTTGTCCCCCTGGCAGATGTGGTGAAGGGGGGTCCCGGCCACGCATGGGCCCCAGCCATCTGTCACAGGATATATCAAGTGCCTAATTTATATGCTGCTGTTAAAAATTGTAAGAAATTTTTTAATTTCAAAAATCTCAGAATTGCAGACTGCAATGTTTTGCCACACTGCAAGCGTCAACATTTCTCATTGTTGTTAGTGATCAGATGTACCACTGTTGTGTCATCTGCAAACTTGACAATTATGTTAGAATCATATGCAGTCATACAGTCCTATGTGTAGATGGAGTACAAAGGTAGACTCAGAACACAGCCCTGTGGAGCCCCTGTGGTGAGAGTAGGGGATGATGAGGTGTGGCCACCCACTCGAACCACCTGGGGTTTGCCAGCTGCACAATGAAATGCTGAGACACAGGTTCCTGAGTTTGGTGATGTGTTTAGAGGGAATTATTGTATCCTTCTGTTGTTATGCACCTAAAATCTGGAATAGCCTGCCAGTAGGAATTCGCCAGGCTAATACAGTGGAGCACTTTAAAAAACCACTGAAAACACATTATTTTAACATGGCCTTCTCATAACTTCACTGTAATTTAATCCTGATACTCTGTATATCTAATTCATTATAATAACTATTCATTCAAAATCTGTACTAACCCCTACTCTCTCTTCTGTTTCCTTTTCCGGTGTCCTGTTGGTGGTGGCTTGCGCCACCACCATCTACCCAAAGCACCATGATGTTCCAACAATGATGGGTGGATTAAAAGCCAGAAGTCTGTATGACCATCAGCATCAAGTGACTCCGTGAAAAACCCGAACTACCAAGAGGACTATTTCATTTATGTTAGGTAGAATGCCCAGAGGGGACTGGGTGCTCTCGTGGCCTGGAACCCCTACAGATTTTATTTTTTTTCTCCAGCCTTCTGGAGTTTTTTTTTTTGTTGTTTTTTCTGTCCACCCTGGCCATCGGACCTTACTCCTTTCTATGTTAATTAATGTTGTCTTATTTTAATTTCTTATTTTGTCTTTTATTTTTCTTCTCTTCATTATGTAAAGCACTTTGAGCTACTTTTTGTATGAAAATGTGCTATATAAATAAATGTTGTTGTTGTTGTTGTTAAATGCAGAACTATAGTCTATAAATAGTATTTGCACTTAATTCCTTCTCTTATTGTTCAGGTTGGTAGGTACTGTATGATGAGATGAGATGTCTTAATTTTAGGGTTCCAAAGGAAAAACCATTTATTAGCCTGACATTGGCTAAGGATGGCAGAAAAATGAAAATCATAACAACATTGTCACAAATGATAGAGCTCTGCTGTGTCAGTTGGGTGGTCTAATAAATAACAGCTCCTTCCTACTGTTGTGTGCTTTTATTCTGGATCAACTGGAAGGTTTTTTCTGTGAGGCTGGGCCAGTGTTCCTCTTCAGGATTTTCTTTGGTTAGTAGGATAAAAAGGAATTTGGGTAAGCAAAACCCTTCTCTCAGTAGAGACGACTAAAATTGATAAGCTGGTTAAGTATGCAGATTATTCCAAGCAAGGGGGACAGATAATGTAGAATCAGCAAAATTCTTACAGAGGGTCCTGAACAGCAAGTAAATGTAAAGAAAATACTACATGTTGGAAGTAAAGATGTTAGATTTTAATACAAAATGGGAATTCAGAAACTTCAGAAAGACCAAGGAGTCGAAGTGGGCTCATCACTATCTACATCAAGATAGTGTACAAAAGTGATGAAGATAGCTAATAGAATGTTAGATTATGTATCACAATGTGTGGAGTACAAGTTAAAGGAGGTTAAGTTATATAACACACTAGTGAGGCCTCGCCTGGAGTACTATGTTCAGTTTTGGTCAGCATATTACAAAAAAGCAGTGCTAGGGAAAGTCCTAGAAATGCGACTAAGCTGCTCCTGGGACTGAGAGGTCTGAGCTATGAGTAGAGATAGAATTAGTTGAACCTTTGCGTTTTAAGCAAACAGAAATTAAGAGGGGACATGATTTAAGTGATTAAAATTATGAAAGGACGTAGACACAGCAAGAAACTTGTTAAGGGTAAATTTCACTCAAATATTACAGATTTTTTTCTTCTCACAAAGAACCATACACACATGGATTAAATTACTAAGGGTGGTGGGGAGTAGGACTTTTGGTGCCTTCACCTCTTAACATCATCTCTCTAAACGAACTTGTTGATTTTCTTAGGCTAGGTTTATTTTTTGCATAATTGTTCTCACTTTAGTCCTTTTCTGTAAGAGATAGTGCCTGGTAGTGTATTAAAAGATATTCTTAGCCAATTCAAAAAAATCTTTTTTATTAACTAGACATTTACAAGCTTTAAATTGCAAAAAACAGTGAATATTGTGCTTGGTACTGAGTTGAATTATAACTGATTGAAGTGATACCTCATAGCTTCAGGAACAGTTTCCATTCTAATATCTGCTCCATGTTCCCCCATGTATACCTCAGTTTCTTCCAAGTTTTCAGATTCCAACTTAGATTTGCAGGGTATATAATCTGTATCTGGCAAACTGATATTGCCCTGAAGTGCAAATAAGCGTGCTTCTGTTGAGCACTCATTGCTGCCAGGATCCCCTTATAACTCTTCTGTGGCACTGCTGATTTCTGTTTTAGATGCTTGACTATGCAAACTTAATTTTGTTTACGTGTCATCAAAAATAAAAAAAAATTGTCACTTAAGGTTTTCAAGAAAATTAAACTTTCAAAGGCAACAGCTGCAGAACCCGCTGCTTCTGGGGTTCGAAATCATAATGTGCCAAGATTACTGAAACATCTGTACTATAGTCTAACAAGTAAGACAAATAGGTTCCACAGTTGACCAAAAGAGTAAAGGCCTATCTGTGTGTTTTAAGATTGACAAGCTGTTTTGTCGTGGGGATTCTCTAAGCACATGCATATATTCAAAAATAATTTATATCAAGGAAGCCCCAGAGATAAAAACATCTCATTTCAAAGCTGCCATTGAGGCCACATGTGTAGTGAGAGGAATGTTGATTAAACCAGTTAACTACAACCAACAGCAAATCGAATCAACATCCTTTAAGGAAAAGGCTGCTGTGTGGTGTGCATATACTTGGCTGCAAACAAAAAACACTGAGCTGGGAGTGTAGGAGGACTATTGATGTTAATGGAAAAATCACACTGACACTATGAAAATAAGAACTTGCACAGCCAAACTCAAAAAAAGAAACAATTACCGTGAAGATTAATCTGCATCTGCCAGAATGTTTTACATACATATGTAATAGGTAACTTCTTTATGCAGCCACACATCCGATGGTAAAAATTCAGTGAGACAAATCAATTTTCAATAATGCAGCTGACAATGTGGATTGTAGGAATCAAGAACATCTTACAGACAGTCTTCACCACAGGTGTCTCCGTGCTATGATGTGCATAGCCATTTACATTATCTGTTAACAGCACTGGGCATATTTGAAAAGAAAAGGGTGTGAAGGTGTGAGATTTTTTTTAAATTCCTTTATTTTAGTTGAGTGGCCAGCTTGAAACTTCACTACTGAGCTATGATACACAAATTATAAAAAAGATGGAGCTGGCCATCTGGCAAAAAGATTCTAGAGCTGGTAGAGAAAAGCCAAGCAAAATGACACCTTTTATTGGCTAACTAAAAAGATTACAATATGCATATTGTAATCTTTTTAGTTAGCCAATAAAAGGTGTCATTTTGCTTGGCTTTTCTCTACATTCATAATGGCTAACACGGTACAACACCCTAGTACTAGGGCTGGTAGCAGACACAGAATTGTATGTGACACGGGGAGGGTCCATGATTAAAAGAAAATCCACATTTGTAAATGGAGACTTCCCCTACATGCAAGTGTGGACAGTCAATGGCTACTGGGAGTTCTCAATGTAGCCCACATCCAGAATAGAATTCTATGGGAATAGCCCAAAAGGGAATTGAAATATTCTTCCAGTCATTGAACAGAGTGCATAGCTAGTGTAAAAATTTGGTGTATGCATATGTCGTCTAATGCAGGGGTTCTCAACCTCGGTCCTGGGGACCCCCCGTGGCTGCAGGTTTTTGTTCCAACCAGCTTCTGTTTTTAATTGAAAATCTTGGGATAGTTAAGTGATCTGTTATTGCCCAGATTCTGTGTTTTGGGAACAATATAGAAATTAGAAAAAATAAATTTGGTAAAAACAAAAATATTAGAATGTACTAAGTAGTTATATGGGAATAATGTATTATTTTTTCTTTTTAACAAGATTTTCATCTTTATGTTCATTCTGTTTTTCTGGGTGTTGTAATTTTTTTATTTAATCCATTGTTTTTTAATTAGTTTGTCTAACGCTAAAGTAGTTGCAGCCTTTCACGATTCGGTGTTGTTTGCCTGGGTGTTTGCTCTGCTCATTTTTAATTGCCATTATTAAAATACAATGAAAGGAGAAAACTGCACAGAGAAAGAGTAAAATAGAATGAAAGCAACAAAAGTGAGCTAAGCATTTAAATCTATAGCAAAAATGGAAATATTTCTAAATCTTCTTATATAATACGCTACTGTGACTGTCCATTTGTCTGTCCAGGATTTTAAATCACCTGTAGCTCACAAACTTGAAATTTGGTACACATATACTACGTGACGTTTACTTTCCACTTTTGGGGTAATGATTGACCTCCAAGGTTATTCCTCTTTTTATTTTATTTTATTGTAGAATCAACTCTCGGCAGCGGCCAGCAGGGTGGCCATGCAGCACATGTGTATGGGCGCTGTTCTCCTCCCTACTACCTTCGCTGTCACTTCCCCTACCTCTTCATACCTTAAATTCTTGAGGCAGATTGAAGACTTAAGTGCCAGCTTAAGTGAAAAATTAAAGAAAACATACTAAGTAATTGCAACACAAACACTGACTTCATCAGTTTTAATGTGAAAAGATGTCAATGAAAGAAGAGAAGAAGTGGGCCTCTAGGATGGAAAAAAGAAGAGCTGCTCAGGAAGCAGCAAGTGCATCAACCTCTGAGCAAATGAATGCTAAATGTACAGAGAAAGAGGATGAAAACTAGGAATGTTCAGGTCAAGTGTATTCACTGCACGTTATCGTGAAGTGCACCGTTACTGGTGTCTTATAATAAATGTAAAAATCACACCTCTGTGCTTTCTTAATGTAGAACAAGAGAAGAGATCAATGTTAGAAGTTGTCACGGATTATGAATCTGGTTGAAGCAAAAACCTGAAGCCACAGTGAGACCCCAGGACCTGCATACATAGAAGAGGAAATGTAAGAAGGGTTCTGGTTCATGAAGGAAGCTCAATTTGCCCCATTTATTGCCACTGTGACAACAAACTAGTCAGAAAATGTGCTTTGCCTTCAGCAATAACTGAATCCATCTTGTTCTCTTCAGTGGCTTTTATGTTTTGAGATCCAGGGGAGGCAGAACAAGGGTTGGGATTTAAATAGTGTTACTGTTTATCTTCCTGGTCATCAGAGACAGTCGAGTCCCAGTGCAACCCTCAAATTCTGCCCCAGTGCTCCACAAAGGCCACACTTTGAACACAATGGTCAAAAAACCAGTAAGTCCATGAAAATCATTGTGTTTACTTTGTATTTTCTAGACACTTTTGTAGGAAATTGGAGGATCTGAGATTATGAGAATACATTTCCATCAGCTATAATGATGAGTGAAATAGGTCACAATAAATTGACTTCACAATGAAAACTTTTTGCGTTTTGCCACAAGCCAAATTGTTGTCATCAGTACATATATTTTCATCTGTAGAGTTAAGGAACATGAGCAAATATGGTGTTACCTCTTGCCCCAAATAAATAGTGTAAGGCTTAACTGGCAGTGTGAATATGCAAGTAGGTAGTACATGAGGCAGATGAGAGCGTGTAGAGCCACATGGAAGGAATATCAGGGTGGTGCTGGGAGATGTCGCTCAGCTGTGCTTTATTGAGCAGTATATTAAACATAAATTATCTTGCTTGCTCCTGCCTGTAAATACAACACTCCAAAAGAAAAGATTAGTCAAAACATTATGAAGACTTCTGTATACAGCAAATGACAATGAGTATCTCATAACAAGGCTAAATCTTAAGTAAATTGTATGTTAACCAGTAAGCTGACATTAGGTCGATATGTTGAATGCAGAAGATATGTGCAGGTGCAAATTATGGCCTGAAGGTGTTGGACACCCAAGGTTTATCGATGCTAGAGGTCAGTGAAGGCTATCCAGTCTGGCATGAATGAACAGAAGGGCTACTGTTGCACAAATTACAGATAATTTTAATGATTGTTAAGGTAGTAATGTGTCACGACACACAGTGCATCAAATCTTGCTGTACAGTAATCCCTCACCTATCGCGGGGGTTCCGTTCCAGAGCCCCCCGCGATAGGTGAAAATCCACGAAGTAGCGACCTATATTTATTTTATTATTTATACATATTTTAAGGCTTTATAAACCCTTCCCACACTCTTATAAACCTTTCTCACTCTCTTGTTAACCTTTCCCACACTCTTATAAACACTTGCTATGCTCTTAAACACTTTCTACATTCTGAAACACCACAGACCAACACTGCACACTGCACGCAGCAATCAGACGTCAATGTGTCTGCACTCGCTTTGTGAAGGGGGGCAGCTGAACTCACGCTGAACAGAAATGGACTTTGTGCTGCTTCTGCCAAAAAGCCTGCTTGTCGCTCTGCGCGTCCGGAAGGAGGAGGAGTGTGTGTGTGTGTGTGGGTGTGTCTGTGAGGGCTGAACGCACCTTCGCTCAAACCCCCCTCCCCGGAGGCGCAGTTCGCATTGTCAAGGGGGTGGGGAGCTGAATGAACGCTAAGGAGAAGTGGACTTTGTGCCGGCTTTGTGCTGCTTGTCGCTCTGCCTGTCAATAATTTAAAAGCCTGTACATCACCAATTTTCCTGTCTCACTGTCTTGTCTTGCGTGAAGTTAAAATGTTTTATAATAGTGAGATGTTACTCATATCCTTAGCCCGACATCCACATATCATATGTGTTAACAAAGTGTGTTTTATAAGTTTACATGTGTTTAAAGCATGTGGGATGGGTATTTTAAGGCTTAAACTATAAAAATATTTATTTATATGGTCTTTCTATATCGCGGATTTTCTCCTGTTGCTGATGGGTCTGGAACATAACTTCCGCGATAGGCGGGCAATCACTTGTATTTAAAAACCCGCAAAGTCGTGAAGCCGCGAAAAGTGAACCGCGAAGTAGCGAGGGATTACTGTATATGAGACTTTATAGCCAGATGCTAGTCAGAGTGCCCATGCTAACCCCTGTCCAACATCAAAAGAGTCTACAATGGGCACACAAGCCACAGAAGAGGACTTTGGATCAAAAGAAGAATGTTGCATGGTCTAATGAGTCCCATTTTCTATTGTAGACATGTGGACAGCCAAGGTTTATCTAGGGAAGAATTGACACCAGGATGCAATTTTGAAAGAAGACAAGCTGGTGAAGCAAGTGTGATCATTTGGACAATATTCTACTGGTAAACCCTTGGCCCAGGTTTTCATGTGGGTGTTAATTTGATGTGTACCACCTACTTAACCACTGTTGCAAACCCGCTCATGACAACTGCATTTCCAGATGGAAGAGGCATCTTTCAGCAAGATAAGGTACTGTGCCGCACTGCACAGATTCTTCAGAAATGGTTTGAAGAACATAATTAAGATTTCAAGGTGTTACCATGGCTTCCAGATTCATCAAATTTCAATACAATTGAGTATCTGTGAGATGCATTTAAACAATGAGCCTGATCTGTGTCAGCTCCTCATCACAATTTAAAAATAACACCTTCAGAGGTTTAGTAGAGTCCAAGCCTTGCTGGGTTGGAGCAACAAAGTCATATTAGACAGGTGGTCATAATGTTTTGATGTGTATATAAATTGTGGATGTGCGAGGTACAACAACTGAACTGGAGAAATGTCGGGACACAAACCAGGTTACCAGGCTAATAACAAACTGAGGTACCAAACAAAAATGGTGCACGAAGGTAAACTGCCTTCAGCATGGAATTATTAGCAGGTTTGGTTTGGTGCACCTTCTCTTATGAGTGTTGGTCCAGACTGAGATTCTACCTTCTGTGAGCATCTCGTTTTTACACTCCTCCAACTGGAAGGGGCAGAGTCAATTGCCCACAATGGACATCTCCTGACTCCTGGAAAAGAAAGAAATGATACCATTAGTGACAATGCTCCCCCTTGTCCCAGGGTGGAACTACTTACCCAAGAAGAGTCAGGAGGGTGATATATAGACTTATATATATATATATATATTATTGTCATGCATGTATGTCTATTAGGGGGCTATATATATCCGGGGCGCGCTAAGCGCCTGCCACTTCGCGTCTCTGCCGTTCGCGTTGTGAAGGGGTGAGATGAACGCAAGCTAAGGAGATGCGGATGGATCAGCTGCTGTCTTTCTGCTGCTGAGCTGCACGTTCCGCTTTTCACGCTGCGCATCGATCATGTATACCCTGCACAGCAGCTGTCCTTTGGTCTCACTGCTTTGTCTTGCAGGATGTCAAAGTGTCTCTCGTGGGACGTCTGGGCTGATTATTACTTTCGTTATTTTCTGAATTTGCACATAGATTATAATTGTTCTCTTGTGCATCCTTTTTTGCCTTCTTTTCTCTCTAATGCTTTTGTGTCTCTTTTCAACGCGCTGCTCTTTCTTCTCCGCTTAGTCGTTCATGTGCCATCTAGAACGTATAACATTTTTAAGGGCTGGGAGCACATGAAGTGTGTCTGCCAAAAGCATTCCAACAACTGTAATGTTAGATGTCCTTGAAATTGTTTTAAACTGTTTGTAAGTAGGGTGTAACGTACAGAAGTCACCATCTCATGGGTCTTGCTTCCTAAGGTTGTAATGTTTAGTCTTGTGTGACGTCAAAGTATCTCTCCAAGATGATCACGTCTCAACCCAATTTTTTTATATAATAGATTGATATACTGTATATATATGGACTCTTGGTGGTACTATTGCTCACCTTTTCCCCAACAGACAAACACACTGGACACAAGTTAAAAGCACTAAGAAGTAATTTAATTTCTTCTTTTCTCCGATATAGCGCCTCCAAAGCACCCAGCCACATTAAACATAAATAAATTCACAATAATTAAACACAATACTCTCTTCCACTTCCCAGCAAGCTCCATCACACTCCCTCCCAACTCCGGCTCACTTGCTGGGTCTCCAACAGTTCTTTATATAGTCCTTGACCCGGAAGTGGTTCCATTCTTCTGTCCCTGTGACTTGCCAGCACTACTGGGTCACATGGAGAATCCCAACTCTTTAATCAGCCCGGAAGTACTGTGGGGCTTCTGCCCTCATGACTTCCAAGTACTTCCGGGCTGCAAGGGAAGCATGACTCCCCAGGTCCTTTTAAAGCTCCCCCGGTGGCACCCATGGTACCCAAAAGGGCTGAGAAACCGGACTACAAGTCCCAGGATACCCTGTGAGAATCCGAGACACGGCTATACTCCAGGGGAGCTGCCATCTAGCGTTTTGCAGTGTCATGAAAAAGCTGCCTTCCACCATTATATATATATATATATATATATATATATATATATATATATATATATATATATATATATATATATATATATATACCTGTATATAACTGCTCGACTACAGGATAGCTTCTGGATACTGTGAAGCAAAATCCACAGGACTAGAATGTATTTATGTCCTTAGGCTTAGAGTCCGAGAGGACCTACTATGTCCATCCTGATACACTCATACAGTATATCTATCAGAGGAATGGGAACAACACCCATTAGACCAATTTCTAACCAGCCTTTCCTAAGTAACATTCTAGAAAAGATAGTTTTAAGTAACTAAATGATTATTTGATTAAACATTGTAGACAAGTTTCAGGTTTTAAAACAAATAATAGTACAGAAACTGCATTGGTTAAAGTAGTAAATGATTTATGGGTTAATGAAGACAGAGACTGTAAAGTTTATCTATTCTTGTTCTCTTAGATTTGAGTGCAGCATTTGACACCATAGACCACAGTATTGTTATATATCACCTTAGACAATGGGTGGGCTTCTCCAGCAGTATCTTAAATTGGTTTCAGTCTTGCTTAGGTAGAAAATTCTCTGGTAGTTGTGGTGATTGTACTTTGGAGATCCATGATATTGAATATGGTGTACCACAAGGATCTATTCTGGGTTCACTGCTTTTTTCAATCAACTTTCTTCCATTAGGTCAGACTATCTCAAAACACAAGGTGAGCTACCATAGTTAGTTAGTGGTCTCCCAAGCACACATGATGACAGAATATATACACAAACAAAATGAGTTATATTTTTATAATATTACAAAATGATGTTACATAGGGATTCAAAGTCTACTTTTTTGGTCTACTTTCCTGCTGTTGAAGCACAGTATTACACTTCTACCTCTCAAACAGTACACACTTTTTCTAGATATTTGCCTCTTTTATCCTTCAAGATAATCCCTTGCCTCTGACTCTACTGCTGATTCCAAACAAGAATAAATAATAAAGATGGAGCAGCTGTTTTCTTCCAGCCTAAAGTCAATTCTGGGTTAACACTAGAGATGTCTCTTGCTGCCCAAGGTACTCCTGTACATCTGAAGCCCATTTAACATTTATAGAGACAGAAGATATCACTCCCTAACCCTCATAGCCAGCATGGATCCATCAGCAATTGAAAATGCCATGATCAGTCTTGAAAAGTCTTGAAAAACTGACCATGGGACCCTTTATTTTTGAAGATGTAATTCAGTTAGTCCCATTGAGTGAAATTAAAATTTAAAGAAAGCCCAATTAAAAAACATATCCATCCATCCATTTTCCAACCCGCTGAATCCGAACACAGGGTCACGGGGGTCTGCTGGAGCCAATCCCAGCCAACACAGGGCACAAGGCAGGAAACAATCCTGGGCAGGGTGCCAACCCACCGCAGGACACACACAAACACACCCACACACCAAGCACACACTAGGGCCAATTTAGAATCGCCAATCCACCTAACCTGCATGTCTTTGGACTGTGGGAGGAAACCGGAGCGCCCGGAGGAAACCCACGCAGACACGGGGAGAACATGCAAACTCCACGCAAGGAGGACCCGGGAATCGAACCCAGGTCCCCAGATCTCCCAACTGCGAGGCAGCAGCGCTACCCACTGCGCCACCGTGCCGCCCAAAAAACATATCCTAAAACATAATTCAGAATACAATTTCCAAATGAAAATAAAAAAAATAAATAAATGTAACAAATGCAGTCTTAAAGCCTTATTTAAATATAAGACTTAACCCCTGCAAACACTAGTTTAAGGTTTAGTTTTACCAGATTGAACATAAGCTAAGCAAAATTAGAGCTATGACTGAAGACAAACGGCATTCAGTAGAACAAGAGTATGGAATTCCACCACAAAGCGTGAATCCATACAGGGGCTTCCTCATAATGAGCTACAGCTGAAAATAATTAATCATAAATGGTGGCCTAGATTCTTGAGGCAAAACAAAATAAAAGAAATAATTAACAAAACTAATTAATAATTTAAGATTATTACCACAAAAACAAACAAGAGAAAATCCCTGACAAGAATATGACTCAAAGGTCCTCATGCTTCCCTGCAATTGACTGGGAAGCTCTAATCTATTTGGCAGTCGTTACCCACCATATGATAATTTGTAGTGTCCTTGTCCCCAGTGGTTTTATGCCTCTGTTCCTGGCACAATACTACATATTTCCATCACAGTTTATTTTACTTGTTTCATCAAGGTAATGCAAGACCCTGGGCCTGTGTAGAAGTACCCTTTGTTGCTAGCAATAGCTACTGCCACATGTATTATTGCTACTACAGATATTATATAATACAAATCCTTAAAAAGTAAAAGACTAAACAGAATACATTTAAAGATATGGCAGTATTGCATAAGCTATATATTTGGTTATGCAGTCTGTGTTCTTAGAGATAGTTTGAATTCCAATGCTATAATAGTGGTATGTTTTTAATTGGATTTGTCTTCTCCTAACGTAACTTTTCATTGGCAGCTAGCATCTTATTTTGTGTCCATGTTATTGGTTTACTTTTTTCTTCAGAGATGGCTGTGTCATAAAGAAAACATTAGGATGTAACCCAGGCAATGTAAAGTGGGCCAGCATGAGCTATACACCTTACTCTTAGCTATATATCTACTGTATATCCTGATGAAGGACGTTTTCTTTCAGATTGTAATATCATCCTTGTCTTTATCAATATGTAACTACTCACTCAAAAAAGAACAAGAACAAGTCACCACAGTGCCTTGTTCCAAATAGAATTTAAGCCCCCCCCCAACAAGAAAAAAACTATTAACAGAATGAAAGTAGAAAATAGGGAATATATTCAGTTAGGTAAAGGGTAATAAACAAAACATATATATTAATAAAAATGATTATTCAAATAAACTGTAAGAGACTATAAGCAGTGCTCAAAACAAATTGTATCCCCCATCAAAACCCCATCACCCATACACATACTGTACGTTATATAAAAAAATAATTAATAAAGACAAAGTCCACCACCGATGTGCAAAAAAAGACAGTCCAGCTCTTTAAATGGTTAATGAAACAAACAATGTTGATTTGTTTGTAAAGCTGACATAAACCTATCTTTAACTGAAGCAGTTTTTAACTGTTTGAAACTGAAAGGTAGATAGCACAATCTTCAAGAAAAGTAACTGGAATGGTTACATTTTGTGTGTCGTGAAAATGCTGCAAGCCACTGAAGCACCGTCCTAAAACAGAATTCATGAGGTCATCTTATTAAGTGCTTGAAATAAAAAGTGAAGGAACGTGAGGTGAACAAGGGTAAACTCCTGGGATGTCTGGATGCTTTCAGGTTTGGAAACTGGTGCAAATGTCGTCATGCTGGTGAACAGGCAGACAATGTTTTGCTGGGCAGCATTTTTAAAATCCCAATTAATTGGAAGAGGCATGTATCACTAAAGGGGAAAATTGCTGAAAGTACTGCAGGCCCACTCCATCTCATGTTAGTGGGCAACAGCCTTCATATATACATTGGAATGACAGCTCCGCAAGCATTAAAATTTGGGGTGCTGACCAAGTCATCCTGTTTATTGTCCAAAGACAAATAAAAAAGAAACACTCTTTGGCGTCTACTTCCCATTATGTGGTGTACCAAAATAAACAAGCTTGTTGGGCTGGTTAGCCAAGGTCACAGTGGTAGATAGACAGGGCTCGGTTGTGCCAGTAATGACGACTCTTTCCAGAAAGTTTGGGTTTCTAAGGAAGGTGAACTACAATGGTGGGGTCAGTTGCCCTCACTGGGCTGTTTCTCGGCACTGTGGGGAAAGAAGTGGATGACAGTGTTAGCGATAGTGCCCTCTCTCGTCCCGGAGAGTTATTACATACTACGACAGAGCCTGAGGAGGTCCTCCAATGTGCATGTGTGACGTTTAAATTCATATACATGTAAAATGGTAGCTACAAACAACTGATAACAATATTTATGCAGTGCTGCTAAAAACAGATTTAAATCTTTTTTTTTTCTTTTTTGACAGATGCCCTGAAAAATGTTTGAAGCTCACCAATTACGGTGGGACATCAGTGACAATTGTTTCAGGTAGTAGTCTAATGATCTTCATTTTCTAATCACTTGTGCTCTTTTTATACATTCATCTATCCAGCCAGCACTGATCTGAATCCTACATTTATTGGACTGTTGAATGAAACCAGAATAAAACACCAGGAAAGACACTGACTGGACCATGAATTGAACCCAGAGGGAGTCAGCACCTCCTCTTTAAATACACTTACTCTATGTGTTCATTATTTAATTGAAAATGTTACCCAAATTGATGCTCAAATCACAAGTCTATAGCACTATCATTTAAACAGATGTCCTTACATTTGCACTGTGAGCCAAAGGTGGGGAACTGAATCATATAGGGATGCCATTTCTCTCATAATGTTTGGCATATGCTCATTGTTTTCCAGACTCAGCCATACAGCAGACACATACAACTGTCACAGTGGAGTAAGCAGAGTAAAGGACCGTGAATGCTTAAAGGAACATAAAATAAGCAGTAATAATGTGTAAACCATGTGCCCACTGCGGACATGCTACAGGAACTGGGAACAATACATTTTGATTGCATATTATAAACTTCCATGGAGACAAGAAAATATCCTTTTGCATTTTTAATGCTACCGGTGGGATATTGATTTGTGACTTTTTGTTATATTCAGTGACATAACTGACCATTGGAAATTGCTTTAGTTCCAAAGTTGCTACTTTACTTTTTGTAAATAAAAAGAATTTCAGTAAAAAGTGATTAATTCATTTATGGCTCTGAGGTACCAGGAAAAGGGTACTTTTAAAAACTTAGCCAGGAGTAATCAGTGCATTCATAATATGGGTCAGAAGTTGAGAATATGGATTTTACTTCTTCCCAATCTTTTAAACATGAACAATCTCATTTTTTAATAGAGTAGTGATGTGTGATTTCATTTCCTTCTCATTATTCCCTGATATTTATATATGTTAGGTGCTTGTTGAATATCTAGATGATTTAAACAGTTTTTCCAGAATACAACAGGATGTTTATTTTTTATTGTTTTATTTTTAAATGGTATATTTATGATTGGGCAGTATCCATTGTTGTGTTCCCGTGTTCCTTGATGATGTGACTTACACTGTACAAACAATGTGGCAAACGTTTGGATGTTGAATCTGTCCTAATGCGTTGTCCTGAGTAAGTCACTAATTGTTTGGTCCGGCTGTAAACAAATTCACTTATCATTGCGAACTGACTTTGGATGTGTTTTATCTACAGAAATGCACTATATACATATATATATATGGTTGAAATAGTTTACTGTCAAATAAATGCAAAGAGTACACGACACGTGTTTCGCCCTCATTCTGGGCTCATCAGGTGTACACACTCCACCTCGGGGATCGAACCTCGGACGTCAGCGCCAGAGGCGATGCCCCTAACGTTGCGCCACGGTGTGTGGTTCGTTTATTTGACAGCATGTAGATCGGGGTAATTACATTCACGGCATTCGTAGTCTGTGTCACAATCTGATTGTATGGGTGGTTACCTACCACGTAACGCTTGTGGTTGGCCAGCAATCTGCTAACATCTGCCATGGTGCCCTCAGTTTGTGAGGAGCAGATCATAGAATGGTTGAAATAGTTTACTGTCAAATAAATGCAAAGAGTACACGACACGTGTTTCGCCCTCATTCTGGGCTCATCAGGTGTACACACTCCACTGCACTCCCTCTCGGGAATCAAACCTCGGACGTCAGCGCCAGAGGCGATGCCCCTAACTTTGCGCTATATATATATATATATATATATATATATATATATATATATATATAGTAACAAAGGCGCTATATAAGCGCGCAACCCGACACAGATTGGACACGGAAAGCATGTATAAAAATAAATAAACTTTTATTTTCTTCAGCTGCAGGGCACGTCTTCCCCATGTCCCCCAGCCACAACACAGTCCCAAACAACACAGAAATAAATCACACTCCTCTCTTTTCTTTCACCACCACTCCTCCTAGGCAACCTTGTCCTCCTCCACCTGACTCTGGCCGGTGAGTGGTGGTTGCTGGCTCCTTTTATGGCCCACCCGGAAGTGCGCTTGATCACTTGTTTCCGGTTGCACTCCCGGGTGGGGCCGAAGATTCGTCCAGCTGGGCTCAGGGACCCATGCCGCGCCCCCTGGAGGCCACCCCAGATCCCAACAGGGGTGTGGAGAACTCCATCTCCCATGAAGCCCTGCGAGAGACTGAGGCACCGCTCCATTCCAGGGGGAGGGCAGCCATCCAGCGTCCGGGGGGAGGTACTGCACCGTCCAGGGCTGCTCCCCCTGAATACCCATCGAAGGGGCATCCCGGCCAGGTCTGTCACAATATATATATACGTATATATATATATATATATATATATATATATATATATATATAATGTTTGTGCTATACCATATACCTTAGGAAAGTGAAGCATTGACTTATAGTGGATTTCACTTTCTGCACACTTTATTATGTGTAAATTTAATTTTAAATGGTTAAATGTGACATTTTTGCCCATCAGTCTTCAATCAATAATCCATAACGACAAAGTGAAAACGTGTTTTCAAAAAGATTTGTCGATTTATTAAGAACCGAAAGACTTGTGCCCTTTGACAATCCTGGTTACGCATGATATTCTGTCTGTTTTTGACTCTTCAACCAACTCAGAGCATCACTTGTAGTCCTGGACTGGGACAAAATATCTTGATTCGGTTTGTCTTTGTTAAGTAATGATTCATATGCATTTAGAGGACCCTATGTCTTAGCTTGCACTGGTTCTGATCTGGCATACGCTGAGTTTAGTAGGCATGACCAAATCTTATCTGTTCTTTAGTAAAAAAAACTTTACAAGAAAATTTTTTTACTATGTGGGGTCAATGTACTTGACCAACCTTTTCCATACAGCTTGGTCCTGCACCTCCTCCCCTGTCAGTCCCTTTTAATTGAAAACTTCTTTTACTTTATTCACCCACCTAAGCTTTGGCCTCCATCACTTTCTCTTCCCCTGTACTTTTATTCCCATCACTTTTTTGCCTACATATGCATTGCTTCTCTTCATCACATGTCCACACCACTTCAACCTATTTTCCTGTACTTTATTAGCTATCTCCCCCTCTGTTGTGTACCTTTGCTTTTCTCATTTTTTTATTCTGACCTTTTTTTGTAGCTCCACACATCCATCTCAACATTCCCATTCTGCCACATCTAACTTCTCCTGTGCTCCCTTTACTGCCCATGTCTCAGCTCCATACATCATTACTGGTCTTACTACTGTCTTAAAAACCTTACCTTTCACCTTGATCTTAATTCTTCGATCACACAATACTCCTGATACCTTCTTCCAGTTGTTCCATCCTCATTGCACTCTATGGGTTATCTCTGCATCTAGTTTTCCATTCTGGGCTACACTCATCCTAAATATTTAAATGTATTCACTCTTTTCAACAGCTGTCCCTACAGGCTAACTTCTGAATCCTGATCATCATTAAACTTCATATATTCTGTCTTCTTCCTATTTATCTTCAGCCCTCTAACTTCCAAAGCTCTTCTCCATTCTTGTAATTATTGAAACTTTTTCTAAACACATGCCTTATCACTTCAAAGATTCATGTCTTAATAATATGTTTTTTTTTTATCAGGTGGAGACATTTTATTTTATGCTCATTCTTCAGATCCATGGTCAATTGGATAGTTTTGGCATTATTATTTTTTAGACATTTATTATTTTTCAGATGTTACAGGTAGCATTGGGTGTCTTGGGACATTTTTCCCTGGGGTTGGACATTATATGTTTGGAGTCAATTTGATTGTCTCTGATTAATGTAATGATAGGTCTATTTTCTGTTTCTGTTATCCACATTCTCTATTGCACACTAGGATTGGTTACGTGTTGAACCGTGCACCTAATGTCATAGAGTAGTGTTTGATGGTATTCTGATTTCTAATATTATCTTTAATGTAATAGTGAGTTATTAGTATTGTTTATTCTCTTCAGTGTTACCTCCTTAATATTTATATCCTGCATAGAAGTCGTCTTTCCTTGTGATTGGTAAAGTTTCCAGTGGTAATATTTTAACTAATGTGTATCATTAGGTGTTAGTTCTTTTTATATATGTGATCATTTTTGATTGTCCAAGTTCTATTGTGATATGGGGGAGGGGGGGGGTTAATATATATATATATATATAAAATATGAATGCAAACATTTTTTTAAAGTCTATTCTCATACCACTGTTTGGGAATAAAGGGAGCCAAACCCAAGTATTCACAGCACATCACTTTTTCCACCTTTTGTTATGTTACAGCCTTATTCCAAAATGGATTAAATTCATTTTTTCCTTAGAATTCTACACACAACACCCCATAATGACAATGTGAAAAAAGTTTACTTGAGGTTTTTGCAAATTTATTAAAAATAAAAAAACTGAGAAATCCCATGTACATAAGTATTCACAGCCTTTGCTCAATACTTTGTCGATGCACCTTTGGCAGCAATTACAGCCTCAAGTCTTGTTAAATATGATGACACAAGCTTGGCACACCTATCCTTGGCCAGTTTCACCCATTCCTCTTTGCAGCACCTCTCAAGCTCCACCAGGTTGGATGGGAAGCGTCGGTGCACAGCAATTTTAAGATCTCTCCAGAGATGTTCAATCGGATTCAAGTCTGGGCTCTGGCTGGGCCACTCAAGGACATTCACAGAGTTGTCCTGAAGCCACTCCTTTGATATCTTGGCTGTGTGCTTAGGGTCGTTGTCCTGCTGAAAGATGAACCGTCGCCCCAGTCTGAGGTCAAGAGCGCTCTGGAGCAGGTTTTCATCCAGGATGTCTCTGTACATTGCTGCAGTCATCTTTCCCTTTATCCTGACTAGTCTCCCAGTCCCTGCTGCTGAAAAACATCCCCACAGCATGATGCTGCCACCACCATGCTTCACTGTAGGGATGGTGCCAGGTTTCCTCCAAACGTGACGCCTAGCATTCACACCAAAGAGTTCAATATTTGTCTCATCAGACCAGAGAATTTTCTTTCTCAATGGTCTGAGAGTCCTTCAGGTGCCTTTTGGCAAACTCCAGGCTCCACTCTACCATACAGGCCTGATTGGTGGATTGCTGCAGAGATGGTTGTCCTTCTGGAAGGTTCTCCTCTCTCCACAGAGGACCTCTTGAGCTCTGATAGAGTGACCATCGGGTTCTTGGTCACCTCCCTGACTAAGGGCCTTCTCCCCCGATTGCTCAGTTTAGATGGCCGGCCAGCTCTAGGAAGAGTCCTGGTGGTTTCGAACTTCTTCCACTTACGGATGATGGAGGCCACTGTGCTCATTGGGACCTTCAAAGCAGCAGAAATTTTTCTGTAACCTTCCCCAGATATGTGCCTCAAGACAATCCTGTCTCGAAGGTCTACAGACAATTCCTTTGACGTCATGCTTGGTTTGTGCTCTGACATGAACTGTCAACTGTAGGACCTTATATAGACAGGTGTGTGCCTTTCCAAATCATGTCCAATCAACTGAATTTACGACAAGGTGGTCTCCAATTAAGCTGCAGAAACATCTCAAGGATGATCAGGGGAAACAGGATGCACCTGAGCTCAATTTTGAGCTTCATGGCAAAGGCTGTGAATACTTATGTACATGTGCTTTCTCAATTTTTTTATTTCTAATAAATTTGCAAAAATCTCAAGTAAACTTTTTTCACGTTGTCGTTATGGGGTGTTGTGTGTAGAATTCTGAGGAAAAAAATGAATTTAATCCATTTTGGAATAAGGCTGTAACATAACAAAATGTGGAAAAAGTGATGCGCTGTGAATACTTTCTGGATGCACAGTAAGTACTTTAGGCCATGGTATTAAGCACACAAAGCTAAGGGCCACTGCATATACCCCAGATTGTTCCATGGTTATTGTACAGTACTTTTTATTAAATGTAATTCATTAAGTAGGTCTAACTGTAGTGTTTTGAATTTACTCGCCATTCAATGATTGAAGTGAGAAGAGATCTGAAGCTAGGGCAATGTTCTATTTTGGGAATTGAAAGACACTGAGCTAGACATATGCATTGATGAGTCTTGAATAACTGTATACAATAAACATAACAGTCCACATATAGATGTTTCATATTAATCTAAGCGCTTCCTCACTGCCCATTTTGAAGAGCTATGTGATTAGAGAACCCAACCCAATGTTGTCTCTCAAATATATTAATAAATAAAAGGTTTAAATGAAGGCCCGTCTTATTAATTTTAGGACAGCATTCATAAATTCTAAAGAAAATCTAAACAGCTTTGGACCATTCCTTATGGAGAAAATGCTATGCTTTTATAATTTTAAGTAAAACAGGACATCCTTTATTACTAGGTTTTAAAAAGTTGGGTTAGGATTCTTCCCAGACAAGATGACAAGGGAACAGTATCGATACCACCATAGGGTTTTCATTATGCAATGCTGTCCAATCAGTTTTTCTCTGAACAATATTAGGTAGAAAATTTGGATTAATTATGAATTCACAATTGCCTAAATAATAAGCAAAGAGTTTTTCCCAATATGATCCAAGTGTAGGGCAGTAGCTCCTATCTCCTGTCATTTGGCCATGGCCAGATGAAGACCCACACAGGCCCTTGGGTGACGTGATGAATACAGGTCCTTATCAGAGAGCTGATCTTACTTTAAACAATGCAGCACATGGACACCCCGCTGTTCAATGCACTGAGAGATTACTAAAGCGCAGTCTTGAGTGATGAAGAGGGGGGTTGGGGGTCCCAGTTGATGATTTTGGTGTCACGGACAACTGACTGTGAATTGTGAAAAGGCTTCTTGCCATCATGGGCTAATGGGCACGCAACCAGAATGCTCTGGTGGGAGATCCACTCCTTCCTGTGGCCTCCAAGTGGTTCCAGTTGTTGCTGCAACACGTTTCCCAATAAGTGAGCTATTCTGTTCTTTTAGTGTGTTTATTCTGCATCTAGAAAAAAAGCAGTAGTGTAAGATTTACATTTTGAAAAAATTCAGAAATATTTTTACTTTTGCAGTAGTCTCAAATTCTTTTGCCATTTTTCAGTTAGTTCACTTTTTTTCTGTGGTGTTTGCTTCCTTAATTGTAGCCTAATAATGACAATTAACAATGAGTGGAGTAGACACAGAGGCAATCGGCACTGAATGATAAGCTGTACCTCCTTCAGTGTTAGACTACTGATCAGGAAACAATGGCTTAATTACCCAGAACATGTAGTGAAGCAGAAGGAAAATTATGATGATGAATAAGTAAAAAACTATGAAATAAAACCCTATATTATGTCCATGTAACACATATGAATGCTTCATATTTTTCAATAAAATTTAGAAAACCCAGTTTTGGAATTTTTGCTGTTGAGCAAGTCATTCTTTTGTGTCATTTGCCCCAGTGTCTACTCTGCTCATTGTTTTGTGTCATATTAGGGCTTGTTTATACTTCATGCTCAGAACGCATACACGCACACATGATGGCTGACACGGGTTCCCAGCATTCATTTGACGCGTCCTCTGAGCAAGTCCTCAGAAATTAACGAGATGTGTGCACGAGTTGTAGTACCAGAGTCTGTTTACTATCTGCATGTGACAGAATGCTGCTTTGAGGATCCTCCGGGATCGATATCTGTGCTTCGATGTTTGATGAATGGTTCGATGTGGTGAAGCAAAATGCCGACATACAAACTGCAATTGTGGTGCTTTTATATTTAAGCATCGCATATTCTCCATCGTAATGACACAATGCATTTTAAAGGTCTTACATACTATCTTCTGTCTTTTTTTTTTTTTTTTGCATCTTAACAACAGTATCAGAATGTACTGCAGCGTATTTTAGCCACAGAGAAAAAAATTAAGGACATGGTGAAAAGGTGTATTTTGTGATTAAAGTGGATGTTTCGGCTTTAATCTCGAAATGTCCACGTTAACCTCGTAGTTTACTTTATCATTAAAGTAGACCGCCGTAAACGTCATCTTAAAACCGACCCAGTAATTAATCCCTATGTGGTTCTGGGGCTTCCTCTTGACCTGACAGCAGCAATCACCACACAGAACACATTACATTTATGATATTCCAGGCTCTCTGCACATTTAGAATCCTTAGATTTATACTTGATACCACTTTCATGATGAAATGCATTAAAGTATGTATGCTACATATTACAGATAAGTTATTTACTTCACTTAAATAATGAATACTGATAATAATTACATACAGTATGTTGTGACAGCACAGTCTGCCTCGCAGGTAGTCATGTCCCTTCTGTTCCCTGCCTGGAGTTTTCATGTTTTCCTGGTGGGTTTCCACAGTGTGCTCCGGTTTCCTTCCAAAGACATGAAGGTTTGGAGATATGGTGAAGCTACAAAGACGCCAGTGTATGTATGTGCTTGTTTTTACCTTGTGATGAGCTGATGCCCCGTCCAGGGATTGTTTCTGTCTCACGCCCGATATTTGCAGGAATGGGCGAATCCCGGGATTGATGGATTTAATCATTAAACATCCTTTTCAGAGATATTGTGGCAAGGAGTCCTTGGAATTTGATGGGTGTTTCAGGCAATTCACAGCACAGCGAAGCCGAACCTGTTCTCACCATGATGATATCTCGTACTGCCAGCTGGTGGAATCTTCCAGATTTACGTAAAGTATGCGCGCAAGTATGAACAGTACAACACTTGCGTAGCAGTAGTGTCCGCTGGAAGTATAAACCTGAAATTAAGGTAAAAGAACTCCACAGAAAAAAAGAAAAATTAATAGGAAAATAACGAAAAAGAGTTAAGAACCTAAATGAATGAAATTAAGGAGAAATGCATTTCATACTGAAGCCAATAAGACTTTTTTGCTGAAAGAGTTGTGAGAATTTGGAACAAACTACCAAGGCATGTACAGCTTAGTTGAAGAAGAAACCCTGATAACCTTTAAGAAATATCTGGATAAGATATGGCCTCCTCTAGTTTGTCAAATGTCTTATGTTCTTAAAATTATGGCAGAAAATATTTCTAAATTTATTATGAATGTAAATCTCAATCTTACTTTACTGCTCTTTAAGAAGGAGAAGGAAAAAACAACTAATCAATCAATGAGTTTAATTAGAGGGAAAAATGACTGAATAAATTTAGACAGCCATTAGTGTAGGACATTTCCAAAACATATGACCTAGCAAGGCAGGTGCTTGATGACATAATTCACAATTTGGACCTTTTCTTTGAAATGATACAGAAATCAACTGAACTTTATTTATGCCAAGATGTGAAATTTTGCTTTTTACAAAAGCTCATCATTCGTGAGCTTGCCTTTTTTAATCAACTTTTCAATTTGATGGGCTTCTCTTGAAGTGATGTTACCATCTCAGCATATAAAAATATGGAAAGTCACGTGGGCCATCATAGAGGTAAAGAATCTGTAAAGTATGTCACTCCCCACAATGAAGGAGCACAGTCTCCTAAGATAAAAGAGTTTGCTCTGCCCTTTCTTATATAGTTCCTCTTTGTTATGAGACCAGCCCAACCTGCTTATTAACAAACACCCCATAGTACTTGTAGGAATGGACCACTTCTACATCCAGCTTCATGAGCAGTGACTAGACATGAAGGCTGTTTTGGTCCCATGAAGGTCAATAACCAGTTTCTTGGTTTTGCTGATGTTACACAGACCATTTTTTTTGCACTAAGAAACATAGTTCTCCACCCAACTCCTATGCTCTGTCTCGTCTCATCCCTTTTATTGATACATAAGTGGATAAGTGCAGAATCATCTGAGACTTTCTGCAAGTGACATGACCTGGTGTTATATTTGTAGTCAGAGGTGTACAGAATTAAGAGAAAAGGAGACAGGACTGTTCCTTGTGGTGCTCCAATGTTGCTCACATTCATCAGAGACACAGTCCTTGAATCTTATAAACTGTGTTCTGCCTGACGATCTTTTATCAAGTACACCAAAGGCTCATTCCCCTGCTGCATATAGCTGCCATTTTGACTAGTTTAGTTTTACAGACTTAACTAGTTTGGTATTTATATTTTTGTAAAGATCATTGATCTATAGTATATTAAACAAAGAGTCTCAGCATTAGCATTGATCTCTAAGGTACGCCACATTTAACATCGCCTAATGCAGAAAACTTTCCATATAACATACTGTAACCCTTTGCTTTGTTTAAGCTAATTTTGCACAAATCTAAACACTGTGCATGAACTCTCACTTGATGTAGTTTGATCATTAGGCTTTTATGTGGTATCTTTTCAAAACCTTTGTGAAAATCAATAATGCACTTTTATAATTGTATTGTATGCTTTTGTCACTTCCTCATAGAATACCAGCACATTAGTGAAACAAAATCTCTAAATTCATGCTGACCATTCACTAATACATTGGTTCCTGGCATGTATTGCTCAGTCATTTCCATAATTGCTTCCATTAATTTTCCATAACACTTGTTAAGTTTACAGGTGTAAAGTTACTTGCATCAGCTTTATCACCTTTTTATATTTAATGGCAAAATATTTTCTAACTTCCAGTCTTAAGGATTTTTCCCACAGTGCAGTGATTTTTGAAAAATATGTATTAAGGGTTTATATATGTACTGATTAACCAATGTACAGTGCATCCAGAAAGTATTCACAGCTCGTCACTTTTTATTCCACATTTTGTTATGTTACAGCCATAACTTAAGTCATCCTTCCCTTTATCCTGACTATTCTCCCAGACCCTGACGCTGACAAACATCCCCACAGCATGATGCTGCCACCACCATGCTTCACTATAGGGATGGTATTGGCCTGATGATGAGCAGTGCCTGGTTTCCTCCAAACATGACGCCTGGCATTCACACCAAAGAGTTCAATCTTTGTCTCATCGGACCAGAGAATTTTCTTTCTCATGGTCTGAGAGTCCTTCAGGTGCCTTTTGGCAAACTCCAGGTGGGCTGCCATGTGCCTTTTACTAAGGAGTGGCTTCCGTCTGGCCACTCTACCATACAGGCCTGATTGGTGGATTGCTGCAGAGATGGTTGTCCTGTCTCAGAGGTCTACAGACAATTCCTTTGACTTCATGCTTGGTTTGTGCTCTGACATGAACTGTCAACTGTAGGACCTTATATAGACAGGTGTGTGCCTTTCCAAATCATGTCCAGTCAACTGAATTTACCACAGGTGGACTCCAATGAAGCTGCAGAAACATCTCAAGGATGATCAGGGGAAACAGGATGCACCTGAGCTCAATTTTGAGCTTCATGGCAAAGGCTGTGAATACTTATGTACGTGTGCTTTCTCAATTTTTTTATTTCTAATAAATTTGCAAAAATCTCAAGTAAACTTTTTTCATGTCATTATGGGGTGTTGTGTGTAGAATTCTGAGGAAAAAAATGAATTTAATCCATTTTGGAATAAGGCTGTAACATAACAAAATGTGGAAAAAGTGATGCGCTGTGAATACTTTCCAGATGCACTGTACTTGAGAGTGCCTGCCTGTTTAAAATAAGACACCGTGACATTTGTACCCGCATATTCAATTACAAAGTAAGATCATACAGTATATAACATTTCACTGTATATTTTGTTCTGTTATAACAGTTTACATGCACAAAGTCTTATTACTTTTACCCAGTATTACTTATAATTTGTAAATTATTTTGGAACTTTACATAATGCTTAACTGCAGAGGTAGGTGTTTGGACCATACAATTTACCAGTATGCTGATTGGGGTGATTCAAACGATTTGTAGTCATTCTATAAATGAATGTAACTGATTAAAGGACGGTTTACTGTTAGATTTATACTGTTTGCCATGCTTCATTAACAAGAGCATGTGGGACTCCGCCTGTAGGTGTAAATGAAGGATATCCATGTATGATATTCAAATTTAATGATGGCTCAAGCCTATTTATGAAGTGTTTTCTGCCACAGCTCCTAAAGAGCTCCAGTATAAATCTTTCATTATTTGATTGAAGCATTTTAATTTAAGCAGCCTTTTTTGCTCTACACTTTCCAAATCATGGAATACCTACTTAATAGTCAGTGTACTGTGGCTGTAGCTGTTCTTATTCTAGATAAAGTGTTTGAAGTGCTTAAATGGTTTTTGGCTGTAGAATATACAGTGGCTTCTGGTTTGGGGTTTGAGTGGATATTAAAGAATTTTGCATTTGAAAATATATTTGGTTAAATGGTTTTATCCCATTGAAAAAGTATTAACCATCTTAGAACAGTACAACATTGAATCACAGTGGATTTAATTTTGGCATTTTTGACACTGAATAGAAAAGACAATAGAAAAAGACCTTTTAATATCAAAGTAAAAACAGATCTCTGAAAAGTGGTGGAATTTACAAAAACAAAATGCAAAATAATTGATGCAATAAGTATTCACCACCTTTAATATAACACACCTAAATCATAGCTGGTATATCCAATTGGATATGAAAAAGTCATATAAGATGGCACGGTGGCGCAGTGGGTAGTGCTACTGCCTCGCAGTTGGGAGACCTGGGGACTTGGGTTCAATTCCCGGGTCCTCCCTGCATGGAGTTTGCATGTTCTCCCTGTGTCTGCGTGGGTTTCCTCCGGGTGCTCCGGTTTCCTCCCACAGTCCAAAGACATGCAGGTTAGGTGGATTGGCGATTCTAAATTGGCCCTAGTGTGTGCTTGGTGTGTGGGTGTGTTTGTGTGTGTCCTGCGGTGGGTTGGCACCCTGCCCAGGATTGGTTCCTGCCTTGTGCCCTTTGTTGGCTGGGATTGGCTCCAGCAGACCCCTGTGACCCTGTGTTTGGATTCAGCAGGTTGGAAAATGGATGGATGATGAAAGTCATATAAAATGGCCAACAGAGATCACCTGTCTGGAGTTTCAGTGGATTGAAGTAAAAAATGCAGTTTACCTGGAAGGTCCAACTTGAGTTAGTATGGTGGCCTGACGTACACAATGAAAAGCAAAGAAAAGAACACTTCCAGCAACTCGGTGAAAAGCAGATTGAAATTTACAAGTCAGGGGATGGAGACAAAAAAATCTCCAAGTCACTGAAAACCCCTTGGAGTGCAGTTAAATCAATCATTAAGAACAAGAAAGGGTATGGCACAGCAGTAAATCTGTCTGGAGCAGACTGTGCACAAAAACAGAGTAATCATGCATGAAGAAGACTAGTGAGGGAGTCCACCAATAGACTCTTGATGGTATTGGAAAAACTGCGTATGCAACAATTGTTGCATAGGTGTGTCTTCAGGCAGAGCTTTAGATAGATAGATAGATAGATACTTTATTAATCCCAAGGGGAAATTCACATACTCCAGCAGCAGCATACTGATAAAAAACAATATTTAAATTAAAGAGTGATAAAAATGCAGGTACAACAGACAGTTACTTTGTATACTTTGTTTACCCACACACCCCCCTCCCCCGCGTAGAATTGAAGAGTCGCATAGTGTGGGGGAGGAACGATCTCCTCAGTCTGTCAGTGGAGCAGGACAGTGACAGCAGTCTGTTGCTGAAGCTGCTCCTCTTACTGGAGATGATACTGTTTAGTGGATGCAGTGGATTCTCCATGATTGACAGGAGCCTGCTTAGCACCCATCGCTTTACCACGGATGTCAAACTGTCCAGCTGCGTGCCTACAATAGAGCCTGCCTTCCTCACCAGTTTGTCCAGGCGTGAGGCAGGAAGGGTGGTGTGATGGTCCTGGTCGGCTCAATGCTACCTGTTCCATCCAGGAGCCTCTTGAACATGAATAGTCATGAGGAGTCACCAAGTTGAGCTGGGCAAATGAGGACACTCACATCCAGCCAAGGAGTGGATGCAAAAGTGCAGGTGTTTTTATTAAAAACAATCCAAAAATACTGTTCAAAAGTGCAGTGTGTTTCAAAATCTTCAATAAATAAATGATCCATAAAGAGTGTACAGTCTGTGGAGGTTAAAATAATCCAAATAAATAAATATCCGTAAAATCGAGGTTAAAACAAGCAGGAAACTGTCCTTTAAAAACTCCCAAGCCCAGGTGCATCATTCTACAACTGTCATCTCTCTAGCTTACCCTATTTGGGTCTCACAGGATGGAGAGACTCAAGCAACAGGTACAGACAACCTTCAATCCTGACTGTGTCCCCGCCGCTAATCCCATGGCATTACAAGGGGTGCCACCAAGCCTCCACTCCTTCCACTCCCACTTCCATCTGTGTCCTTGTAGGGGAGTCCTATGGAATATTTGTGGTTGTTCCTGCCCCCATGCTGCTCAGCAGGAGCAAACTTCAGCCCCCTCTTGAGGGCCGAACATCTGAGCAGAACACATAACTTCTCTCAGGTGAGTTGTCGTAATGCTGCCCAGGGTCTATCCCAGCACATCTCCAGTGTAAGGTATTCTATAAAATGCAAAGTTTAAGTTTATTGTCATGTGTACAAAGAACAATGGCATTCTTGCATGCATGTCTCCTGAGAATGATAACAATAATACAATGCCAACAAAAATAGAATAGACATTTACGGTGAAAATTGAAATCATTTTTTGCTGCTAAAAGATTATAAAGTGTGTAGGAAACTGTTTTTTTATTATAATTTTTTGGCTAGACGGGGAGCATGTCAGTTGACTTTAATTTCACCATATAACATAGCATATTTTCTCTCCAATAGCTTATTAACTAAAGATCACCTCTATTTAGTTTATCTCCAATCACAGGAGATAAACTCCTGTCTTTAGACACCTATAAATATTTGTTAAAAATGTACTACATAGTCCATCCATCCATCCATCCATCCATTATCCACTGCTTATCCGAGGTCAGCTCGCGGGGGCAGCAACCTAAGCAGGGAAGCCCAGATCTCCCTCTCCCCGGCCCCCTTCTCCAGTTCCTCTGGGAGGACCCTGAGGTCGTTCCCAGGCCAACCGGGAGATATAATCCCTCCAGCGTGTCCTGGGTCTGCCCCGTGGCCTTCTCCCAGTGGGACATGCCCGGAACACCCCCCACAAGGGAGGCGTCCAGGGGGCATCCTGACCTGATGCCCGAACCACCTCAACTGACTCCTCTCAATGCGGAGGAGCAGCAACTCTACTCCAAGTCTCTCCCGGATAATAACTGAACTCCTTACCCTATCTGTAAGGGAAGGTCCAGCCACCCTGCGGAGAAAACTCATTTCAGCCGCTTGTATCTGTGATCTTGCTCTTTCGGTCACTACCCAAAGCTCGTGGCCATAGGTGAGGGTAGGAACATAGATCAACTGGTAAATCGACAGCCTTGCCTTTTGGCTAAGCTCTCTCTTCACCACGACGGACCGCTGCAGAGCCCGCATTACTGTGGATGCTGCACCAATCCATCTGTCGACTTCCCGCTCCATTCTTCCCTCACTCATGAACAAGACCCCGAGATTCTTGAACTCCTCCACTTGAGGCAGTAATGTATTCCCAACCCGGAGAGAGCATTCCACCCTTTTCCGGCTGAGAACCATGGCCTCAGATTTAGAGGTGCTTACTCTCAACCCTGCCGCTTCACACTCGGCTGCGAACCGCTCCAGTGAGGGCTAGAGGTCACTGTCCGATGAAGCCAACAGAATCACGTCATCCGCAAATAGCAGAGACAAGATTCTGAGGTCACTGAACCATACCCCCTCCGCTCCTTGGCTGCATCTAGAAATTCTGTCCATAAAACTTATGAACAGAATCGGTGACAAAGGCCAGCCCTGGTGGAGTCCAACCTCAACAGGAAACGAGTCCGACTTATTACCGGCAATGTGGACCAAGCTCCTGCTCCTCCTGTACAGGGACTGAATGACTCATAACAACAAGCCTTGTACCCCATACTCTTGGAGCACACCCCAGAGTATGCTTCGAGGGACACTGTCGAATGCCTTCTCCAAATCCACAAAACACATGTGGACTGGTTGAGCAAACTCCCATGATCCCTCCAGGATCCTGGCCAGGGTTTAGAGCTGGTCCATTGTTCCGCGGCCGGGATGGAATCTGCATTGTTCCTCTTGAATCCGAGATTCGACCATCGACCAAACTCTCTTCTCTAGCACCCCTGAATAGACCTTACTGGAGAGGCTGAGGAGTGTCATCCCCCTGTAGTTGGAGCACATCCTCTGGTCACCCTTCTTAAAAAGGGGGGCCACCACTCCAGCTTGCCAATCCAGAGGCACTGCCCCCAATGTCCATGCGATGTTGCAGAGACGTGTCAACCAGGACAACATCCAGAGCCTTGAGGAACCCAGGGTGAATCTCGTCCACCCCAGGGGCCCCACCACCTCTGAGCTTTTTAACTACCTCGGCGATCTCAGCCCCTAATATGGACAGGCCTGTGTTTGTGCACATTTTACCCTTAACAAGTTCCCAAATGTGTTCCCTTGTTCTTGATGAAGTCATATTAAGATAACAATCTCGAGCCACTGGACTAATTCCCTTCATAATTCTAAACACTTCAATCTTGTCTCCTATTAATCTTCTTTTGCTTAAACTGAAAAGGCTCAGCTCCTTTTAATCTTTGCTCATAATTCCCTGTAGCCCTGGAATCAGCCTAGTCGCTCTTCTCTGGATATTTCTAGTGCTGTTATGTCCTTTATGTAGCCTGGAGACCAAAACTGCACACAGTACGCCACATGAGACCTCGTCAGTGTGTTATAAAGCTTGAGTAGAACCTCCTTGAACTTGTACTCCACACATCAGGGCGCTATATAACCTAACATTCTGTTAGCCTTCTTAATGGCTTCCGAGCACCATCTGGCAGTTGATAGTGACAAGTCTCTTATGACACTTAAGTCCCACTTATAAGGTGTAATTTTTATTTTCAGACCTCCCATTGTGCGTTCAAAAACTTTTATTTTCTACATGTAATACTTTATATTTACTGACATTAAATTTCATGCAGACTGATTACAAGAGAGATATAGTGACACTGAGGATATGGTGCTAAGTTGCTTCAGCTGAAAAACTAGTACTTTTGTGAGCTGTTTTGCCAATTTTGTATATACTTATGAATTCACTTTTATGTTAAGGTTATCTAATGGATTTATTTTTATGTTAAGGTTATCTAACTACTGACTGAAAGAGTGCAGTTTAGCAACTGTAGCTTGCCAAAAATATTTCCCATAATGCAAAGTACTTCCTGTAGTTAAGATTATATTCATACCTCACGTGAACCACTTTAGGGTTTGCTTGGTACAACATCGAGAACATTGTTTCCAAAGGGTCTCGGTACGTTAGCCTTTAGTCCACACTAGAGTGTGATTGGTGTGTTCACATCTACATAAGAAAATTGAACCACTGGAGTCACAAAATGCTGAGGGTCAGATATGCATAGCATTGATTATTATTCTGTGGGCAACTCTCTCCCACCTGCACTTCAGGCTGTGACTCCAAGGACACCATATCTAGAACTAAAACTTCATACAAATTTATTTGTTCTCTCCCTTCCATACACATAAATGTGCACACAAATGCCCAGACATTTCCATGACTTTTATTCTGATAATAAATCATGCTAAGAAAATAGAACTGCACCGAACCATAAAGGGATAACTAATGCAGTGTGTTTTGTTTGTTTGTTCAGGTACATTATGGTGCAAAGTGTTGATGAACACTTGGTTTTTCACAACTTATAACTATGTTTAATTGTCAACTGCAAACATCCTGTCTCTTATGAAAAAAACACACTAAATCTCCCAAACAAATTCTACTTTTAGAGTAGACATTGTGGGGAAGAAAGGCATTCTGTTTTAGTTGGCACTAAAATCTAGCAGTGTGTATTTCCTCACTTAAAATGTAATGAAGAGATGCAGGTTGTGAGGAATATGAGTTCATAAAATATGTGTAAATGGCAAAATATGGAGAATGAAAGAAGAAAAAACAGCAGTCTTCCCTGAAATTGCCAACTCATAAAGCAGGTGTGAAATGTACACACTAAATTACATGGAACCTTACAGGCTGGATAGCTCTTTAAATTGCTAGTATGGAAACAAGGAAATACCAGCAGATTTATCATCTGTACAATCTTTATTGTTTGGATAAAATTATCCAACAGCCGCGGCTACAGTTCAGGGGCTTTCTAATGGTACATGAAGACAAGCAGCATTAAAATGCAGATGCTTGAACTGAATTGAAAAATAGATGGGATGGGCATGAGGTTTGTATACTGATTTAAAATACAGCAGTATCAAATGCAAACATCTGAACATTGAAAACATCCTATTCATTTGTTTTACCTGGATGTATTACAAACTATTACAAAATTGCTTAGATCACAAAGAAACTTGCCCTGAATAATGAGAGCACTCAAGCTGCTCAATTACAGTGATGAAAACTAAAGTACAGCTGTCACATCTCTCATGGCCATGCTGCATGGACAAATAGTGTTAAATGTTATGTAAAACATTTTAGTTATGGCCAAATTTGAATACTATTTCAGGGTAATAGATGAAAACAAAATAACCCTCATGCACTCTTTAGAGTAGCTAGCTGTTAATCTGACTAATGGGGATTCTTATCTGCCTTGCAGAATTCCTACAAACATTGATTTAGCACAGATTTTGTTATCTTCTTTAATGGATAAATTGATAATGTAAGATTCAAGATTTAAACATATTTGTATTACAGTCCCTATCTCTTTATGAACACATTGCCTTAGTAATTCCTACTTTATAACAGAATAGGAAATCTTTCTCATAGAGTACTCTGTCCTCTCTATGGCCTATGTGAGCTAGTTTCCCTTCAGTCAAGTTTATTTTCAGTATTTACTTAACACTGGTGAGCTCCCTTTTCTGATTAATTTGTGCTAAACCTTACACCTAATTACTGCTGATGTCGTTTCCTGTCATCCAAGCCTAGAAATGTTGTAGCTACTGAAGGAAAATGGTAGCTCCCACAATAAAACAATATGGCAGATGTAAGGGATGGCCAGCAACCCAGCCCAGCCGGGACGCCCAAGGGACGGATGAATGGGGGAAGGTAGCTTCTTTAGAGCACTGCCTCCCTCAGAACGCTAGATAGCAGCTCCCCTGAATTGCAGAGGTGCCCTGAATCCACAAAGGGCTAGGACTGCCAACTGTCCTCATTTTCCCGGACATGCCCTCATTTTTAACACGGCATGAACTGTCTGGGAGGAATTTATAAAATTTTGAAAATTATTGCAATTTTGGCTCCTAAATTTTGAAAATCTCCATATCGTTATCATTGCTAAAAACTGAAAGCTGTACACCAATCAGCATTTGTGGAAGTAGTGCACGCACTTTTTTCCCAGAATCTTCACTTCCATTCCAGTGGTAAACAACGCAGATATTGACGAGAATATGTCAATATCTGTCCAACTTGGCTTTTTCACTTCATTTTTTAAATTCAACTTTATCTTCTTCGTGAGTAGACAGTTCATTATAAATGTTGTTCCTTTCCTTAATTATTTGTAATCCTAATTACCATAACCATAATTTCACATTTTCTGTGTGAGATCTTATTTTCGATTCTTCTTTCAGAAGCTTGGTTAAACAAGAACTTTTTCATATATCTAGGTACAGTCCGTCATATTTAAGTGCTAAAAATACTGCTTTGTAATATTTTAATGGAAAAAATTATTATTACAACTTGTTCTGTTGTATAACTGTAAATGAATGAGTCAACTATTAAAATTTCAGTTAATTAAAAAAAAAATTACACATTTATTCTCTCATATAAATGCAATATCTTTTTAGTTACCTGTTGATTAAGTAATAAGTCACTTCTCCAATTAAATAATATTTTCATAATTCTTTCATTTACATAAATTCAGGAATACCCATTATGTCGAAAAGAAAGTTGAAGTTCACAGACTACTTGAACAACACATATTCTTGTTTTCGAAATTGCAGAACAGATTCAATTAAGGGGCTAATGCTCACAAGATTCAATTTCATTAGCATGCTATGTAAAGATTTTAATCACATTTATACAACCCTGGTTTACTGAGAAAAATAGCTTCAGTGGAAAAACATAAAAGAATGTAGATAAATGCAAATAAACTAAATTAAAAAAGTAAAATTATTTTTATTTTACTAGAAGTGAATTTACCATTTGTATTTTTCAAAAGTTTACGACAGTTAAGCTGTCCAAATAAGAATGGAAAGAATGAAGTCTGTTAATTTAAGAGGCTTGACATTTTCAAAATATTTAATGGATTATTAGTTTGCTAGTGACTGTGATTGTGACTATTATATAATAATTATAGTGATAAACTGCTACTAAAGGTTTATATCATTTTAAAAAACCATAAGACAGTATAAAGGCATATTATGGCATCACAGAGAAAGGTGTCCTCAAAAGTCCTAATTTTTCGACCCAAATGTCCTTATTTCCAGATAAAGAGAGTTGGTAGCCCTGTGAACGTGGAGAAGCCGTATGGCATGAGGATTCTGCCTAACCCGGAAGTGCTTGCAGATCACGTGGGCAGTACAGCAGAAGCACTTCTGGCTTGGCAAATATAAGAGGACTTGACCAAACTCACAGGGACGAGCCAGAGTCGGGTGGGAGGTGGATGAGATTTGCTGGGAGGAGCAGAGGAGAAACAGACAGAGAGAGAAAAACAACTGTGTTCTGTGCCAATTTAATTATGGCTGTGGTGGTGGGAAACACTTTGTAAAGAGTTTTCCTTGTAATAAATATGATCTTTGTGCTTTTAACTTGTGCCCTGTGTCTGTTGTGTTGGGATTGAGGAGCAGCAGTGCCCTCTAGTGTCCAACACAGGGCAGAAAGACTTTAATGATTTTTTGCATTATTTAACTCTAGAATTACCAAAGCTTATCTAAACCCACCCCACCTTAAATCTGTTTGCACCTCTCCATCAGCGTCTTTTGTTTTGTAAATGTATCGATAAGCACAAGCAGTCTACTATCCCATCCTCCCACTGCTGCAGAAACGGCAAAAATCACTCCCAGCTCAAGCCTTGTTTATCTGGGAGTGAGGTACCGGGAGCTGTATAGTGTAAATAATATATTGTTATTTGAAACACATGCATTTCATGTGTGTTCCGTGTCTACAAAGATCTATGTAAGTGTAGCATGGCAGAGATGTTGAACACATACCTAAAAGACAAACTTTTTTCATGTTTTAGTACTAACTACAAAATTTTGATATGAAGTGTGTAATGTGTGAAGATTGAAGTCCAAATATCAAATAAGCACTTTCACAAAAGGTACAAATATAACAGAATAAGTGTGTTTTTATTCAAGACTATAACTAAAGAAAAAGAAATCGGGCCAGTGTACTTTGTTGTTATGAGTGCTTTGGTAGTACAGCAGTAAGAAATACTGACTCATAATCAAGAGGTCGCAGGTTTGAGCTTTACCGCATCACAAAATAAACATTTTGAGTAGTGAGCTGCTCTTATTGTTACTATTATACAATAAAAACATACATTTGATTTGTAACAGCCGGTGTAAATGTATGGTACTTGTAAAGGTTAAGGTTTTTTTTTATTCAGTTTTATTTTCTCAGTCGCGTTCACGCTCACCCCGATCTGTTTTCAAATAAAGACGTGCTATAACAGAGGTGAACTCAGATGAGGACAAGGGTTTTACATCGGAGAAAGAGAACAGAAGCCCTCCCCGCAAGAAACGTCCACTCACAAACAAGAACAACGCAGCTGCACCAGGCGTAATGGCGAAAGATGGCACCGTTTGGATGCAGCGACAGGTCGGGTGTCATCCTGCCAGTTAGTCTGCCCCACACCTATCCTTCAAAGAAAAAGCACAGCTTACAGAGCTCGCCAAGGTATCGTGCAAAGCCCAGTTTGTGATTATGTTTTGTGATGTTCTTTATATAAAAACATGTTAATGACACTTTACCCAGACTGGCCACTACACTACCAAGACTATTCCTTAGATAGCCTGAGGCTTTTTGATCTAGTAACAAGCTGTACTCCTTACAAGTTGTACTTTTTTCCCACACAACAAAATAACCAGCAAACAGTAGACAGGAATGTAAAATCAAACATGGATATATTGTAAATGAAAAAGATAAACAAATATTCAATAATGTAAATATGTGTGCACAAAACACCACTATTCCAATGACACCAGTGACTAATTATTAAAAAAAACACAAATATACAAATAATTACAAAGAACCCTCCCTTGCCCCTAAACACTAAATAGAAACACGGAACACAAGCACAGATTAGTTATACATGGCAGTTAAAATGTGGTGATAAATGAGTCAAAAATAAAGTCTGGCGGTATTGATACTGGCTGTAGTGTTAATGTGTTCCTTCTCGAAAACAAAATGACCTCACCGTGAAAGTCCTGGCAATGGCTGGGATGAATCTGAACCCTGGGGTTTCTCGGCACTGGCTGTCATGGTGATGAATCGGATGTTGAAAAAGCAAACAGTTGAATGATTCAATGAATGGCAGTGATGAGTTGGTAATCGAACGAGTAAATTATCTCCTTTCTCCTCTCGCTTTCTCTCCTCTCTCTCTCTCTCTCTCCTTTCTTCTCTTTTTTACCTTTCGCTCCTCTTTTTTAAATACGGAATGTCCAGGATGTATTTGGTGAGTTTAACAGGAAATTCCCATCTCGGGGCTGCGGTCTCCATCATCCTTCCCCTTTTCACTTATGGGGACAACATTTACTGATGCACATATAACGGACAGTAAACAGGACAATGAAAACAAAACGCAACTCAACACAGACGTAAAATAAATATTTATTATGTAGCCCCACTACAAGTTATATAAAAGCCAGATCGAATGTTACTCACCTTGATTTATTTATGTATCTTCCTAATGCATAAAGTCATAAGTAAACTGCAGAGCTTCCTGTGTTTGATCGACAAACTACATGTGTACTGAAGTGACTTCAGCTGCAGGTGGAAGCTCTTGTCACACCCTACGCAACTGTGTTTGATCTTATTTAGGAAAAGATCCCAGTCGCCCCAAGGGAGACAGATTTTCCGTGACTATGGTCATAAAGCTTATGAAACCGTTTCTGGACAAAGGCAAAACTGTAACAACAGTCGTGTGGAGCTTCCACTTGCAGCTAAAGTCACTTCAGCTCTGCAGGGTAGAATGTCGGTGCCTGATCCACACAGTTGAAGCGCCCATTATGCTATTGTAGGCTACCACAGTGTAAGGCTTATTGACTTCCCCAATTCCCCCAAAATGAAAATTGACCGCTATTGCATTATGAACAGCACTTATCAGCCAATGTCTTTCTTGTCCTTCTACTTGATCCAAATAATGTCATCTTTTTTACCACAATACTACTTCACGGGACCAAATTCACTACAAATATGGTTGGTTCACTTGTACAATGCTGCATGCATCAGTTTCCCTATCGACGTCAAAGTCTGATGACCATTCAACATTATGATTGCTATCACTTGATTCAACTAATGATTGAGTTTCATTTTGTTATAAAACTGGCTTTACCACTTTTTGTTTATACACCTTTGTGTTCTTGTTGAACTCCAGTCCCACTTATAAATATTGATGAGTTACCTTACAGTGGTACAAATAGGAATATTCATGATTGTTTTGCAGCATAATTATATTTCATCCATTACAGCAGAATACTGTCTTGGAGCATTAAACATCACCCCGAGTCTGACTTCTGCTTATCCAAATTTACACAAAATTTGCTCTGGGCTAATACCAAGGAGGGGGTAATCATTAATTATTTTTCATTACTATTTGGCTGTTTTAAGTTTTGTTAGGTATCTTTTGTTCTTTTTCAATTATGTATAATAATTGTGTTAATTGATAATTAGGTGCCTGCCCTCAACTGCTACGGTCATTAGAAATTCTGTTACCTGAGGGCTACTTATGTCATGTGTTGCCACAGCTTTTTTGTTTTGGCATTAGTTCCAACAACTGTACTCTTTGACTCTCTTTTTGTAATTTTGCAGTCTTCTGACATGTAGTCTTCTTGTTTTGAGGTTTTGGAATATTTGTTTTTTGGATTAGTGGGTTGTTTATTTTGTTTAAGTTCTATTTATTTCTTTCTTTTCTGCATTCATTTTTGTTGTTCTTAGTTGATTTCTAGATTTTATAATTTTGGTATTTGAATTTTGATGTTTTGTTTTGGAATATTATTTATTAACAGACGTTTTGTTTTCTGCCAGTTTGGCTTTCCTATTCGGGAAACAAATAACTCTTGTGGTTTAGTTCAAATCATTTTCAGTTGGTATAGAAATGTGATAATGGTGTTCTGTCAGTATGTTCTAAAGTTAGATATGGTGCCTCCCAAGTGTCGCTACTGAGGCTGTTACTGTTGTCACTTTGCAAGCTGCCTCTGGGAGATATGTTTAGAAAATTAATATCTGCTTTCACTCATTTGCAGATGATACTCAGGTATATATTTCGTCTAAATTACATCTCTTCTACTGCATCCTTGAGCTATTTATTTTGTGCTGAATCACTGGATTAGTGTTAACAGCTTGTCTTTGAATAAAAAATACAAATTGTTAATTGTACAGCAACAAGGTACTGTCACTTATTAATTCAGTAGGCCTACACATTAAATTTAATAAACTGGAATTCAACAGTGGCATTATCCTTTACCACATATTGTTATGAATGAAGTTTCTTTTTCAAATTTTTTTGCGGCTTTTCTTGAGCTATAAAAATAATTATTTTTGGAGTTGTTACATTTAGGAAATTCAGTTCTGTGGTAATTGTCTTGATTGGAGCCTTCATTTAGAAGTTAACCTTTATTTAACATCTTTTCGGAAGCCATTTTGTTTTGATGATGGGCACCACTATTTTCTGTATTCTGTCATAATAATGTGAGACCTGGTTGCTAGGAGCATGGCCAGTGTCACAATATCGATGGGGCAATTATTTAAGTGTTAAAAGGTCTTCTCAAATATTTGAGAAAATTTAAAAAAATGGGAAAATTAAGATATTTTTATATTTTTTACTTATACATAAATAAAAATGCTGCTGAAAGAACTGATAAAAGAGCTACCAAATATGGCCACATAACTTCTGATTTTAAGTCTTTACAAAGGATTCAAGTTAAACTTAGGCTGATTTCATAATCCATTTTCTTACATTTTAATTTCTAAATAGCCTAGGCTTTGTTTCGTGCAGTGTGCCATTACTGGTATACCATATTATCCAATTTACTATCTATCATGAAATTATGGTATTCTAGTTGAGAATGTAATGAATTATTATTATTTTTATTAAGCTGAAGTCACTGCAATAAGCACTGTTCTTAGAGCCGAAGACGAAAAGCACAAAAGGGATTAAAAATTGATGATGATGCCAAACACTTTTTAAAAATTTTACTATACTTGAATTGCTATCATAAAGTTGCACAATGTAAACAGCAAAACCAGTTGTGCAAAGCAAACCCTAAGGTAAAATAATTTTAGTATGTATTAGAGTTTAGGGCGGCACGGTGGCGCAGTGGTAGTGCTGCTGCCTCGCAGTTTGGGGACCTGGGTTCACTTCCCGGGTCCTCCCTGCGTGGAGTTTGCATGTTCTCCCTGTGTCTGCGTGGGTTTCCTCCGGGCGCTCCGGTTTCCTCCCACAGTCCAAAGACATGCAGGTTAGGTGGATTGGTGATTCTAAATTGGCCCTAGTGTGTGCTTGGTGTTTGTGTGTGTCCTGCAGTGGGTTGGCACCCTGTGCGGGATTAGTTCCTGCCTTGTGCCCTGTGTTGGCTGGGCTTGGCTCCAGCAGACCCCCGTGACCCTGTGTTCGGATTCAGCGGGTTGGAAAATGGATGGATTAGAGTTTAACAAAATATATCATTTAGTCCATCACGCTCATTTGTTTAGCTAATAGCAATGCTATCCCAAAATCTCATCCAGATACTTCTGAAAGGTTGTCCAGGTTTCTTCTTCGACCACTGCGACTCCATAGTTTGTTCCATATTCCCATAACTCTCTGAGTAAAGAAGTGCTTCCTGGCTTCAGTCTTACATTTTCCATTAATTTCAACTGCCGTTGTCAGGAACATAATTCAGCATTTATTGAAACGAATTAAACTGTATATATTTTAGCAATACCTCTGAAATTTTTGAAGATCTGGATTAAGTTTCCACACAGCCCTCTCTGCTCAAAACTAAACAGGTTCAACTCCCTGAACATGCTCTTTAGGCACAGGATGCACTTGGTTACTCGCCTATGCACAGCTTCAAGTGCTGCTATGTCATTTTGTAGTGTGGTTACCTGCACAAAATATTCCAGATGCTGTCTCCCTAGTGCATTGTATAATGTAAGAGCAATGTTCCTCTATTTATAGTCAAGTTCTTATGATATATCCTAACATTTTATTTGCCTTTTTAATTGCTTCTGCACATTGCTTACCTGATGGGAATGTTGTGTTAATGTACGAATATTCTACAAGCCCCAAATAATTAAAAAAAAATAAGTATTTGGCTGAGTCTAAAGCTAAATATACGAGGGGGTACCCAAAAATAACCAGAATCTGTACCTGGCGCGCAATCTAGAATTTCGCCAGTAGGTGTAGCATACTTACAGTATTCTGTGGCAGTCTGCCAAATGGAGTTGCTCTGTATTGTTCGTACGGCATTCTGTGTCGGTTTTTCTTGGTGCTTATTAAACGCATTCTATAATTTTTGTGATGGGTGATCATAAAGAACAGCGAGTCTGTGTTAAATTTTGTTTTCTCTTTGGGAAAATAACTGCAGAAACTGTAGTGATGCTTGAAACTGCTTTTAAAGAGGAAGCTTTAAGTAAAACACAGTTCTACGAGTGGTTTTCGCATTTCAAACTGGGGGAAATGTCACTTGAAGGCCAACCAAGATTTGGTCGACCTTCCACAATTAGGGATGACGAAAATCTTGAAAAAGTTGCAATGCAATTTAGGGAGATTGTCGTCTGTCTATTGAAGAGATTTCTGAATTGACTTGTGTGTCTTGGAGTTCTTGCCACCTTTCCTACTCGTCTGATCTTGCTCCATTCGACTTTTTCTTGTTGATACATATGAAAAAAGAACTCAAAGGAAAGCATATTTGTACCGTAGAGGAAGTCAAAGGAAAAATGCTGCACGCATTGGACAACATTCCTCTTCAGCAATTCCAAGAATGTTTCCACCAGTGGGAAAACTGTTGGGACAAGTGTATTTATTCACATGGAGAGTACTTTGAAGAAGACAAAAGTTTCAGTAAGTAAAAATTATTAAAACAATTTTTTTTTTCAATTCCGGTTATTTTTCGGTACCCCCTTGTATAGTAAAACCCTTATCTTCGTTATCATGTACAAATCTATGAACTTGCCCAGTTGCCATTCTTTTAATGAGAATAAAGGTCTTAGTTTCTTTACACTTCTCATCAGTACCTGATTTCATTCATTCATTCATAACAAATGTCCAACCATTTTTGACCATCTCAATCCAGTGGTATCCCCTTCTACTAAAGTATTGTTCCCAGACTGAGAGCATCAATAGGTGTAAATTTCAGGTATGACCTTCTGCCCAAAAACAAAACAGTTCCTTGTTCTTTTTGTAAACTGATTTACATATATCCATGTTGTTGCCTTAGTAGCAACTCACACACTGACAGCAGTAGCAGAATTTTGAACCACCAGACTAAGAATCATAAAGCTGCAAAGTCTTAGGGACCTACCACACAAAAAAAATTGCTTAGGAGAAAGAAAGTTTTGGAACTTTGTGTAGAACTGTCATATTATTAGTGGTATATGAAGGTTCAGCAAATTGATGGATTGATCTGTGTACATATTGTAAAATATGAAGGGAGAGGGAGAACATAAAAGGGTTGGAGTCCATTCCAGCACCCCGATTGATGCAAGCAAAAATGATAATAATGAACATAAAGTCCAAAGACAGTAATCAGATGTCTGTAGTCCTATGATAACCAGGCATTGCCAGTTCTTTCTAGGCCTGCTCTCTTTTAATTTTGAAAGTCTTCTCTGGAAGCTCTGTCCTTGTTAGAGATGGGTTCTTTAGTGAACACTGGCTCCTGGCGCCATTGCTCTTTAAATCGGGCCATGGGCAGAAGCAGCAGGAATTCCTAATGAAAACTGGGACTGACATCAAAGCTTATCCTCCAGTCTGTGGATGAAAAACGAAGAGGCATTAGTTACCATGTCCTCAAGCACTTGAGACAGACAAGTTACCTTACAGGACTCTTAGCATATGTTCCCTATGTGCAGACGTGTAACAGTACCTACATACATATTGTCCTATTACTCTTTGTAATGTACTTGTCCATCATTAAGTTCAGTATGTTTAGCAATACTTTCAAAAGAAATTTGATAGCATGCGTAAAGACTTATTTTCTAGCCATTGAATGAATGTTTCATTTGTCACTTGTTATTTTGCATCATTTTTGCATGTGCATTCCAGGAGATCAGGAGAAGTCTCCAAACTAATCACATCACAAAAAAACAACTCTGTAACTTTTCACACAGTAGTTTTGTTCCATCCCTACTATTTTCAGGTTTTACTTCATAATATACATCAACAAGCACATTATTTAGATAAAAACTTTATTTGCAGTATTGCAACACAAAGAAGAGTACAGCAAAAATGTAATTTTCTTGAAAAGGCCATTATAAGCAATTGGAACAACAAATAACAAGAAAAATAAAATCCAGCAAAAGAGGTCTCCCAAGAGAAACATCTCCAAGGCTAAAATAATGCCAAGTAAGTATAACAACTGTCTACAAATATATAAAAAGGGTTGTACATAAGGTCAGATTCACTAGCGAGAATGCACAAAACATGAATAAATAAAAAAAAAAAGAATAAATAAATAAATACATTTTACTGGCTCACTGTGCCTAACATTACAGGCAGTTGAATCTCTTTGTATAAAGTGAGTCAACCTGCACACTTGCGCTCCTCTGCAGTATCACCCACGCCTTCTCTTTTCTCACTATTATGCCACAGTCAGGGTTTTCCCCTTGGTCTTTGTATAGTTTCCCTTATGTTGTGGTTTATTATTTTCATGTGAGTATAGAGTGTTTGTTTAGTATTTAATATTTATGTACTGTGTCTTCAAGTGTTCTTTCATTCCTTGTGTTTTGTGGGTGGAACCCAAAGGGGCGGGGCCTCACTGACATGTATCACTGAAGGACCACCCCCAGCCTATATGTGTGGGTGGGCAGTCGGCCCTTAAGCAGCCCATTGAGTGTTGCCAGAGCTATTATTGTAAGTATTGATTTTTTACTGAGTTCTGGTTTACTGGATCATTTGCTTCTGTTCTTGCATTTTGCTATTTGGATTACATCTTGGATCTGTTTGCTCTAGATTACCTTTTTGGATATAAAATTTTGGGATCTTTTATTGCCTTTTGCTTCTTTTTATAAAGGTATTTCCATTAAAATCTTTCCTTATAAAGATCCTTGTCCTATCAAGATAAAGGTTTTTCAGTTCCTTTCCCTTGAAGGACATTCTTCTATGTTTCCGAACATTTCAGATATTTTTGAACTCTTAAAGCCTGCTCCCCACTTTTATGCCTAGTAAACCAAAGGCCACATTTGGAGTTTGGGCTGGCTGCCTGCTTTTTGAGACTATTAGAAAGCCTCACACCCTTTTTGTTATTTAATGTGCACCTATCTTAAAACACTTGTCTCCTCCTTCAACGTCACCCTCTTCCCTCTGTCAGTGACCCTTTGATACAGACTCTTCAGACTTAAGATTCACTCTTCTTCTTGTATGTGACAGCTGTAAACCCATTCTTGGAGTCAATTAAAGCTTCCAGAGCATGGAATGGCTCTTCTCTGAGAACAATGTCCCTAGAATAGAGCTCATTTAGTGGATACCTTGTGTTCCTGGTCCTGAGAGACCTGCTCCTGAGTCTTCAGTAATCCTTAAGTAGCTGATTCTTTAAGGAAGTCTCTTCTCTGTCTATTCCCATCTAGCTCAGAGTTTTTCACAACCTCTTGGCCATCTGGAGGTCTTCTGCTTTGGTGTCCCTGTCGTTTACCCTTTCTGTCCACCCAATATGACAGACCCCACACCAATATATACAAAACCCAGGTGTTCATCGAGACCTACTGTGTTCTGTTGCATCCTTGTTGTGTGTTTACCCATTCGGTCTCTTGCTGTCCTGGCAACTTTTCTGAATAACAACAAACAATGAAAAAATCTTAAAATGATCAAAATTTAAACAGGAAGAGGTACTAAATTGTGCCAATTCCTCATAAGTTGTGCTCATATTAGTATCCCACACCTTTAAAAAATACCTCAGGTTCAAAGCTCCAGAGGCTTCAGCAGTGTCTTTAGACAGCTAAAATTACACATAATTATTGGAGATTAATAAATGCAAACATAATATGCACACAATAGAAAAACTAATTGTGCTAAATACAAATTTAAAGTGTGCAGACATGATTAATATTAAAACCTTAGCTACGCTCATATTTTTGTCGCTGGATGACAGCCGAGTGACTTAAATAAATGTCAGAGCTTTTATGTTACAACCAGAGGGGGAAAAAGCAAAAGAAATGCCACAGTTATGCATTGCTTCAAATTTTTAAAAAATCAAATGGTTTGTTTGAGCAGAATACATGGTTTCGCTAATACACTGAAATCTAGCATTTACAGTATATGTAAGAAACCTTTAATTAATTAAAAATGAATGACTGGACAGATAAGTAAATGTATAAATGTACTTTGATATGTGCTTAAATTTCAGTAATGTTCATCAAGAGAGCAGCTTGTGCTGTACACGTGGTGTACAGAGGGGACTGGGTGGTCTCGTGGCCTGGAACCCCTACAGATTTTATTTTTTTCTCCAGCCTTCTGGAGTTTTTTTTTTTGTTTTTTCTGTCCACCCTGGCCATCGGACCTTACTCCTTTCTATGTTAACTAATGTTGTCTTATTTTAATTTCTTATTTTGTCTTTTATTTTTATTTTTCTTCTCTTCATTATGTAAAGCACTTTGAGCTACTTTTTGTATGAAAATGTGCTATATAAATAAATGTTGTTGTTGTTGTTGTTGTGGTATTAATACTTTCTGTCACATCACCACTCACAGTTACTATTTAATCAAAAAGCAAAAGTCAAAATTAAAAACTAAGGAAGACAATCAGGCAAATGAATTGAAGAGCCAAAGATGCAGAGCCATTACAGATTCACCCCAGATTAGGACGTACTCAGGCACTTCACACATCACCACTGCTATCCTGGCCGCTTGCCAGGACAGTCCATGCATTGACAGGCTGGCATTTGGAACCTTGCCTGGCTTTGAAGATGAACAGATATTTACATTGCAAAGTAAATATGTTTCACTAAGCCTTTGTCTTTTTTTTCAGTTTTGCATGCTTCTGATATTTTTTCTTATTTTTTGTCTCTTTTATCTCTCTCACAGTTAGGGCATATTGTATTTAACACATATCACAAACTTACTTACATAATGTATGTTGCCCATAATTTTTTGTCACACTCTGTATATTTAGCATTGTACACTGAAGGGAGCATATTGATTTTCTAGTGTTTTTTTTTTCTTTTACCATCTTCTGATGTTATTTCTATTTATCTACTTAATTATATCCAGTAGTCTAGTATTAAATCCATGAAGTGCATTTTTCCCATTTGTCACTTTCACCTCCAATTTTTGGCTGATCTTCCAATGTCAGCCAGACTAGTGCACCCTTATTGCATTTCTTTCAGCCATCTGATAACCTTAAAGCCAGCATCACTCTGCAAACTCGACATTATTTCTAGTCAGAGAGCATGTCAGATTTTACAGCTGCAGTTGTTATGTCTTGTTGCCTCTAAAGGGACAGTCAGGTTTTCAATTCAAAACTTTCATTCAGTTGGAATGTACACACCAGGCATTCATAATTGGATTTTTCAGAAGTTGTATATTTAACAATATTTTAGCAAAAATATGTGTGTTTGTGACACTGTCAACATACAACTGCATAGATGATATATGGATTATGTGACATGAGTAAACTGAGATACTTTTCGTGGATGTTGTTTGCCGTTTATTCTGTGTTAATAATCATAGTAATCTTCTGTGTCCAAAACTTTTGTATCTCTGTTTTCCATTAAAATGGTTTCAAACAGTGATGTGCAGTGATGTTCATGGCTGGTGAGGCACTGACTCCTTCAGAGTCAGAGTTACAATTTTTATGAACCCCAAAGAATAGCTTATTCACTATTCAGTTAGCAGCATGCACATTGACTACTGGTTATGTTTCATATCTCATCAGCATTCTTTACACACACATAGATAAGGTACATATTTGGCTAAGAAAGAACTTTACATTTATAGCAGCGAGAGACAGCAGAGAGAGCGCATTTGCTCTGCACCCTCCATGTGTTCTAAATTTGCCGTTGCAATTCCACAATTCATATTCATTCAATACAAATGAAAGTACTGAGTGGTGTACAAAAATAAACAGATTTCAATTTTGACCTTTATTGAAATATTTAGTTGTTTTTAAAAGCTTTTAATCCTGATGCTTTAATCAATTTTAATAGAGACTGATCAACAAAAGGATAACAAGAAAAACAAAAGAATATTTAATTTAAGGTAAAAATTTTGTTTTTAAATATTGGATTGTTTTTTTTTTCTTAGTCTGATCCCATCTTTTATAAAATTGAAAACCATTTATGGTCTTACCTATATTTGTAAATGAAGTCCATGAGCCTATCCTTCTCCACGAAAATCTCCGTCACTTTCTTGCAAAAGTCCTCCTTATTTTCCTTTAGTTTTAAAAGTCTTAATCTTCCAGTTTGGCAGTCAGTCGAAACAAACAATAAAAATAAACGGACCACTGCAGTGCACTTGACTTTCTGATATCGCTAACATTATTGGCGCCCAGAGCCACTGCGTAGAAGAAAAGCAGCAACAAACACCTGTTGGGCTCACATCAGCCCCCTTCGGTGTGGCACAGTACTGTTGTGCCTTTTCACTGCAGTTTTATGTCCGATCAGCAAGACTAAATATGTCACACACATTAATTAAAGATATTAGCCAGACTGTGGAAAGTCAGGGTGTTTAATAAACGTATCTGTAAACATTATATTGGCAACATACAAAGAGACAGCAACAGGCACACGCCAATTGCATGAACCAACCCAGTGTGTGAGGGCGAGCGCAGTCCAAGGTGAGGTTTGGCTTGTCGGTGCCACATCTCACGTTTCTCCTCTGTATTTGAACAGGAAATGTGCAAATTCAGTGATTTTGACTATAAAAAATTATCAAAATTATTGGAATCATACAGAAAACAAATGTATAGCACAGACTAGTGGTCAATATTATTTTATGTTATCATTATTAGTTTTTTTTACTTTTCATGATGATGCCTCCCCTGACTACATGTCCCTAGTTTCAAAGTGATTACTACAAACAACACAGGGCAATTAAGAGATTAAAAAAATTAAGGTGGAATATTCTTTTAAAATGCAATAAAAACACAGTCTTGTTATTTTTGTGATTATTTTCCACTTATAATTTTTTACTCCTTTTTGTAGGCATATTTCTCAATGATTTTTTAAGTGTATTGTTTTTTGGGATGCTAAACCCAAATTTGAGGTTTCCTGTTAGCATTTTTGTGTCTTTTTCCAACTCCATTTTGTTTTTCATGGGTTCATCCATTTTGTTATTATGGCAGCTCTGAGGTAATCAGTTCGGAGGTCACAACACATGACGGCAGTAGTGTGACAGTATAAAGGTCCAGCCGTTCATTTTCATAAATGTTTATAAAAGAACTCCATCTAGTGCGGCAAAAGTGAGCAGTCCATTTAAGGATAGCAATCCACCTAAAAAATCAATGTAAAGAGCAAAGAATCCAAATTGGTACACAGCGCCTGTGCTGCAATATGTTATAATTATACTGTTATTTTGAATATGATTAAAAATATGTTTGAGAAGTCAAGATGCCTCCTGGCCTGCTGTTTTGTAGTAGGACAAGGGATGTGTGAATATCATAACACACCAAGTGAAGGTCCTGAAGAATACTGGAGGAGCACTGCAATTATTCATACACCTAAACAGAATATGAAAGGTGACAGTAGTGGTTAAGTGTTTGGACTTCAAACCCTGAGGTTGTGGGTTCATACACTGCTACTGACACAGTGTGACCACAAGCAAGTCACTGCACCTGCCTGTGGTCCAATTGTATCTCAAATGTTGTAAGTCACCTTGGATAAAGATGTCAGCCAAATTATAAGTAGTAATAACGATAATAGCTTGCTTGACCTTCATAAGAAGAAAAAGACTACGACTGAGAGTCTGTTCTGGGCATCCCTGTGGGAAACCACAATCCAGTGTAAGACAATGCAGGGAAGGTCATGTAGCCAGCTACTTTGAGAGCAGGCATTCTAACTCACTTATTTAGTAACAAAGAGCTATGCCTTATGGCATACCAGATGCTATACATACAGTATATATTTTGACAAAAACATCAGACAAAAGCCTGTATTTTTGGCATCCGTCTTGAACGAAAATACAGGGGAAAAGCGTTAAAAGTTTTGTAGCCACTTAACAAACTTCTCCTTCCTCACTCAGCCCAGAAGATTATGACCAACTTGAACCAACGTGAATAAAGCCAAACTCTGCCTCTTAGCCAAGAAGAGGTCATGCCATTCACAAATATCTGACAGCAAACAACTGCAAAGATGTCTTACAATAATGCGATGGATGAATATAAGTGTTGCTCTTTCTTATGCAGTATACATTTATAAATGAAAAAAAAAACAGAGATTTAATATCTAGTAGTGTTGGATCAATAAGAAAATTTTTACTTCAATATCGAAATAATCTTTCCAACCTCAGTACCAAAATGGTTTCAAAGCAAATGAGTGATGACCCCAAAACCCAACGCCTTACTCCAGCCTCCCTGGTGTGCCGCACAATTGCACGCCTCACTGGTGTGCAGCACTACGTGTTGCATCCCTCTTGATAGCAAAGCAACAGGGGGGATCCCCCGTGTAGACAAGATCATATTAAAGCCTGTGGTTTTGTGATGTCTGCAGATCATCTGAACACGTTTTTCCCCTTCTACTCTACTGTGTGTTGAAGGTTGGAGTTCTGTAGAAAGCTGATGTTTACTTTATGTACTGATAATCATGAAATTCCTGTACTGTGCCATTTTAAAATTTGGGTTTTCCACTACCGGTTTACCACGCAACCCTAATATCCAGTGACAAATTCTAACGTATTTGTATTTACAGTATGTAGCTGACAGTTTGAATTTATTTTTATTTTTTTTAGCAAACTGAGGCTTTAAGCTTATAAGTATCTATACAATACTAATATATTTCATGCTTTTAACTATTTGTTATATCACAAAGATTATTCAATATTATATTCAGCTCATCATTAAGGGCATTTACATGCACACACATAATCAGGTTCAGGTGAATAACCCGATTAAGGCAGATACCTGATTTCTTAATAATTCCCAGTTAAATGAATAAGTAATCTTCTGGAGTTCTTCTTTGATGAAATGCTCCAATGACATTAAATTGTGCAAAAAAGAGTTAAACACCATCATCAGCCACCATGAATCTGAATATAAACATGACGCCTGTGATCATTTTCTTGTGTTTTATAAATATGCATAGTCAATTGACACTTTATTTATAGGTTTTTATTACTGGATAGCACATAGAAAACACTTTTGTGCTTGACCATGTGATTGAGCCCAACAAAGGGACCAGTACTTGTGCTTCTTGTCTTATAACCAGTGATGCTGGAATAATAATAATATCACAGGTATTTTTACTTCAGTAAAATAAGTATTGCATTAAGTTGCTCATTACTTTAAAAAGTAACCAGACTACATAATGTGCACTACTTTTAATGCGTTACCCTACTGCTCTCGAAGTTGGGTTGCTAAATTTAACACTGTACACTCAGATCATCAACATAAATTTAGCAATTTCTGAAATTTTGAGACAGATATTTTCAGTAAGGAGAAAGAATTATTCAACTCTCTAAACATATGCCTCTGGAAATGAATTTAGTGGATGTTTCAATCTGTCTCTGCTGAAAGCTCACGTGATACAAAGTCATGCTCAGGCTGACAATAGTGCAATGGACATAATGCAGTCTACAAAATCCTTAACAGTAATCCAGTTATAAATTTACATGATCACATAATTGGATTATTCGCAGAGAAATCTACTTCTGTTAATCAGGTTTCTTAGAGGTCAATAACCCAATTTCTCTAATCGGAATAAGGGTTTACATGGCATTTTAGAGATCAGGTTTCTCTGAATAGTTGGCTTATTAAAGCGCATGTAAATACTCTAATAGACTTGGCTTAGCAGAAGTGATGTTAATTATGTCAATAATTAATTATGCAATTATGTTAATATACTAATGAAGTTTCTGATATTATCCACTTGAACATGTGGCTTTAATGTACTCATTTTTCTATATTATTTCAATTTCAATCATTTATAATAAAGGGGATATCATTTTTTATTGGATCTCCTAGTTTTGCAGTAATACATTTCAACAAAATGAATAAAGGTTGTTTTCTGGATCTATTTGGAAGAAATTGTTAGATTTCTGCCGAACAATTGAAACATGCTAATAAAAAGACACATTGTCACAAAAATGTGAATTACAGCAACACATCTTTCACCTGTTTATTGCTTAATTAACTTTAACTTATCTTGCAATGTAATGTCTTGAAGATGTTTCAGCATGTCAGATCTTCTCAAAACAAGTCTGAAATGTACACATTTATCAGGTCTGAATTGTTTGATTTGTAATTTTAAATTGTGGAGCAGAGGGAAATCAAGGAAAAATGTATCCTTGTCCTAAACATTATGGCATGACTGATCCAAAGCTGAAATTCACCTGTCGACAGACAAAGGTATCCCACTATGCCCATGCTGAAGATCAGTGTCTCAACACATGACCATATGACCACACAAGGGCATTGTGATGTTCAAATGGATTCCTTCATATACTATTTGTGAATGTAATCTGGCATTAGAACAATCTAATTGCATCTAACCTTTAGTGTAATACTTTTTAATTATACTATCTCTGCAAATAAATTAAGGAAAAGGATTTTTGCCCACACTGAAATGTTAAACAATTTTTGTGTGTAATTTATTATTGAAAACTTTTATCAAATAAATACATGTATTTTAATATTAATTATTTTTACATTCAGAAATAGTTTTGTTTTAGAATAGTTATTCACGTTTATATAGAGGCACAGCATCAAGTCATGGTGACTTGTGATTTTCTATGCAAAGATGTTTTGGGGATTGAACATTTTTCATTTTCATACATTATTTTTATGTGATGACTTTCATAATATTGTTATTTTTACTGTTATGTTAATTTCTGTTTGGTTGACACGGTGGCCATCGTTTTAATGTATTTTTGAGTCAGGTAGCTTGTTGTTGATTTCAAAAACCCAATTTCCTTGCTACCTCATGATGGCCAGAAGTGCTATATTATTACATCATAATGAAAATTTTATTTAGGGTTACACGCTCGTGACGTCCAAAATTTCGGATTCAAAATACAACCCTAAATCAGAAAAAGTTGGGATGGTATGGAAAATGTAAATAAAAAAAAGCTCAGTGATTCTTAAATTTACTTTGACTTTTACTTCATTGCAGACAGTATGAACCCAACTGTTTGGTCATCTTCATATTTAGTATGGTCAACTTCATTTCATTTATTAATATACATCCATTCTTGCATTTCAGGCCTGCAAAGCATTCCAAAAACAGTTGGGAACGTAAAGCATTCACCACTTTGTAATGTCACCAATCCTTCTCACAACACTTAAAAGATGTTTTGGCACTGAGGAGATCAAGCGATGAAACGTTTCAGGTGTTACGTTGTCCCATTCTTCCTGCAAAAATGTCTTACGGTGTACAACAATATGGGGTCGTCATTGAAGCATTTTTTATTTCAAAATCCTCCATTCAATCTCTTTTCTGATTTGGGGTTGTATAATTCATGGCACTTAGTGAAAGATTAAGGATAACGATTTTCTGCCAACAATCTTTTGACTCTGATTTTTGGTTAAGGTTTTGGCTCTGGTGCTTCAATTTTTCATTGACTTTCTGGCTTTTAACCACTGGCTTTGACTTTCTCCTTAATTTGTATTAACTTTCCGATCACTGACGTTTTCTTTTACACAGAAAATTGTGGATATACATGTTTTTTTTTTTCTATTTTTCTCTTTATGAGTGGAAAATTCCTGCAGGACAAATGTGAACTTATGTTACATTTACAGTAATTTAAGGAAGAAGCAAAACATTTTAAAAACAACATGCTTTCATCCAAATTATTTAATACCAGTAAGCCCGCGATTCTCGAAAGAATCGCAAATCCAAGAATGGCAATCACTTTCTGTTCCCTCCGATACTTGGAGGGATGAAATATCATGGAGAGTGGGTGCGTCCTGGGAAAGTTCATTTAAATAAATAAACATATTTGTACTAAAGCGGTTTCTTTTTGGAGCTGTGACTCAGTTGTAGGTGCCTTCGTTTATTGTGTTTAGCTATGCAGTCTGGTTTTTGTTTTTCTATGGCTGTGTCGTGAGCGAGAAGTCGTTTGCTGACGGTGGCGGATTCGCGTGCTGAAGTGGCCATGGCAGTGGATCCAGGCATGGAAGGCCACATTACTAAACGAACGTGGTATGTGCGGTGGTGTGGGCAGTCGTGTTTGGCCGGCTGTACAACCTGGCGTGCACGCTTACTAAAGTGGTTTCTTTGTGTGGGCACCCTCGTTCATTCTTTTTATCCATACGGGCTCATTTACAGGTCGTAGCCATACGGGCTTGTGTTTGTATTTAGTTGAGCTCTTTCATTGTGGAGCCGTGACGTCTTTGCTTCTGGTGTGTCTGAAGCGTGTCGTAGGAGCCTCTATGTATTTGTGTTTATCTATGCGGTCTCGTCTTTGTTGTTCTGTGGCTGTGTCGTTAGGTAGAAGTCGTTTACTGTTAGGAAGCATACTCCAACCTATACACACTGACTGGTGGCACAGTGGATTATTCGTTTTGGATCTGTGCCTCTCTTGCATGTAGTGTTTCAGAAACGCGTTGTAGGCGCCTTTGAGCTCTGTGTTGTTGGAGCCATGACTCCTTTGCGTCCGCTGTTTCAGAGGCGCGCTGTAGGCGCCTTCATTCATTTTGTTTATCCATACGGGCTCGTTTTTGTATTTCCGTTACTTGAGGTGTTTCGTTCTGGAGCCGTGACTTCTTCGCTTGTGGTGTTTTAGTTTCTCTGTTACTGAATTACCGTTATGTGATTCAAACATGCCACACAGACTGCAGGCACATACGTACTACTGACTCTGGGAGGCCGCTGCGCTTGACTGTGGGTTGTGGTGTTTGGGCGGTGTTTGGGCGCCACCTACTGACTCTGGGAAGCCGCTGCAGTGCCTCCGTGCATAAATTAAAACTGTGGTTTAGTAATATAGATAGATAGATAATAAAGCAATGCTAGGATGGTAAAATAAAACAAATACTTTACAGCAGTGCTTGGATAGTTTTAGAAAAAGCTTGATCTATCTGACAACCTGTAGTGATTTTTTTTCAAAGGAGAATCTGTGCACTCAGAATGACAGGGATGTGCCACAGGGTTTGTTTAGATTTTCAAACACCAGAATTTTCAGTTATGATAATACATACATTTTGAAATGGTGAGAATTTCTGGTAATATTCTTAGACATCTCAGCAGCTGGCAGCATCAATATAAAGTCAACAAAGTATTGATTTTATACTAACCCTTATTACATGCATTTTTAATTGGTAAAACAGCATTAAACTCAGAGTTTAGTGGTGGTGCTAGTTTGAGAGAACACACATATAATTATAAACTGAATTACTATGACATTAAATTACCTTCAAAATATACAATAGGTTATTAAAACAAGCAATTAAATGAGCCATTTAGGCATTAGTGTTTAGTTTACTTTTCACATTTGCCAATATTATAGCAGGACAAGATAAGGAGGGTAGGGCTCCTGCAGGATGCCACATTTAATTTAGATGTTCGAAAAAGTGAAAATAAATTGAGCCAATGTGTACAACAAGAGCGGCCTATCTGTTGTTCGATAAAGTAAAAAAAAAAAAAGGGTTTCAGAGGTCCCTGTAAGCATGGACTGGTAACAAATGGCGGCTTCCAGTGGTGAAGGTTAAGTATCGGTTTTTAAGGGGCAGGGTTCGCGGCCACAGGACATGAAATCAGTGATAATCCAGCTGTTTTGCTTTATTCATTCTAGAGAAACAGACGGAGCAAAGGTTTTTTTAAATCCTTTCCTGTATTAACCTGGCATAAACCTACAAAGTGCTCCCTACGCTCAAGCATCTGACACAGTACAACAGAAAACAAAACATTGAGAGTTTAGACAAATGTCTAATGATGCATTTTGGTGTCTCCATATGATAGTGTTTCTAATGAATATGAATATGTGCTGCTCAGCATTCTCTGAACTGATGGCTACCATCATCTAGCCTTGCCTTGTTTATGGTTATGGAGAAAAAAGGTTTCCATGTGCTTCTAATCAAAAGTCTCTCCACTTCCCCAAGCCTGGGCTTGGATGTCAACGAATAAAGGGCTCATTTTGCAGCTTGAAGTGGTGGGGAGAGAGATGTATTTTGAAATGAAATTGATGGAGATGGATGATGCTTTGTGTTCTCAGAAATTGACGGCAACAATTGGCTGGATCAGGTAAGCTTCACACAGTTCACGAAGTTGTCGGCACTGTCTTTTGCTGTTGCCTAAGGAGGAGGGCTTGCTCAGTATACTCATATGAGTATAAACATTCATTGGCCCGGTTTTGAATTGCCCTTGCTGCAGTGAATGTTTGGAAGTGCCTCTCTACTGGTCATCGCAGTTGCCATTATACCTGGCCAAAAAACTGGTCAAAATTTCTTAAGGATTTTTGTGAATAATGTGACACAGCTAAGACCAGTTGTCTTCTTTAGGATTTTGTGTTTTGGTGAGCTGTGCATGTGGATAGGTCCTCTGCTCTTTCACCTTGCCTGCCAGTAATATCAAATGTAGTATGAAGGAATGCTAAATAATATACTGTACATGTTATTTACTTTTTAGAGAAAATAGAGCAAGTGAATCTGACTACTACTAATTTCTATAGATGCATGGTGATGAACATGCTGACTAGCTGTCTGACAAGGCAACAGTAATATGGAAGCCAACAAGATGTGAAATAGCTATAGTTAAAATGATCCATTTCGTTAGTGAAGACAAGTTCCTGTTCATATAAGACTCAGCCTCGTGTTTTGGGGTGTAAGACAGGGACTCACATGTTACAATGTTTATATCTAATATGTATTTGATTGTTTGTTTGTTTATGTATATATGTTTGTCATTATGATGTTTAGTGATTTGTATCTGCTGTATCATTCTATTAAATACTTTGTTTTCATTGTATGTTTAGACTTTTCATTATGCTGCATTACTGTACTTACTCATTTAAGTGATTCATGTATGCTTTGGTATGTTTTACAAATATTATTTTGTAGATATTAATAACTAATTTACTCTAAATATACATAAACATACACACATACACACACAAGCATATATATGTATGTTTATATACAGTATATATATATATATATATATATATATATATATATATATATATATATATATATAGTTACAGAATTCCCTGCTTTACTGGGTGCAAGTGTGAAAAATAATATGCCAATAAAGCATCTATGTGGTAGTATTTATCAATTTAATAGCTATCAACTGCATTGGAGAATTTTCAATGAGAGTTCTTTGGGCATATTTTATAAAATATTTAACAGGCTCAATTATAAAAACAAATATTTTTTTTCAAAAGATGTGATCCTTCATAGTCAAAGACCAGCATGATTTTGTAGTAACTTTCAAGAAAAGATACCTCTGTTTGAGTATTATTGTGAAATTTTTGAGACTTACCAGGAACTTTAATTGGGTTCATCTACTCTCACTCTTGAAAATTAACAAAGTCTTGAATGGGGCCAATTGCCAGTCACTCTGCAATATTCTGCATACAATTCTCTATGTAGGGATTCACTATCACCAGCTCTAACAAACATTAGAATATTAGAATAATCTATCCAAGAACAGGTCATTCAGCCCAACAGCTCACCATTCTTATCCACATAATGTTTCTAAAATAATATTAAGTCAAGTTTTTAAAGTCCTTAAAGTCTTACTTTCTACCACATTACTTGTGTCTGTTGTTCTCTGTGTAAAGAAACACTTCCTAATGTTTGTGCGAAATTTACCCTTAACAGATTTCCAATGGAATCCTTGTGTTCTTGTTGAACTCATTTTAAAATAATCGTCTTGATCCACTGTACTAATTCCCTTCATAATTTTAAATGCTTCAATCATGTCTCCTTTTAATATTCTACTGCTTAAACTGAAAAGGCTCTGCTCTTTTTTATCTTTCTTCATAACTCATCCCCTGTAGCCCTGGAATTAGCCTAATCGCTCTTCTGTGGACTCTTTCTAGTGCTGCTATGTCCTTTTTGTAGCCTAGAGACCAAAACTGCATACAGTACTCTAAATGAGGCCTCACCAGTGCTATTATAAAGATTGGGCATCACCTCCTTGGACTTGTACTCCACACATCAGGATGCTATATAACCTAACATTCTGTTAGCCTTCTTAATGGCTTCTGAACACTGTGTGGCAATTGATAGTGTCAAGTTCATTACAACTCCTAAATCCTTCTCATAAGTTGTAGTTTCAATTTTTCAGACTTGTATTCAAACCAAACATTTTTACTTCCTCCATGTAATACTTTACATTTACAGACGTTAAATTTTATCTGCCAAAGTCTCCCCAAGCCTGCATGCAGTCCACGTCCCTCTGTAAAGATTCAACAGATTCTAGATTATCTGCCACCTTTTCAATTCATTTATATATATATATATATCTTCGTAACACTGACTCCTCTTAATGTCAGCCATTTCTGATATGGTTCCTTGAAACATAACCCTCTGCTTCCTGTGTCTGAGCCAGTTTTGTATCCATCTACAAACAACAACCTGAACTCCCTCTTCTTGATGAAAGGTAATGATGGTCATCATGATGCGCAGGTTGATGCTCAACCTCTCATGTGGCACCATAGCAAATGCTTTCTAAATGTCAAGATAAATAATATTATAAGCTCCACTTTGATTATATCATTTTGTTGCTTCCTCATAGAATTCCACATATTGGTGAAACATGACCTCCCTCTTCTGAATCCATTCTGACTGGTCAGTAAAACTCCTGTTCTTCCCATGCATTGGTCAATCTTATCCCTAATAATTCCTTCCAATAATTTACCTGTGATGCACGCTAAGCTTACTGGCCTACAGTTGCTTGGATCTGCTCAGTCACCCTTTTTATATAATGGGGTCATTTTTGTCATTCGGAATGTCTCCAGTGCGCAGTGACTTCCTAACAAAATGCATCAAGGCTTTACATATGCACTCTCTAACCTCCTTAAGAACTATTATCTGGTCCTGGTGAGTTGTTTGATTTCAGCCTATTTAATCTGAGCAGCATTTCTCCCACTACCATTTCCAAATCACTGAGTATGAGTTCCTTCTACCGCTGGGAGGTTAACCACTTCCCGTACATGTGAAGAGCTTGGAAAAATGTAAGTTTAAAGCATTTTCTATTTCCCTGTCTGTATTTTTTAATTCCCCTTTACTATTCCTGATGCATTGCACCTCCTCCTTGACTGGTCTTTTACTACTAATTTACTAAAAGAATCTCTTTGGGTCATCTTTCGCTCTATCTGCTCTATTCCTCTCCACTGTCTTTTAACCTCCCTAATATCCGTCTTAATGGTTCACCTGATGTTCTCATAAGCCCTACGATTCACAATGGAGTCATTAGTCTTATGCACCTGATACAGCTGTTTTTGCCTTTGCAGCTTCTTCTGCAACTCTTTATTATCCCGCTGTTACTCATTTTACTTTTGTATTTAACATGTGGGTGTTGTCACGACAAAAATAAAAGTACAACTCTTTTTGTTATGTGCTAGTTACTAACCAAACTAAATCTTGCTTTTACCATATCTGTTCAAATTATTCAGGAGCCACCTCAATAACCTTGATAAACCCTGTGAATGAGACAGTAGACATCTAACTCACACTTGGTTCCCATTTATTACTTGAGTCACTCTAGATAAAAGGCAAAGTATAGACAATATAGAAAGCAATGTGGTATTTATTAACGTATAATGTATAAATGAAATAGATAGTCCGGATATAAACAGTCTTAGAAAAGCTTGCTGAAAATCAGAAGTGTCAAGGTGTTAATTTAATGTCCTCGGCAGCTTTTGGTTTAGTGATCAGTGTTTTTCCAAGTTATGTTTTCTGATGTCCAAATCAAATGATTTAATGCCTCTTAATCCCTGATGTCACCCTTTTGTCATTGTTTTAGCTCTCTCTTCTTTTGGGCCATCCGAAGAGCCATATTTATGTTAAAAAGCACATATGGGGTTTTGAGACTTGTCACATTATACACATTTGATTGTCTATCACGTCCTGATGACGAATGACTCTGATCAAAGTGTTTGATCTTTTAAGGACCCCCTCACTCTTTCCTTTCTGAAGCTGTAAACTAATTTGGTACTTTCTAGTCCCATCTGTTCACAGGTTATAAATTAATTAAAAAAAAGGTTCTATGCCATCTGTACGTATTTCCCATTCCAAGATCATGAACTAATTGAAAAAAACAATGATTGGAACAAATGCATATATTACTAGTACAATACAAAAGGATGCTTGCATTGCCTGTTGTAAAAGTCCTGTAAATTCAGTTCATGCTGGTTTGTTTGAGCAAAATAAATAAAGTTTAACATGAACAGTTTACCTTTGAAAAATTGGACATTTTCCACATCTTCCCAAAAGGTCATAGGGGGAGTTTAAAGGGTGGCTAGTTCCCACTAATGGATGTACTTTGTTACTAAAGTAAGCATCCAGTAAAGGGAAGTTTTTACTTCAAACTTTTTTTTTTTTTAAGGTCACAATTAATGTAAATATATTAATAATCAGGGCGGCACGGTGGCGCAGTGGGTAGCGCTGCTGCCTCGCAGTTAGGAGACCTGGGTTCGATTCCCGGGTCCTCCCTGCGTGGAGTCTGCATGTTCTCCCCGTGTCTGCGTGGGTTTCCTCCGGGCGCTCCGGTTTCCTCCCACAGTCCAAAGACATGCAGGTTAGGTGGATTGGCGATTCTAAATTGGCCCTAGTGTGTGCTTGGTGTGTGGATGTGTTTGTGTGTGTCCTGCGGTGGGTTGGCACCCTGCCCAGGATTGTTTCCTGCCTTGTGCCCTGTGTTGGCTGGGATTGGCTCCAGCAGACCCCTGTGACCCTGTGTTCGGATTCAGCGGGTTAGAAAATGGATGGCTGGATGGATATTAATAATCAACAAATATCATATTAAACACATCTTACCTAAGCAACCCTCTCTTGCATATTGCCTACCCTTAAAACAAACAGAAAAACATTCTATACTACGTAAATGATGGTTTTATTTACTGTTTGAAATTTACCATGAGAGGGGGGTTGCTTTAACATGTATATTTTGTTTACATCATTTTTCTCATTTATATGTCCGACAGCTGCTCGTTTTGGCAGTTATATCCTCAAGCAGCCAGAATAAACTTCTTAAACTAAACTAAAGCTGCTGGAGTATTCTGCCTGAACAAACAGTGTGGCAGTGGTTTGATCAGAAATCAATTACATGTCACACACACCATGGTATATCTATCTATATTACTAACCGAGAATGATAAACTGGATATGGACGCAGGTACATGGCATGCCCATGGACGCAGGAGACATAGTGCGCAGGCGCCAACAGCGAGCGTAGTCTGATCCACCGAGAACGAAGGAGTCACAGCTCAATAATGAAAGAGCTCAACTGAGCACAGACAATACGGAACCCTAATCGTCCACACTACACAGCATAGTCAAACCCAACATAGTACGGAAGGTGCGTACGCCTACAACGCGCGTCTAACACACCGTATGTGTGTGTGTATGTATGTATTTTCCAGCGATTTTCATGAAACTTGGTACACATGTTTCTTATTGGTTGAGTAAAAATACTGTAGGGTCAAATCAACCCTAACCCTCCCCCTTTCTGGATAGGGTGGGGTGTGATCTTGCGGTCATGTATGCATGTTATCATCCAGTTGACCCTTGGAACAACCACCATAGGGCAAACTGGAGGTGACTGCCACATTCTTTATGTTTGAGCAGCACTGCCCGCCCTTGTTGCTTTTGAAATTAAAATTTGCCGGTTCCGAGCGTCAACTGGATGATAACATACATACAAGACCGCAAGACAAGCACATTAGTGAGTCTTCAATGTTTGTTAAGTTATTTTTATTTTTAAAGGTGTGTTTTTTTAATTATATTTTTCTCAAACAACTTAACACTTTATTTTCCTCCCAGGCAATGCCAGGTATTTGAGCTAGTTTAATATAAATAAAAATGTCTTTTTGAAGAAGTAAATTAAGAACTAGAAGTGTTCCATCTTTCCACCAATTATTCCATTTTCCAAACCCTCTTATTCAGAGCAGGAACGCAGGAGCCTAAGTCGACAAACATCAGGCACAAGGCAGGAACCATCCTTGGACAGAGCAGCAGCCTATCGTAGAGTCAACACTCATGTATCAGGGGCTAATTTTGTATGATTCAGTCTATCAACACAGTTATCCCAGTCTCAGAACACCTGAATATTATGCCATGCATACATTTTCTAACTTGTTTAAAAATATGAAAGTTTTTGCCACAAGTGCAATAAGCAGACAAACAAAACAAAATTCTTTCATTTCAATGTAATTTATTGAAAGAGCTTCTGTAAAAAGTGAAATTTTTCCCTGGTGACAAATAAAGTAATATCTGCCTCTCGTTAATGGGAATTGTGTACATAATGTGAAAGTTTTAAATGTGTTATTGTGCAATTTAATTTATAATTTATTTTATATTGTAACTTTATACAATGATCGATCTATGGTTCTGCTGCCTCTCCCCAGCCTTAATGTCAAACTCTGCCCATGCACAAAATTAACACTGTGTCACTGCATCTGGCAAAAGGAACTCAAGTTACATTAAAAAGAACATCATATAGGCACGAGAGAAATTCCACATATAGTATTTATAGGATACAGTGATACAGTTAATGCTTCTGAGGAAAGGGAAAGGTCTTTGAAAGTTGCTGAAGTATGGAAGAAAAGACTACATGGTTATATTTGACTCCATAAAGTTGAATCTTGCTGTATGTGGTTGAAACTTAATTGACAGCCTTCCTGTTTACAGTCTAATATCTTTGCCACTATGTCACAATTACACTGAAAAAGGCAACTTTACATCCATTAACCATTAACAAAATTAACATTGGCGCAATTTATAAACCTTGTAAACCCTTTAAGTATTATTAATAGAAAATCAGACTTGCCAATAGTCACTTACAAAAAGAATATTTCTAATAATGGTTTCATTTAATACATTAGCAGTGAAAGTGTGATATAAGATGAGGTGAAGTATATTAAGAACAGCAAACAGAAAATTTAATAGAAAGTGAAAGAAATAGTAAATCCACTATATTTTGTTTTTACCTGTAAGGAAGTTGGTAACATTCAGTCCACTACAAAGTAAATCCGAAATGATTTGGGAATGAGAGAGTTATGATTGCTTCTTTGGAAACACAAAAATTCTTTTAAACTCCAAACCACAAAGAAACTAATCACTGCCATAATTCTAATTAACTACAGAGTAGGATAACTAATTCAGATGATCTTTATTAACAAATGCTATAAATTATAATAACTAGAGACCCGTCTCTTACAGCAGCGAAACGTAAGGTAAATTAAGTAGGAGCATTTTAGATTTATTGAATTAAATTAACTGACAATTAACAAAGTTAAAATTTCTTTTTCAAATACCACATTATTGTGGCATCCTCATAGGTGGGTGCCTTATTGATTATTATTCATCAAAATCCAACAAGAAAAAACTGTTGGTTTTCTTTGCATGTGTAGACATCAACAATTGATATGTGTATGTGGTTCAATAAGTGCGATTGTGTGTGTGCTAGCTTTTCAGTATAACTGTACTCAACTGATATTTTTTTTCATCTAAAAGACACCTTATTTCAAGTCAAGTCCCACATTGCATCAGTTCCTCCATTTTCACAAGAAAGACCCCTGTATATTCTGTATTCATTGTCGGGTCTGCCGTGCCTATGAAAATTTTGCAAATCATCCGCCATCCACTGTGCTCTTTACTCGTGACTCAATTGATCCATCTACTATGTACCATTCTTATGTTCTCCTTTTCGCATGTCAGGTTTTTTACCTGATATATTTGGAGTGCTACCAGTTTTTAGATTTTCTTCATCATGCATAGTGAAACAATATGAGTGACCATAGGTGTGACATTTTTTGTGGTTTTGTTTAATAATTCTTCATATTTCATGCCTGGGTAACAATGTTCGGTAATGTCCATAACAACAGCAGGAGAGAATTTGTCAAGATTAAAAAGATATGCAAATATGGTCAAGTGCAAGCCAGAGAAGAGATACAGTATTTCATACCTGGGTACCAAGGTCTTTTGTGTAAAAAAACAAACAAACAAAAAAAAATAACAGACAATTATCATCAGTCATTTTTTTCTGAATCACATTTTCTGAATATGAGCAATCTGAAGTGCTGTAATGTTGGAAGGAATGTGACATGCACACTGATGAAGTAATTACAGATTTAAAAACACAATGGCAATTGGCATCGCTTCTTGACATTTCTAGTGTTAAGAGAGTGGAAATCCTGTATTTGAACATGCTGAAATGATCAAATCATCATTCAAAGCTACTTTATATCCGAAATGTGAATTAAAATTAACAAGCTACATTGTGGCCAAGCATACAGAGCCTGGCCTATTCTCATTAAAGCTTTCTTGTTTTTTAAACTCTGCAATGCGAAAGCAGTACTAGTGGTCTAGTCTTATTTCTACCAGCCTTCTCACCAGTAAAAGACTCTGAATATGAATTAAAAGAATGAGAATGAATACAAAAAAATACCAGTCAATGAATTAATCAGTCTTCATTATGGAGGACAGACTCCCATTGTCCATTGTGCTATGGCCAGTACACATGTCTTTGGCTTAAAAAGCCACACTAGACATTCATAGTATCAGCTCACTATCAGCTTTTCCTAAAAGGGCCTCTTTTCGAAATACAGTCTCTGTGCCTTATCTGATAAAATGATCAATCACAAGCCACGTGACATCCCAGAGATGGCTCTCAGAGGTACAATCTAAATAGCTAAACTCAAACAAATGATTGGCAACAATGATGGACAGTACTTTGGTCCAATAGTAAAATCAAAAATGGGCTAAGGTGCACCCAAGAAACCAGTGGCCATCTTATAAAATTTCCTGCAAACCACAAATCTAGGCTTCCTTCATCAAATTCATTGCTTGCCACGTCTGTAACTTCTGCTCTGTACAGCAGGTACACCATAGCCTAGAGTGTGGTTGTTATAAGTGTTGGAGGAATCTCATCTATTCCAAAAAGTAAACCAGTGTTAGCCTAGGAAAATGGAACACCGTCAGTAAAAGGAGTCGGATAATTAGTGCCATTAGTCCAATCCTTCTTAAGATAGCAAATGCCCAAGCATAGGAAGACTGTATGTATCAGCTATGCATTTGATTTGCTAACAATGGAAACTGACTAATCATCAGCTGACACAGCAGGTGTACCTGCAACCTTGGGTATTGTATATAAAAATGGTAAAGAGAAAATTTTAGTACTGCTCATAACTAGAAGGTGTGACCAAGGCGAAGAAGGAGGAGAGCTTCTGAACAAACAATGAAAAACGTACTGAAATTTCATCCACATGTCTGGAGGTAGCTAACAAGGAAAGAAAATGAAATGAATTATATGAAATCATAAGTAAAACTGATTTGATTCTGAAAACTATTAATTGTATCTACAGTAAGTAGTTAGGGCAAAGCCAGCTAATGTATTATGATATTAGTGCCACCAAAACTGAAAGGTAATCACCATGTGAAGGACAAGTTTTAGCTGTTATAAGTTTCTTCCTAAATACAATAAGAAAGTGCAGAGCAGCATCTTACACACACAGAAACTCTGAGAAGGAGGTAAGCTAGTACAGGCTAGCTGTGGATAAATCAACGCCACAGTGCAGGCATGAGAAGCTTAATAACTAGCGAAAGAACTTATCTATTTTAACCACATTAATTGAAAGATCTGAATTCATAAGTTGCGTGCTTTTTTTCAATAAGACAGAATAAGGTCTATCAAAATCAAGAGATAGTATTATATATATATATTTTTTTTTTTATTGTTGCCAGGTGTAGGAATGACACCTCCAAGAAATGAAAAAATGTAGGGCGTCTCATTTATTGTCCAAAAGAAAGCAAAGGAAATCAAGCACTCTTTGGTGCACATGTCCTACTAAGAAGGAAATCAAATTCAAAACAAGATATTTAGGATGGTCAGGTTACTTTGGCAGCAGAGTTATATCTGGCGAGTTGCTCCTGCCAGAAATGAGACCTCCTTCTGGAAATTTCAGGCTTTTATGGAGGCTGAACCTGAAGGGCCAGAGTCAGTTGCTCTGACAGGCTGGTTTCTCAACATGATTGTGCCCCCCTCATACCAGTGGGCTTTTACATACTTTGACAGAGCCTGTAAGGTGGTCCTCTGAAAACCATGTGTGACAATATTTATATATATATATATATATATATATATATATATATATATATATTATATATATATATATATATATATATAAATATATATAATATATACATATACATATATACATTCCGCCTAGAAGGTAAAAGAGAGATTCCTCCTTCAACCTACATTAATTTGGCATCCCTGGTGTGGGTATCTTGTTAATTGTTTTAAATAATTACTGGCCTTGCCAAAGTAAAAACAGATAATTAACTGAGTGATCAGATAAGTGCATTTTCTACAGTTGCAAATAGAACATTTAACAATAAAAAGAATTACAAAGCGAGATGTAATGTTTAAATATTTTCAGTAATAGTAAAAATAATTAAACCATTAATAAAGTTTACAAAATTATAATTAAGGAGCAGGGATAACTCGTGCTGCCTGAAGTGGGGGCACCAACTAAATTTTGAACATGACCTTTGGTGTTCCCCCTTTGTAATGGGGACTGTGTAAAAGTTTAATAGTGATAGGTTCAACAATGTGGATTTGCTTACAAGACAAACATACACAGGAACACATTCAAATTTATATATTCGATTGTGGTGCTGCTGTTTTTAATAGATGAAGAATGAATAGCTCTAATACACTGCTCTCTGTTTCCTTGGTTGTAGAATGTTTTAGTCGGCTGTCCCAGAAATGCATTGTAGAATCATGAAGATGGGCCATTGCTAGAAAAAAATTAACCTCACAACAGACAAGTGTTTATTACATTTCCAAAAAAAATAAGTAGATGTAATAAGTTGATGAAATAAGAGGTTATTTACTCTTTGGAGTCCATTACATTTGCCATTTGTTTAAAAAGTACCACTGGGATCTATTTGAAGCTCTATTTCAAAACTGCAGGGCATTCTAGGAGATACTAATATGAGCCTCATGGAAACAGTCATAAAATGGAGTGTAATTTGAATCTCAATTGTCTAACAAATAGCAACCATTTATGGATAATGTAATTGCAGAGATATAGTACTTAATCTGACATTTGTGATGGATGACCAGTTTAAAATTATCAAGGGCCACACAATTTTTAAAAATAAGCCAAATATTTTTTGTGTTTCCTTTACCTAACAGATGTGTTAACAAGTGCAAGAGTGATCGAAACATAGCATAGTTCAAAACCTCTATTTTTTTCCTAAAGCAAAATAAAGTGTACTTACGAAACACATTTTCCCCTTAATTTCCTTGATCTTCTAGGCAGTTACCTCAGTATACTAGAACATTCAATGCTGTGCTGGTGTTTTACGACAAAACAAGTTAATGTAGCTGATGTTGCTTCTTCACAGACGTATTAATGCTTAATTAATCTTATCGGCATGAACATGGATGGCAAACAGCTTAATGTACAACAGAAGAGATAGAGGGATATAAATAGGATGGTGTAGAAAAGTGGATGCTACATAATGCAAAATAGCAATACAAGTACACTGAATACTTACATTCAGCTGAGAAGGAGGGCAATGATGACATTTGTAGGATACCACAATACATTAAATGAAGGGAGGCTGAAATGAAGAAACAAAAATGAGAAATGAAAACTGACTGGCGGTCTGGAGGCCATGTAATCACTAGGGAGAGGAGGCCTGCTTTAGCTCAACTGGTTAAGATGGCCGTATTCTACACTCTGAATCCAGTGGCCTTTGTTTGAACCTAGCAGTCCCAAGTGTGGATACACAACCAAGAAAAGATTCTGGCCAAGTAAATATCTTGCCAGTGACAACAAAGTCTAAATACTTTTGCTTAATTAAATGAGATGAGCACTACTGAAAATAGTTGTAAACCTTGATTGCTACTGCCTAGCCACACATTTTCTGAAACTTTTATTAGCTCATTCTAGCTTTAAGTTTATAGGAAAAAAATGTTTTATCTCTAAAAATGTTGTGTTCATTCACACTTCTGTTATGGTAGTGATAAAATCTTGTGAATATTTAAGGGTGTTAAATTCTTCACCATTGAAGGGGGCTGTCCCCAGGTGAGCTGCTAAGGGACTTGTGGCTGTTATGATGTTTGTTATTTTTAAACATTTTTCTGAGTGAAATAATCTTTTTTATAAATATATTTTTGCCATATACTATCTGCATTCAAAATTTATTGCTACTTTCCTAATTTAAATCAGTTTTAACTAGGTTACTATTTTTTATTGTATTATTCTGTTTTTGTTAAGGTGACTTAAGACATAACATCAGGTTGCTGATTCTGGATTTCGTCCCCAGAAGTTGCACCCATTACATCAGCAACGCAGCACATAGATATGTCTGCATTGCACAGACCTTGTTATGCAACTTTGTGGATATTCTAAAAGCTATCCCTAAACTTAGCACTCCAGAACAAATATTGTAATGTCAAGAAGTCAAAATTAGTGTGGGATTGTATGTCCCTTGTTTATTTAAGCCGTGAGACCTAACGAGCCACAGGAAACACACTGTTGTCATCTTTTTTCAATCCTTATTAATTATAGACTGCTTGGAAATATGAAAGTTTTTCAAACTGCTTGTAAAAAGTTGACATGTGTACATCTCACCTTTCTGTCATGAGCTTGGGAGTACTTAATCATAAACTCCCAACAACTGTAACTAAAACCCCCATAAGAGGAAGGAACCGTCAGCGCTTGGCTTGTTTAATATAGGGGAAAACAAAGTCTTTATAAATAAAATATTTCTTAATCAAAAAATGCCCTTTAACAATGTAGATTGAAAGAGCACAAAAAACACAACGGGAGTTGTGCAACTTATCAGAAAGAAAAATTGGCAATTGAGTAGCAAAAAGTTTCAATTCACAAATCCAATGAGGTCAAAACAAAACAGAACAAGAGGTCAAAAATCTAGAAAATCAACAAAAGCACAATAATCACGAAAATAATCACAAAAACTCACCAAAGCCTGTGCATATAAAGAAACGCAAGGGACTGTGGGTTTCTTAGGCTTTATACGGCTGAAGGCACTCTTTTGATGGTGTTGGGCAGGTGGCCCTGCCTTTTGAGGAACCACCCACAAAACACACGTTATATTATAGAAGATAGACAGGCACAGAGAAATTAAATGTTCAACAATACTGCTAAAGAATAAACAGTTATACATATGATAAACATGAACAATTGAATCAGAAATGAACAAATAAAACATAAATAAATTAATATGAACCCCATTCTGGGCAGCCACCCCAGCTAAAACATAACACTTTCTGTGTGCCAGTCACCAAATTGGTGAAGTTATCATAGTAAGTTTGCCCTTCCACCTGTTCCTTGCATCTGACTACATAATAGGTCTACATGTGGACTGACAGCAGTTTTTACCACTCAGAGCACAGAGACACAAGCAGCCATAGTCAATCAGGCATAGAGCATCACTTGTACAAACAGCAAGCTGTGAAAGAGCAGGCACAGGATTTTTTCCCCACATTTCTTTGATTTGCCAAATTAGCAATGGGGACAAATGAAGATCTATCTATCTATCTATCTATCTATCTATCTATCTATCTATCTATCTATCTATCTATCTATCTATCTATCTATCTATCCAAAACCCATGACTGCAAAGCATTTTTCCCACAACATAAGTGCAGACAGTTAGGGGCAGAAGAGGTAATTCCTCTCTACCTCCATGCTTGTGTGCCTGAATGCCTGCATGACTTTGTGTTTGCACACAATGAGTGGCCCTTTGCTGACAGTTTCTATCAATATTTAAACTATGTGTAAATTGACTATACTTTTTCCCGTTTTTACTGACTTATTATATTTTGGTTTTGTACCTGAAATGCAGCTCTGGTGATTCTTTATTTCTATGGAGGTGTCAGGGTGTTTTTATTGGTGCTTGGAGCCGTAGTGCTGCAGCAGTGCTGATTGTATGTGTAAGAAGGTACCAGCCTGTTGTTTTGCTGTATATTTTGCATGTGGATACCATCTTATTTCATTGACTTTTGTTTTGCTTGAGCTGAAACACACCAGCAATTGTTTTTGCAACTTTTTTTTTTTTTGTAACAGTAAACTGGGAGGGGATGAAAGGAAAAAGATGGTCTGAGGGAACAGTCCTTGCCAGCACTAAAATTGACTTAGAACGTTGTATTTAATGGCATAAATGTGTGTTTGTTTACTTACTTAATAAAAAAATAGGTTATGGTTTTCATTTTCTTATTTAAATTATTAACTTATGTATGTCCTGAATATTTTTATAAATAAAAAGTGGAGAAAAAGTTTGTTTTTTTCACTTTTTCCACCCTATTTTTACCTTTTTGTTCATAGTGCTATTCATAACTGACATTGCTTGAAAAACTGGATTTTTGCTGAATCAGAGGATGTCAAGCACTTGATGACAATGTAAAACATCAATGTTAAAATATGTTCAGGCAGCCCAAATTAAGCTGGTGGTACTTTTAAGTCTGTTGAAAAAATAGGTTATATATAAATGTAGTTGAATAATAAATTTAAAACTTTAGTTTGATATTCTCATATACTGAATGATATAGTGTGAGCTCAATGCTGTGTTTATGTGGAACCAAAATAAGGAAGAACAGATGAGGGTAGAACCTCAAGATGAAATGTTAAACAAATTGTCTGTTTCCCATTTAGTAATCTGTTTGATGACCCGATGAAGAAGTTGGATCTGTGGTATGATTCTAAACACAATTTCCTCCAAAAAAACTCTGGACTTTCAAAAAATAAGGAAGAACAGATGAGGGTAGAACCTCAAGATGAAACGTTAAACAAATTGTCTGTTTCCCATTTAGTAATCTGTTTGATGACCCGATGAAGAAGTTGGATCTGTGGTATGATTCTAAACACAATTTCCTCCAAAAAAACTCTGGACTTTCAAAACGTCAGTCCAGTGACTGGGAAGATAAAAAGGGAAAACTCTGTGCGAAAAAGAGAAAGAGAGATGAAGAACACAAGCAAGAGCAATAACAAAATGAAGAGCGTCCAACTTTTTTGGTGTACTGATCATGTCTTAGAGCAGTATTGTCGAACCTGTGGTCAGTGGCTAACCCTTGATGAAACCACATCAGTAACCACTCTTTTCTCCCCACCCCACGGCTCCAACAGTTGTGTTTAAATTACAGCGGCAGCCTCGCATGTGGATCATGGCAGACCTCGGACAAAACCCCATCCACCGGTCTGGTGATAATGTTCGATTCACAGTGGCAGCATCATAAATGGATTACGGCCTATCCTGGCTGACCTCCCAACACCTGCTCTGACGATCATCTCAGATTCAACAGGGAGGAAAAGCATTGACAATCGCATTTAAGTCATCTAATGCTCTGATGATTATGCAGGAACCCATTCCACTTTGACGATTGTGCTTGATCTCACTCTACCCACTCAGAAGATTGTTTGCTAAATTCACAGAGGGGAACTCCTACCACAGTGCGTCGTGAACATACTGGCAAGTGAAAAACTGGGTTGTGACACAACAAAGAGAGGCTTAGAGGATGCCAGCAGTGTGCTATCACACCTTTATATCTCCATCCTGATTGTTCACCTAAAGACTGAAAGCCCCTAATGAGTGATCAAAACCTTTTGAAGCTGAACTTGAAACAGTATATAATTTTGATTCTGCAGGTGGCCAAAGATTTGGTTGTGGGTACTGAAGTTACAAGTTTCTAGCATTTATGGTTAAAAATGTATATCTTTTTCAGCCAGAACCAAATCAGTATAAATGCTGAAAATTTCAAAATGAAGTATTATTTGATCATTGAATTCTTATAGAGCACAATACAGATTTGGAGATTCATTCTCACCTTGTCAACATGCACGAGGACCAGTACACTTCATATGCCACAATCAAGAGATGAACTGCAGAATTCCATTGTTCTCCTGAACAAGAAGAAAAGATGTTGCCTTTCTGGAAGAAATTACAGTGGAGAATTAAAAAAATGACAATGCATTAGATAGCAGACACAATAGAGATTATTTATGGTCATGAATTAAGTGTGTGTGTGTCCTAAAAAAGTATCTGTCCCACAATCTCAGTCATAATACATTCTATTCTAAGCTCAAAGTGAGCGACGACTTAAACTCACACAAAAGTACACAGAAGTTAAACTTGCAGAAGTGCTTTTTTTAGCCTTTTATCATCTCAACAACACTTTGTCTGTTAGTCGCTTCTGACTCCCCACTCAGCCAGGCACCTTCTGTTTCTCTGCGTAAGAGGGCCCTTTTTATCTTTTCAGCTCCTCATAGTTAACATATGCTTTTTGTCTCTTGCCTGTCACATTACTATAATGGAGCCTTTTTGGCAATTACTTGTCTTGCAGACATATGAACATTATTGGAATGTATACTTCAGATAAGTTTGTAGCCGTTAAATCAGACCGAAGCAAGTCTTTCCAAGTGCCTAAGACTAGATCGAGTAAAGCTGTTTACGATCTCATAGTATTTTAGGCACCTGCAGTTTATTAGCTTGTATGGTAGGGGAACAGTCCAGCTTTATGGAAGAGATTTGATTCAAAATCTCATTGTGAGCATTTTTTAAATCTTTTTCATGATATTTTTTGCTGTATTTCTTAGTCAAACTAAAGTCACAGCAGTGGATTAGCCTGGCCCAATTGCCATAAGACATCAAGGCCTCTGGTTTCTTGACACAGTGAAATGGGAAAGGTTTTTGTTTCATTTTTAGACCCTGTAGATACCCTTTTAGCATTATGAACAGGCACTTTGTTTTTAAAATAAATTAAAGATGCTTGATTTAAGAACACAATTTCCCATAGTGCAAGTTAATGTATAACATTAGGTTAAAAAAATAATTTAGACCTTAAAGATAACCAAACATATATAAATATATATAACTAAACATATATATATATATATACTGTATATATAACTTGAATACATTATTATTATGATTATTATTATTGTTGTTATTAGTGTAAAGATTGCACATATAAAAATGTGTACAGAAATGTCAACAAAGTGCTTTATAGAATAAAAAAGGGATTGAATAATGTCACAGTTCAACAAATTTATTAAATCTCTAAGCAAAAGCAAAATGAAACTGCACAGTTTCCATGTTATGTTTGGCTGTGCTAGTTTTTATCCTAATATATTTTAGGCCATAATTATCTTTTTGAACTCAGTATGATGTGCTTACAAAAGCAAAACAACTCCGGTTTGGAAGCTTAACTCTCAGAGTCCATCACAGGGGACTTCTTTCTTCTAGTTGATCAAAGGTTAACTTGCCAAATTCTCAATTGATGCATTCCAGATGTAAGGAGGTGAAAAGCTTACCTGTGAAAAATTCTTTAAAATATTGATTTCATCAATTTTGGCAGGATCAAAAAAAATTATGACAAGCTATTGAAAACTTTAAGGTATGCAGGTAACTTTACAGTGAAAGTTTTTGTAAGCCTTGCTTTAAATCCTGTTTGTAAAATGTTTTTTTTTCTATTAAAGTAATTACAATTGGTATCTCTAATTTATACCTACACAATCACAAAGCTTTTAACAAAAGCATTTGGACAGCGTTTCATAGTCTTTCTTCACAAAGCAGGTAGAAATTATGTTTTCAGTTTTAACAAAGGTGAGTGATAAAATATAGAAATAGAAAACTATAAATGATTCTCTTAACGTCACTTTGGCTAGACTCTTCTTTCCCACTTCATTGTCACTATTGAATTCTGTCTTCATGCTAGATGACAAACGTTCAGAAAACAAAACACATTTCTGAAAACCATTTCATCCACTTGGGTGATGAAAGGTGTTTTAATCTATCTATATATATATAAAAGTCAATGTGTTTATGTATGTATGTTCCAGCATCACGTCCGAACGGCTGAAGAGATTTTCATGAAACTTGGTACACGTTTCTCAATGGTCGACTAAAAATACTGTAGGGTGAAATCAGCCCTTCTGGGTAGGGTGGGGGGTGATCTTACGGTCTTGTATGCATGTTATCATTCAGTTGACACTCAGAATGACCACCAGAGGGCAAACTGGAGGTGCCTGCCAGCATTCTTTATGTTTGAGCTCCACCGCGCCTGCCTGTTGCTTTTGAAATTAAATAGAGTTCTACGCATGCAAGTGTGTGTGTGTGTCTGTCTGGCCCGGAAGTGAGACGTAGAGTCGGAGTAAGGGCTCCAGCTCTGAGGATATGCAAGTGAGGCCAGCACTCCGGAAACCTCCTAAGAAAGACAGTCACTTAGCTGCTAATGCACAAATGATGCAAGCACGTCGGCAACACAAATCCTCATAGCAGAGTGATGCCCAGAGTAGTTCTGACGATTTCAATACTTTCTAGGATCCTGTGCTTTTAACAGCACAGGCTTACACAGTTAGTATATAGCAGGTGACTGCCAGCATTCTTTATGTTTGAGTGCCACCACGCCCCTGTTGCTTTTCAAATTAAATAGAGTTGGCCGGATCCGAGCGTCAACTGGATGATAACATACATACAAGACCGCAAGACAAGGACATTAGTGAGTCTTTATTGTTTGTTAATTTATTTCTATTTTTAAAGTTGTGTTTTTTATTTTTAATTATTTTTTCTCAAACAATTAAAAAAACCCACTTTATTTTCCTCCCAGACAACGCTGGGTATTTCAGCTAGTACAGTAATCCCTCACCTATCGCGGGGGTTACGTTCCAGAGAAGAAAATCCGCGAAGTGGCGACCTATATTTATTTTATTATTTATACATATTTTAAGGCTTTATAAACCCTTCCCACACTCTTATAAACCTTTCTCACTCTCTTGTTAACCTTTCCCACGCTCTTATAAACACTTCCTATGCTCTTAAACACTTTCTACATTCTTAAACACCGCAGACCAACACTGCACACTGCACGCAGCAATCAGACGTCAATGTGTCTGCACTCGCTTTGTGAAGGGGGCAGCTGAACTCACGCTGAGCAGAAATGGACTTTGTACTGCTTCTGCCAAAATGCCTGCTTGTCGCTCTGCGCGTTCGGAAGGAGGAGGAGTGTGTGTCGGGGTGTGTGAGGGCTGAACGCACGTTAGCTCAAACCCCACTCCCCGGAGGCGCAGTTCGCATTGTCAAGGGGGTGGGGAGCTGAATGAACGCTAAGGAGAAGTGGACTTTGTGCTGGCTTTGTGCTGCTTGTCGCTCTGCGTGTCAATAATTTAAAAGCCTGTACATCACCAATTTTCCTGTCTCACTGTCTTGTCTTGCGTGAAGTTAAAATGTTTTATAATAGTGAGATGTTACTCATATCCTTAGCCCGACATCCACATATCATATGTGTTAACAAAGTGTGTTTTATAAGTTTACATGTGTTTAAAGCATGTGGGATGGGTATTTTAAGGCTTAAACTATAAAAATGTTTATTTATATGGTCTTTCTATATCACGGATTTTCTCCTGTTGCTGATGGGACTGGAACATAACTTCCGCGATAGGCGGGCAATCGCTTGTATTTAAAAACCCACGAAGTCGTGAATCCGCGAAAAGTGAACCGCGAAGTAGTGAGGGATTACTGTACTGTATATTTAGCAAATGATGGAACTTGAATCAACCAAATGCAAACAAACATTCTGTGCCACTGTTCTGTATATTGTGATGCTTTCAGATTGTAATAGCCCCTATTGCAAACTACTCCTGCTGTCTCTGTCCTCACAAAGCTTTACCTTGTGCTCATTTAGCATTGGGTGAAGACTCATAGGAAGTAAAGTTCTTCCATTCATATTGTGATAGGTGGCCGGCCATTTATCCCAGCCAATACCCCCAGGCCACCAGGTGGAGCTCTTCTTGCAGTATGGAGGTACCCCAAATGCCAGCAGGGAATTATGGATATTGGAGTTTTCCTTTACAACCCTGCTGGATACCACGGGGGCCGCTAGAAGGCGCTGCAGGGAGGAGCAGTAATTATTTTCCCTATGCCCCGGAAGTATGTCAGAGTCACATGAACAAGAGGAATGACGTGCTTCCGGGGTGAAGAAAAGGATTTTTTTCTGACCCAGAAGTGTTCCTAGTCATGTGGACAGAGAGGGCGAAGCACTTCCGGTGCAAGGACTATAAAAGACTCAGAGAAACACCAGAGCGTTAAGCTGAGCTGGGTGGAAGGGTGGCAATGCGTCTGGGAGTGGAGGATTGATTATTGTATTTGTTATTATAGGGATTATTGTGTAGTGATTGTGTATTATATGAGTATAGTGGAGTGTAGAGTGCTTGGTGCACATTATTATTATAAAATAAAGTCATATTGGACTTTTATCTGGTGTCTGACGTCTGATCTGAGGGTTCAAGGGGTCAACAGTGCCTCTATCTGTTACAATATGAACCATTTACTTCTTTTACATTGATATTCAAAAAATAACTATGAGGGAGTATACTGCAAGCTGATATTTGTTTAATACTCAATGACCCTTCTCTAAAGCAAGAACCTGTCTGAGACCACATACAGGATCCAATTTATTTTTGTGTTACTGACCTTTTTGGAGGAGGAATGGTGGCGGAGTAGTAGCACTGCTGCTTCGCTGTTAGGAGACAATGGTTCCCGTCCCGAGTCCTCCCTGTGCCTGTATTAGTTTCTTCCTAGTGCTCCGGTTTCCTCACACAGTCCAAAGACATGCAAGTTAGGTGCATTGGTGGCCGTAAATTGTCCCTAATGTGTGCTTGGTGGGTGTATGTGTGTGTGTGTGCCCTGTGGTGGGCTGGCGCCTTGCCCGGGGTTTGTTCCTGCTACACTAGGTTTTACTGGTTCTCTTGTACTTGTGTTAAAGTAGCAGCGGGACTGGGTCTCATATCAAGAGATTCTAAGTAAAATGCTTCCTAAAAGTGCTAAAGGCAAAAACTAACTGTTAACAAGGATAGAAGTCATTCAATATAATCAATATATAATCACTTATTGAAAATCATATTTGTCAGTAAAAATCAACATTCACACAGGTGATGAGCACTGCCTGGTTTTCGCTTGAAATAATGTTTGTCCCAAAGGGTCCATTTTTTGTCTCAACAGACCAGTGAATCCTTCTCCTCAGGGTCCTTTAAATCCAAGTGCACTGTCATATGCCTTTTTTTCAAACAGTGGCTTCCATCTGATTGATGGAGTGCTGCTGAGATGGTCATCCTTAAGGAACTTTATTTCCTAGGATGTTCAAGTCCCATTCTTTATCAAATGCAAAATAAGCACAAGGTAAAATTATGAGGACACAGGCAGTATTGAAAACAACACAAGCATTCCATCTCAGCAGAGGACTTCAGGAACTTTGTTAGAGTGACCATTGGGTTATTTGTCTCCTCCATGACCAAGACCCTTTTTTCCTGATTATACAGTTTGGCCGAGTAGCAAACTCTAGGAAGAGTCCTGGTGCTTCAGGTCAAGTCATGTCAGGGTTGTGCAACTATTTTTGTGGGTATTAGTCTTTCCAGCAGCACAGTGGCCTCAATAATTGTGAAATGGAAAACGTTTTGAAGCACCAGGACTCTTCCCCTTTTCAGTCTAATGGAGCCTGAGAGGATTTGCTATGTAGAATGGGATAAATTGCCCAATTCCTGCTGTGTAAAGCTGGTAGAGACTTATCCAAGAAGACTCAAATATATTATTTCTGCCAAATGGGCTTCTACAAAGTTCTGAATTATGGGTCTGAGTCCTGATATGAATAAGAGATTTCAGTTTTTGATTTTAATAAGTTTGCAAACCTTATCATTATACTGAATGTATAATGGGGACTGTACTTTTTCCAGTCCTGTTCAGCCTATATACATCGGACTTCCAATACAACTCGGAGTCCTGCCACGTGCAAAAGTTTGCTGACGACACTGCTATCGTGGGCTGCACCAGGAGTGGGCAGGAGGAAGAGTATAGGAACCTCATCAAGGACTTTGTTAAATGGTGCGACTCAAACCACCTACACCTGAACACCAGCAAAACCAAGGAGCTGGTGGTGGATTTTAGGAGGCCCAGGCCCCTCCTGGACCCCGTGATCATCAAAGGTGACTGTGTGCAGAGGGCACAGACCTATAAATACCTGGGAGTGCAGCTGGATGATAAATTAGACTGGACTGCCAATACTGATTCTCTGTGCAAGAGAGGACAGAGCCAACTATACTTCCTTAGAAGACTGGCATCCTTCAACATATGCAATAAGATGCTGCAGATGTTCTATCAGACGGTTGTGGCGAGTGCCCTCTTCTACGTGGTGGTGTGCTGGGGAGGCAGCATAAAGAAGAAGGACACCTCACACCTGGACAAACTGGTGAGGAAGGCAGGCTCTATTGTAGGCATTGAGCTGGACAGTTTGACATCCATGGCAGAGCAACGGGCGCTGAGCAGGCTCCTGTCAAACATGGAGAATCCACTGCATCCACTAAATAGTATCATCTCCAGAGAGAGGAGCAGCTTCAGCGACAGACTGCTGTCACTGTCCTGCTCCACTGACAGACTGAGGAGATCGTTCCTCCCCCTAACTATGCGACTCTTCAATTCCACCCGGGGGCGTAAACGTTAACAGTATTCAAAGTTATTGTCTGTTTTTACCTGCATTTTTATTACTCTTTAATATTGTTTTTTGTATCAGTATGCTGCTGCTGGAGTATGTGAATTTCCCCTTGGGATTAATAAAGTATCTATCTATCTATCTATCTATCTATCTATCTATCTATCTATCTATCTATCTATCTATCTATCTATCTATCTATCTAGATTAAGCAAAAATGACAAATGTATCCTTTTAAAATTAAACCAACAACACAATAAACTGTGTAGAAAGTGAAGGGGTCTGAATGCTTTCTGAATCCACTGTACTTTATCACAGTGCATGTAGTACTACAAGGTAAATGCACACTGAACACTTGAACACAAGGCATTAACTTAATAAAGACATCCAAGTAAAGTCTTCCTTTCAATGAGAGCAAAAGAAACCTTTCACAGATTGTCACTTTATTGTGCTCTAAATGCAAATATTCGTCTTGTTCTTCTTGTTCCCCTTCATATTTTCCCACTTCTATGTGCATGATAAGCCTTCTCCAAACAGCTTGGTGCTGCACCTCTTCCCCTTTTAATTCAAATCTTCTTTTACTTTATCCATCCACTTCTACTTTGGCCTCTCTCATTTTCTCTTCCCCTGATCTTCCATTACCATCACTCTTTTCCCCACAGATTCATTGTCTCTTCTCATCACCTGTCCATACTACTTCAACATACTTTCCTGTACTTTCTTAGACATCTCTCGCAATTTTGTTGCACCTCGAATTGACTCATTTCTTTTTCTGTCCTTTTTTGTAATTCCACACACCCATCTCAATATTCTCATTTCTGCCACATCAAACTTCTTCTCCTGTGCTCCTGTAAATTCCCATGACTCACCTCCATACATCACTGCTAGTCTTATGACTGTCTTGAAAATCTTATCTTTAACCTTCACCTTCATTCTTCGATCACACAATATTCCTGATACTTTCATCCAATTGTTCCATCCACACTGCACTCTATGGGTTATCTCTGCATCTAATTTTCTATCCTGGGCTATCACTGATCGTAGATATTAAAATTTGTCTGCTCTTTTCAATAGTGCAGGCTAATGTCTGAATATTGATCATCATTAAATTTCATATATTCTGTCTTCTTCCTATTTATCTTTAGCCCTCTATCTTCCAAAGTCCTTCTCCAATCTTCTATCCTCCTCTCAATTGCTCTTTTCTGGTGCTACACAACACAATGTCATCAGCAAAAAAGCAAGCACAAGGTGGATTGGTCTTTTATTCCATGACTCAATATATCTATAACCAAATCAAAGAGGTCAGGACTGAAAGAAGATCCCTAGTGCAGATCTACTCTAACTGTGATCTTGTCTGTTACCCCAACACTGCTTTTAACCCAAGTCTTCACTCTCTCATACATATGCTGGACAATACTCACATACTTCTCTGGTCCCCCTTTCTCTCTTATGAACCTCCAGACATCTTAATGTGACATTCTATCATATGCCTTCTCCAAATCCATAAACATGATATGCAAACCTTTCTGTTTTTCTCAGTGCTTCTCTATCAGCTGTCTCAATGCAAAGACTGCATCAGTTGTTCCTCTCCTGGGCATAAAATCAAACTGCTCCTCCCCTATAAACTTGATAATTCATTGCTACAATCACAAAGTGTGTTTGTGAATAATTGAATAAAGGAAAATTTTGTTTTATCAATTTGATTTAAAAAAATATCTAATATAAACAAACAGAAAGACAAGCTGATTGGTTGAAAGTGAATGACTGTCCTGGAACAACAACCTGATGATATCCGGTCTATGAAGGGAGCTCCTCCTAGTGACATGTGGCATCTTAGTAACCAAGATTCTAAATGGTAACACTTCATGAAATTATCAATGTAAAATTCATTGTGCAAAAAAATCTAAATTAATACACGAAAAATCAAACATTTCCTTTTTGTTATATTATCTTATACTAGATATTAAACCCGTTACAATAGTAGTGCATAAACATTAGTAGGAACAGTCTATATTAAATGGCAAGGGACCGTCTATTTTCTGTTACAGTAATACTGGCTTGTATGTGGCTGTAATATGCGTCACTGTATTGTGTGCCTTTAATTTTCTCTTACAGTAATACTGGTTTGTATTTCCGTAAAATGCCTGTAATTTTCTCTGACAGTAATACTGGCTTTGTTGTCCATAATATGTGTTTAATTTTCTGTCACAACAGTGGGCAATCAGCAGAGTCTCCCCAGCAACTGATGTAATGTGTGGTGTGTAGTTGATAATCATGCCTGTGGCGTCTCTCCAGCAAGTACTGTGCAGTTCCCCAGCAAGCATTTTAATCTGTGCTGGCGTGCAACTGATTATTGTATGTGTGACGTCTCCCCAGCAACGGATTTTATGTGCGCGAAAATAAATCTACTTTTAAAAGTCAACCTATTTGTGAATTTCCCATTGGGATTAATAAAGTATCTATCTATCTATCTATCTATCTATCTATCTATCTATCTATCTATCTATCTATCTATCTATCTATCTATCTATCTATCTATCTATCTATCTATCTATCTGTCTATCTATCTATCTATCTAATATCATGAAAATTTGTATATTTAGGAAAACCCCTGCAACGACTGACACTTTACACTTTACCGGGCCAAGTTTGTTAATCGCAAATCTGACATCCTAAGAGTGAACACTTGCACAACAACAAACACTAATCCCACCTCTTTGGGGAAGCTGGTCTCCGCGTCTCAGTACCCGATTGGATTTTCATGCGTTATGTTTTAGGTCTTACCTCATTTACCAAAATCCGATTGGATCGGCCGCGCAATATTTTATAGGTCCCACCCTCTCTGTTTTGTGTGACGCGTCAGGTGGCCTTTGAAGCATCTGCTTTGAAGCATCGCACCGTGCATGCGCACTTCACCAGAAGACAAACACACACACGGACACATGGACGCACACAGGGGTTTTATTAAAGAGGATTTGTTATATATTGCTGTGTATTTATTTATTTTTTTACACGAGGATTCCAATTTTCTGATCTCTTTTTTTATTTTAACTTAATTTCACAATCTCACATTGGGAGGTGTCACGTGACCATGATTGTTCCTGTTTGTGTTCCAATATTTTTAGCCCCTTATATATTTACATTCACAGTGCATTTCATAAATACTTGCTTGTTCTGTATCAATGGCTGATAGATACTGTATTCTGTGTCTGTGGTTAGGCTATGTCCCCATGGGGTCTGTGGATAAGCTATGCCCCCCGGTACCTTGAATAAATTATTCTTCAAATAGTTCTCTGTGTTTAGTATGAGTAACTATATGCACAGTATTCTTGATATGTCCCACAAATAGTTCTAAGTGTTTCTTTTTGTCCACTTAATCCCATTTACCAGTTTTAGCCAGGGATTTTTCCTTGGGTATGGTTTACATTCTTTTACTTTGTCTTTTTTAGTTTGTTTTAAAGTATTTGTCTTGTGTATTGTGGTATATGGCTGGCAGTTCATCCCGGCCAATACCCCCACGCCACCAGGAGGAGCCCTTCTTGCAAATGGAGGTGCCCCGAGTTCCAGCAGGGCATCATGGACAGTGGAGTTTTACATCACAGCCCTGCTGGATACCATGGGGGTCTCCAGGGGATGCTGCAGGGAGGAGCAGGGACTGCTACTTTCCCTATAACCCAGAAGTACTTCCCAGTCATGGGAGCGGAAGAAATGATGTACTTCCGAGATAAAGAAAAAAGAAGACTTTTGATCTGACCCGGAAGTGCTAGGAAGTCACATGGACTGAGGGACAGAGGCATTTCCGGGTCAGGGACTATAAAAGGACTCTGGGAGATCCCAGCAGTGAGCTGAGTTGGGAGGAAGGGTGACTGAGCTGCTGGGAGTGGAGGATTGTGTTTATTGTGAATTATTATTGAGTATTGTGGAGTGTAGGTGCTTTGTGCACATTATTATAATAATAAATAAAAATTGGACTTTTACCTGGTGTCAGAACGTATTGTCTGAGGGTTCAAGGGGACGACAGCGCCCCTATAAGGCCACCCTGATGTCACAACACCTGAGACCTTTCTCCAATTGAAGATGTGAGTTCCAAAATCTGCTAATTACACCTTTTGGTAAAATTTAGTGAACACGTGATTGTGACTTTTCATGCAGTTGGTCATGCGCCGAAAATATGTTTGAGCTTCAAAACCTGCTAATTGCAACAGCGTAGCGCTATAGTTTTAGGGATTTAGTTTCAAAATCTGCTTACGGACCCAGATTTTCCTATTTATCTCCAAAATTTATCTTTTGTACTTAGCTGATTTTGGAACTGAGCTCTTCAATTATTTAAGGCCCAGAGAATAGGATGTCAGTAGTGGTGCATTGACGTTGTAGAAGTTATTTTGTTTTTATATGGTTTATAATTTTTTTAAATCTTTTTTTACTCTAGTTATTGGATTTTAGCTTTGGATTGTGTTTTGGGACTTCACTTGAATTGCCTTTCAGGCTACTCCTTTTTTGCTCTTTTGACCATTTTTGTTATATTTTCTATTTGTGTAAATGTATATGCTCATTTATGAAGATTCTTTATTTTGGTCTGTCTCTTAAAGCCAAAATTGAACTTTTAGTTAAGTAGTTTACCAAGTACAAGTACATATTGCCTGTTTCTACATTTGGAGCACTGGTACATGAAATGCTTTGTATTGAACCAACGGTATTATTCTTGACATTGCAGAGATTTAGCCACAATATCAAACTGCTTAAAGCGTAATCAGTGGTGAAACAGCAAGGCCTTTTGTTTATCTCACTGCATTAGGATCTACTTTTGATCCCGAACTGGTATTCCTCTTGTGTGAAGTTTTCATTTTTTTTGTAATGTTCATCTAGTTCATCTCCTTTTGAATCCCCAAACCATTCTTTAGTTTAATTGGAGTTTCCAAACTGACCCAGGGCCAGCATGGATACAGTTGTGTGAGTGTGCATGCTGATCTGGACTGACACTTCATCTGGGTCACATTGTAGCTGTGAAGGCTCCAGACCCTTATGACGTTTAGCCGAATATGTGGGTTTGGAAATGGTTGGAATAAATCCATTCCTGCAAATTAAACATATGGCAATTCTGTGAATACAAATAAAATATGCATGAAATACCACAGCTGCTTCAAACACATAGTGTAAAAGTGCCTATAAATAAAAAAGTGTGAAATACAACATTCACACCAAAACAAATGTAAGGAAGAATCATAGAAATAAGAAAGAAGAAAACAAGAACAGCTGCTACAAATAAAGCTTCTGATGGATCACTAAGTTCAAATTGGGCAACTATAAAATCTAGAAGCTGTTATAAAGTAAAAGAGACATTAAATGGTACAAGAAAAAAAGAACACTCCGTCTTGAACATTTCACTTGTCATTCTGGCTTCACTTTTGCACCAGGCATGATAGGCCATGAACCACCGACAGGTTATTTCAAGTAGGAACATTCATTAAAACATACTTTTACAAATTAAATGACAGAATACAGAGGGATCACTGTAAACGCAGAAGAATTATTGCAAAAAAATCCAATCAAACAATAGTAAAATTGAAAAGGTTGTCTTCTAGCTGAAGAAACACTCTGACCCAGTAGATATGGTGGTAGAACTCAGGTCACCAGATGACACCTAAAATGTCCAAGAATTGTCAATTTATTGTCACTAGGGAGCCACTTAGACATTCTGTGTTGCATAACAGAAGAACATACTGTACTGCATATTTCCTTCTCTCCATTTGTCTTCTTTATTCAATTGTATTTCTTTCAAATTTTAACTGCGGTCTATTTTGAATGTTCTATGTTCCCATTCCCTTGCATCAGTAAGACAGAATTTTGTGTTTTACCAATAAGTTGGTAAAAGAAATATATTATCTATATAAATATCTGCCCATATAGAAATTGTTTTGAACTAAATGTGCTGCTGTCCTTAGGTTAACTGGCCATCAGGAATGATCCAGGAGAAAATCAACCCATGACTGTTTTCATGACTGTCTTCCCTATCTAGGCAAAGTTTGATCAGATTTATATGTTAGAGTGTTAGTTTTGGATTACTCTGTAACAAATTTGCAATGGGCAACTCTACCAGACAAACAGTGCTCATGGTAACATGTTTTTAACGGTAATTGAGCTACAAAAGCCCAGATCCAGGGCAGGCTGGAGAGATTACAGCTCTCAGCTGGCTTAGGAGTTTCCCTTGAAGAGCTGCAGACTGATGACAGTGTTACAGTAGCCTTATGTGTCCCCCATGAGACACACAATGACAAGCAGAAAGAACGTGAAATAAGGAGTTCCCGGTGTGGTATATGGTACCATAGTAGTTAATAAGGGCTTTCCCTTAAAGATATGATGAGAAGCTCAGTCATCCGGGAGGGACTCAGAGTAGTGCCACTACTCTGAGTCCTACCTTATAGCATCAGGGGGGGCTTTGGCTCTTTCCTTGCATTGTCGGCATCTGTGTTGAGTTTGCAAATTTCCACCATGTCCAAATAGATTTCTTTCTCCTGTTAGTTATTTTTCCATCCTTATCCTACATCCATCCATCCATCCATCCTCTTCCGCTTATCCGAGGTCGGGTCGCAGGGGCAGCAGCTTGAGCAGAGATACCCAGACTTCCCTCTCCCCGGCCACTTCTTCTAGCTCTTCTGGGAGAATCCCAAGGTGTTCCCAGGCCAGCCGGGAGACATAGTCCCTCCAGCATGTCCTGGGTCTTCCTCCCAGTTGGACGTGCCCGGAATACCTCATCAGGGAGGCGTCCAGGAGGCTTCCTGATCAGATGCCCAAGCCAACTCATCTGACTCCTCTCGATGCGGAGGAGCAGCGGCTCTACTCTGAGTCCCTCCCGGATGACTGAGCTTCTCACCCTATCTTTAAGGGAAAGCCCTTATCCTACATATTTGGTTAATTGGTAAGTTTACCTTGCCTAGTGTGTATGATTGTGTGAGTATGCACCATGTTGCACTGTCACCCTGTGTAGTGTTTGTAGTAAGTGCTACTGATATAGGTTTCTTCCTAAGTAGTTTTAAAAAACAAATGATTGATAATAGTTGGAAAACAGTTAATCAGGGCTTAGCTGCTAAGTAGCGCAGATGGGTACAGCCCTCTCCTTGTCAAAGTATGTACTTCCATTCTAAGAGTTTCGCTACACCAGACCCACTTTACTGAGCAGTAGTATTTGTTTTCCGGCAACTGTTGTCCATTGCCTTTATCTGTTTTGCACCATCGTGAGCCTGTTTTCTTTTGTATTTTTGAGATTGTATTCAATGGGTTGACACCCCAAACGTTTTCTTGGCTTTTGTTGTGTCAGTTTTGGCATCCTCTAATGAGTAGTTTTCTTTTGAGGTGACAGTTAAAAGTTGCCAGCCATGACATAACTATCTGGTAAAAAGTGAAAATGCAACTTTGCCCAAAATAAAGCTAGCAAGTGCACTTAACAACTAGTCTACGGTATTTAGCTAGTCTAAGTAGTTAAAACACACATTTAATAAAAGAGGCAACTGACAAATGCATTTAGCAGACAATTTATCTGTTCTATCTGTCTATGTTTTAAAAAACATAGAACCAGAGAAATAATGTTAGTACAAGTAGGAAACCAACCATGCATTTAATTGTTGATCCCAATTATTGTTTGAATGGTAACCTTGTATGGTGTATATTTCATAGTATAGCGACAAATCTCAGAAAATACTCTCAAACGTGCAGATAGAGGAAGGAATTGAATTAAATTCATAGAAATATGTTTATTAACTCTTTAACTTGGCCTAACCAGTTTGTTCAATAAAAGGTCATACAAGCTACTGCATTCATTGAAGTAAAATGTCTAAAAAGAGGCAAATTCATAGTTTCAGCTGGACTGTACTATCAGTGTTGATTTTTGGTTTTATGCTTTTTTGGTTTTATGCAGTTTATATGCTCAATCTATGAATTTAGAATTAATCAAAGGTATGAAACTTAACAGTGCCTTGCATTAAAATCACTTAGGGTGGTCCACTTAGTTTCATTGTGTTACACCAGATGCAAATCCTCAAACCAACTCCGCTGGACTGCAGCCCGAAGGCTCCCTGTCTGCCTTTTGATTTCTAGCTGCTCCATTCTAATAACCTGATGACAGAATGAGAAAGAGTAACTGCTAGATCAGGGGTGGGCAAACATTTTTGATGCTGGGCCGAATTGTCAATGATGACACATACAGTGGGCTGCATAAAGTCTAGGTGTGACAATGAACTCTGGATATCTAGCACATGTGTTAATGGCAAACATTCCATTTAAAAATGCATGCTCCAAGAAATTGTTTAACTATAAAAGTTTTTATTAAAATCTATTTTAAGAGCAATTCACAAACACCAGTTAGAGACATTGTCCACGTTAATAAAAATAAAGGTAAAAACAAAAATCTAACTCATCATGCATACAATTGTGAAAGCAACATCCAAGATTGCCTCAAGATTAGTGTGAATAGATAGATAGATAGATAGATAGATTGACAGACAGACAGACAGACAGACAGACAGACAGATAGATAGATAGATAGATAGATAGATAGATAGATAGATAGATAGATAGATAGATAGATACTTTATTAATCCCAAGGGGAAATTCACATACTCCAGCAGCAGCATACTGATAAAGAAAAATATTAAATTAAAGAGTGATAACAATGCAGGTATAACAGACAGACAATAACTTTGTATAATATTAAAGTTTATCCTCCTGATTGGAATTGAAGAGTCCTCCTGCAAGCTCCTGCAAGCGAACTATGATTCTTAGTGTGATGCAAAATTGTAAAGTTGCAAAATCAACCAAAATGTTCAAGCAAATTATAGAAAAAAAACCCCCAATTTAAACCTGTTAAGTAGTTATCTCATTTGCTAGCTAAGCAGATGTAAGATACGCCCCGAGGCTGGCGTGTGAGTGAGAAGGGCCCCATCCCACTCCCCTCGGCCCACTGCGTCTCTCTCTGATTTGCACAAATAAATTGGTACCACAACCAACTATGATACTTAGCACGATGACAGAAGTCACAAAATCAACCAGACTGTTCAAGCAAATTATAGAAAAAAGCACAATCTAAATCCGATAAGTAGTTCTCTCATGGAAAGCGGACAGACGGATGTTGGATTTTACATATATAGAGATGTCATTTGCTCATCATGTTCGCTGATGATATGGTGCATGTTGGTCATAAAGTCACTGCTGTAAAAGAAGGCGATCACCTAATTTTTGAGATATCTAAGGAAAGACCAGAGTCCTTGTGTTGATTGTGATTATGATTTATGGTAAGCTGTTTGGTTTGCTTTGCTTCTATTTGCAAACATTCTCACCCTGTCTTCTCCCTATATCAGTTCCTTTCAGCTGGCTACTCTAAAACTACTCAACTTTACTAAATTTTCCTCTTGGGGCAGGCAGGCAGGCAGGCAGACAGATAGATAGATAGATAGATAGATAGATAGATAGATAGATAGATAGATAGATAGATAGATAGATAGATAGATAGATAGATAGATAGATATCAACTCACTGTCACTTGTGTTCTGGAGTCTCAGTTACATAGCTAAAATGACAAGTAGAAATTGGACAAAAAAGTGGAGTAAATAGGAGAGTACATTATCTAGAATTTTATTGAATCAGCTCCCTTGAGTCAAAGGTTAATGCATCAAGTGGAAGCTTTATTGATCCTAGCAGTGGAAAGGTTGGACTGGATTAGATTAAAAAAAGACAGCAAATTTCCCTCTGGTCAACAGAATGATAACCATAGATGCCAATAATGATTGTCTGGAACAAATTAAGGGAGACAGAAGAGTCTCTAGCTAAGGGAACTGTGCAGATATAATATTGAGATTAAGCAGGGAAGTGACAAAAACAAAGATGAAAAGAGAACCCTATGCATGAATCTGAAAATAGAAAATAAACAAGAACAATGATAAAGCACACTGATGACCAAGTTTCTTCTATGTATTGGTCCTAGTCTATCATTTAAGACATTAAAGCCCTTTCTCACCATACATCTAGTAGGTACCATGCCTCAACAAATATTCTGTGTTCCTTCACTTCCCAGCTAATATTACTGCTGTCTTGACTGTGGCTCCCAGGAAGTCACCGTAAGGATGTAAGGTTGCCATAGGGCAATGGGTGTTGATAGCTATAGTTATCACTATTCTAATAAAAAATATGCATAGAAGTTTGGATTCCTAGCTATTTTTCTTTCTTCAACAACCTCCACGTTTTCAACAGAACATTAGGTTAACATTTTCACATTTGTCAAGGCTTGCTTTATGTGTTTTTATCTAATACGACAGACAAATTATGATAAAAGGTGTCCAGAAATGTATACATTAACCATCAGAAATTAATTCAATAAAGCATTGTTATTTCGGCAGTGGATTTTACAAGTGGAAAAATTATCCATTTTCATACGTTTTACAGGCTGTTTTAGCATAATTAATTATTTTCAGTATACTTTATCATGTGGCTGTTTGCTTATTCACTTAAAGTGTAAATTTCATTTTATCCCTTCCTATTTTATTTAATTGGATTACACTTTTGTGTCATTGTGTACTGTTAATGACACATTGTTTTATTTATTCTTCACTGATTGTTAAGTACTGAATTAGTTATCATTTGTTAGCACCCTTATGTTTGTAATCAACACAAATTACCAGCAACTCTGCTCAGGCAATCTAAGGTTTTGTGAAAAGTGATTTCAGGGAGACAATTTAGCTTTCTTCCTTCCCCTAATCACCTGTTACTTATGCAGTAAGTGATGATACTGCATGGAATTAAACTGTGTTAAAAAAGTGGAAGATAAAGGGAACCACTAGGTCTCCTGTCTATTCAATTCAATTCAGTTAATTCTTATACAGTGGTCTTTACTGACAGAACTTTTTGATGCATCTATTAAACTGTTTTTTTCCTACAAAATTAATTTATTCCCACATTGTCCATAACCACTTTGTACATAAAAAGTCCAGCTGTCCACTTGTTGATGAATGAGCAGGAAAGATGGACTTCCTTCAAGCCTTAATATGAAGCCTTACTTGATAGGCAGCAGTTTTTTTGTTAGAACTCCAGAGAGCAACATTTCTGTTTTTAATCGTGCCATTGTTCGCAGTTTTATTTTGTTGTGAAAGTAAACAGGGACAGTAATTGACCTGGTATCGAATGGCAATACTATATGTAGTAATACAACAAGAAATCTAACATTTTCTGGAAAGAGAAAACTCTACTTGTTGCTTGTGTACTTTTATAAAATGTCTTTTTGTTTAGATCCTCTGACCTGCCAAGCAGCTTATGCAGTGAGGCACTGCTTTTTATGTACAATTTTGCTCAGTATGGTCCAGGTGGAACAATGCCTCATCAGGCCATTTCTAAATTGCCTAAATTCAAAGCTTATGTGTGACACCCTGTGTAGTGGGAATGTGGGCACCAAACTACACAATGGGTGTCCATGTAGTTCGGGACTGAACAGGACCAGTAGAAGAGAAGTAACATGAAGAGGCACAGACAAAAATGTTTGGTTTTAAATAATACTGGTGCAATTAATTTACATGTGCATGAGAAAACAAAAACAGTGAACAGAACAGTGTCATGCAGGCTTTGATATACAGTGTCACAGACGAGTGCATGGGAGACAGCTAAAGGGCTTGAGTAAAGGCAATTCCGAGTCATACCGGGATGTGGCGGAGTGCACTGACTATTTTTCTCTCTTTCCTGCAGACCATTCACGGGAGATTCCACCTGGCCCTCTTGACGTCACTTCCGGGTCCGATCCTATGGAAGAAAACCTTGCCAGCTCTGGCCCCTGTAATGTCACGTCCAGGCTCGAGCCTATGGTTGAAGACCCTCATGAGCTTGACCCCTTTGACCTCACTTCCTGTCTTCCCCTTTAAAAGCCTCCTCCTTTTCCCTATTCCCTCAGTTCTGTTTTGGACTCGGTTTTGTGCACAGCAGTGCTATCATTTAAAATTCAATTTGCAGCCAGGAAACCAAATATATGGATGGCTGCCCCAAACCTTGCTATGGCTCTTTGTGGAGTTTGTAACAACAGTCCAACAGCAATGTCACACAAAACTAATAAAGAAGAAAAATTATTATTATTTACAGTAATTTCAAGGAAACCCTGATGTCCAACAAAGAAAAGCAAACTGGAAAAATAAATGTATATACATAAATAAATGAAGGTCTGGCTGGAGATTAGGCCACAATAAGATAAGTCTTAAAAATATGAAGAAGTGTATATAATAAGATAAAACGTGCACCAATACTCAAACTGTATAAATACATCCTCCAATCAAGAACTATAACTAGGAGTTATCTATAATACAAAGAAAATAAATACAAAAATATGCACAAGCTGCAATGATTTATTTCACTGTAAAATGCTCTGCAGTAAACTGCTCCTCACTATCATCAAGTGGCCAAATGATGACCCCTGCAAATAGGATGTGACATTTATATTGCTGACAAATCCTATTGCACACTGTTTCTCCCAGCCAATTGCTGATGACAAAGGCACGTCCACACTGCATGACATGTCATGCCTCTGCAAGGCCTCTATTAATTTCAATGCAGCTTCGTTTGCACGCGTGAGCATTCCCTGGCGTCTGGCTCAAACCCACCACCACCTTCAAACACTACAGGAAGCTTTTAACCTTCTTTTTACTTCAGGACTCCCACTACTGCTAATAATGAACTAAGCACTCTGATTTTTCTCTCTATAGCAATGGGTGGCATTTGGGGTTAGGATTAGGGTAATTGAAAGTATTATGGGGTTAAATAGAAGCCCCACAAAGTATGGATCATGGATCCCTGCAGCATCTCCTGCTGGCACCCACAGAACCTGCTAGTATTTCTCCATGGGACTACAATTCCCATCATGCCTTGTGAGTGTCCATACAGGTAGCGTCACCCAGGGATGCTGCCACTTAGGGTGTCTCGTACATACTAATAAACTTTTATATATACGCTATGCAGTATGTCAGGGGTCCATGGGGGTGCAAGGTTTAAAAAATGCTGTGGTTCAGACTTTGTGGGTGTAGGTGCATGTTGACAGAAAGTCGTTTGAACCAGAAGTGTTTAATGAGGTAACTGGTTGATTACTTTGTGTGAGAGTGCAATCAGCACAGCCATTCCTTATTGACACTCTCTGGGTCGTGTGACAGATAGGGGGCGCTGTCGTCCCCTTGAACCCTCAGACACCACGTCAGACACCAGATAAAAGTCCAAATGTTATTTTATTTATAATAACAATGTGCACAAAGCACCCTCCACTCCACAATACTCCAATACAGCAATAATCAATCCTCCACTCCCAGCAGCTCAGTCACCCTTCCTTCCAACTCGGCTCACTGCTGGGATCTCCCAGAGTCCTTTTATAGTCCCTGACCCGGTAGTGCTTCCGATCCCCCCAGTCCATGTGTTTCTTATCACTTCCAGGTCAGCTTAAAACTCTTTTCTTCAGCCCGGAAGTATATAATTTCTTCCGTTCCCATGACTTGGAAATACTTCCGGGCTATACGGAAAGTACAAGTCCCTGGGCCTCCCTGCAGCATCCCCTGGCGGCCCCCACGGTATCCAGCAGAGCTGTGATGAAAGACTCCAAGTTCCACGATGCCCTGCTGGAATTTGAGGCCCCTCCATGTTGCAGGGATGGCTCCATCTGGCGGCTTGGGGGTATTGGATAAACTGTCGGCCATCCCTCACAGTTGTTATGGACAGTACCTACACTCACAAAGATAAAAAGGGTCTGAATTTGGGAGACGAGTGGATCAAGATCAAAAACAAAAGAAAATGTGAAAGCAAGATAGAGAGAGAGATTTGGGTGACTGATGTAGTGTGGAGGAGAGGAGGTGAGGTGGTCGGGATGATCCATGACAGAACAAGAGGAATGGTGTTACAGGGGCAGATCACTACTGTTTAGCATTAGGAACAGAAGTGGCTGAGGATGCCAAAGAAAGCTGGTGGGTCAATGGAGTTCTGGCTGACACTGACATAGGCGACTGGGAAGAGACACAGTGGATTGACTGCATTCACCGGCAACTCAGCCCTGTTGAGAACTCTCAGAGTGTGAACAGGGGAGATGAGAGAACGAGATAGAGAGAAAGAGAGACTCACTGAGATGCAACAAGAAATAAACCCCATTCTGACTGTGTTTTATTCTTGATTTTATGGTATTTATTGATTGATATTAACCTCCGCATTCACTGTTTTTATGGATAATTGAGTTATGGACTGCACTTGTAGAACACGGTGGTGACTTTGGAATAAACGCACTATGCACCAAACTTGTTGTTTGTGTTCTCATTATGTTCAGTTTGGTTCATGACTATCAACATCCTGCCAAGGCCGCAGGCACCTGTGACATTACAGGATAGTATCTGGAAACAAGCAAATGTAAATGAGTAAATTCCTGCCTTATGCCTACTGCTGCCAGGATTAGCTCCATCACCAGTGAGGTTATAAAATGAATAAATAAATGAACCGGAAAAAGTCATCATGTTGTATAAAACTGGAAGGTGTCAAACATCATTCCATTACATTAAAATGGTGATCGGGCTGACTCTACCTTAATGTGTAATGCTGGGAGATTACCTGATGCAATAACTAAACATAACATTGAGCAGCAAGCTTGAAGTTCAATTGTATTTGTGAAGAGTCACAATGACATTGAACTGACCATTATAATTATTAGCCACTTACAAAATTAATTTAATTCATAATTGACTCTATCTGTTACTTGTTTATCTGTATTATGTAAGTTTATATTGATTTACTTATTATTTTTGACTTTTCATTTATTTATTCCCTTTTCTCTTGTAAAACACTTATAGCTACATCTTTTATGTGAAAATGTAGAAATAAATATTGTTGATGTAGTGAACACTGGTTTAAGATGAAGCAGTTTGTGTTTTACTGATATGCTGAAATACTATGAGGATGTGACAAAAGCATAGCAGTGCATACAATTTTAGGTATTCTGTAATTTTTATAAGAAAAGTTTGAAATGGTACAATATTTGAGACTACTGAACAAATTACATGACTTTTAGGTGGACCTGTAGGTATGAATTTCACCTTACTCTGTACACTTGACAATATTAACACTACTACTACCACAAAAAATGGGAACCAAGCTGCAATGTGCTGATCAGTGTACAAATGGCTGCACATTTTATAACATTAACCTAACATTGCTACACCCTCATAATCCAATTCAGTATCATAGGGACAGGCTCAGAATTAGGTGGTATTAAAAGTGAAGTCCCTTGACAATCACATCAATCTATCCTATTTAATATATTGAATATACTGTATATATACTGTTCAATGCTTGCATGGACTGGGTATTGGGCAGGGTCTTGGAATCCAGTGGCAGTGGGGCATCTGCTGGAAAAGAAAGATTCACTGATCTTGACTTTGCTGATGATGCTGTGATCTTTGTGGAGTCAATGGAGACTCTGATCTGGGCTCTCGAGAGACTGAGTGAGGAGTCTGAGTGTCTGGGCTTGCGCGTATCCTGGTTTAAAAACCAAGATCCAGGCCTTTAATGATGTCTTAGGCCATCAGCAGTGTGTCTGTCTGTGGAGAGAGTGTCGACCTTGTCGAGAAATTTACTAACCTCAGCAGTGACATTCATGTCTCTGCTGACTTTTCCTATGAAGTCAGTAGATGGATTGGGAGAGCATGCGGGGTCATGAGGTCATTAGAAAAGGGTGTGTGGCACTCCCGATATCTTTGAAAAAGGATGAAGGTCCATGTCTTTAGAGTCCTGGTGCTTCCTGTCTTGCTATATGGTTGTGAGACATGGACGCTATCCAGTGACCTGAGACGAAGACTGGACTCATTTGGTACTGTGTCTCTTCGCAGAATCCTTGGGTAACCACTGGTTTGACTTTGTGAGGAATGAGTCGTTGCTCATGGAGTCCTGAATGAGGCAAATTACTTGTATTGTGAGGGAGCGTCAGTTACGGCACTATGGCCATATGGTACGATTCCCCAAGGGTGATCTGCCTCACAGGATCCTCATTGTTGAGTGGACCAGGACCAGGCCAAGGGGATGCCCATGTAACCTATCTTTTCTTTTTTCCCCCACAGCCATGAAACTTGGCCTATCACAATTATATATTAAAAATCACAGGGTGTGATGACTTTCTAGCAGAGTTTCATGTTTCAAAAGTATCACAAGCCTGGCCCTTTGTCTGACAGTCAAAAATGTGCTTTTTGATTAAGTTAGTGTCTGTGTGAAAGCATTATAGGTACAGCGAGTTCACCTGTAATCTCTTTTTATCCGTTTCTCCGTTCTGTCCTGGTAGATAAAACACACAACATCACACAGATGAGTCTGTCTTCTATTTGTCAGGTGCAAAACACCAGTGTTCTTTATTCCTTGTAGCCACATTTTATGCGTTGGTTCTCAATTTTTGCACACACTGAGCTCGTACCTGCAACTTAAGACAGAATCAAACAGTCTGTGACTGGTTTGAGTCATTGGATAAATCGGACTAGATGACTGGTTGCAGCATGCTGCAACTTTCTCTGACTTGCTCAGATAATGTAAATGAAAATCACAGGAAAAGTCATATATTGTGATAGAGGCTTAAGTAGTGCAACACACTTGTGACACTTCATCCGGAAAACTGTGGACAGTTTTATTCTCAACATGACAAGGGAGATATAACTTGTGAGGTGCAAATGAGGGAGAGGAGAACCAAAGAAAAGTTGAGGTACTAACGGGGCCACCTCATTTACTGCCAAAGTCCAAAAATCTGAACAAGAATGAGATCTGCCTTTCTGGCCACATCTGCTTTTGAAAGCTTTCAGGTCTCTTCAGCAGGTCTGTGTTGGAGAGCTCCATCATACAGGACTGTATTCTTCAGACTAAGATGCATTATCTGGGAGCTGTCGAATTGAGGTCATCCTGAATGAAAGAGGTGTGGTTTAGTTGATTAGGGGTGTGGCTTAGAGGCCCTCACAGGGCAACTTCTCACAGCTGTAGAGAAGAAAAGAAATGTGTTGTTAGTGTTGGTACACCCTCTTGCCACAACAGGTATTACATACCTTGTCTTAGCCTGGATGGTGATCCTCAGATGCCCATGCGTGACAAACTGCATTAGAGAAAGTCCAGGGACAAACATTTAGACTTGTTCCAGTACTGCAGGGTATGAGCTATGAGGAAAGATTAAATGAGTTACATATTTTAAGTTCAAGAAAACAGAGATTAAATGGAGAAAAGGAAAAAAAAGAGAATTTGTAGAATAGATTCCAGCTGTTCCTTTACAATTATTTTTTCAACCAGAATACTGGGGCACAGATGAAAGTTGGTTAAGGGTAAATTTTACACACACATTTCAAATGTCATCTTCACACACAGAAGCATTGATGCATGCCATAAGTTACAATGTAGTATAGAATATAAAAGAACATGTAAATCTTGATTTGATTTTTTTTTCTCCAACATTAGGCAACCAGGGAATGAGCTATGCATGATTGAATGGTTTGTTCCTAGCAATTTTTTTTCTAATGTTCTTATGTTCTATACACATTGTTCTGCTTTTAATTAATTTCTTAAATCTCTCCATAGTTTCAGTATAAGCAAATGATAAAGAGAGATACATGTTTTAAGACAAGCTGGCAGTGGAGAAGGAGAAAAAATGAAAACTCCAGCCCACCAAAGAAATTGGTCACTGCATTTGAAATGACATATAAAACCACTATATATGATTTATTTTGAATGGTGCCTATCAATAGGTGTTAAAAATGCAATTATAAAAATAGATACTGCTAAATACACATTTTAATAGATTTTCAAGCATGTCACAATCCCTAAAAATAATGACTAATTTGCCATTTACATATTTAGCTGTTGCTTTCCTTCAAAATGAATCACAAATCAGAGGACCTTTTTTTTTGCATATTACTACGTACATTGGAAGCATGGGCAGCTTTAGTGCTTCATTTAGGCTGCATAGCAATGTATGTTGAGTATTTCTCCACTGATGTACTAAACTATTATACAACACCTTTCAAATTTTGGCTACATAGCATTAAATAAGTAAATAAATAAATAAATACATACATACATAAACGCAGTGATGAGCATGCTGCTTGTTATAGAGTGTGGTAAACCATGGCACAATGAACGCAAGCAACTAAAAAGAAGGAAATCCTCAAATGAGACAGAGATTCATTTAAACAAGCTTCTAAAAATTAAAGATTTAAACCATCTCTGCATTTATTAATATAATTATAGTCTGGGGGCAGGTTTTAATCAGTTAACTAAAATGCCAGGATTATTGGATGTGATAAGATCATTAATAATAAATTTTTGTTAGACACAGATCATATGTGTAGTAAGTCAAATCTAACACAATATTTGATTAAATTTGAGAGAGACTCAGGGCAAATGGAAATTAAATTAGACAAAGTTATTACAAGCATTTTAAAATTTTCATTGAGCCTACATGTCATGTCTGCGCAAGCAGCAGCAGCAGCAGATAATGGCATTTCTAAATTAGTTTTATGTGTTGCAAACCTCCAATCCAATGTGGTGGAGATACAATGGATTCAGAAAATATTCAGCCATTTTCACTTTCTACACACTTTATTGTGTTGTAGAGTTAATTGTAAATGGATATACAGTATTTGCCATCTCTCCTCTTCAATCTACACTCAAAAACCCATAATGACAAAGTGAAAACATGTTTTCAGAAAGGTTTGCAAATTTATTAAACATCAAAAACTGAAATTTCACAATTATAAAAGCATTCAGACTCTTTGCTGTAGCACTCAAAATTATGCCTCCAAATTGCTTTAATTCTTCTTGAGATGTGTCTAGAACTTGATTGGAGTCCACCCGTGGCAAATTAAATTAAGTGGACATCGTTTTTGATGCCCCACAATTCACAGGGCCACAAAAAAGAATACCAAGCTATGAAGTCCAAAGAACTTTCTGTAGACCTCCATGAGTAAATTGTGATGATGAATAGATCAGGGTAAGGGGATAAAAACCATTTCTAAACTTTGATTATTCCCTGGACTACAGTGGCCTCAATAATTGTGAAAAAGAAGAAGTTTACAAACACCAGAACTTTACCCGGCCAAAGTTATCAACTGAGCAAGAAGACCTTGGTCAGGGAGGTGACCAAGAATCCAATAATCATGTTAACAGAGCTTCAGAAGTCCTCATCTGAGATGAGAGAATCTTTTAGAAGGATGGTCATCTCACCAGCAGTCCATCAATCAGGCATTTATGGTCACGTGTCAACTCTCACTTGGAGATTTTTTGAAATCTGAGAGCATCAGGGAAATTTTCTTTGGTCTGATGAGACAAAAATTGTACTGTTGGGACAGAACTCCAAGCACTCTGTCTGGTGTACACCAGGCGCTGCTCCTCACCTGCCTGGCACCATCCTGACACTGAAGCATGGAGGTGATACCATCATGCTATGGGGGTGCTTCTCAGCAGCAGGGACATGGAGATTGGTCAAAATTAAGGGAAAGATAAATGCAGCCAAATATCTGCTCCATGGTACACACAACCTCACACCTCACTTTTCAACATGACAGTGATATAGTATACAGACAAGACAACACTGGATTGGCTATTGGACAAGTCCCTGTTCTTGAGAGGTCCAGACAAAGCCTAGACTTAACCCCCAAAGAACATCCTGAAGATGGCAGTTTACATAAGTTTCCCTTCCAACCTAATGGAACGTGCGAGGGTCTGTCAATAAGAATAGAATGAACTGCCAAAATCCAAGTATGCAATACTTGCAGAGACTTACCCAAGAAGATTTTAAGCTTTAATTGCTGCCAAAGTGGGTTTCAACAAAGTACTCAAGTAAAGGTCTGAATATCTATATGAATTAGATTTTTCAGTTTTTGATTTTTAATAAATTTACAAATGTTTCTGAAAACCTGTATTCACTTTGTCATTATGGGTTATTGAGTGTAGACTGAGGTACAAAAACTGCAGATTTATCAATTTAAAATTAAATCTAAAACACAATAAAGTATGTAGGAAGTGGAGGTGTCTGAATACTTTCTGAATCTACAGTAGCATCATAATACAGCACACATCCTGCATATACTGTATTTTATAGTCTCTGTGATTCAGGTATAAAGTTTGAAAACTTAAAACTTCTGAAAAATATGGTGATTTAGGGAACAACCAGCCAACCTGGGTGAACAATGAAAATTTCTTTAAAGTGGCCCAGAGTGATTTCAGATTTCAGTGAGCTCTTTGATGAACTGATGCCCAGTCTAGGGCTCGTTCCTGCCTTGCATCCAGTGAACTTCACTGTGCAAATTTGATGATGTTGGGAATATAAAGTCATTTTCTCTACACACTAATTCCAATAGAAGACAGCGGGAATGTAAATCCTATTCCTCCAATACCCAAAGCAAACTCAAACCCAAACCTGGATGGGAAAGCCAGTCCATTCCAAGGTACTCTCTTTCATATATTTACAGTCACTCATTCTAGGCCCATTAAGGCCAGACAATCAAATTAAACAGTAGTATAGAGGACACTAAAATGTTCATGGAAAAATGGTACTGAAATGCAAAGGCTTGAAAGCAGAGCTGGGTGGCTATGGACTATCTCATGAAAAATACATTATATTTTAAATAGATTTTTATACATATGTTATAAAAAATAAGTTCAAACAATCTTACATGTATTTAAACAAAATATTTAATTATAACACATGATATTCACTGTAACTCTATAATGTTTTAATGTGTTGCAGTAACATATTCTTTCTCAACATTTGAGTAGTTTTATATCTGTCCATCTGTACAAGTAACTCTGTTCAGCTGGGTCCTGGAGAGTAGAGGCTCTGTTAACAACCCCCAAAATTAAATAAACATGGCATTCTAGACCATCCATGCTGCAAAAAATATGAACTGTTAGGCAGCCACATAACTCAGCCTCTCCCAGACCAGCCCAAATGCTGCATGATTTACAGCATGTATCATTTTAAAGCCTGTTTTCTGAAATAGGACATGTTAACCAGTACCATTCAGAGTAACTATCAAGCTGAGGATGGGATTATAATCTATCACAGGGCACACAAGACCATTCATGCCAAACTGGTTCCTCAGTTTTTTCAAAATGTTGGCAAGTTCACATTTGACGGTCCCCAAGGTTTACATTGCCTGGTAATGTATTCCATATATCTGTTATTTTCAGAGTGGGAACATGCTTTCTAACATTTGTGTGAAACGTTGCCCTTACAGCCTTCCAAGTGTGTCCTTGTCTTTTTGTTGATGAACCATGATATTTTCAAACTCACTTGATCCAATGCAGGGCTACAGATGAGTGGGAGGCTATCTCCGTAACATTGTGTAATGATTCTTGGCTTATGAGAACTTATTTTTCTGTATATTTGTACTAATTCATTTCATTTTAGTATTTCTTGTTTATTTTACTATCTTTATAATGCTGACATGATCTGCTGCTATTTCATGCTTGCTTTTCATATTCAGTGCCCATATTGTTTATGATTACACCACCCATTGCTGGTCACGTGGTTGGGCAGCATCATAGATAGACAGATATATAGACATAGATTGAACTGTATTTGTCACTATGGGGAAAATTAACAGGAGTTAGGTAAGTGATCCTGTAAAGCACTTTGAGCTACATCATCTGTATGAAAATGTGCTATATAAAAATGGTTGTTGTTGTTGTTAAATTAAAAATAAATAAAATTGGCTGTCACAGTCACAGTGAGGCATAATGCAGACGTATTGCTGTCGGTATATAGGAGCCCCATGTAGCGTTTCTTGACACACTTCTGCTGAATAATTCATTGGTTGAAAGTGCTCAATGTTAGTGTGTCAGATAGGAGATGTGTACCATTGTTCATAATGACACTCAGTTTTGTTTTAATTCCCTAACTTGCTACTACCTAAAGGGTGTCCAGAGTGTGTCTCATAACTGTGACTGCCATTTTAATTAACTTGATGATTTGGTGGGCCATTCTTGAAGTGATGTAACCTGCCAAGCACATGACAGTGTTGAAAATCGCACTGGCCATCATGGAGTTGTAGAAGATGTGAAGGATGTCACCTAAGAAGTCATGTTTGTGATTATGTTTTGTGATGGTCTTTACATTAACAACATTTATATGTTACTTATATAAAACCCAGATCGAATGTTATTTACCTTGATTTATTTACTTATCTTCCTACAGCATAAAGTCACAAGTAGACTGCAGAGCTTTCTGTGTTTGATCGACACAGGCATGCTGACAAAATACATGTGTACTGAAGTGACTTTAGCCGCAGGTGGAAGCTGCTGTTGTTACGGTTCTGTCCTTATCCAGAAACGGTTTCATAATCTTTATGACCTTAGTCTCAGAAAGTCTTTCTCCCATGGGACGACTGGGATCTTTTCCTGAATAAGAAGTAGCATGGCACATCTACTGGAATGGCATTGCACTTGTACTTTATTACAAAAATAATGCTTACTTATAGTTGCATAGAGTGTGACATTTTGTCAATTATTACTAAAACATGAAAAAATGTTTCTGTTTTAATGATGTGTTTACATAGATTGTTGTAGACACGGAACACACATAAAATGTACATATTCCAAATGACAATGTATTATTTACCATCTACAACTCCAGGCTCTTCACTCCAAGATAAACACTGAGCACCGAGAACCTTCTTTGCGAATTGAACTGCGGCGGTGGGTGGGGGGATGGGGATAGCAGGTTGCTTGCTGCTTGTGTTGATCGACACATTTACAAGACAAAAGACGCTGACGGAGAGGTACGTACAGATTTAACGTGGACTGTGATTATGAGTTTTTTCGTAGGTTTTGGTAATTCTAGTGTTAATATGCTGAGTAATATTTCTGAGTCCTCCCAGGAATATAACATTGACCGCCAAATGTCTGTTTGTTGTTCTCAGAACCAAATGAATCTTTTTCATAAACAAAGTTCTTAATTAAACAAGCACATATGTGTAGTGATACTAGCAAATTAGGTGTATAAGTAAATCAAGCCATCATTTCCGCAATTCCCACTTTTTAAGCTTCGCTTCACAAATACAGAATATTGCCTGTTTTGAATAGAATTGAGATGATTGGGCATTTTTAAAACATTGAAGGATACACACTCTAAAGTGCTCTTTCTACAGTGACTTGCATACTGTTCTGTCAGTGTACAGGGAAAACAGTCCTGTTTAGATAAATCAGGATTTAAAAAAAAATTAATCAGGAGACCAAAACCAGGAAACAAACACATGACTGCCCCAGGAATTATTTGACATCTGCTTACTTTAAGGTTTGTCCTTGCTATTAGTTGGTTGTTGAGTGTTTTCATTTATTACAAAACTCTTAGCACAATTATTTTGGGTTTATTTAATCTGCTAAAAAACTGAAAAGAGTTTCATTACAAAATGCTCTACCTATTTTACTCAATTTAAGAAAGATGACACCTTGTTTTTGTCCCGTGTCTTTCTGATAGTAGAAGTATAAATGCTCATTTTAGCCAATATGAAGAAAGCCTGCAAATCGCTAAGCATTATTCTAAGGTTCTTTGAGACTCTATGAACAATTTAACTTCTTGTCCATGAATGGGTTTTGCTAGGATGCATCATATTTCAACCAGGGTGTGTTCCCTGACTTAAGTTTATAGTAAAAAACAAAGACACAGAAAAGGAAAATAAAGTATTATTTTTCTGATGTTTATTGTATGTATGTGTTTTTGGTTATATTAATCTGTTTATTTATTATCTATGTATTATGTGTTCTCCCTTGTATTTTCTCAGTGGAACCCCCCCAAGAGGTGGGGCCTCCTTTGCATCATGGCTGAAGGACCGCCCCCAGCATACGTATATATTGTGAAGCTGAAGGGCAGATCCTTCAGTGATTCATTAATGTTTATAAAGAGTGCATCAGATGTGAATATTGGATGTCTGATTTATGAATTCTTTTGTTTCGGGATTGTGGATTAGGGCTTGTTTCCTGTGGGTTGACTTATTTTACCTAATTTTTTACATTTTTTTGTCACTTCTTTTATCTTTTTAATAAATTCCTTTTTTATAAAGACTCTTTGAGGACTTGTTTCTGAAGCTTAAGGTTTTCCTTTCTCTTGAGTGGCATTTTAATATATTTTGGGACACAATTTTAAAAAATAAATTTTGACACCAAAATTAGTTAAAGAAATATGTGTCTGCACGGTGAATTATGGGATGCCTGGTAACCCCAAGGTTAACTCTTGCTATTTGATACTTGCTGAGTGTTTTAATTTATTACAAACTTCTTAACACAATTAATTATTTTTGGTTTGATTAATTGAATCTATTGGAAACACATAAATTCTTTAATTACAAAATGCTCTACTGTACTTATTTTACCCTATTTAGGAAATTTACTTTTGTTATGACCATACGTAACGGAGAATCTGAGAATGCTGAACTTTACTAAATCTATATTGAAACATTTACTGATCAAATTTCAGCTGACATGCAAGTCTACCTACAGGGAATAATTTGACCTTATTGAAGTTAATTTCAACCCTAAGATTTTATAGAAGTCCACAGTAAATTAATCACATATGGAACTGATGAGTATGGATCAGTAATATGAAAATACATGTCATTTGCACAATAAGAGGGAGGCAGAGAGAGACAATTTACAGAACATGCACATGGTTAGGTTGGAGAGGGCAAACTGGAATGCCTGGAGAACATTTGGAGAGATGTGAGGAAAGTCCATTAAACTGTGGCAGTCTGGTAATCTCTCAAGTTGTGATACAGCAATGGTCAATTAAACAGACAAAAAGGAAGGCTGGTACCTTATAAAACAAGACTTGAAAATGGATGGGTGAATTACATCCCTATAGTAAAATATTTTAATTATTTTCAAGTTTTGGATACAAAAAAAAAAGAAAAAAAAAACAATTCAGACACAGATCCATAAAAGAGTATTTGCCTTGTTTTCCCCACTTATAATTTCTACAGTGTTGTAAATGTTTCACATGAACTTTGGTTATATTTTTAACAAGCACCTAAAATTAATAATAAACACCCTGAGTGAAAACAAAATTTTAATACTTGTGTCCTTTCTTTACTAAGGAAATATTTACCTAATGCCCCGAGTGTATAAATAATTTGACTCATTGCCATGCTTCATTCGGCAGGGGATAACAGATGTTTCCTGTTGTTATTGATCATTCTTTCACAAAGCTGTGGAGGAAATTTCACTCATTCCTCAATAAAGAATGGCTTCAGCTCAGTGACCTTTGTGTGTTTGCTTGAGCGTGAACTGCACGGTTCATGTCCTGCCACTAGCCCTTAATAGGGCTAAGGTCTTGACTTTGACATTTGGCATAACGTTTTTATTTTGGAATGCAATGGTAGCTTTTCTGTAGATAATATGGCATCCTTTGACCGAAAACCTCCACTACTTTGTCCCTTGGATGGTAATCCAAAACTCATTTATGATTATTGCATATTTGGCTGATTACTATATTCAAGGTGACCTAAAAGATAATAATAATAATGCACAATTGTTTACATACTTTATTATGTAAAGACATGTTAAGTGTCTTGCTTAAGGTCACATACTAAATCAAAGGTAGGATTTAAAACAGCAACTTTCTAGTTTCAGGCCCAGTGGCCAGGCCACTACACTAAAAAGATCCTTTAAAAGATAATCAAGAAGGCTTTTCTATTTTGAGGCACATTCTGATGAGCAAGAGATGTTCCTGTTCTGCTATATACCTTACTTTTGCTCAGCATCTTTCTGATAGTGGAAGCATAAACACTCATCTTAGCCAACATGAAGAAAGACAATTAAACATTATTAGTAAAGTTTTGAGGGAAGCTTTGAGGTTGAGGAAATCCAGCTGCAGTTCTCTGGAGCATTGAGGCTGAATCCCTCTATGTGATTCATTGTTTCCCCTCAAGTTCTTCTCCTCCTAGACCTTTCTTCTCTTTTCTCTTGTTCCCCTTTTCTCTACCAGTGGAGGCTTTTTATTGACTTCAGCCATTGCAGCTAAATTGCTTTTTACCTTCTTGCTGGAAATATTCTGCCCTTGTCTCTCCTGCAATCTGGAAGTCTTAATTTTTCAATCTTGTCCTTCTTGAACTTTCTGAATTCTAGATCAAAAGCTCTTTGGCTCTACTATCCACAACTGGCTTCATGCTGTTCAGTTAGTTGGGGGCTGCTCCATGAGACAGTTTCTCATATCCACCTTTCCTCATTTTTTGTTATTCCTTACTTCGCCTTGCATGGTGTGTGTGTGTGTGTGTGTGTGTGTGTGTGTGAATTTATCCGTCAACTCTTTATATTTCTCTCTCTCTTATTGTGTTTCTGTCACCTAAATAGCCCAAAAATCAGATATTATTTCTGGTTTCCTTTAACTGCATTGATTTTTAATTTTATCATAAAAAATGTACAAAAAAGGTCACTAAGCATAGTTCTAAAGTTTTTTCAACCAGAGTGTTTTCTGGCTTTATTTTCCTTTTCTGTGTCTTCTTTGTATATTGTAAGGTGTTATTTTTTTCTGAAGTTTATTGTGTTTGCGTATTTTTGTTACTATTATGTTAATTTATTTACTATCTATGCATTATGTGTTTTCCTTCATTTCTTGTGTTTTGTTGGTGGAACCCTAAGAGGCAGGGCCACCTTGACAGCATGGCTGAAGGACCGTGCTCAGCATATATGTTCTAAGGCTGAGGAGCGGATCCTTCAGTGTTTCATTAATGTTTATAAAGAATGCATCTATTGTCAGTATTGGTTTTCTGATTTATGGAAATTTTTCTTCTGATTTCTGGATTTTATCTTAGGATTGCTGATTATGAATTGTCTGCTGTGGATTGCCTTTTTAGACAAGCCCTTTTTCATAAATTTTGCTTTTTTTCCATTGTTGATCTTATGAAGCATATCATGTTGGTGGGCTTCACTTGACAAAGTGCTTAGTGGTACTGCCTTTTCAACTCGAGAATCCTGCATTTAAAACTCGCATTCGGTCAAAGCAAGGACAATACACTTTCTCCATGTCAGTTTGGCAATGTTCTCCTGAGAAATCCCATTTCCATCTGTGGCCTAGGCAGTATTGTCTTTTTTGTAAAGAATTTTGTGAATTTATTTTTTAACTTAAAGGTTTTTACTATTTTCCTTTCCCTTGAGAGGCATTTTGATATATTTGTAGACATTTAAAGTACTTTCAAAGTCTGTTCTCTACTTTTGGGGCATGGACATACCAAAGCCAACCCGTGGAGTTTGCGTTCTGGCTGCCTGGGGTGAGGCCTACTTTCAAGCAGGCCAGTGAAGACTCAAGTGCACCCAAATCATAACAGTGTGGCAGCTAAAGGAACATATGACTGCCAAGCTTTCACAATTCTGTGATTTAGTGACATCTTGGAGCCTTAGAAAGGGCTTTGTAAACAGAAACAACAATGTATTTCTTGTATAGCCCAAAATCACACAAGGAATGTCTGAATGGACTTTAATAGGCCCTGTTTTTGACAGTCCTCACCCTTAACTCTCTAAGAAGACAAAAAAGAAAAAAAATCCCAAATGAACCTATAGGAAAACAAAAATGGAAGAAATAGAGTCTTGATGTTTTTCTTTTGGTTTTTCAGGAAATCCTCAACTGTTGCTAGGCACTTGATGTATGTGCCACATGACATGTGACATCTGTTATGAGCTAGATAACGTTACATTTTTTTCTGTAAATTATTTTTGTTGTTTGGGGGATTTTAAATACCAGAGATCATTTTTGGAATTATGTTGTTTTTTTAAATGACTTTTGGAATTAACAATATTTCATTTTCCGTTACATTTGCGGTATGGGTGCCTGTCTTGATTTCATTCATTTCTAATTTTTTTAAGTAGTTCCTGGTGCTCTAAAAATAATTCAGACATTTTAAGGTTTTCTGAGAGCCAAGAAACTAAAGGTCACATCTATTTTTTATTTCAATTCATCTACATGTTAGTCATTTTTTGTGATCTCCTGTGGCACCATCATGTTCATTCTATGGGCTTTGCCATTTTGGGACATTTAGTATTTGCTGTTGATATCTGGTTATTAGTGGTGACATCTGAGGTCACAGAGGCATAACATCACAAGTCAAGTGGGTATAAATACCAGCTCCTTGGACTTCTAGGTTTGTGCAAGTTTGTGGATATATAAAACAATTTAATTATTATTGTTATTTAGCTTTAAATTCAAGTTAAGTCCTAGCATTAGATTTCTTTGGCTTTGAACCTCAACTCTGTATCTTGGTTTTCATATTAGACTTTGCTCTTTTGCTTTTATTTGCTTCTTCGTTATATTGATATCCTGGCTTTGACCTTCAGTTCATTGTTGACCACATATCTTGACTTACTTTTCATCTCTTGATTCCAATTAATAATCAGTCAGTACACTGCTTCCATTTTAGCTTTTCTTAATGTTTCTAAAAGAAACTTATTTAAACAACCTACTGTAGGTTTGACTTTTGTCATAGTCTCCTGACTTTTGTTTAATCCCTTGAGAAAAATTTTGCACTCCACATAAAATCTCTGCTGCACTCCACATAAAGCCTGTTCAATAGACCTTACCATCTGTCCAATTTGATCCTAAAAATAATCAACCTTCAGTCCAGTGTCTCCTCCAGATTCTGGACTCTGTGAAAGCCCTGGAATTGCTTACAGAGTAAGTGGTCAGAGTCAGAGTCAGAGTCGGTGAAAAAAAAACATGCTGAAATAACAACTCATGTTCAAATGGCATAGCATTTTCAAATAGTGTTGTTTTCATGTATGAATGTGTGTGTGCATGCGCTAGAGAGGCAGAGAATAATTCAATTTCATTCAAGTGGTTACTGGAATATAAAATAAACACTTTAGCAAAAGTATAACAAAACAAGTGTGCTTTTAATCAAGAATGATACTGAATAACAAAAAATTCAAGTGACAACATGAGACCAAGCAAAGATGATTCAATAGCATTTGTGTGTCTGCTTACACCCCTTCAGCAATATCTTTTACAGGTAGCAAAACTTTACAACAGCTGTTACAGACTGAAATCAAAGGCTGTTTGGGTGCATACACAGTCAGCATGACACTGCCAAACCTAAACACTAGCATGGGAAATTGCTCACATACTAAAGTGACTATAGCTGCAGGTGGAACTCCCATTTTACTTTATGGTGCCAAGCAGAGTTGCGTTGCAGTACAGCAATCTATTAGCCAGCGAAAGTGCTGTGATGAAGCTGTCTGTTGTTACAGTTCTGCCTTTGTCCAGACTCGAACCTGCAACCTTAGGTGCTCATACCTCTGCACCATCCAGGAATATGTATTAGCTTTCTGTCGATTGACATTTGAGCTTGGGTTTGTAACTCATTGACAGCAATATGTAAACTGAATGTTTTTTTGTTTGTTTGTTTGTTTTACTTTGGTTATATTCTTGAATAAAAGCACACGTGTTTATTTGATATTTGGACTAAAGTCTTTACACATTATACACTTCACATCATTATTAGTATGAGGGCAATCCCAAAAGTAAGGTCTCCAAAGCGGTGGGGACGTAGAAAAACTGTTCGTACAGCTGTTGGCCACACTGTTGTGATTGGTGCTTCCTCCACTCCCAAACAAGCATGCGCGGCTTCGCTGGGATTCTCAATCTTGGCTTGGCAGCCCTTGAAAATGGAGCTCCCGTTGAATGCTACCGCCAAGTGCGAAGTTCGCGCAGTTATTCGATTTTTGAATGCAAAAGGCATTAAACCAGTTGAAATTCATCGCCAATTGACGGAAGTGTATGGACAGTCGTGCATGGATGTCAAAAACGTTAGCAAGTGGTGTAGAGAGTTTACAGCCGGTCGTACTGAAATTCACTACGAACAAAGGAGCGGGAGACCGTCAATTTCCGATGAGACAGTCGTGAAGGTTGAGGAAAACATGATCGGCGGATCACTCTGGATGCTCTCTGCACCCAGTGACTACCACCTGTTCCCTAAATTGAAAGAACATTTGTCCGGAAGGCGATTCTTCTCCGACGAAGAGGTGAAAGATGAGGTTCAACGCTTCCTGAAGGACATGGCGGCGAGCTGGTATGACATGGGCATTCTAAAACAACCACAGCGTGTACAAAAATGCATCGACCGAAATGGTGATTATGTAGAAAAATGAATAATTCTTTAACCTTTAAAATGATGTAAATATTATAGAAAATAAACGGTTGTTTGTATTTCTAAAAAATAGGAGACCTTACTTTTGGGATTGCCCTCGTATAACATGGAAAAAGTTTCTGTTTTAGGTATGTGTTCAGCATTTCTTGCCTCGCATTTCCTTTTATCCTACACTTACCCAGATCTTAGTAGACTCGGAACACATGGGAAATGCATTTGTTCCAAATAACGATATACTATATTATTTACCCTATACAACTCCAGATCTCACATGCAGATAAGGAGCCTTGGCTTGAGCTGGGAGAACTTTTTGTCCGAGTTCAGCTCCATCATTTGGGGATGGGACAGCAGGTTGCTTGCTGCTTGTGTGCTGATCGACACATTTACTAAACAAAAGACGCTGATGGAGAGGTGTGAAGGGATTTAAGGTCGGCTGGGATTACAAGTTTTTTTCGCAGGCTTCAGAAATTCTAGTGTTAGAAACATGAACTACAGTAATCCCTCGCTATATCGCGCTTCGCCTTTCGCGGCTTCACTCCATCGCGGATTTTATATGTAAGCATATTTAAATATATATCGCGGATTTTTCGCTGCTTCGCGGGTTTCTGCGGACAATGGGTCTTTTAATTTCTGGTGCATGCTTCCTCAGTTGGTTTGCCCAGTTGATTTCATACAAGGGATGCTATTGGCAGATGGCTGAGAAGCTACCCAGCTTACTTTTCTCTTTCTCTTGCGTTGACTTTCTCTGATCCTGACGTAGGGGGATTGAGCAGGGGGGATGTTCGCACACCTAGACGATACGGACGCTCGTCTAAAAATGCTGAAAGATTATCTTCACATTGCTATCTTTTGTGCAGCTGCTTCCTGAAACGACATGCTGCACGGTGCTTCGCATACTTAAAAGCTCGAAGGGCACGTATTGGTTTGTGCTTGAAAAACAAACTCTATCTCTCTCTCTCTCTCTCTGTCTCTCTTTGTCTGCTCCTGACGGAGGGGGTGTGAGCTGCCGCCTTCAACAGCTTTGTGCCGCGGTGCTTCGCATACTTAAGCCAAACAGCCCTATTGATTTGTTTGCTTTTCTCTATCTCTGTGACAGTCACTGCTCCTGACACACACTCCTTTGAAGAGGAAGATATGTTTGCATTCTTTTAATTGTGAGACGGAACTGTCATCTCTGTCTTGTCCTGGAGCACAGTTTAAACTTTTGAAAAAGAGAAAAATGTTTGTTTGCAGTGTTTGAATAACGTTCCTGTCTCTCTACAACCTCCTGTGTTTCTGCGCAAATCTGTGACCCAAGCATGACAATACAAAAATAACCATGTAAACATATGGTTTCTACTTCGCGGATTTTCTTATTTCGCGGGTGGCTCTGGAATGCAACCCCCGCGATGGAGGAGGGATTACTGTACACCCTAACTAACCACTATTTCTCATCAAGTTACAAATCAACCTGGCCAACTTTGGCTGATTGTAGCCTGAACCCATAGCTAATTTGGTGTGGCCAAACAGCAACAGAATAGCAACAGAAGCTGAAGCAAGTCCTTAACTCCATGGGGCAACTGTGCTGGACTGGAAGGTTGGAATACTTGTCTGTACTGAAGTTTGAATGAGTCTGTCATTGTTCAACTTTGCTGAAGGACAGCAAGTGCATGAGCAAGAGAGAGTGACCATAAGTAAACCACAAGTTCGCCTTGCTAACAACAGGAACTGGAAGATCACCAGTTGACCCACCAGGCATAACTTTGCTACTAACCAAGGACAATGTGTAGGTAAAACCTTCAAAGAGAAACTGTACTACCACTCACAATCAGAAGGTGTGGCTAAAGGCAAAGAAGGTGACAAGCTCCTGAACAAAGAAAGAAAGCACGGTGAAGATTCCTCCACATATTTAGAGAAAGCCGACCAGGAAGGAAACAAAGCATTGCTTGCCTCAACCATAAATACTACTTTGATTCTAAGAATTATTATAATTTAATAGGTGAAACAAAGCCAGTTAATGTATTATGGTACAAGGGTCACTACAACTGAAGCGTTTTAATCTTGTGAAGGATAAGTTCTGGCTAGTATGAGTTTCTCATTCTAAATTTAGTGGGAAAGTGCAGAGCAACATCTGACACGCACGCACTCTCACATAAACATCTGTGTGTAGGGGTTGGTGGTAGACTGGCTGTGAGCAAGTGAACGCTAACATGAGAAGCTTAATAACTAACCAAAGAAGTTATCTATCTTGAACACATGAATTGAAAGATCAGAATTAATAAGGTACATGCCTTTTCTATGAGAGAAAAATATTTATCTAAGCCAAGACATAGAATTAATTTTCTAGGGTAGAGAAAAAGTTAAAGTAAAATGTATGTTTTGTGTTGTTTGTTATTGTCTTTCGTCTAATATATCCATCTTCTATTATCCTTAAGTTGTAAATAAATTGCATTGTTTTGTTTATTTCAATAAGCGTGTCTGGGTTATTTGTGAAAGTAATTCTTCGGCCACATCTGAACTCCAGCAGAGAAAGTAAAAGTGTTCATTTAGATCTCCATCAATTTATGGACTTCATTTATAAATTGTACAGATATCTTCACATTTCTGGCATCCCGGCCAGGAAACAAAACTGAGGTCCCTCACTCAACCTACATTTAATTTTGAGTCCCTTGAGTGTCCTGTTGAATGTTTTAATTAATTACGAGCATTGTTGAAGGTAAAACTGATAATTAATTAACCGAGTCATCACACACAAATGACCCTTGTTCCTACAAATAGAACAAATGATTTTATGCAACTTTACCTGTGCTCCATTCATTTATTTAATTATTTTTAATTGCAAGGAAATTATCTGGAGAATTTTTCACTTCACTTAAAAAAAATGTTTTCCTGAAAATCTTCACAGTAAAAATAAGTAAGATCTTAACTCATTCTTCAGTTTGATTTGTTGTGTCAATTGTAAAAGACCTGCAAGGTGAAAGTTAAGTGAAAACGGAATTCTGTTCAGTCAAATAATTAATAGCAAAAGAGTTTTACTGATTGATTTCACGCTCAAAGGTAATCTGTGCTTTCCAGGAAGGGTTATATTAGTTAATGTGTGGAAATTAACTGAGGGGTACTGCAAACAAACAAGGAAATTGAATTAGCCCGTCTGATCTCAAAATGTTTGAAGTTCACGTTATGGATTTTGATGAAGTTGTTATACACACCTGAAAATGACATTCTATTATGACAGAGTACTGCTTCTACTATTACTCATATTTGTACTTTTTACATGTAGTTTATCAAGTAGTATTATTCTTGATAGATAGATAGTAGTTTATTTGTCCCAAGTAGAAAATTTAACTGAACCTCAGGAAACTTTACAACAAATATCACAACCACCAACAACAATAAACTACGTCAAATACAATATTTTCAAAACAAAGATGAACAAAAAATTCTGACTTAGCTAATGACTAGTGTTGCTCAAAGAATTTCACCAAAGCGAATTAGCTATATTTGCATTCACCCTTGTTTGTCAAATTATTTATTGTTAATTTGGCCAGTTTAGGAGAACATTTTTTCCCCAGTGCCCCATAATGCTTTGTGAGCCCAGCGTCATATCCCCTTGAGCTGTAACAGCCAACATTGGATGGAGTATATTATGCTGATCATTTGCATTACAGACTCTGTGGGACTTAGTTAGTGGTAGAACAGAAAACTAAATAATGCAGGTTCTCAAAATTGTATTTTTATGAAACTTAAACATCGTAAATAATGAGTTATGTATCTCTGGTTGTTGCCAAATGTGCAGGTCGATGTTTTGAGTTCCACGTCAACATGAGAGTAGGAGATGTGAGCAAAATTAGCCACATGGAGATAAAAAACAAACTTTGAAGGAGCCTTACAAATCTCCAAACACAGGAGACTCTATGAAATAATACTAATGATGAAAGATTTATTACTACTTACAGGACTTTTCTATCTTTTTTAACAGATGAAAAATTGCAAAGCATCAGCACAGACAGTTTGGAGAGCCTTTTAGTATAGTTGACAGACATTTCCTTAACCCTCAGGGACATTTTAAAGATGATTGTACCATATTAATCCAGTCAAATCTAGTTCAGTTAGTCCTTCCCTGTTGACTTCAATGCATTTCACGGAGTTTGGAGATATTCACGAACACTTCCGTGATTTCTCTGAACTCAAGGCAAAGTGAACACTGTGGAGTTCACTCATCACTACTAATGGCAAGAAAGCAGTAAGGCATTAAAAAGTTGTATACACTTATGCTGAATAATTTGTTGGGTAAATACTCAATGGTTGTCTGTCATAGGATGTCTAGCATTGTACTTTTTAGCACTCGTTTTGTTCTGCTACCTACATCACTGCTATCTACAGTGGTTCAAGAGTGTGTTCCATAACTGTCCCATAACTGAGCCTGCTTTCTTAATCAGCTTGTTTATTCTGTATGCCTCACAATAGGTGAGGCACAGAAAATAATGCTGGTCATCACAGAGAAACATGTAAAGGATGTCACAATCCACATTAATGAAACACAGTCTCTTAAGAAAAAAAACAGTCTGCTCTTCACTTTATTATCTAGTTCATTGGTGTTATGCTGGCCCAGTCCACTTTATCATTACTGTGGACCCTTAAATACTTGTAGCAGTGGACCACCTGCATATCCACTTCCAGAGTAGTGACTAGTAGTAGAGGCTCATTGGTGTATGGGATACAGGATTTCCTTTTGTAGGCTAACCAATCAGGCATCGTTTTATTACATTCTAGTTGCTTTCATAGACACAAAGTGCAACTATTTACAAGGTAATGCCCGGCAAATCTCTGTACCTATGTGTTTTTCTTACTGAATAATGGTTTTTGCTTTGCTATTCTTTACATTGTCATAAACACTGGCTATACAAACAACAAAGGCCCTAAAGACACCTCCACATTGACTGTTATATTTTCATAACATAATTTTCAAAATGTGAAGTACAATGTTCTTTTTTTACATTTTCTTGCTATGTAAAATTCAATTATAGGGGGGTTGAATTTGGCTTACTTTGACACTGATCAACAGGAAGTGACTCTTTAATGTCAAAATGCAAACAAATTCATACAAAAGGATCTTAAACTGAATCATCTTACTTTGTACAGACTGATGAAGGTTATATGTAACAAAGGATTGGCTTCTATTCCTTATCTGAGATATTAGTTCAGAGGTACAATTTCCAAATACAAATTACATGATCACATAATGTTCAATCCCTTAATACGACACACCTAAATCATCACTGTTGTAGCCATTTGGTTTTAGAAGTCACTTCATTACTTCAATGTACAGTAGATCACCTGTCTGTAGTTCAAAGGGTTCCAATTAAATGTTGTATAAATGCACCTCATCTGGAAGGTCCAACTTGAGGTGAGTCAGTATTGTGGCCTAACCTACACATTGAGGACAAAGCAACACACCAAGTGAAAAGGGGATTGAAAAGGATAAATCAGGGGATGAGCACAACAAAATATCCAAGTCACTGAATATCCAGTTAAATCAATCTTTAGGAAATGGAAAAGGTATGGCACAGCTGTAAATCTGCAAAGAACAGGCAGGCATATACAAACACTTGAGTGGTCGTTCAGGAAGAAAACTAGTGGGGGAACCCACCAAAAGACTTATGAGAACTTTGTAGAAGTTATAAGGTACAGTGAATGAGATTGGAAAGACTGTACATACAGCTCTTGTTGAGGTGATTTATGGGAGAGTGTCAATTAAAAAGCCACTAATAAAATAATGCACATGACATATTAGCTACAAGTTGCCAGAAGGCACAGGAAAGACTGTAAAGTCAACTGAAACAAGGCTTTATGGTCTGAAGAGACCAAAATTGACGATAGTACCGTTTGTCTCTCAGACTAAGCACCATGTTTGAAAAGCAGGCAATGGACGGTGGAGGGTAAACAGAATGCAGAAGTATACAGAGAAATCATAGAGAAAAACCTGATGCAAACTACAAGAAACATGAGCCCTTGGAGAAGATCTGTTTTGCAGCAAAATGAAGATCCCAAGCATAATCCCAAAGCTGCACAGGAATGTCTTGAAAACAGCAATATGGAGTGGCTGAGTCAGAGTTCAGATCTCAATCCCATTGAGAATTCGCGGCTGGACTTGAAAAAGGTTATTCACTTACAATCTCTATGCTACCTGACAGAACTTGAGCAGTTTTGAAAAGAAGAAAGTCCAGATGTGCAAAGTCGATACAGACGTGCGCACACTGACTCAAGGCTGTCGTGGCTGATGAAAGTGCATCTACTAAATGCTGACCTGAATGGTGTAAATGTACGATTATTTGTGCAGTATATTTGTAATTAATATAGACCACTTTGCAAAGGTTTGTTTTATCTTTGACATTTAAATTTTTTTTTTCTGCTGATCAGGACCACAAAAGTCAAATTAAATCTATTGTGATCTAATGTTCTATAACAAAAAAATCTGAAAAAGCCCAAAATGGTGAATAATTTCAATTGTCAGTGTAATTGTTTCCTTAAATTCTATTAATAAATTTTCTCCAATATTTTCTATTTTATGGGTTAGGTAGAACTTTATTTGACACCAGGAGGATATTAGCTTTTTTATAGAATTTCTTTAAATAGATAGATAGATAGATAGATAGATAGATAGATAGATAGATAGACATACACACTATAGTCTCAACAAACACCAGAAAAACTAAAAAGAAAGAAAACCTCTGTCTTGGTGGTCACAGTCACAGTAAGGCATTATGCAGGTGTATTGTATAAAGGAGCCCACTTTGCATTTCTTGATACATTTCTGCTGAAAATAATCATTCACCGATTCACTGATCCCCAGTATTAGTGTGTCAGAGAGAGGATGTGTGGCATTGTTCATAATGGCACTCAGTTTCTTTCCTTCTGTACTACTTCCAGGGGTCCAGAGTACATCCTATAACTGAGTTGAGTCTGACCCTTTAATTTGCTTGTTGATTCAGTGGGCCTCTCTTGAGTTGATGTTGCCAGCCCAGCACACCACAACATAGAAGATTGCACTGGCCATCACAAAGTTACAGAAGATATAAGGATGTAACTTCCTACATTAAAGGAACGCAGTGTGCTAAGGAAAAAGAGCCTGCTTTGCCCTTTCTTCTATAGTTCCTCTGTGCGCCGAGACCAGTCCAACCTGTCATTGATTTGAACGCCCAAGTACTTGTAGGAGTGGACAATCTCTACATCCGTTCCCAGAATAGTCACCGAACACAGAGGGTCATTGGTCCTGCAAAAGTTCATAACCAGTTCTTTCGTTTTGCTGATGTTTAGTTGCAGACAATTCTTTCAGCACTAAGAAATAAAGTTATTCACATGACTCCTATACTCTGTCTCATCCCCCTTAACAATACACTCCATATTTGCAGAGTCATCTGAGAATTTCTGCAAGTGACATATAATATATTTATAGTCTGAGGTGTACAAAATGAAGAGAAAAACAGAAGGAGTGTTCCTAGTGGTGCTCATGTGGTGGGGAGTTAGAGCAGAGTAAGGGACAAGGTGATAACCAGGCTTTATTGGAACTAAAATAAGTTTGGGTCACACAAACTGTACACAATCAACCACATTCACTTACTCATACTGGGCAATTCAGAGTCTGTGAAATATGCATGTTTTTATGATATGCAAGGAATCCACAAAAACTGAACTAACACAGGAATAATATACAAACTCTAACCAGGCTGCCAGGGTCACCACTAAGCCACTGTTCTGCACCAGTAAAGTTTCCCATATCTGCAGTTTAATTTGAGTGAGTGCCAAAAAACATGTGGTGTAAAACTATACTAAAATATTTTTTAAAATTATAAATGGAATAAGCACATCCACCAGCTTAGAACACGAATGACCATATAGTATACAAATAATGGCAACACATACTCGATAAAGGGAGCAGTATACAGTAGAATAACATCCTCTTAATGTCACAAAAAGACCTGATTGCTGTGGCAAAAAATGGAGACAGAATGTTTCATCGATATTTACTTTCACAACAAATTTTGTTTTTGTTAAAAATGTAATGGTCTGACGTGTTGCAAGGCAATACTAGAAATTATTAGGTGAAATCTTTGTTGCTTTGCTTTGTTTTTAGGGGTCAGAGACTGATTACTCTAAATGTAAATGAGGATTATTTATGCAGTATCTAACTTGTTTAATCCAAGTCAGGGTCACATTAGCTGCAATCCGTGAATTAATCTTGTTTAGGATGATACCGGGATCCATTATTTGGTGTGCATATTATACCCGTGGCTATGTGTTTTCTCATAATGTGTATGAGTGGACGCGGTAATGGACTGGCAGCCTGTTCAGGGTTGTGTCCTGCCTTGTACACAGAGTTGACAGGATAGATCCTGGCCCCCTGCCCCTTTGACTTAGATGTACTTTGACAATGTCCTGTTATGTATGTATTTTATATTTAATTATTCAAACTAGGTACAGGTTTTTTATATTTTCCGCTATTTTATTTTATTATTTTTAGTTTGCATGCATTAAGGTACTTCATTCTTCAAAGCTGTGGCTTTGTGACTAAGTACCTGCATTGTTTTTTGGAAAGTTGCCGGTTCAAGCCCCACACAAGGGATCCTACTTAGCTGGGCCCTTGAATAAGGCCCTAAACCTGAAAATTGCTCCATAGGTGCTGTATGTTGGCTGATCCTGTGCTCTGACCCCCAAAGGTCAAGTGAAGAGACCATTTCCCCTCAGTGATTAAGAAATTATATCAAAATTAAAATAAATAATGATGTGAAGATTAAGCAATACATTTTTCTCTAGTGTGTTTATTTCTAGTGAAACGCAACATAAGTCATTGGCCGTATAATTCATAAAACATGAAAAATGTTCTACAAATAAAGGTCTCTTGAAACATGAAAATTGATTATGTGATTTTAGTTGCAGGTAATATTTTTTGTCTCTTCTGTTTTTTATAAAATGGCAAACCGCATTCCACTGTGAAATGAATAAATCAACTATTTCTATTTTTCAATTCTTTTTCCTAACAAATTTCCTGTGTGGCTAAAGGGGTTTCAATTTGGCTTTGTGCCTCAGGCCTCAAAAAGACTAATTCTGCTAGTGGATCTGGCGACATCTTAATTTGAAATTTTAAAGTTGTTTCTGACTGGGAATTTCTGGAAGCATTATTGATTCAGTGTACCTCATAAGAATTAAGCTCCACTGCTTAAAGATAGAAAGTAGTAATTCACAATAGAGAAAAGTCAGCAGTTCACTACAAAAGAAAAAAGTTGCTCAGATTACTTGCTGGTTTTAAAAATGCTCCTGAGCATAATATCTAGGGAATTTGGGATTGGATCTTGCAATACTGACAGCCTTGAGATGACATACGTCATGTCTGGAGATTTGTCAAATGGTAGCAGGTAGACAAATCAGCTTCTCTGGGACAGAATAACCTTCCCTGAAGGCTTTCTGTAAGCAGAAGACTTTAAAGGGAGAGCTCCCCAGACTTATTAAGAAACTCCTTTCTCAGAGTTCACTTGCTACCTGAAGCCTTCCTCCTGGCTTATAGAAGTATAAATTAAATGTGTTTCTGACCTCACTGAGTATTTGCTTCTCATGGCTAAGAAACCCTATAGGGTTTACTTTTTGTTACTTATTCATGAAAATGGGATGCCATACAATAAAGTAGGTCTATACATAGGTCCTAATAAAGCACCAAGGGCATCCTAAAGACATTCCAAGAAGTCATCTCTGATTTAAAAGTTAGTAAGAGTTTATGGAGATGAGTTCATAATGCCTGGACAAAAAAACAATTGGTAGTGGTAACTGAAAAATGAGCAGTCAAAACCTTTTGAAGGCACCTAGCATGGCATACTAAAATAATAAAATAATATTCAAGCTACTAGACAACTGAAACTAATACAAAATAAGATCTGCAGAATTTCAGGGAAGCTGGGGCCTATCCCAGCAAGCGTAGGGCACAAGACAAGGACAGTCCCTGGACAGGAAGCTAATCCATCTCAAGGTAATTACCCACACGTTCCAATTTAGCAATGCAAATTCCATTCAGCAGTTTGACGTGAACCCTGGTCTCCTATGGTTGATAGCCGCCCCATACCTAAGTATAGTAATTGTCAAATCACATTAATCAAATTGAGGGTCACATGTAGCTAGAACCTTTGGTAGCACTGGGCACAAGTCAAGGACCTATAGAGTGACTATCCACCAGCAGACCTGCTTACATGATTTGGGATCTTTAATTATCTTAACACACATTTTGGTGTTGTGAGAAGAAGAGCCAAGTAAGTTTAAGAAAACTTCTAAGGAAAGGAGGATGTTATGAAGAGGAGTCACAAACATGGCAAAAAGGGGTGTAAGGCCTCCTAAAACCTCTGCAAGCAGGCTAGGGCCTTCATTGGCCTGTCTAGATGTAGCTTTACCACTCGGCAGCCAACCCCTAACTACCTTCAGGCTTCAGCCTTCACAAACCCAAAAATGGGGAACCCACATCAAAAGTTCAAAATGCAAAAAAAAAGTCCAAATATATTTACCAAGGGTGAGAGAAACCATAAAGCCGAAACATGAGAATGTACAATCACCACCTTGGATGTTAGTGATTACTCTTCACAGGAAGGACAAAAATTTTGTACAAAGTCTTGACACAATTTTAAAACTAAAATATTTTTAACGTAAGTTAGTTGAAAATAATAATTTTCACAAGAAAAATGAGAAACAAGCAGAAACAAATTAACTAATAAACAGCGAGATCTAAAGACACAGGAATTATACATAGTTATTCAAATAAAGTAATGAACACAAAGAATAATTAAGAATAACCAGTTTTTTAAACTTAACAGTTTAAATCATAATAAGCACAAAACTCTTACTCAAAGAAGCGCAAAGAAATTTTGAAAATCCCTAAAATGAAGACAAATAGGAGAAACTTTAGAAGTATTTTAAACTGAGAAGACAAAGAACTGGTATGCAAAATCCAGATGAGGAAAATCAGAATGAAATAGTAAGCATTAAATCAAAACTAAGAAATCAAAACCAAAATATTTTACTAGATAAATAGTTTTGAAATAAACTGAGACCAGGGGGGAATTTTTCGTACGTCGCTTAAATCATCCGAGATCAGGTGCCTCATCTTGGATAAGTTAATGCCGGTGACATTCATCCGGGATAGGTCAGTTTTTCAAACGCAGCCGTGTAGTAGATTAGTCTAGCTGGATCTAATCATCCGAGATGAATGCACGCGCCCGCGCTGATTGAAAAGCCCATATATATTGAGTCTAGAAAACATGATCAGCAAGTCTTTGATAGGCTGTAACAAAATGACGAAAGAACAGGTGCATTTTTTTTTCACACATGCGGCACAAGACCTTTTATTCGAAGGACATGAAGAATTTCAAGATTTAATATGCACAAGGGGGAACACTGCAAAAGCAGCCCAGACCAGAAAAGACGGCTGGCAAAAAGTGGCGACAAATTAAACGCTAAGTAGTGTGCATTGTACTTACTGAATGCAGCGTTTCATTTCCTATGTGTCAGATTAATTATTATTTAATATGTCATAATTCCAGATCAAACGTGAGCACAATGAGAACATGGGAACAGGTTAAAATGAAGTACAAGAATATACTTCAAACTGGTAAATATTGGTATATAACTATTTAAAGAATTGTTGACATAAATAATCATATAATATAAAAAACATTAATTTTAAAGCTAATAAGAAGGCAGACAAGCAAAAAACAGCTGGAGATCCACGCGGTCCAGACCTAACCCCTGCAGAAGAGTTGGCTCTCCAGCAAAATGCCCATCAACCTGTTTCTGAGGGAATTTCAGGGGGAAGCTCCTCCTCAGAACCAGGATGCAGTGGTCACTTCATTTCAGGTAGATAGATAGATAGATAGATAGATAGATAGATAGATAGATAGATAGATAGATAGATACTTTATTAATCCCAATGGGAAATTCACATATGGTAAAGGATGGTCATTGCATATATTTGTCCTCCATGTGTGCCATAGGTATGTTCCATATGGCCCTCTTTTTTTTTGGGTCAGTTGCAGGGAATGTCATATCCCTTGAACCTGTGTCTGACCAACGAGATATTGACGAAGGTCAAATATTTGGTGAAGACACTGTCTGATTATTCATCAGGAGGAGAGGTACATTTTCCAAATAATGTTTGATCAAACTCCACTCTGATCAGTCCCATGTGCCCCAATCACATTTGGAAATCCTCGGTAATGAGAATGTTAGGCTGATTGAGATTCTTCATGGAACTGTGGGTGTTTTAGCCTGTGTATTACCTACCTGCAATGGCATGAAACGCCTCTCTTATTGTCTGCACGCGCAGGTGTCCAAGAAACACTATGAAAACCTGAAGGAAATATTTCAGAGCCAAACAGACTTGCCTGGCAAACTGCACTTTTAGTTAGATTTTCCGCATCGCCTACAGTATATAAGGTGGTAATAAATCTTTGAGGTACAATATTCCCCCTCGGCTAAAGCAGTATCTTTCGAAAAGAATTTCCTCCAGGAGCAATAAAGGATCTTGCCGATCGCGCAAACCCCTCTCTATATGAAATTCTTGTCTTATAATTTGCGCACCAATATCAATTGGTCGCTCATTCATGAACGGCGAAGCCATGACTGAATGAATTCCATGCACGGACACTGATTACGTGTGTGAGCTAATCCTTGTTTACATAGAACAAACCTGCTCCGAGCAGGTTTGAGGATTAGGATGTGTTGCTATGACAACACTTCCAGCAAGAGTTTTGAAAAACCGACAGATCCAGGATCAGGCCAAATCGTCAACAATTACATCTGGCTAAACAAGTAATCCACGTACGAAAAATACCCCCCAGTTCAAAGCAAAATGGTGACGTTGTGAAAGGCCATGGTCAAGAGCCAGAGCATTAAGTAGTCCTTTTTGTTCCCACAGTTGACTGCAGATCTATAAGCTGTAACACTTGAGGACCAAAGACCAACTGGAGACCCTACCCTATTTGGCTCCAGACTAATATGAAATCACTTTGCCTTAAAGGGTAAGGAGAACTGGGACACAACAAAAATGGGAAGAGTAAAGATGAGGCCCTAATGATATTGTGACACTGACCTTATGCAAAATTGGAACCAAAACACCGGAACTGTAAGGCAGCAGTGTTAACTACTATGTGACTGAATACAAAATAAATCACCTACAAAGAGCAGGTAAATATTGTGATGGACGGTACATATGGGCGAGCCTCCCAGTTGTGATGAGGCAAGGGTAAATACCATGCTGGGAGGCCAGTGTGATGAAAGAAACAACCTATCTGGAATACATGGTTCCCCCGATATACTAGGCAATGGCATCCCTAGGCGACATTACCTATATGGATACCCGTGGGTGTTGCCGGTGGTGCTGATCCCTATTTTGTGGGGGCATCCATCTGACCCTTAAGTATTTTCAATGGGTTGCACCCTAGCACCAGAAATACTCCTGGGTCCAAGATAAAAGAAGCTGCTCGACCTCATCTAGGCGAGTCAGAATTGGGTGGAAGAGGATGAAGGTCGTCTGGAGGAGCGGAAAGAGAAGAAAGTATTGTTGTGAATTGCAAAACCTTTTGTAGGGTATTTTGTGGTAATAAACCTTTTTATTGTACCTGGACTTGTGTTGTGGTGGTTGTGTCTGGTGTTTCGGGTGCTGCAATGTCCTCTGCTCGCCACAATAGCTGAAGATAAGTAAACTAATAAAAACAGTAAATACTGAACTCTTTGGATTTCACAGAGTGCAATGCTCTCAGGATCCAAAACATAGATATAAAAAAGGGTTAGAAACTGAAGAAAACAAAGACGTTATTGATCCAGAATTAAGGAGTAAAAATGTTGGACAAGCATAAGGAACACCCTAAGAGAGAAACTCGCATAATGATACTTTGAAATTGTAAGAGGCCTAGTGTTAGATGACACTGGATAAGCAGTTATAGGCAGGCGCTAAAGCTACATGTGCATTATGTTTTTACAGAATTTACAGATGTCTGAGTCAGTAGCATGACTTTAATGATGATTTAGGACAGTGTTTTCTTACACTTTTTTTTCTCTTGACCCAAAGTTTTTCATTTTTGTGTTTTTAAGACCCTAAATTTCCACCAGTTGTCACCATGGTTGCCGTTCACACTTGTAAAATTGTCACTGATCGTCATCTGTCACCTTGTATAAATAGCTCCCAAACGTTAACCTGAGGGGGAACTGGTTGTGGTCCTTGGAACATTGCTGATGCAGATCATAGCGGATCAACAGCATTTGCTCATGGCAACCAATTACAAGACAGTCTGCAAACCCATTTCTATTATGATCTTTTGTAAATCATTAACCTCCATGAACAAAATCCACACAACATGCTACCCATGGTTTAAGAATATATGATTTAGTATATGACAAGGAGCCAGAGTCATTGAAAAGGTACCATACATTTACACCGGCTTTTACAGACTCAAATCAAATGTGCAGTATGTTTTTATAAATAATAAAAATAATAATACATTTTATTTATATAGCGCCTTTCCCATGCTCAAGGCACTAACAGAATAAATAAAGAACGGCAGAATATACAGTATATAGCATTGTACAAACCAGATAAATAAATAAAGAAGATTAAGACAGTAAATTCTGAGAAAAAAACAGACAACATAATTGATGGTCTAGCACACACATACAGGTTACGTTGGCATCTTGACAGAGAAGTAAACTGAGAGAAAGGTAATAAAGTCAAGTAGAGCTAAAAGCCTTCCTGAACAGATGAGTTTTGAGTTGTTTTTTAAAAGAATTCATGGAGTCAGCTGACCTGATTAATTTTGGTAGGTCATTCCAGAGTCTGGGCGCTATACAGCTGAAGGCCCTGTCACCCATAGAGCGTAGATTAGTGAGGGGTACAACAAGATTACCAGAATCAGAGGACCTTAGTGGGCGGGCAGGCACATAGTGATGGAGAAGGTCACTGATGTAGTTTGGTGCGAGGTTATTTAAAGCTTTGTAGGTTATTAGTAGGATTTTATATTCGATTCTGTAGGACACAGGGAGCCAGTGAAGATGGAGCAGGATGGGTGTGATGTGCTCGCTGCTGCTGGTTCGAGTAAGGACTCTTGCAGCTGAGTTTTGAATAAGCTGGAGCTGTGATATAAGATTAGAAGGGGCACCTGCCAGTAGGGAATTACAATAATCGATGCGAGATGTGATAAAAGCATGGACAAGTTTCTCAGCATTAGAGAAGGAGAGGAAGGAGCGAACACGGGATATGTTACGGAGGTGAAAGTAAGAAAGTTTCTTAATGTGATTTATGTGGGCGGAATAAGTGAGGGAGGAATCAAAAATGACACCAAGATTTTTTACAGTAGAGGCAGGTCTGATGAGATCACTGCCAAAATGGACTGGGAAGGAGCTCATTTTATTAAGTTGCATTTTAGTCCCAATTTGCAGGAGTTCAGTATATAGTAGCAATAAGAGCAGCTCACTACTCAAAACGCTTATTCCATTATATTTGTTTGTGCTTTATTGAGTAATAATTAAGTAATTTTTGGTGTTGTAACCCTATAAGGTCAAAGCCATTTTTAGTGTTTTTAAAAACTGGGAGTTTATTGCGTGAAACTGGAATTTCACCATATTTAACATTTTTTCTTCAGTTGTACCTTTCAAAAATGACTAGAAGAGTCTATATATATTATAGTTTAGCTAAACACAAGGGGGCTCCGCCCCCTGCTCGCTTCGCTCGCCTACCCCCGGCGATTTGAACCCGTGCCCGCTGGGCAGCCGTAGTTTCAGACATGCGTTGTAGGAGCTTGTGTTGTTTTGAACCCGTGCTTGCCCTGCTTCTACGGTTTGAGACGCGCGTTGTAGGCGTATATCCGTCAGTCAAGCTCGTTCGGTTTGAACCCGTGCCTGCTTTGCCTCCGCAGTTTCAGACAGTGGGTCGCATTCAGCGTTTTGTACGATCCCAAGCAGCACATTATTCCCAACTTCACTCCGCAGTAGTGCCACGCACAATATGGCAGTGACGCCTGCGCCTTCACTACGCAGTAGTGCCACTCACAATATGGAGGCAACGCCTGCGCCTTCCGTATTATGTCGGGTTTTACCATGCTGTGTAGGCGCCTTTGCCTTTTGTACTTTCCCACGCCTTCCGACGCGCGATGTAGGCTCCTGCACCTTCCGGGTCTGCCTCCGCTGTGTGGTGTGGACATTTAACTGTCGTTGGTTCTGCCTTTATATTCTGTATCTTGCTGTGCATGTGTTTCGTGCCTAGGTTTTTTTGAAGCTGTTGCATTCCAGTTTTCATCATCTGTAACCTGCTCTCCATGTGTTTGGCCCCATTCTTTAACCTCTTTATGACGTTTTACTTTGTTTCCTACTCTGTCTTTTATTTCTGACCTCATTTTATCCTGCTTGCGGCATGTCAGACGGTTCGTGGTCTCTCCCGTTTTGCTCTGGGGTGGGGGGGCTTTGTGTGGAGCCTGCGCACTATGTCTGCTGTGTCCACGGGCAGGTCCCTGCGTCCATATCCGGTTTACCATTCTCGGTTAGTAATATGGATGTGGTATAAATGGCCAAACATTGCTCAAACTCCTTTAAAATCTTCAGTTTTCCATTGAAAAATAATACAAAGCACTGACAGATCCATTTACATTTATATGTACATTTACTTATTTGGCTAGCGACTTTATCCAACATGACTTAAACATTTATTATACAACAGTTTTTGGAAAATAAAAGTGTAAAGACATGTCTTCAGCATGTTTTCCAAAATCACATAACATTTTCACTGAAAGGCAATTAATTATATGCATTTACTTCTTATATCAGAAAATTATTTTCATGTCCCACTGATCAAAACAGTTCCTGTCCAGAATGAGACAAAGTGACACATTACTGTCACTGTAATTCATGACCCTTCCTTCTTCTTTGCACAGTGTCCCTGGAATGGTACTCATGTATAGAATTTATAAAAATGTAGACATATATTATTGAGTAAATGTCATCAGGCAGTCATTTTCTAACCTGCTTAGTCTGAACAGGGCCGCAGAGGGTACTGGAGCCCATCCCAGCCAGCAAAGGGCACAAGACAGGAAGAAGCCTTGGACAGTGCACCAGTTCATCGCAAGCCAAACACACACACCCACCCAACCAAGCCACACATTATGGCCAATTTAGTATTTCGAATGCACCTGCACTGTGGGAGGAAACACGGGGAGAACATGCAAACTCCACACGGGAGCATCTGGGACGAGAGCCCCAGTCTTCTTATTGTGAGGCAGCAGTGCAACCACTGCACCACTGTGCCACCCATGTTTGAGTAAATGCAAACAAAATATTTTAGGTGTTGACTTATCTTCACATAGAGCCAAACCCCACAGAAAATGCAATCATTCATTCAATGGGAAACTCTTTGTGACAAACTGTCAGCAAAATCATCACTATCAAAATAGCACTTCTTGTTTGATGGTCAACGCTTTTGAGCGTGCACCTTATCAGACTCTCTGTGTAAATGAATGACAATCCATTTACTCTTTGCTAATTCATGTCCTTTTCCTGATTATCCCTTTACTTAGTTTTAATCCAAGCCCTTTTCCTGATCTCTAAAATAAGATGAGGAAACAGAGGACGGACGCAGAGCTAGACAAACGCTGATTCTACCTGACAACTCTGTGATTGAGAGCACCTCTGATGCTCCTATATCGTAGTCTCTGATTGGTCTTGGAAGTTAATTCCCATGGGGGATGCAGAGAAATTACTCAGGATATTAATACCAAAAAATATAAAGATAGTGAAAATAGTAAGTGTACCAGTTAGGACAGGACTTGAAACAAGACAATTTATCCAAGAGGAGGATTGTTCACATATGATTCAGCAGCATAAATAAAATACGATCTGAGTGGCGACACGGGGCTTTGTAATTCAAATAAGTTATTGTATGTGTAGGTAGCATCAAAGTGTCTGGGAATAGCACTGTAATATAGCTATACACCTTGCAAGTGCAGAATGAGTTGTTTAAAATACACTACTAATAAAGTACCTCATTATATGAGTGGCTTTGAAGGCTGCATATTCTTTAGAGTTGTTGTGTGTCTGAGCAGTGTAAATGTGTTTGCATGCACATAAAATAGAACAATGGTAAAAACATAAATATAAATGCAATAAACAAAAGTCTGAATTAGCATAAGCTGTACTGTTCAGGGTGTTCATAAGAAATGTAATAATTTACTTCATGAGATTGAAGTACAAAATAAACAGTAATAGTTGAGTGAAATATTTGAAATATTCAAATGTGTGTTTCAATTTAAAAGTTTAACCCCTTAACCGCCCTCTGCCGGATATATCCGGCATTGTAGCTTTATTGCTGATGCTCTTACTGCCGGAATTATCCAGCACATTTACCTGTGGTTATGTGAATGCCTGGCGCGTAGTATAACTGACAGTTTGGCATGGGTATTATTACTACGTTGTATTTCGACAACTCTGCGCTTGTATTGGCCGATCACGTGATGTGATTCGAAAGTGAAAGCTGTGAATATGGCGAAACGTAAACTGACTTCAAGTGAGGTTTTGCAGGTGATTTTGGACAATAATTCTAATCATAATTGTAGCAGCTCTGAAGAAGATTTTAGCGACAATGATGATCAGCAACGTGTGCTGCATGATACTGTGAATGACGGCGCATCAGATGATGGCGATGAGTGGGTGTATCCCCAGCATCTCAACTGGACTGCTGCCCGAGGTGAACTACCTTTTCTGCATCCGTTTGAGGCAATGTGTGGCTTTATTGTTGATGTAAACAATTACACTGCTGAGCAGTTTTATGAGCTGTTTGTGTCACCTGATTTGATCAGACATTTTGCTCATCAGACAAATCTGTATGCAGCACAGTTTATTGAGAAAAATCCCTATTTACCTCCACATTCCCGTGTTCGTGCTTGGATAGACACTGATGAAAACGAATGAAAAAATTCATTGGGATTTTGATGTTGATGGGAATAATCAGAAAACCAGATATTGAGTTGTACTGGTCTACAGATCCTATGTATGCAACACCTATTTTTGCAGGTATCATGACACGTAACCGATTCTCTTTGCTGCTGAAATTCTTTCATTTGAATGACAACAGAAATGAGCCAGATAAGAAAGATCCAAACCGCGACCGCTTGTTCAAGCTACGTCCTTTGATTGACCATTTATTTGAAGCATTTCAGTTGCCCTACATGCCAGGACCGTCAGTTACAGTTGATGAAAGTTTATTGTTGTGGAAGCCTGAGAAAAGGTACATTTTGTGTTTTATTATGTGTTTGCCCATTTCTAGAACTTGCACAACATTTAGTGGTCAATACTGCTTGAATAAATGTAAAAAATGTAAAAAAAATGTAAAAAAGTAAAAAAACGAAAATTGTTCAGATTTCGCCTGACGTGGGGAATATTTAGGGAGTTGGCGGTTAAAGGGTTAAAGTCTAAATTGTCTCAATGGTAATAGAAATTGATCATTTTTCATCCTCTGATAGATTTCCTTTGAGGGCTAGATACCTAGTAAAGGATCAACAATAAAAAATAACCTTATATTTGTAATCACAGACCTTGAAATAGTCTAGAATGATACCCCACAAGCTTATGTTTGAAATTTAACCCCTTTTAGGCTCTGGAAGTGGCTCTTAGCGGACTAGGACCATCAGTAAAGTATCAGATATGAAAAATGTTATCATATTCATGATCAGCGACTTTGAAATAGCATAAAATGACACTCCACATGTCTATGATTACTGATTCACATTTTTTCAAAGTTTTGCAAAAGAAGTAACTTTGTCCCTTCCTGTCCCATTAGGGGGTGAACCCCTGGGGTCAGTTGATGTAGCACAACTTCAAGTCATTCTGATCAATTTTTCTGAAGTCACCTATTGGTTTACTCTTTATCATAAGGGAGTAATTTTCTACACAAAATACAGTAATGGCCTAAAACATTTTTTTTTGGTCTATAGGGCCAAAAATAGGGGTGAACCCAAAAAAATGTGTTGTCTTGCATATCTAGTGTGGTTGTCCGAAGGACGGATGGGTCAAAAGGCAAAATAAATGTTGGGGTGCCAACCCAGTTTTCCTCGTTTACTTCCAAACTGTAAATGAAACAGGAAACAAGAAGAGAAAAAAAAAACAATGACTAATTATCTTTTGTCAAAATAAAAAATGCAAGTCATAAATCAAAGTCGAAATAAGCCCAGACAAAAGTTGAGAAGCCAAAGAAATTATCACTAAAATGCACACCAAAGTCTTTTATAAAGCATTTTCAATCTTCTTTTGAGAAATGCAGGACCAAAATGTGACTCCCTGTGAACTTCCTAATGACACAGAATCGTTTCCCAGCAACCAGCACCTAAAATGGAAACAACCTAGAAAAATAAAAAAGGTGTCAGAATTATTTCAAAAACAAAATAAAATGACTCCTTAAAAAACAAAATGCAAGAGTGAATAAACAAAAAAGTGTGTTTTTAATACATCCAAACCTTTTAAAAATTACTAAAGCTCCAGAAAATATTTATGAAGCTATAATCAAAACAAGGCTCGATGGTGTACAGTAAATACAAACTAAAATTACCACCCTCTGGTGTACTGGCTAAAAAAATCAGTGCTTATCAAGGCTTCCTTTATCACTTTGCTCAGGGTTTGAAGGAACTCCATCTTCTCAGGTTTCTAGTCAGCAAGTGATGCCTTCCAAGTAGTTGGGTTTTTATGGTCCTGGGGCAAGAAGGAGTGGAGTTAATTGCCCTCACTGGTCAGTTTCTTACCATTGTAGAGGTAAAGGAAAATGACACAGTTAGAGGCAGTGCCTCCTCTTGGTCCGATGTGGAATTACATACCTGGGAGGAACCTGGTGGGTGACCCTCTGATGCGCATGCGTGACACCAGACATCAAGATGAGTCAAATGGTAAATCAAATGTGAGGGTTTTCTTGTACCGGCGAGTCCAAAGGAGCAGGACAAAAAAGATTCAAAAGCATTTAAGAAATTCTCATGAACACAATAATACAGGTGCTGGTCATAAAATTTGAATATCATGACAAAGTTGATTTATTTCAGTAATTCCATTCAAAAAGTGAAACTTGTATATTAGATTCATTCATTACACACAGACTGATGTATTTCAAATGTTTATTTCTTTTAATGTTGATGATTTTAACTGACAACTAATGAAAGTCCCAAATTCAGTATCTCGGAAAATTAGAATATTGTGAAAAGGTTCAATATTGAAGACACCTGGTGCCACACTCTAATCAGCCAATTAACTCAAAACACCTGCAAAAGCCTTTAAATGGTCTCTCAGTCTAGTTCTGTAGGATACACAATCATGGGGAAGACTGCTGACTTGACACTTGTCCAAAAGACGACCATTGACACCTTGCACAAGGAGGGCAAGACACAAAAGGTCATTGCTAAAGAGGCTGGCTATTCACAGAGCTCTGTGTCCAAGCACATTAATAGAGAGGCGAAGGGAAGGACAAGATGTGGTAGAAAAAAGTGTACAAGCAATAGGGATAACCGCACCCTGGAGAGGATTGTGAAACAAAACCCATTCAAAAATGTGGGGGAGATTCACAAAGAGTGGACTGCAGCTGGAGTCAGTGCTTCAAGAACCACCACGCACAGACGTATGCAAGACATGGGTTTCAGCTGTCGCATTCCTTGTGTCAAGCCACTCTTGAACAAGAGACAGCGTCAGAAGTGTCTCGCCTGGGCTAAAGACAAAAAGGACTGGACTGCTGCTGAGTGGTCCAAAGATTAGTTCTCTGATGAAAGAAAATTTTGCATTTACAAGGCACAGAATCCACGTTGCGTGAGGTCCAGTGTAAAGTTTCCACAGTCAGTGATGGTTTGGGGTACCATGTCATCTGCTGATGTTGGTCCATTGTGTTTTCTGAGGTCCAAGGTCAACGCAGCCATCTACCAGGAAGTTTTAGAGCACTTCATGCTTCCTGCTGCTGACGAACTTTATGGAGATGCAGATTTCATTTTCCAACAGGACCTGGCACCTGCACACAGTGCCAAAGCTACCAGTACCTGGTTTAAGGACCATGGTATCCCTGTTCTTGATTGGCCAGCAAACTCGCCTGAGCTTAACCCCATAGAAAATCTATGGGGTATTGTGAAGAGGAAGATGCAATACACCAGACCCAACAATTCAGAAGAGCTGAAGGCCACTATCAGAGCAACATGAGCTCTCATAACACCTGAGCAGTGCCACAGACTGATCGACTCCATTCCACGCCGCATTGCTGCAGTAATCCAGGTCAAAGGAACCCCAACTAAATATTGAGTGCTGTACATGCTCATACTTTTCATGTTCATACCTTTCAGTTGGCCAACATTTCTAAAAATCCTTTTTTTGCATTGGTCTTAATTGATATTCTAATTTTCCGAGATACTGAATTTGGGACTTTCATTAGTTGTCAGTTATAATCATCAACATTAAAAGAAATAAACATAGTCTGTGTGTAATTAATGAATCTAATATACAAGTTTCACTTTTTGAATGGAATTACTGACATACATCAACTTTGTCATGATATTCTAATTTTATGACCAGCACCTGTACTTTTAAATAAACAAAGAAGACACAAAAAAGAAAAATAATCATAAGCCAGGGAACACACTCTGGCTTTAACATAACAAAAATAATCAGTTTTACCGTAAATGAAAAACACCAAAAAACAAGGGCAGCATTTTAACGCACAGTATCTCTGAACTGGCTTCTCTTAAAGATATTTGTACTTTATAACATTGATTGAAATGTACAGGTTAAGCTAATTGAAACCTCTTGTATGTAGGCTGGCCTGGTTTCATTTTTATCATGATGTATAATTTTCCATTTCACATTTTAATGGACCCCTGCAGTTGTACATATATGGTGTGCACTTTAGGAAATAGCCCATGTGATAGAAGGAAACTGTGTGTCTGCTATGGATCTTTTAACAGAGACATGCACACAATTAAATATATACTCTGGGGACATGTATCCCTGGACTAAATGCTGAAAGCTCAGAAGATGTGTGAAGTTCAGTAATCCACCAAATCAGGAAATCTAAAATGCTGTCTTACTATTGCCCCTTTTATCACATAAGTCATTGTGGTGTCTGCTCTCATTGGTAAGCATAGTGACACTTTCACATCACGTTAACTAAACTGATGACTCTTGCTAACTCCAGTACTCAAATAAAATTCTAAAGCAAATAACTAGTCTGTTGGCATGACACATATCTTCTCACTCAGGCTCTTGCTCTGCAGAAGCTCAGTATCTAACATGTTTAATGTTCATTGCTACAAGGAGAGAAACAAACTAAAAGAAGTGGGAGTTAAGGGTGTTGTTTGTAGATGGGTGCAAAATTGGCTCAGACGCAGAAAGCGGAGGGTGATGGAGCGAGGAACCTGATCAGAATTGGCTAACGTTAATAGTGGTGTCCATCAAGGGTCACTGTTAGGGCCACTGCTATTTTGATTTGGATTGGAATACAAGTAACAAGATGGTTAATTTCGCAGATGATATCAAGCTAGGTGGATTAGCAGTTATTATGGAATACGTTGAATCATTACAGAGGGACTTGGACAGCATACTGGCTTGGCAGATTTGTTGCAGATGAAATGTAATGTAAGTAAATGTAAAACAATGTTAGGTTTTAGTACACAATGGAAGGTCTGAAAAATTAAAGTATGTCTTATGAGAAGGATTTAGGAGTCACAGTGGACTCAACACTATCAACTTCCAGAGAGTGTTCAGAAACCATTATTAAGGCTAACAGAATGTCAGATTATATATCACCCTGATGTGTGGAGTACAAGTCCAAGGAGGTTATGCTGAAGCTTTATAACACTCTGGTGAGGCCTCACCTGAAGTACTGTGTGCAGTTTTGATCTCCAGGCTATAAAAAGCAGCGCTAGAAAAAGTCCTGAGAAGAGCAGCTAGGTTGAATCCAGGACTACATTGATGAATTATGGCAAAGATTAAAAGAACTGTGCCTTTTCAGTTTAAGCAAGAAGAGATTTAGAGGAGAGATGATTGAAGAGTCTAAAATATTTAAAGAATTAGTACAGTGGATCAAGACAGATATTTTAAAATGGGTTCAACAAAAACACAGAGACACAGAAACATGTTAAATTTCACAAAACCTTGGTAAGTTTTTCTTCACACAGAGAATCATGGACAAACAAAATAAATTGCCTTGTTGTGTGATAGACAGTAAGACTTTAGGGGCCTTCAAGACTTGACTTGATGTTATTTTGGAAGAATTAAGTGGATAGGACTGGCGAGCTTTGTTGACCTGATAGGCTCGATCTCGTCTAGACTGTTCCAATGTTCTAATTAGCTGTCTGACATGTTAGTACATTTTGCTCATACAGGATAAACTTTCAATCTTATTTCTTCATTTGATCTTTTTATGATAATTATGTATTTTAGAATGATAGCCAGCAAAACATATAAGAATGTGTGCTTTGACTCTTTCTCAATCTGCACATAATTTGCCTAGGGGAAAAATGTCGTTAAAACCATCCATCCAACCAATGTTTACAATATCGCAGAGTCAAGCAAAACATTCATTATTCAGTTATTCATGGCTGTATTTTGGACAAGTGGACAGAACCTTTTTTTGTTTGTTTTTTTGAAGTGTTGCTTTGATACATTCATTTATTTCTAATATAATTGTAATAGTTCAACAGTTAGAAATTACAGGGGTCAGCCTTTGCATCTGCCCAATTCCTGTCTGGTCTGGTTGGCAGTTATTATTTTATTAAGATGAAATACATACAATTAATTAATTATTGTATTGCCAAATGATTTCTTTAGAGCAAGGACAGACAGTTTCAAAACTAAAAGACCATACTGGCTGCAGGTCCTTGTTTTAGTCTACAGGTGCTGGTCATAAAATTAGAATATCATGACAAAGTTGATTTATTTCAGTAATTCCATTCAAAAAGTGAAACTTGTATATTAGATTCATTCATTACACACAGACTGATGTATTTCAAATGTTTATTTCTTTTAATGTTGATGATTATAACTGACAACTAATGAAAGTCCCAAATTCAGTATCTCGGAAAATTAGAATATCAATTAAGACCAATGCAAAAAAAGAATTTTTAGAAATGTTGGCCAACTGAAAGGTATGAACATGAAAAGTATGAGCATGTGCAGCACTCAATATTTAGTTGGGGCTCCTTTGGCCTGGATTACTGCAGCAATGCGGCGTGGCATGGAGTCGATCAGTCTGTGGCACTGCTCAGGTGTTATGAGAGCCCATGTTGCTCTGATAGTGGCCTTCAGCTCTTCTGAATTGTTGGGTCTGGCGTATTGCATCTTCCTCTTCACAATACCCCATAGATTTTCTATGGGGTTAAGGTCAGGCGAGTTTTCTGGCCAATCAAGAACAGGGATACCATGGTCCTTAAACCAGGTACTGGTAGCTTTGGCAGTGTGTGCAGGTGCCAGGTCCTGTTGGAAAATGAAATCTGCATCACCATAAAGTTTGTCAGCAGCAGGAAGCATGAAGTGTTCTAAAACTTCCTGGTAGACGGCTACGTTGACCTTGGACCTCAGAAAACACAATGGACCAACACCAGCAGATGACATGGCACCCCAAACCATCACTGACTGTGGAAACTTTACACTGGACCTCACGCAACGTGGATTCTGTGCCTCTCCTCTCTTCCTCCATACTCTGGGACATTGATTTCCAAAAGAAATGCAAAATTTACTTTCATCAGAGAACATAACTTTGTACCACTCAGCAGCAGTCCAGTCCTTTTTGTCTTTAGCCCAGGCGAGACGCTTCTGACGCTGTCTCTTGTTCAAGAGTGGCTTGACACAAGGAATGCGACAGCTGAAACCCATGTCTTGCATACGTCTGTGCGTGGTGGTTCTTGAAGCACTGACTCCAGCTGCAGTCCACTCTTTGTGAATCTCCCCCACATTTTTGAATGGGTTTTGTTTCACAATCCTCTCCAGGGTGCGGTTATCCCTATTGCTTGTACACTTTTTTCTAGCACATCTTGTCCTTCCCTTCGCCTCTCTATTAATGTGCTTGGACACAGAGCTCTATGAACAGCCAGCCTCTTTAGCAATGACCTTTTGTGTCTTGCCCTCCTTGTGCAAGGTGTCAATGGTCGTCTTTTGGACAAGTGTCAAGTCAGCAGTCTTCCCCATGATTGTGTAGCCTACAGAACTAGACTGAGAGACCATTTAAAGGCTTTTGCAGGTGTTTTGAGTTAATTGGCTGATTAGAGTGTGGCATCAGGTGTCTTCGATATTGAACCTTTTCACAATATTCTAATTTTCCGAGATACTAAATTTGGGACTTTCTTTAGTTGTCAGTTATAATCATCAAAATTAAAAGAAATAAACATTTGAAATACATCAGTCTGTGTGTAATGAATGAATCTAATATACAAGTTTCACTTTTTGAATGGAATTACTGAAATAAATCAACTTTGTCATGATATTCTAATTTTATGACCAGCACCTGTATTCTTTAATCTCTTTCTGACTCATTCCAGGCAGTGAATGCATTACTAATTTAACTGTTTTCTTGGTTGCCTGTTTTCATTTCCAAACATTCCTGGCAGCGTAATTGTAGCTTTTCTAGGAAATATTTAGTCAGTTCTATTTACAGCTGATTCATATTTTTTAAATATTTTTACCCCTTAACAGTAATTGGTCATTTTTTAATGTTGTGTGTCAGGCAACATGGAGGTGGAGGCACTGTGCAGGACTGTGGGGGCTGAGTCAAAGAGAGAGCTCTGCAGACATCACCAGGAAGTGTTCTGCTCACAGTATTCAGAAACACTATTTTTCTCAGGTAAAGGTCATGGTGTCTTTTTAAGCTCAGGCTGATAAGAAACTGCTTCTGAGAGCTAGTGTAATTGAGACGTTACAGGTTCACAGTTGGCCACCGACTGTCACCACAGTGCAAATCTACAAAATAAGTTACCTTGTAGTGTGTGTGTATCCACAACAAAACAAGTGAGAACTGAAAATGTGACAACCGTATAATGCACACAGTGAGTCAAATTTTTTATTAGATGGGTTCAACAAGCAGCTCCCAGGCTGTTTTCTGAAAAGTACTCAAAGCAATGGGTTCAAACATAAATTAACATTAAACGTCCATTGCTGGTTCTGTGCCCACTCTTTGTGCGTGTCACCGTCTCTGGTAGCAGGGGCAGTGGAGGTGGATGGGTGGAGGTGGTTGCAGTGCAATACAATCTGGTTTGTACCTCTTGTCATTGTAAATGCTGGTCTTCCCAGGTTAACATTGCAATAGACGCATCAGCTACATGAATATGTTCAGCACCATGATCAGCTGGGGACCATTTGGTTGGGGACAGATCATCTGATGCCTGTACCACGCTTTCATTTTAGATTTCGATCTCTTAAATCGCTTGCACCAAAATCTGAGTCTGACAAGTCAGAATCCAATTCAAAATAAAATACGCAAAACATCATTCACTGAGTATTTTGTTTTGCGCATTCGCTTCATTCTCTCGATATATTTGCCGTTGTTTTCTCATTGCTACTCACATACATGAAGCAATTAGACACTATAACAAGTATTGTCAAAAATTGAATGTACCTATTTACTAATTTAAATAAAGAATGATTATAATAATTATTACTTAAAATTTTATTAAAAAATGACTGCAATTTTAATAAAATCTTGAAAAGTTAAGGATGCACATTATATATGAATTTCATTCTTTACCTGTAAATTTTTGGCTAACTCAGCATGTGCATTATACACAAGTGCGCATTATACACAAGTGCACATTATATGTGAGATTTTATGGTACTTATCCTAAAAGCGCATTGAGATTCACACGTATCTATTGCCAGTAACATGACCCATTTTAAATTAACCTGTTGTGAGATTCTGCCTAGAAGGAGGCATCAGGGGTCCTTGCAGAGGGTACTGCTATTTGCTGTGGACTTTTGGTTTTACAGAGACAACAAGTTCCACTAGGTGGAGCCTTTACCTGATGTCTCTAAATAAGGAGCAAGCTTTGAAGAGAGTCATCTGGGATCAGAATTGATCCCGGAAATGGCTTAATTTAGTGTGGAGTCCGATCAAAGAGCCATTTACCATCACACTTTATTTATAGTGCCAAACAAACTTGTGTTATGGTGCAGCAGTCTATTAGTCAACGAAAGCGATGTAAAGAAGCTGTCTGTTGTTACAGTTCTGCCTTTGTCCAGAGACGGCTCCATAAGCTTTATGACCACAGTCTCGGAAGTCTTTCTCCTGTGGGACGACCGGGATCTTTTCCTAAATAAGGAGTGGCATTGCACATGTACTTTGTCAGCATGCCTATGTTGATCAAACACAGGAAGCTCTTCAGTCTACTTGTGACTTTATGCTGTAGGAAGATAAGTAAATAAATCAAGTTAAATAACATTCAATGTGGCTTTTATATAAGTAATTTATAAATGTTTTTAATATAAAGACCATCACAAAACATAATCACAAACAGAACTTTGCACGATACCTTGGCAAGCTCTGTTGGCCCTGCTGTTTCATTGAAGGACACGTGTGTGGCCAACTGACTGGCAGGATGACACCCAACCTCTTGCTGCATCCAAATAATGCCATCTTTCACCTTTACGCCTCATGCAGCTGAGTTGTTCTTTTATGTGACTGGACATTTCTTGCGGGGAAGACTTCTGTTTTCTTTCTTTGATGTAGAACTCTCATCCTCATCTGAGTTCACCTCTGTTATTTCAAAACTAATAGTGTCAGATCGGGGTAGCGTGAACGTGACTGAGAGATTAAAACTGAATAATAAAAAAAAAAACACAAACCTTTACCGTTACAGACTCAAATCAAATGTATGTTTTTATTCTATAATAGTAAAAAATAAAAGCAACTCACCACTCAAAGTGGTAAATGCAGGAAGGACCTGTAATCGAACCTGCAACCTCTTGCTTATGAGACAGAAGTTCTTACATCTGCACCAACCAAGCGGACATGTCAGCAATGTACCATAACCAAATTTCATTCTCTTCAGTTACCTCTCTATTATAAAAGGAAATCCTGGGACAAGACTTTCTTGAAGATAATCTCATCTCCCGCAAGAGATAATTTCAGGTCCTGCGAGACAAGACTTTTTGCCAAGAAATTTTAGCAAGTCCCGCCCTCCTCTCAAACATTTACAACCATGCCCACGGTCCAATAACTTCTCATTCATGTGAATACTATTGCGACACAGTTCCTGCTCTCTCAGCTCCAAGCAGGGTCGTGCTTGTGTTGCCATCAAGGAGAAGTAGTGTTTCTTCCCAATGAAGAGGTGTATCTGCAAGAATTAAAAGATTTGTTGTGTGCTGAAAGTGAAATCCACATACGCGAGTGGCAGAGACGCGAAGTGGGTGGTACGTAGCCTAGGCCAGGGGGTTGGCGAGTGAAGCGATCACAGGACAAACCTCCTAGTATTCTTGAATAAAAGCACATTTGTTTTGTTATATTTGTACCTCTTGTGAAAGTGTTTGATATTTGGACTTCAGTTTTCACACATTATACACTTCATGCAAACATTTTGTCATTAGTACTATAACATGAAAAAGTTTCTGTTTAAGTTATATGTTCAACATTTCTCACCTTGCATTTCCTGTCATCCTGCATTTACCCAGATCATTGTAGACACGGAACACACATGAAATGCATGTGTTCCAGATAACGATATATTATTTACCCTATACAACTCCAGGCACCTCACACCCACATAAACAGACTTGAACTAGTAATATATTTTGTCCAACTTAAGCTGCAACAGTGGGGGATGTGATAGCAGGCTGCTTGCTGCTTATGCTGACTGACACATTTGCAAAACAAAGCCGCTGATGAGGAGGTGCAAGGAATTTAAGATGGCCCGGCATTATGACTTTTTTCGTAGGCTTCAGGGATTCTAGTGTTAAAGCTCAGAAAAAAAGGTATATAATAAAACTATATATATATATATATATATAAAAAACCCATGACACGAGGTATACTTACTTAAGTCCCTTTCATTTTGTTTTTTTGTTACTCCTTATTTAATCATTTTGATTGTATTATTTATTTGTTAAATAACCCCTCCTGCTGTAATATTGACAAACCCCAAACACAACACAAGTCCTGGGCTCAAACAAGTGGTTTATTGTGCATAAATACCTTTCACAGGCTTCTTCAAAGGTTTCACAAGCACAATTATAAGCTCTGTCTCTTCCCTCTCCTCCACTCCTCTTCAGTGAGCTTCATCCTCATCCACCTGACTCTGACTCAATAAGGAGGAGTGACTTACTTTATACCGGCCCCGGGAGTACTTCCGGTGCCAGCACATTGCATCCAGGAAGCACTTCCAAGTCAGGCAGAACCTGCTTTAAAGGAGGAAACCACCTCCCAACAGCATCACTTGGTTGCTCCCATGAGACTCAGCAGTTCTGCCAATTGGAACTCCAGTTCCTATGAATTACTGCATGTGTGTATGTGGGAAACCCACCAAAGAGCTGCTGCTACCTATTGAACTGGGGACATACATAGCCCTGGGTGGCACTCTCCTTCCATTCATCCATTGTCATGGCATCCAATCCGGGTACGGACCCATCCATTCCAGCTGGGATGCCAGCCAACCCTTGTCTTCTATGACAGAATATAATCAATTACTAAAGAAAAACTCATAGTGTGTGTTAATAGACTCAAACAAAATGTCCTTGTACTTCCAATATATGTTTATTGTTATTATGCTGACTATAATAAAATTCTCACTAACTAAACCCTATCATGTAGTGGTAATAGTAGTATTGTCACTTGTACAGAGTCCAGTAGAATTCTCAGTTGCATTCAACACATTGCCACTGTCCAGTGCCATTATAAACAAGAATGTATTAAAATTAATAAGTTAATTTTATTTAATAGAAAACACAAGAACACTTACCTCTATACCACTTACTATTGGTATATAGTGACCTTAGTGGTGTGATGCCCATCCATAATGCCTAACCAAATTCAACAATTTGACAGTTACTCAGCCCTGTCAGCATTAATCTACTTGATAGGTTCTTTATGTAGCCCTGTCCATTTTATGAACTCTCATTATACACTATATAGAAGCCTGTTTGGAGAGAAACATGCTTTGTATTGAATGTCTGTCCAATACTGGGTACATTTGAATACAAATACATTTCAACAGCAGTATTTTAAACAAACACATTTTAAACTAACAGAAAAGAACCCAGGTCCCTGGAGATGAGTAAGCTCTGCATTCAATGTACCACCCTATTCAACCATCCATCCTCAAACCTAATTAATTCCTTCCAGGATGTTAGAGGGTGTCCTCTGAAGCAGTATGATTACTTCTGAGTAGCCTCTTAAACAGTGTGGGTTGGTAGTAAGCTTTACGACCATCATCACTACTACTACTACTACTACTACTACTACTACTACTAGTGTGACTATTACATAAAACCAACCAACAAACAAGAAAAGGCTCAACATTAGGAAATTACCATAGTCCACCATTCTTGATGCTCTTCTGAATGGCACTGTACATTTTAGGGAGAGTTAAGTAAGTAGAGGGCCATGATCAGACTGAGTTTGACCAGTTCTTGTTTTTATTTTTCTTGAAGACTGGATAATTTTCCCTAAAAACTGTTAGAATTAAAGTGTTGCTTTTCTCATCTATTTTCTCAGCTGGTTCTACTAGCATTATAGATCATCGGCTGCTCTTTACCCTCTCTGGATGAACTGCACAGCTCTCACTGCCTCAGGAAAGCAGAAAGTATCTTAAAAGACTCCTCACACCCCGCTCATGACATGTTCCAGCTTTTGCCATCAGGCAAAAAAATATAGGAGCACTAAAACGCAGACTAATAGACTGAATAACAGTTTCTACCCTGTTGCTATTAGGACACTGAATGCCACCTAATCACCTCCAATGCAGCAGTGCAATATATGACAGATAGATACTTTATTAATCCCAAGGGGAAATTCACATGTATATATATATATATATATATATATATATGTATTACTATATGATGACATCTTGTGCAGTAGTGTCCATGTGCAATTAAGGTCTTATGTTGAATGTTTGTGTTCTACCTTAATTTCTTCCTTTATTAACTGTATTTATTTATATTTTGACACCGTAAGGACTGCACCTAATTTCGTTGTATTTGTTACAATGACAATAAAGATATTCTGATTCTGATATTCTGATACTGTATATTCTTCCTCAATTAATATACATGATCTGTATAGCCAGATTAATGTCCTGTTCTTAGATCATGAAGTTGACCGTCACAAATATCCTAAAGTTTAAGTGTGATCATATTAATGAGGTTTTCCATCCAGGTTCCGTTCCTATATTATTACTTTTTTCAGTCAATTCTTTGGTTTCCATATGATCCTGTGAAGATGTGTCAGTGAATGAAGTTAAGGTCATTTAATAAAAAGGGCAGATTTTTAAAAAAATGTTCCATATGCTATCCAGGTATTGTAATGATCACATCTACCATGGCTGGTTCATTTGCGTAGTGGTTAGCTCTACTGACTTGGCAGCTACTATCCAGGATAGTAATTACCAGTGTGGAGCGTGTACAGTAAATACACACAGGTAATCTGTTTTTTATTTCTCCATATATAAAAGATGTGGATGTCAATTTAACAGTTGACTCAGAATTAACCAGATATGTGCATGTCTTGTGACAGACTCCTGGTGTCCTGTCCATGGCCAGCCTCTGCCCTGTACCTGTAGCTTTTGGGATGGGATCTGTTAAACTTTAACCAGGTTTGTAGCCCTGGCTCATGTTTTATTCTTTGTTTGTTTAACAGTTTTGATGCTTTTCAAATATTTGCCTTTTTATATTGTTGATTAGTTCTTTTGAGTTGTCTCTTTTAATTTAATTTCATGATTTCTTTTTTACATTGTGTTGTTTACTAATTAGTCACTGTTTAAATGTTACACCTTCAAACAATAATTTGACATACTTACTGTATATACTCGAGGATAAGTTGGGACTTGATTTTACCATATAATTTCTGGTATTTTATAATGTCAGTTGTATAAGTCGAATGCGGAAAACTCATGCTCTTGGTCCAAGAGATTATGATATTCTAACACCCAACTGAGAGAGTAACAAAGGAGAACACTGCCTTTTTTTTTCTATGTATTGTGCCTATGTGACCACACGGTAATACCCAAACTATTCCGAAGCAACGTTTTCTTGTATCTCACACCCTTATACACCTCATACATATTGTAACAGCATCCCTTATCTACGATGGAACGTTCGATCAGAAGAACATATGAAGCTGGTTTTAAATTAAACGTCATTGAAATAGCAAAAGAAATTGGTAACTGCGTTGCTGCAACAAAATTCAATGTGTTTGAGAAACTGATGTGAGATTGGAGGAGGCAAGAAGATGTTAAAAAAAAATGTAAGTGTTGCATTTTTGAACGGGCATATAAGTCGGCGTCTGATTTTATGATTGATTTTTTGAGTTTTGAGACCCGACTTATACGTGGGTATATACGGTACTCAAGGGTGTAATTCTTGCTATGCCCATTTTAAAGCATGTGTCACGTGTACTAAACAATGGATTGGATTTTTCATTCCAACAGATGGAGTATACAGTTTATACCAGTGCTTCCCAAACTCGGTCCTGGGGACCCACTGTGGCTGCAGGTTTTTGTTCCAACCAGATTCATAATTAGTGGCAACACCTGATGTTACTGATCTCATTTAATTATCTAGTATTTTTTTTCTCTTACTCTACATTCAGAAAAGCACAGCAGCATGGGTTTTACATTTATAAGACATTTAGAAATATTTCTGCTTTTGCTATAGATTTAAATGCTCTCTTTTGTTGATCTCATTATATTTTCTCTTTTCTCTGGAGCCAATCCCAACCAACACAGGGCGCAAGGCAGGAACAAATCCCCGGGCAGGGTGCCAGCCCACCGCAGGGTACACACACCCACACACCAAGCACACACTAGGGACACTTTCGGATCGCCAATGCACCTAACCTGCATATCTTTGGACTGTAGGAGGAAACCGGAGCAGCCGGAGGAAACCCACGCAGACACGGGGAGAACATGCAAACTCCTTGGCACATTTTAATATATATATATTTTTAACCAAACTTAGTTTTCTAATTTCAATATTGTTCCCAAAACACAGAAATGACAGTTCACTTAAGTAGCCCAGGCATCCAGTTAAAAACAGAAGATGGTTGGAACAAATACCTGCAGCCATAGCGGGACCCTAGGACTGAGTTTGGGAAGCACTGATCTATACTATAACTCAATACAGGAAATTTCAAACAGAAGATAATGATAGCATATAAAAAATGCTCAAAGAGGAAGTACTAATCCATTTTGAGCCAACTGTCACACAGAGGAAAGAAGCTGGTGGAATGACAATGGGGGTCTCAAATACGGGTGCTGGGAGGTCAGAGTACCTTCTTTACAGCTGTTAAATGAATTTATTATTTATTTACACTAGTTTTTCCTGATCTCATTTTGCAATAGTAATGAGGGTAGATCACCAGAATGTTTCATGATTATTACTCCCTCTGTGGTTCTTTATTATGTCCTACATTTTTACTATTTAAATGTTCCTTTATTAAGTTATACTGCAGTATCACCTCGTCTGTTGACTCAATTATACACATTTGGTACAGCATTCTGTTAATAATTTAGATGCACAGTTTGTTGTAGGGCGTATCAGAGAGGGACCTCACCTCACCTATATTATCCCCAATTTAATATTTACCCATAATCTATTAGTCAGGCTGTGATATCTTTCACTGACATTGATGACAGACACACCTAACCAGGATTGCCTGCATGAGACGCTTATCATTAACATACTCTGAGACAATAAACAAAGTATACATCAAACAGGCAGGGGAGCCGGTATAATATATTATTCACTTACCATAAGCCTTACCTAGAAAAGTCCTGAAATCCTAAAAAGGGCCTAAAACTGAACCAAATTGATTACATTACCCCAAATACATCCTGGAATGATAGCAGCGCATGTCATTGTCAATGTTCCTATAGTTCAGGTGGAAGGTCCTCTTATGTTACGCAGTACGCTGGTCAGTCTTTGTGGCAAGGCCTCTGGCTACAATGGTTGGGGTGGAACCACGACCATCAATTTGCCCCTGTATTTATGTCATTTTCACACTTCCCTGTTATCTCTGTGGGCCAACAGGGTGTAGAAGAGTTGGGGCCAACACCCTTTCCATGGAGAACCCTGGCCCCTTGGCCAGTCCCATCCAGGTCCTACCTTTAGTCTCAGTTCTTCCATTAGTCAATGTTTAAACTATGACAACTGTCTCACAGGACACACCTCATGCTTTTATACCTTTGGCCCACGCTGACTACAAACCCCCCTCTTTGTATTGTTTTCTTTTCACAGTTTTATTTTAAGTAGTTATATCATCAAACTCTGTAAATTAATAAAGGGCTGTTGTATTGTTGAATATGACTGTTAAGAGTGGCCAGCTTTAGCATCAGCCACTGTCAGTTATCAATGGCATTACTATGAGGTAATGAAATGATTGGCTAAAACTTGCTGTATTGTGCTTCACCTAAAAAAATGGAATAAAATTAATGAATTTGACAGATAGAGGTACTGTGCAGATTAAATTGATTAATGTTGAGAATTGAAAGTTTGTTAATCTTACACTTCTGAAAATAATATTTTGCATCCCCATTAGACCACTGAAACATGAATAATATTTCATGCTGTATTACAATTTCCAATTTGGCCAGTAATCGAAAAGAAAACAATATTAATAAACAGGAATTAAATGACAGATGGCTAGTAGGAGATTTTTTGGAGTTTTTCTGTGTAATGAAACGTTATATCATATTTCAGTACTTAGAATTTCACATCACTCAGCATGTTAAAGTCATCTACTTCTCATATATTATTATTAAAAAGATTTTTGGAGTTCTGCCAATAAGCTGCAAAAATTAATTGCTTTTTATGGTTATATTTAACATTACTGTTTAAAATCAAAGCACTTGTTCAAAGTACCTTGTCTTCTGGTTCTTTTAAAAATTAATACCTGCCATTACTAAAACTGGTATAGGGTTTTGTGAGGCGATAATAACAATGAGTGAAATAAAAAAGGAAAGTAATTATGTAATGGGTTATGTTAAATGATCTACTGATGTTAAAAAAAACAGTTATTCTTACATGTTTTTAAATGAACAATAGCTGAGAAGGGATGTTAACCCTGTGCCTAATGAAGTTTAACCAAAAAAAATCCACAAATTACTTATGTATATATTATTTTAATTAATTATTACAGGTCAACCTATATTACCTGAGTTAAGCAGATTTGCAAATGCTATTTTATAAAATTTTATTTATATATTTCGTTTAATTCAATATATGATTAGAAAGTGCTTTAACAAAAAATTGAAAACTTGGGAACTCCTACAGTATGTCAGAGAATTTCAGTTTGTTTAATAAGTACACATCAAGAAGGGTGTAGCTGCATTTCTCCAGAGCTCTTCAATTAGGGAGCTACATTGAACAATCAATCAAATTTCATATTTATGTCACATGATTTGCACAGTGGAAACTCCCAGAAGGATCAGGCTTCAGCCCATTGCAGTACATGACAGCATCACTACCCATGAGACAGTCCTACTACACGACATGCCCATTATGAGACAGCTCTGCTCATTAGTCATCCTTACTCATTAGTGAGCCCCACCCTACCAAAACCTAATCTTAACCATAGTGTAAGGCTGTTATACGAGAATGTGTTACAAGGTTCTGTGGGAAGAGATGACAATAAATTTTAAGTTGTCCACTCAGGGGCAGTCATAATAATGTATGAGACAGAGTGAGATTTCACTTAATTAATCAATTATCAGTCTTACCTTTGGTAATGCTGGTAATTAATTAAATAATTCAGTAAGGTTCCCAACTTTATTTACCTTACCTTTATCTGTTGTAGGAGGGGGTCTCTGGGATTTAGACTTATATTTTGGTAACTGAAGCACACTCATTTTAAGACACAAAATAATACACTTTATTTATAAGCACAATGATTATAAAATTATGATAAATGTATATACCTGTATATGTATTGTAAAACAGGAGACAAAACAAGATAAACATTTGACGCACCTTGGAGGAGAACCCCATATAACTGATGGAAATTGAAAGGCTTAAAATAATCAGGCAATTGTAAGGTCTTATTCAGGCAGTAGTCAAGTCATGACTGACAAACATGGCAGCAGTGCCCCTTAAGAAGCTGTCTGACCGGATGGAGTGAGGCCAAGGACCTGCGACCCAGAAGTGATGTTATTGGGGCTGCCGGTCATCTGATCTGCATGAAAGAAAGGAGGAGAAGCATTAACCAACAACAACAATCCTCAACTCTGGGTGGAATTACAATCAGACAAGCCTTTAAGTTGTCTCCCAAGTGCACGTGTGTGACACAGCACCTCCATTTAGCTCATACCTGTTGGTTCAGATGGACCAAAATGAGAGGTCACCCAAAAGGAAGCACCTGCATTGGTGTGGAGGCAGCCTCGGTGATGCAGTACCTAAATGCGTATGGCTGGAGGTCCACTGTTGTGGAAATACACACTTGTGAACAACAATGGAAATGTTACTCCCCAAATCAATAAGCACTGACACATTAAAACCATGCATCACCTCTGCACCTGTACAAGGAGAAGTGAGAGAGTTGATAATAGCACAATACCTTCCACCCTAGGCCGTGCTACAGTACATGGGTTTCCCCAGCCACAGACAGTTGGGAATGGTCTGCTCCACCTCTCCGCACTTAAAACAGCATACACGGTGTGTAGATTTCTCCTTACAAAGGGTGACAGGCACCATGATGTGCCAGCTGGGCTCATACTTTTGGCCACTATCCTTTTGAGATTTCTGGTTATTATCTGGCTGTTCTGTGCACTCAGCTTGCATGGCCAGCCAGAGATGTTTGATTGTCTCTTTGAGAGAATCCATATTCTTCCATGCTTGCCTGCGAACCTGTTGGGCAAGAGACATGGAAAGTGAGTTTATTAAATAATCATAGGCAATGAGTCTGACTATTTGATCAGGAGTGTTACTTCCTGGCTTCAGCCAGTGCCCGAGCTTGCCCTACATCTCGTAGGCTTGCAAGTACATTGGTCGCCCCAGACTAAGCCCCCACTTTCTGTACTGTTTGGCCCGGAGGTCTGCAATCACACCATAGGGTGATAGGATCTCTCTTTTCAACCGATTGTAGTCCCCAACCACCCTCTCATCAAGGTCATACCAAGCCTTCTGAGTTTCACCTGTGAAGAAAGGGGCCAGTATGTGTGCCCAATCTTTGCATTCCCAGTGATGTCTAACTGCCATTCGCTGAAAGATGAGCAAGTAGGTCTCAGTGTCATCCCTGTGACAGACTCCATGCTGTCACCTCACAGAGTCCCATCAGTATGGTTAGATGAATTTCCAACTTAGCAAGTTGGACCCCTTGGTTTCCCACCTGGATTTTGAGTGCCAGGACTCTGTCAGGGTTGCTACCAGCATTGTCAGGTTCACTGGCTCTGTCATTCTGCCAGTAAATCCTGCTGACTACACCACTGTACAACAGGACACAATCAAGATAAAGATTTGGGGCACCTTAAAGATGAACCGCATATAATTTATGGAAAAAGAAAGGGGAAAAATGATCAGGGAATTGTACAGTCTGCCCTTTGTTTATGCATTTTTGAATCCATTGTAGGGTATTTGGTGGATTTCCTTTCTAAGGCATCTTCTCAACCATCTTCCCATGGGACCGTTAGTTCAATTAGTATAATCCTCTTTGCCTCCTCAGACCACATGACCACTTAAGACCTCAAGGCTGCCTATACAACCTGTGGAATAAACCTCATCTCCCATAATTTCAGCATCTGCCAGAGGCTCTTCTTGGTTTTCTTGGATCGTGGTGGCCTCTTCCCCCTTCCTGCTGAACAGGATGGATGAGACAGGTCTCTTGAGGGTCTGCAACTTTTTCTGTCTCTCCTGTTCCAAGATGTCTACCAATGCTCTGATGGACCTTGTCATGGCACCATCTGTGTTTTCCCTGGGTGAGTGCAGTCTGTCAGTATGTGCCTTTCCCACTACACAACCTGCACAATAGGTTACACAATCTTCTTCATTCTTCTTCTCCTTACACAATCTCCTTTATTCCCCATCTATTCAGGTTTGCTGGTGTTGGAAGGATGTCATACACCGATAGCAGCAATAAAGTAATGCAAAAGGACTCCAGTCTCCAAAGTTCAGGCCAAGTGATCTTTCTGTTTAGCAAATCACATTTTGTCCAAGCTCTCTTCAGAACTAAACAGAAGAGAAGTTGTGTTTAGAAAGGTAATGCAATGTTAGTCGTGTACTGTATGTACTATTTAAAACACTCAAACTTAGAATTAAAAAATAGAACTTATTATTCAACAAAAAGAACTCAATATCTGGTAACTGAAAAGCAGCACTGAAAATGAAGACTAACAAATATTTATTTATCCAATAGCTTTTCCACATTTTCCTCTAATACATGGTCACAGAGATCCATAGCCTGTACTTGATGGCACATACTTGCCATAGGGGATGTCTAGCTCTCACAGGACACATACACACAAACACACACACACAGTAAGACCTCCTCAATTAGCCTAACCTGTGCATGCTTGGAATGTTGGAGGAAAACTGAATAACTGGGGTAAATCCTTACAATTACGTGAAAAATGTACATGCACTGTGTGTTGACTACTGACCTGTCAAAACTGAAATATTTGAGCAACTCATAGTCATCTCTCTGTCTAACGTGCACTTGGACCTGCATTCCTTTGCCAATACATCATATAATTGAAGGATGCACTATATAGTCATGGAGGCAAATTAAAATGTCATATTGATTTTCTGTCTTGGGGGCAGATGCACGTTGGAAGGGGCTCTTATTGTCGGCTGTTATTTATCTCTTCTCTACCAAAACCGCATAAATATATATGAGTTTTTGTAGCTTATGTAAAATACCATTTTGATTCAATTTATTAGCACATTTTTCATTATCCTAAGTGTATGCTGTCTATGTACAGCCAAAGTTTTTTTTTTTTTTGCCTTTAATTCTTTTTTGCATGTATTTCAGTCCTAAACCAGCCAGGGATTGATGTGGCCTTTATTTTGAATTACATATTTAACAACCACTCAATTTTAGTAGTCATCTCAGTTAATGACTCAATTAACACTATTACTCAGTTAATCAATTAAACACAAAATTGACGGTGGTATTTGAAGTAGTTGATTCATCACACGTCGGACTTGAATAAGTGACACAATACCTCGGTAAATGAAATGTTCATAAAAATAGAAAAAGCCACGGAGTAGGTGTTGATTTGAAAAGCTAATGTGAAGTACAGTCTGCCACATTGTCTTATCCTTTGTTTTCCACTAATGACTTCTCTTTTTTCCTTTTTTGATTTTATAAATGACTCTCTGCCATTATTCTCCTATATTTGAGGTCTGTGTCAGTGAATGCGTCTGTGGTGTTTAGCAAGCAGTCATTCTTTTCGTGACTTACAGTGAAATTTAATATTGTAATGCTTTAATGTAAAAAAAAAAAATGTCACAAGCCACTCAGGTTAGTAAGCTTCCCTGGCATTTATGTGAATCTGCACATCTGACACAGACTGGTAATAAAATCTTTAAATTTGTGCTTTCTTTTAAGGTCTTCATGGCTGTTCAATGCCTCAAAACATTTTCCCAGTGTAAAATTCCCTACCACATGACCTATATAATCTTTTTTTTTTCTCACTGTGCCAATTTTTTGAAAGCTTTATTCTTGATTTTAATCTCCAAATTTATATTTGAGCCTCTGTGTCTAAATTAAGTGTTCTGAGTCTGGTTCACTGTAAGATATGCTGTAATTCAGTAGAATTTATTCAGACATTTTCCACCTTTTCAAAAACAAATATTTATCTCACTAGTTTTTTTTTTCTGTGTATTCATCAGTTGGATCAAGACAAAAGTTTATAAATGGGTGTAAAGGCTAAAATTTAAGACTACGTATGACTTATAGAATGTCTGCTAAGGGAGAAACATAATAATGTTTCTGAACTGTATCAGAAAGCAGTTTATACAAAATGTGTGTGATTTAGAGCAGTGGCAGAAAGTGTCATAGTCTGTAATGAACCAAAGGCTGCATACAGTGAGTTTTTGCCGTTTATTTTCTTTGTATTTTTTTACTTTTGATTGAGCCAAGATCATTTTTATAATTTCTTTTTCAATTGTGAGACCTCTAGTTTGGACCACTGCAGTGTTCAATATTGTTCACCAAGTTAGCAAATTATTGACCAGATTTTATAAAAGAAAGATTTTTGTAAAACCACTAGAAACTGTGTTTATTTCAGCATTCAGAAAATGAGTTTTTGAACTATTAAACAATACAATGAAAAAAGCATGTTGTATACTCTGAAAGATGGGTTCTGTTTGCTTTGAAGATGAAAAACAGGGAGAGAGAAAAAGATGAAGTGATCTGTTGAGATTACAGAGAATATTACTGCATTTTTAAAGTCAGAACTAACATTCCCCATTCAAATATAATTTGAATTTATTGAAAGAAAGGTCTTATTCAAATGCAAAAGTTTACAATTATTCGTAAAAGAATGGTTGCTTGTTTTTCCCGCACTAATTTTGCCACTGAGTTACTCCAGACGTGTTATACAAACCTGTAAAATTTTACAGATCTGTTTTTGTATTTCCATGATCAGCTTTTTCCCAATTTGAATGGTCAGCTTGTTATCTTCATTAGTACAACTTACAGCCAGACCCCTTGAAAACATATTTTTTTCTCTATCCCATTACTCTGCACTTTGATCTACAAGTGTATCTAGAGCAGTTTTTCTAAACTTTTCTTCTATCATTTTGCATCTCATTCCATCTTAAACCTGAGATCCCTGACTGCTGTTTAATGCTAAGACCTTCTTATTAAAGCAAATGGAAATTAACTCATATTTCTGTTTCTCCTGTTATTACAACCTTTTAAAATCCCCACTTTAAAGAGCCTCGTCAGTATGTCAACCAGCATCCTGTTTCCCATCCTGCTGGTTTGACACATAATGCCTAAAAATATTCAACATTTATTATTGCCACATCTGTAAAGGAGGGGAAAATAGAAGACAGATTGTGTCGAACCTGACTTGATATTATGACAATTGCTTTTTATCTGGGTTGCCGACTGGGTTTTTGTTCTGGATGCCACAATGTAAATGGTACGCTATTGAACACCTCTGAAATAATAAAACATGTCCACCTTCGAACCTGCCTGCTTTTTTATTTCACTTGTTATTGTCATCTTGTCAGGTCTTACTAATTGACCCATATTCCTCCTAATCATTGTCAGGAGCCATAAAACCTGTCACAAAAAGGTGCTTAAATCCTTACAAGTCCTTTGTTACATTATTTTTCATATTTTTACGTAATTTTTTTCTGGTGGTGCATCTGCAAAACATAAAGCTCTTATAGCAATGTGGGTCCTGTTTGTCCTGTGCTGCAAATGTTTTGTGACCTACCTTGCTGCAAGGGCAGCTGTGAGGTGAGGAAAAGGAAGCAGGGTTGGGATGGAGCCCAGGGGAAAGCACTTTTTGTGAAGGCCCAGGATATCTCCATAGGAAGCGCTGAGTGACAGGCTAAGCAGTTTGCGTACCTTGCCATCAGTACTATCAGAATATGAAGAGCCCATGCAGAGCCCTTGTGCTGTGAAGCAGGAATGATACTAGACTGAAAACAAGACGGTGTTATAGGATGTAACTGCTTGAGATTTTGATGGCTGCTATATTTATATTACCATTGCAAGAGGACCACTAGGACTTTTTTAATGTTGGTGGTCTTGCTGTGGCTGCCACTGCAGCTGTTATAATAATAAATTATTAAAATAAAATGTACATATAACATCCAGTATCATTAACCTGAGTTCAAATATATTCAAATATTTAATTTGAGTATTTGAACCTTATTTTATGGCTAATTTGACAGCCCTACTTTACAGTAATACAGAAAATGAATAGAAACAGCTTGTTGCTTTATCATGGATGAATAAATAAAAAAATCAAGCATTCCACTTTCCCAGAAAAAAATGGAAGAAGCTGTTGATGTAAAGGTTGCTGAATGGCAGGAGCAGGGGGAATAAAAATGAAACCCTTGTCACAGTTCAGTGCCCTCATACTGTATGTGAAATCTATTTTCTTTGTTTTGTTTTTTTACTTGAGAGTCCTTGTTTTTCTGATTTTTTGCTTTTTCATTTTGATTTGTATATTATAAAATACTACAGGTCTAGATTTCCCCCAAAGGCTAGTAACCAAACTGAAAAAAACAAAATATTCAGAAAGATATCTTCAAGTTTTTTTAAACATAGGACAGTAAAAAAGTGTAAATCATCAAGTGGGATAGCCATCCTTGAGCTCAGCTTATATGACTCATTAAATCAAAGGGATCTGAAACTGGAAACATGGAGTTGCTCTGTCCACTGCCTGATTGTTTCAGTGTTATTCAAGAAAATGTGATAAGTTAGTGTTGTCCTCCTGCCTTGCTTCTGTTTTATGTGTAGCTGTCTTCATATCTTGTGAGGTTTTCTTTTTGACAGTAAATGGAGTCTGTTTTTATTGAGCTTGTTTAGTTTTTTTTTTTTTTGTATGTGTTTTGTCTCCCTCTTTCTCTCACAAGGCATCATGGGACCTGGAGTTCTTGAACTCAGCCCTGTTGGGTTTCATGGGTGCTGCCAGGGGATGCTGCAGGAACTGAAGAACCCTACTTAGTCAGGCTCTCACCTCACCCAGAAGTGCTTCTGAGCTAAACCTTTAGAACACAGGAAGAGTTAAATAAAAGGGGCCTGCTGCCTCAACTCCAGGAGCCAGAGTCGAGATGAAGGAGACAAAGCTTGCTGGAGGAGAGAAGGAGGCAGTGAGTAAGAGAAGAAGAGGCAAAGAGTTGATTGTGCTTTCTGTACTTGTGCTGTGGGAAACACTTGGGGAAGAATTTCCTACAAATAACAATCCTCAAGTTTTATTGAGACTTGTGTCCAGAACCTGTCTGTGTCAGGTTTGAACAGCTAGAGCACCCCCTACAGGCCACATGTGTCCCTGATGTCCTGGCTGAATTTCCTGTCATGCCTCATTCATTCTGGCCACCTAATCATCCCCTGTCTCTAATTGGATCTCTTTTTCTCACTCCCTCAGTAATAGCTAATGTGTGGTGAGTGTACTGGCTCAAAAAAGGCTGTTGTTGCCTCATCCAGGAGTACAGTGTCTATTTTAGGACATTGTCATTTTTCACTTTTCCAATCATCAAACATCAGTATTACTCCGTATCATGTATTAGTAGTCACTTGTTACTCTTCCCATATCTTTAGTCACTAGTCACTTACCAGGCATCACTTGGTACATTGGTGGTGGCTGAATGCTAAATCCCATTGTCTATGCTTTGAGTAATTTAGAAGCCACTATATAAATGTATTTAATTTTCTACCTGAGTGGTTACATTTTGATATTTTTCAAGTCAATGTTATTTCTTCATAATCATGATATAAGTTAATTTGCCACAATAAATTGTGTGCTAAAATGAGGCATATTTTGTAACTTAAAAATAGAATAACTAGCTCAATCTTGCATTTTATAATTGAGCTAATTGTTACTAGGGTCCCAATGTGAAACAATGCCTTACAGTTTACCAAATGTGTCCACTTTGCAGTACCAAAGGTTATTGTTTAAAAAAATGTGCCTTTTGCAAAAATTCAACTGGAAATAATGCATTTTATCACAGATTCTTGGTACTACTTCTCAAAGTAAGGATACATTTCCTACTCACATGTATGCTCACAGCAGCCATCATGGGAGGCTTTATAACAACTAACCTCTGTTCCCCACTTCACCAAGCAATATTCTGCTTATCATCATACCTTTGCTTCTGCAATTCTGTTTGTTCAGCAGATATGTTCTGCCATGGCACGTAATAACTTATAGATGCATGCTCATTTCTTATGGCTACTTTTTGCTAAATACTTTTTGTCTGTTACATTTGGTGTTGTTATTTTACATAGCCTGCAGAGAGAGATTCATGCCAAGTGGCAGCATTGTTGTCAACAGCACACATAAGAGATTCATTGTGCTCTGTACAAATAACAATAAATCAGAACTGAACTTAATACACTGCATTAGATTTTAAATAAAAGTCTTAGATTTTTGAAAGAGTCAAATCACTTGCACATCACATTTTTCATGGTGTGGTGTGGTGTGCGCAAGCATTGGTGAAAAAAAACGCTCAGAAAATGAAAAATGCAGAGTGTGCGATGGACTCCAATCATGAGGAAGCAGATTGAAGTGCCTCAAACCACTACAAAATTTTTTTAAAACATGATGTGTTGCTGATGCTGAGGATGTAGTAATAAAAGAACAGAGAACAATGTTTTTCAGTGAGTAAACTAAATGACACTCACTGATACCAATCAATCCATAAATACATGAGGAGAATATAAAGAGCCCATGCAGAGCCCATGTACTGTGAAGCAGGAATGACAGTTCTACACAACCACTTTGCTTATGCTAAAACATCTGTACTAAACTTACTATACTTCAACGTGATTAGACCTAAAGGTATGCGTATAACGTCTGTTCAGTTCTTGTCACTTGATTGCATGCTATATACGTGGTTGCTCAATATTCTTTCGCTAGACCACCAACACACATGCATGATCGTGCAAGCATCATCAGGCAATATCTTTGTAATATAACAAAATAAGCTTCTGTAGAGTGAAAGAATATAAGTGATTGTAAGTGTGACTTTTTCAGTTTATATTGTCTAGCTGTCTACAGAACAGGCAAAGTAATTTGCATCTGGACATCAACATTTAATGTTAATAATGGCACTTGGTGATGACTTTTTGAGGTGAATCTATGCCTTTGGCACTGAAGGATGCAACTGGCAAATTGTAATGAAATGCAGGTATCTTCTTAAAATGGTTGAAATCTAACATCAATGTTTTGCTTTTCTTCCTTCCTAAAACAACTAGGATATTGTGTTTTGCAGAATGTATATAATCTAATGGCACATATCAAGATTCAATAACATTTTTGGCATGAAAAATTTATATATTTGGAAAGTTTTAAAACTTTTCTTCACATTGGGACCCAGGTACCCATTATGTCCATTAAAAACTCCATTATTTATAAAACAGGCTTTATTACAGAATGTAATTTCTTGTGGCAATTTAATACATACCATGATTGTAAAGAAATACCTTTGACTTGAAAAATTCAGAACTTACAGTTAGGTCTATAAATATTTGGACATAGGCAACTTTTGTCTAATTTTGGTTCTGTACATTACCACATTGAATTTTAAATGAAACAACTCCGATGCAGTTGAAGTGCAGACTTTCAGCTTTAATTCAGTTGGGTGAACAAAACCATTGCATAAAAATGTGAGGCAACTAAAGCATTTTTTTAACACAATCCCTTCATTTCATAGACAGTATTCTCGATGCCAACTTACAGATCTGCACATACGAGGGTGGCAGGTAAGCATACAAGCCTGGCACACCAACTTCATTGTATTTTGCCTTCAGAATAGAATCTGAGTGTAGTTTAATCAATTCCATTTGGATATTCTCAGGCGCATTCTCAGCGTTGTAAGAGTATGGTGACGTAAACAGAGCAAAGTCTTGTTCGTGTGAACTGGAATTACAAAAACGCTCACTGAATTCATTGCCCAGTAATTCAAGTTGGAAAACAAATCCTCCAAAAATCAAATTTTACTTTACTAAGTTTACTTCAAAGTTTATATTGTAAAATAAGCCGATATGCAAAAAGCCCCCTGACCTACACTAATTTTACAAACTCAAAATCACAAAAATTTGTTAATAAACAACTCACCAACTTCTCACATCCACTTCAGATCTTCAGCTGTAGTCTGCACTAACTGTTTGTTACAATACTAGCACAAAATTACACAAAACTAGAGCAAAAAAACGTGAAAATATGCGAGCTATTACTACTCGTGATGGTCAGTTCTGCCCAGTGGCCAGTCTCAGCAGCACAGCCAGTAGTGTAGCCTGCCAGGGGCGGCTCTAGGCTCGTAGCGGCCCTGGGCAGAGAAAGAATCGGTGGCCCCTTCGCCCGCCAATGTCAATATGGTATCTTATGCACGGTGGATGGCCACGTCCGTTGCGGACACTGCATAGCCGCCTCGTGCTCATGACACGCTTCTATATGTGCGTGTTCGTAACTTGAAAACCAAGTGGTGGCCCATGATATTCTCATTACGGCAGAAATTTATAATACTGCATATAGCTTACTGCTCCGACTCGAGCGACATTAGTAAATACAGCGTACTAATTCACAAGAAACACAATGTTTTTCAGCCACATTGCCGTCAGCTGTGTCGTTATTTTCTCTTTCTGTCTTATATTCAATATATATTTGCGTGGTGGCCCTGTGCAGGTGCACAGTTTGCACATGCCTAAGGCTGCCCCTGCTGCAGCCTAGCACTTCAGTTGCAACGTCGCGGCTCATTAACTTTGGACAAGGCTCGTGGATATACTAGCTGATGACGTTTCCGGTACCGTAATGCCATGGGAAAATGTTTTGTCAGAAGGCAGAAGTAAGAAAAGCCAATAAGTAACGCCGAAGATGCACAATGATTCAATCACAAACGATAGTAATCATTTTGTACAAGTTCAGTGCTAACTAGGATCTATCATGCGGGCCGCACAGATTTCTGTTGTGGGCCGCATGTGGCCCGGGGGCTGCGTGTTTGACATGTCTGGCTTAGGGTATGCATTGGTATATTCAAAGGATCACCTGAAGTAAAAAACGCACCCCTTGAATAGAAAGCAAACAAACCAAAAAAAAAATTTGGTTTAGTAAATTATAGTGCCAATGTCAACAAAACGGTTGCATCCTGAGGTGAGGTGGTTGGTTGGCTCTGTTGATTTCGTTCTGCATATACAGTGAATGACTTGAGTGGCAGTGTAGGGATTCATTATAACTCTAGTTTATAAAAAAAAATTAAAAAGTTGAAAAAAAGAGTGTGTATTTTAATACTAGCACTATCACAGAGAATTAAAAAATATAACTATTTTACTTCACATATAAACCATCGTAAGCCAAGCAACATACTGTAACACAAACCCAACACTGAAACTGAAATGCCCAAGCTAGCACATCCCCTCTCCTGTTCCATAATGGTTATTAGAGAAACTACTATAATTACCAAATTTTCTTCATTTTACATTTTCTCTGTGTGTATTATTGTGTGGGTGCACACATGTTCATCATAAGGTCAATTTATTGTATATTATATTCCAAAAATATTTTTTGAATAAAAATTCATATGTTCCTGTATTTTACACAGCAAATATAAGAATGTAATAATTTATTCTTTACCTAATTTTAATTATATATTCTTTCCATTGTGTTTAAGTCCATGAGAAATACACATGGTATAACTCAATTTTCCATTTTTTTTCTTTCTGTGATAATACACATACTGTAGTTTAACTTCCACACAAAATATAAAATAAAGCATACTGTGTTTCTGCACATAAGACAAGAAAATTAAAACAGTTTATTATTTAGGGTCAGAACTGGATCCATGGCTAAAGGAGCTAATGTTCCCAAAAACACAGGCCTTACTGGCCAATAGGCCTTCAGCCTTCTTAGGCTTGATCCCCATTATAGAGGCAAGCTTCTCAGCCTTTCAGGCCTACAGAGAATAAGATCTTAATTGCTTCAAAAAAATTACCAAAAGCCCCCACAAGACTGAAGAACCATCAAAAACTTCCAGCTTATAAAAGGCAGACAAAGGATCTTTAAAATTGCAAAAGATTCCATCCATCCATTTTCCAACCCGCTGAATCCGAACACAGGGTCACGGGGGTCTGCCGGAGCCAATCCCAGAGCACAAGGCAGGAACCAATCCTGGGCAGGGTGCCAACCCACCGCAGGACACACACAAACACACCCACACACCAAGCACACACTAGGGCCAATTTAGAATCACCAATCCACCTAACCTGCATGACTTCGGACTGTGGGAGGAAACCGGAGCAAACCCACGCAGACACGGGGATAATCATGCAAACTCTACGTAGGGAGGACCCGGGAAGCGAACCCAGGTCCCCAGATCTCCCAACTGCGAGGCAGCAGCGCTACCCACTGCGCCACCGTGCTGCCCAATTGCAAAAGATTTCCATAGTAAAATAAGAACAATCCAAATGAAAATGAAAAGAGCAAAAATAAGGCAAAATGTATTACCTGAAGGCAAAACCTGAAGAAAACAAGTCCCAATACATAAACCCAAAATGTGTAATCCTTAAACAAAGCAGAGTCAATAAAACCAGAGAATACAAAGGACAAAGCAGTACTCATGCTAGTCACCCCAAACAATGGAATCAAAATGATCCACTGCTGTGTACTTCCTTGGCCTTCTCCTAATAAAGGACCCAGCAGTGGTGATGTCCCAATGGCTCGGTCTCTTGAGGCTTCACCCACAAAACACATAAAAAAGCAGGACATTTGCACCTTTAACAAAATAACATAAAAATCTAACAAATATTAATTTAATATTAACAAAAACAACAAAACACATAAATACACATTAATAGGCAACATTTGTTTGGCCACTTTCCAAACCACAAGGCACTCCTTATTTACTAAACAAAATTACTATATTTTAAATAATAATGCATAACAGTGACAGGTAAACATGACAGGAACACAAAATATAAACCACTGGAAAAAACAAGAAACCTGCTGTCTCACTGAACGGTGTCAGACATGTGCGAGATGGAGGAAGCTGAATGGACCAAGTGGAGATAATTACTGCCAGGCCAGGGGGTGGCAGAGTGCACTAATCCTACTTCTGTTGTCTCTGCAGGCCAGATACATGAAAACCTAACACCATCATTGACATCACTTCCGGTTCCCAGTGTCACGAATGACGCCACTTCCGGTTCCGGTGCCACAAACGGCATCACTTCTGGTTCTCGCCACAGATGACGTCACTTCTGGTTTTGGCTTTTAAAGCCGGCATTATTTCACTATCCAGACAGTTCAATCTGGGAACTCAACTGAGCAACATTGCTTATCTTTCTATTACCCAATTGTAGCCAGGGACTATATATGAGTGGCAGCCCCAGACCCTTTTTTTGTGTGTTGAGACTGATTCTTTTACAACGGTCAGACAAGTACTGTCTAGAGGAGTCAGTTGCCTATCACCAAAGCAATTCCTATCTCTCTCTTTCCCTCTCTTTCTCTCGTGACCCTGACATTTTCTTCTCCCACCATGATTCTTCTATTAACTCTAGTTTCTCTGTTGGGGCTTTACATTTTAAAATTTTTCTAAAGTTCTGATGTTACAGTGGCACCTGGCTAGAGTTCCTACTAGTAGCCTCTTTTGTCTCTTCACCCCTAAATTGTCAGGAGCTCCTAATATGCCAGGACTCAAAAACAGCTCTTAACCTTCCTGTTTTATTTTACCTTAGCTGCAGATTCACCAGTGGGCAATTTGATGGCCCTTGTTGGTACAGAAATATTTTATCCTCCCTCAACTGGAGTGGCAGAAAATCTTGATATGCTCTGAACCACCTGATCTCTACTGTTAAACCCAGAGGTATTCTCTTCAGCTTTTTTGCACACCACCAGTACTTATTTTACACTTTTTTGTCCTTTGACATTTTACTTTACAGTGGATGACAAAAAAAGATGAAAAAGTATCAGTTTTTAAGAACATTTTATTTTACTTTCAAAAGCTAGTAATGAATGATTGGAAAGGCAAAAAATACACCTCTGTGCTATTCCAGAAGTGATACAGAATGAATTTGTAATAAAACAGCACTAAAATATCCATTAACTTAAAATCCTTACTGTCTCTCAGCAGTGAGATTGCTTTTTATTCATTTTAAAGAAATTCAGTTTTGGTTTCTCAATCATATCTGTGTAATTTAAGAAAAAGAATCATCAGATGTAAATGTTCAGTTCAAGGAGGGCTGGCAAATACAATAAAATATGTGTTTTTTACATAAGATGCATGATTAAGAGACTCAACAATTGCTAAGCTGACCTTGAAGGTAGGAGGGAGCCACATCTTTGTTTGAGGCACTTTTGTAACAAATGCTTCAATGGCTAAAAGTAAAAATTTGTTGTTTCCTGTATTGTACAGCAAGCAAATTCTAAAAAGTTTAATAGAGAATAAGTAATGTGCTTACCTGCTGCTGTAAAGCACCACTATAGAATACACAGTCGCTAGAGAATTTGTTGCATTTCTTTACAGAAATGTGATTTTCCTGAATGAAACATTCTGAATAAATAAAAGAAAATACCCTTTCCTCAACAACATGTTTACATCAGTAAGTAACTGATTGCATCAGCAAACCGTTCTCCCTGGGAAAACAATGAGCCTTTTATCTTTCACATTAAGCTGTCAAGATATTACTAATCTTTATCAAGTTAAAATCAATGCTCCGTATAACCCCACTGTGTCTCTTAAGCTACACCAACTCCATTTCTTCCTGTCTTCTGCCTCTCTGTTGCTACTGACCTTCTTTTTCATTCTTAACTTGCTCCTCTTTTCTAATGTTTTGTGCTGATGTGACTACTTCTTGAAATTGTTTCAATCCATAGCAGATTCTGGTGCAATCTAGCTTTACAACACTATATGTGTGGAGAACAAGAATACAGTTAATCCAGCTTTAAGAGCAATGTTTCCAACCCTTGAACGCAATCTTTCCTTTCAGTTCAACCAAACATCAGCTGGGACCTTCTTTATCGCCCAATCTCGTATTATTCCTGAATATATCAAAAATGTATTTCTGAACAAAGCATTAGGTACTTCTTAGAGAAAATATTAAGCAGCTGGAATTTCTACATAATTCAAACATCCTTGCAGTAGGTTTAGTAGTATGATGAAATTTATGAAGATGTTACACAGACTGTTCAGGTTCTTGTTAATAAAAAAAGAAACCAAAGATATACTGAATAAATGACTAAAGAGTGAGGTTGAGAGTAGGACTTTAGTGACCTCCAAATCTCTACTTGATGTTATTTTGAACAATGAACAGGATGGACGAACTTGTTGGGTTGGTTCATCCGTGCTTGTCAAATTGCTCTAATATTCCATGTTCAAAAAAAAAAAAAAAAGATGTTTCCATGTGTAGGATATGTACAAAAGTAATGGGGTGTTTTATTCAATTTGGTATACTATATTGATGATCACTTGGCCTGCTTCATCTAGGTATCTACCTAAGAACACAATATAACTTGTGAAGATTCAGACACACATATATTTTCTGACCTCCTTAAATTCAGTGTGGAGTTTCAGGGATGAAAGCCCATTCAATTATTGGGCTCACACGTAGTCAGAATGGGCCAAATTCCAATTCCTTAACCCAATTACTCAGGGCAGGGGTGCCAGAATGGGTCAAATTATAATCTGCAATTAATCTAACATGTACTGTACATCTTTGGGATGTGTGTGGAAAACTGGAGTACCGAGAGGGAAATCCATGCAGATACCAGGAAAATGTGCACAGAGCAGTGCCTGGGCTTTGATTTAAATCCAAAACTTTGGAGATGTGAGGCCTCAGTGCCTCATTGGTGAGTAACAAATTTACAGTAAAATCATTAAGATTGGATAAGGATGATTTTTAAATTACCACTAGGTTAACATGATATTTTTTTGGACCTGGAATTTTATGGCTATACTTCTAGATTGAGGTTGCTGTCACATTTTCAATTAACACTAGAATCCCTGAAGCCTACGAAAAAATTTGTAATCCCAGGCCACCTTAAATCCCTTTGCACCTCTCCATCAGCGCCTTTTGTTTTGCAAATATGTCAATCAGCACAAGCAGCAAGCAGCCTGCTATCCCATCCCCCCCACCGATGGAGCTGAGTCAGTTGCAAAATTCTCAGAGCTTAGGTCTCCTTAATCTGTCAGTGAGGTGACTGGAGTTGTATAGGGAAAATAATATATCGTTATTTGTAATACATACATTTCACGTTTGTTCCATGTCTATAATGATCTGTGTAAGTGTAGGATGACAGGAACTGCTGAATATATAGCTAAAACAGAAACTTTTTCTGTGTTAAACTAATAATGTGTATAATGTGTGAATACTTTAGTCCAAATATCAAATAAACACGTGCACTTTTATTCAAGAATATGACCAAAGAAAAAAAGTCATTTGATTTTTATGTTGCTGTCAATGAGTTAAAAACCCAAGCTCAGATGTCAATTAACAGGAAGTTGATGTGTATTCTTGAATGGTGCCTTATAACCCAAAGGTTCCGGGTTTGAGGCCGGGCACTTCGAATAGTGATCTGCTATTATTTTTACTATAATATAATAACAGCATACATTTGATTTGAGTCTGTAACACCCGGTGTAAATTCTTACTACTTGTAAAAGTTAGCGCTTGTGTTTTTTATTATTCAGTTTTATTCTGCCTATGATGTTCATGTGGTACAACAAACTTGCCTCTCCCTCTCTGAATTGATGGCATTTATCTCCATTCTTTTCACAAGAGCAGCGATGACCACAGTTGCTGCTGTGGTTAATGCCTCATCAGAACTATTTGTTTTACCGGCAACCCGTAAAATATGTCCCCCATGCAATGTCCCATGACTGCTATCAGACTACCATGCGGCATTTGTGCTTTGATAACAAGTGCAGAATGTGTGAAAAATGACAGATTTGTTACAATCTCGGACATCTGGCGACATTTTGTTGAGAGCTGTGTTTTGAGTTACAACCCAGGGCAAAGTCTTTCTGAGTCTGTAGTCATAAAGCTTATGGAGCCATTTCTGGACAAAGGCAGAACCGTAACAACAGACAGCTTTTTCACAGTGATTTCACTGGCTAATAGACTGCTGCACCATGACACAACTTTGCTTGGCAACATAAATAAAATGGGAATTCCACCTGCAGCTAAAGTCACTTCAGTACGTGAGCAATTCACCACACTAGTGTTTATATCTGGCAGTGCCATGCTTACGGTGTATGCATCCAAAAAGTAGAAGTCTTTGATTTCAGTCTGTAACAGTCGGTGTAATGTTTTGCTACCTCTAAAGGATATTGCTGAAGAGATATAAGCAGACACACAAATGCTGGTGATGTCTTCTTGGTATCTTGTTGTCACTTGAATTTTGTGTTTTTCTGTTTCATTCTTGAATAAAAGCACACTTGTTTCGTTATACCTTTACGAATGTGTTTATTTTATATCCCAGTAACCACTTGAATGAGATTGAATTTGTCTCTGCCTCTCTCGTGCTCGCACATACACATTCATACATGCAATGCTATGCAATTTGAACATGAGTTGTTGTTTCGATCTTGCCTGTACTACATTTTCAGTATCATGCACCATAGCATGGAGTTAGTACGGATTTTGGAGCCATGAAAAAAAATCTTTTGATCTTTATCAGGGTCAGGAAATCCTGAGCTATGGAGTGAGCCGACTGATTCATAACTCTGCTGGACCCTCCCAATATTCCCACCTGTGAACTCTTTAGCAGCTGCTGCAGCATGTTCTTGACAAGGTGGCAATTCTCATGTGCTCTGCAACATTAGAAAGTAGGTGACCTCTTCCTTTTACTAGTCTGTTTGCTGTCAGAGTGCTGACCTAATGTAAGCTGGGCCTAAAATAAATTAGAAACCAAATAATGTATCAAAGATTATTTTAAAATGCAGTTCTCCAGGCACTTGGAGTATAAGAATATAGTAAATACACGCATTTTCTAAGATGTGACGTCTTTATCACACCCACAAAAGTATGCTGCGTTACTAAACACAAAAACACTGATGAATGTGAATGGGGACTGAGAGGATGCAGAGACATTTGTGAATTTATTGAGAAAACAATAATGTAAACAGCTGGCTGGATTGATAAAGACAATCAAAACCAGATCGGAAGTGCATGGTTTCAAATAAGACATAAACTGTAGATGTATCCTGAGACAAGCCCACAGTGATTGAAAGCTTTGGTGATCAAATAAGGAGCACTGTCTGGCTTCATCAAATATTTATATTAAGCCTAGCTGCCATTTCAGAAGAGCTGTGGTTACAAGAGGTGACTGGTAGCCAGTTATATGTCAATAGGCCTAAAGAAGGAGACCACAGTGATTAAAGCTTTAAAGGAAAAGCCTTTTTTATTATAAACATCTTTTTTTATTATATTTATTTTACTTCTGAATCATTTTCAGATAACACTAATCTAAGTAAGAACAAGTATTATGCATTGAATAATCTAAAATGAAGTCTCTTCTTGACCTGCTGACAAAGACAATACTTTAATTTTGAAGACTAGGGGGCCCCTGCTCGCTTCACTCGCCAACCCCCGTATTTGGTTTTCCGGATACACACTTTTAAGATTTTGTTTTTCTTTGAATTGTTGCTATTTCATTAGTTTCACTTTTATTTCAGAACTTATGTAAAAACAATATTTGGACTCTTTCGAGTCCCAATATGCTGAATCTTTTAAATGAGATCAGTGAGACATGTGTTTAATGACTTTGTACCATAATTCAGGATAGGTTTCTCTGTTTGGAATTTCAGCACAGACAAAGCAATCCACATCATCAGCAGTTAATAATTCATTTTGCAAAGTAACCAATAAATGCATGTGAGGTAAATTCCGTTTTTGAAATTCTTTGACTTAAACTTCAAAGCCTTACAATATTTACATACTTCTGACATATCACCTGTGTCCATATATTCGATCTCTATTCGCCTTTTAGTTATTTTTTTTGAGCCTTTTGAATTCCACTGCTTTCATAATCTGCTCTGCATGTGTATAGCGTCAACGTTTGTGAACGTGTTTATGAAGTTGCGAAGGTGAAAAGACTTTGTTTTCCACTCTTTGCCTTTTATTTCTGACCCCGATATGTCCTGCTATTTTTTCAATTACATCTGGTTCTGATGATTAATTACCTTTTAGATAGATAGATAGATAGATAGATAGATAGATAGATAGATAGATAGATAGATAGATAGATAGATAGATAGATAGATAGATAGATAGATAGATAGATAGATAGATACTTTATTAATCCCAAGGGGAAATTCACATTTTTTTTGCTTTTGTTTGTGCGAATGCGATCTTCCGTGCTGTATTCCGCCCTCCCTCAATCGGACACAGTCACTTAAAACAAAAAAGGCTTCAACTTGGCTGGGACGCTACAATACTTTCAAATTTTACTGCTTTAATATTCTATATCTTTCTCTGCATGTGTATCGCGCCATTGTTTGTTTGAGTCTTTCGAATTCCACTGCTTTCATAATCTCTTATCTGCTTTTTTTTCTCTCCTACACTTTTGTGTCTCTTTTCTCTGCGCTGCTCTTTCTTCTTTGCTTAGTCGTTGACGTTTCATCTAGAATGTATTGTCCTTATATGCTTTATATGTGCTGAGAGCACAGGATCTGTGTGTGCTATGTGCCTTTACATGACTGAGTGTTTTGCTGGCCGTGCTCTTCTTTCATCAGAAGGGCATGTCTTGCAAGAATCTCATGTTCCACGACCCCGCGAGACGGCCCTGGGACAATCTCTTGGCACCAAGTCTCATGTTTACGCTCCCTGCGAGATGCTCCGTGGCCAGTCTTTTTTGTCTTGCAGGTCTTTTAATTGTCTTCCAAGAATTTCCGAGAAGATCATATCTCGTCGCCCTGCTTTTCTTTTTCAGGATTTTTTTTTATAATAGAGAGATATCCTTGTATACCAAGATATACTGTTTACTGATGAAAAAGTCTGTCCCTTCAGAAGTATGTAAAAGACATCCAAAGCTTAATAAAGCATACTGTAGTAGGGGGTATGTCATAACATTTGATGAGATCAGGAAGCTGACATTTCCTCCTCATATAACATCTTACATGGGACAGAAAAAATTATATTTTTTGACTCAGCATTATTTAAAATGCTGAACAGTATATAACTGCTGTTTGCTAACTTTATTGAAATATATTGTACATGTACCCCATTTTCTAACCCATTTATTCCTTAAAGGGCTAATTGAAATGATTTATTATAATTTATGCTAGCACAAAAACAGATGCACTGTGCAAAAGTAGACAGATATTCTGTACATTGTATATTATATAGAGATAAATGTGTTAGAAATGATGGAATGAAGTAAAACAATTATTAATAAACAGGGTACTGTGGTTTAAACTCCTGCCTCACAGCTCTGGAGTTTCAGGTTTGGATTCTTAGCCAAGGTGCTGTCAGTGTGGAGTTTGCACGTTCTTCACCTTTGTGGCACTTTTCTCCAGGTACTTCAGTTTCCCTTCCACAACCCAAAATTGGCCCTGTGTGGACATGTGCACGAATGTTCCTATGCTTACATGCTCTCCAGCGTTAGATACTTCAGAGATAGGCCCTGGCCTCCATGACCCTGAACTGGATTATGCAGCGTAAATAATGAATGGAACATGCTTGCAGATACAGTATATAAGATGCATTGATGAAGTATTAATCATTCCTGCAAAGAAATAAGGCACAATGCTAACAGTTTCCAGTTCATTTTTATAAAGGGTAATTTCACAGAATTGAACTTTAGGAAACATTGAGCTTCATGTATAATTCATGTGTGGCACAAGTTTGTTGGAATATCAGACAAATGCCATCACTTTCTTCCTTTAAAAATAATAGAGTGCTTGTACAAGTTTACAGATATAATGTAAAAAGAGAAATATTTAATGCAATATTTAACTTGTATACAGTAAATAAATGTTCAAATCAAGTTAAGCACAAAGTAAAACATTAATTTGATTAACATAAACACGTTATTTTATCATGTTATTAGATCACCTGTGACATGGTACCAACTAATCTCCTAGGTTCTCTTCTTAATGGGGGATACGAAGAAATGTTGAACCCAGCTGTGCAACTATTACGTATAACCCTAGCAACCTCTTATGGCAGGCTGTTCGCTGACTGGGAAAGATTTAACTTTCATTTCTTTAATTCACCACAGTTTGCCACCAATAGAGGTCTTCACAAAGCATTCTTCATGCCCCTAAGGGACTGCAGCTAGACAAAGAATGAACAGTCTAGTACTCACCAATGCTAGTCATTAATAATCGGATAGCGAGACTGAGTTTAAGCTTTTGATTAAAAAAGATATTTATTTGCAAAATAACCAAGAGCAACAAATACAGTATAAGCTTGGAGGCCAAAACTGCTCACAGTACTCCAGATGAGGCCTCACCAGTGCATTATAAAGCTAGAGCAAAACAAAAATTAAATTGTGTTATTTGTATATTACAACAGATTGAGCAGTTGTGCTGTCAGTAACCTTAATTTTACAATTTGTGGTTAGTGGTTTGCGTCCTTTTCATTGTTTTGTTATTGTTGTCTTGGTGTACAAACTATAATGTCTATTCTGCACTAAAGTGAAGCCTAAATAATCTGAATGAGTGTTGTGTAGGACTTCCTCCTGTTTCTGTGGAGCTGTTATAGATTGGAGCATCTGCGATTTATTACCAATTTTGTGATCACTTGGTGAGATAGAACAGGTGAGTTCCATGGGGTCCTCTCTTGTGGTATCAAGTATATGCACAGGCATGAAGTGATCTGGGTATGGTGGCAAATGGTGAGTTTGACTGGAGCAGTACACTTGACACACACAGATGTCCTAAAGTGAGCTTGATTATTCAAGAAACCGCCTGCAAAGTGAAAGAATGAAGTTTACATGTTTTTCATTTATTGAGTATAGCATGTGAAAGTGGGACACTTGGTCCTTCTGTTTTTTCTAGTTAACGCAAAAAGTGTCAGAAATAACCATCTTCATCCCATCAAGTATTCATAGCAATCTTATGTTTTGATTCGACGATGTTAGCTCTTCCTATCATTTCATGGCAAATGTGGATTATTCACCCACTATTAGGAGAAAGAGTTGAGATTAGACAGTCATGAGGTAGGAACATTTTACATTTGGTGTTTTCTCTTAGTAGCAATAGTTTTAGGTTTCAAACAAATTGAGTAACAGCCATGGCTGATAGCTGATAATGAGCGAAACAGAACAATTTAAATTTGCATTCAGCTTTGCAAAACTAACATTAAAATTAGTTTAACAGGCTATATTGCAATTTTAAAGTGCAAATATCGGTGTCAAGTTAGTTTTTTTGGCATTTTAAAGGTTTTTTTTGTGTTGAGGGAAAAATATGTAATACTGCATTTTAAAGCAACAACCACAGTTCTGTAATTATTTGTGTTCTTTTTTGCAGCTGCAGAACTCAATGCATACCATGCTGGTAAAATCAATTCTATTTACGATTCTCGTCCACATCACTGCAGTAGGTTTTTTAAAATATCTGACATGGTGCATATTGTCCAAATGAAGACACACCAAAGCATATCATCAAGGACATACTGTGTTTTTTACAAAGCAAAATCTCACTACACGAAAATCTGAAACTGACGAACCCCAACCCTCCTTTGTTACCTCGCAACTGCCTTATCATAGCTGATGAAAGCTCATTTACAATTTTTACTCTTTCTTCACTACTTTCTTCACATTAAATACTTAATGACAGAAAGACGCATTCAAAAATAATGTATGAAAACACTTCCATGTCTTCTTACATCATTTTTATTTTTCATAGTTTGTTTCAAAAAATTTTTGTGAGTTGAAGCACCAATTTTGAATCGTTGTGAATCGTTTCACTGATTACAACTTACAACTTCAAACTCACCTACTATACCTCCATCTGGATCCCAATCTCCTATATTGTTGTTTTTTTTTTTATTTAGAGATTTAGGATTTTGTTTCCGGTTTATTAAACACATCAGAAAAACAAGGTGTTTCAATCCTTGTTTGTTGCTGTAATAGGGATTGTGTGACAGAAGTGATAGATTACTTCTTTTTTCAATTAAAGTGAATGATTCAAGTGTGAAAAAAGAGTACAGATAAGAGGAGGGTGCTCCACATGAAGTCAAGTTATCAGTGAAGTCCCTCATGGGTCTGTCTTTGAACTGTTACTTTTTCTGATTTTCATTAATGACATTGATTCCACTATAGTTAGTAAACTTGTGAAATTTACACTAAAATTGGAGGAATTCCAGACATTGAGGAGGCAGCAAAAACAATTCAAAAAGACCCAGACAAGCATCAGAACTGGACAAACACCTGAAAAATGATGTTTGATGAAATAGAAGTCTGTGGCAGTGCACTCGGATTCTGTGCATAGTTGCGAGGTTGGGCAGCTTCCTTGGCATTCTGTAGGTTGCACGTAATTACAACATTGATCCCACAAAAGTATGAGGGCTCAGATCATAGTAAAAATGAAAAAAAAAAAACTAAAAAGAAAGGGCAGAGTTAGGAATGAGAGCCAGTGTAGTGGAGAGGAGGCAGTGAGGGACCGAAGGGAATGATGCTTCAAGGGGTGGACTATCCCTGGCTGAAAATCCTGCTGGAGTGTGGGCAGTAGTGAAGCCTCCAGTAGACATCCAGGGTGTGCAGTGGAAGACAAGGGTTTGGCTCAGAGACTCCCAGCAGATGCTAAGGGAGTGTGATATAGCGGGTCTGTGGCTCTAAACAGTTGGCCAGTTTTTAAATAAATAATTGCCGCACTCATGGCTTAAGGAGGGAGCATGGTAGTGTGGCAGGAGCGGTTCCTGGGCACAATGTGGGCAAGGGGATTTCTGCACTGCATTGCACAGGTGTGGGATCACCCGTGTCCATAATTGATGCCGGGAGCTGCTAATCACCACACCGGTGCCACGTCCTCATTATAAAAATGAGAAGTACGAGTGCAGAGGGGAGAAAAAAGATCGAAGAACACAGAATGGAGGTTAATGGAGACAAGAGGAAGGCGGGAGGAGAAAAAAGCCAGTGTAGGAGTGAGCAAGCAATCAAGAAAGCGAGCAAGAGTAGGCTCGCCGGAATGCAGACAGCGGAGAAGAGAGCCCCTTAGGAGGAGTGTTTGGCTGACACTCGGTGGGGGCAGTAGGAAGTGGTTGCTCCTGCTGAGTGATCTCAAGGAGCTGGAGTGTCCCAGAAGGTGGTTGGCTCACAGTGGGAGACAGGGAGGCTTGGGAAAGTGAGCCCCAGCGTGGGCGCCCTGGTCACTGGGGTCCGGCGGGAGCTGTATGTAGCCAGGGGACAGAAGACTACCAGACCAGTAGAAGGTAGCTGCATCTGCTGATAGGGCGACTCCCCTGTTGCAGGGCCCGTATGGAAGTAGCAGGGGAGTCAACAGTTAGAATAAAGAAGGCACCGGGTTTATTTTCAAAAGGACGACTTCCTGCCGTGGTTTTAACCTCGTTTTAACAGCTTTGTTTTTGGTTGGATTTTAACCTCCATTTTTTTCGTTATTTTTATGGAATTATTTATTAACTTTGACATTGTTTTGGATTTGTTTTTGTTTTAATAAAAGCACTTTTGCACTTTTCCACCATTCCCTTGCTCTGAGTGTGATTTGTCCCTATTAACACAGCTCATCCTGTTACATTACCAATGGTGTTGGCCTCCCTGAAGGGAAGAGGGAGCATGGAGCAAGACCTGCACAGTCACAGGGAGGCAAGTCAGAGACAGTGACAGATAGGGGATTCTGATGGGGTTAGCTGGGGAGAAAAATGTGCTGGGCTGACAGGAAGGACAAAAGAAGAAAAAAGAACCTGATGTCTGCATGGTTTTGTGGTTGGTTTAAATGCATTATTACTGTTTTAACCCAAAATGAGCACTGATTTTATGGATTATTTATTTATCTGACTCCACTACACCTTTGCACTTTCTAGTTTTGAACCTCTGGATTGTTAAATAAAATCACTAGCACTTTTTTGCACCTTACGTTTGACTGTATGTATCCTTCATTTGCTGTAGCTCATCTTGATTATGTCATTGATGATTCTGGATTCAAGGCTATTTACGACAATTTGGGAGCCACCATCCTACAGGAAGCAACCTCTGAAATTGATTCATGAGTTTTATATAGCACAACATTTTCATCATCTAAACAATGTGCAGAAGCAATTAAAAAGGTGAATAAAATGTTAGGTTATATTGTAAAAACTATTGAATATAAATTGATGGACGTTATGATCAGACTACATTATGCACTAGTGAGACCACATCAGGAGTATTGTGTGCAGTTCTGGTCACCATGGTCCTAAAATGACAGCCCTTTAATCTCTGCAGAGGAGAGCAACCAGGTGCATCCCAGGACTTAAGGACATGGTTTACTCTAAAAGACTCAGAGAATTACAGTTATTCAGTCTTGAGCAGAGGAGACCGCATGGAAATCTAATTTAGCTCTTCAAAATCCTCAAAGGTATTTATAAGGAGGATCCAGAGACTTCTTTCAGGTTAAGGATGAATCATGTATGTGTGGACATCAGTGGAAGTTTAGAGAAAGTGCATTTTGGAATGAAGCCACAGAGCACTTTTTTCCTTCTGGAACAAACTTCTGTGACATGTAGGTAAAGGAGATACCTTCACAACTTTTAGGAAGTATCTAGATGAGATATCTGGTCAGCTTAGCTATTAGGTAAACATCTGAACAGAATAGTTAACTGTCATTGATCAAATTTCTTATGTTATTATATTTATCCCTGAAAATATTCAAATGAATTTGAAATGTAGACACTGGAGGTTGCATGTTGAGGACGGCTTAATGTACTGCAACCACTTTAGTTGATAAAATTGGAATAAAATTGCACAAGTTTAAAGAAGGTAAAACACAATTCCATGTGGTAAAGCAAAATGGACATTTAAAAGTATGAAGCCTTTTAAAACAGATAGAATAAAATGTGGATGCAATCTAAATGGTCGCTATAATGAGATGAAGTAAATTATAATATTTAGCAAAGAATAAAATGTGGATGCAATCTAAATGGTAGCTATAATGAGATGAAGTAAATTGTAATATTTAGCAATTGTGGCTTCAGAACTTGTTAATCTCTATCTTGAGTAAAGGATTATCTTTATTGTTTGCCCAAACTGAGAAAACATTATTTATCCATCCATTACCAAACTCACTTAATCCAGTTCTGGGTCATGGAGGCTGGAGCCCATGGGAAAAATATGGCAGAAGGTAAATGGAAAATGTAGTAATCATATTTTGAGTGTATTTTGAATTCTAAAAAAGATTAAAAGTAAGTAACCATCTTTAACAGGGCTAAATTTAAATGGTTGACACAAATGTAATAAATTTAAAGGCTGTGTGTTAAACAAAAAAACGGCAAGAAAATGAATACAAATCATACATCATTATTTTATCACCAAAGAGCAGTAATTGGTGTCCAACTAATAAAAAAGTATATACATTAAATTTAAAAACTTGTCAAATTACTTTTTGACATTAAAGGTGCCATGCCTTTTGTAAATAATTCAGTAATTTGCCTTTTAAACAGAAGCATTTTAAAGCATGCACTGCTTAAGCAAGTTGCAGGGGAAGCTGATTGAAATTTCCAGTTGGCTGACACTCATCAAACTGGCTGACCAAATGGCAAATATTTGTTTTTAAACAGTTTTTGCTTCAGAGATTTCTCCCGGCTTCTCTGGGGCAACAGTGTTTCTTTTGTTCAATAGGCAGTACTCCCTAACAATACTTAAGTATTTGTGTAATAATAGGGGATCTTAAATAGTCCACCAGTGTAATATTGTGAGGTCTGGGTATACAAAAAAGAATGTTTCAAGTGTTTAAAACAGATCACAGTTTGCTATACTTTCAATATAGATTTTTTTCAGTTCTTATGCACACATGCTAATTTCAAGCCAAAGCCTCCTACCAAAAACTTTGAGGTCTATTTGATTAACCTGCGTATCAATGTATGGAATAACCCATGGTGATCAAGGGGCTCCTGGAATATACAATAAGCTCTGCAGCACAATATCACTTAGCATATTCAATATCTTAAGTAGACAAATTGCATAATGCGCAGATACACAATCTGCAAAACGATACCATGTCACATTACATTTCTGACAAGCATCATGCAGAACAGAAACATTTTTCATGACACATGCACAGTTACACACTGTGAGCAAAATTCTAAAAATGTTTCTTCATGAACTGAGATGGCATCTCCATGCTGCAGAACAGTGCTGAAGCTCTAGTTAGAGAACAGCAGACTGTGACATTTTGTGGGAAAGCCAACAAGAAGTCTGTGGCCTATAGGGGACGTAACAGCACCACAAACCCCAGGCACAACTACCACAGTGACATTATGGGGTTCAAATCCAGTGATTTTTATTTAATAACAAAGTGTAACTTTTGCATATTTCTTCCAACAGTGCTGTGAACAGTTACCACAGAACAACCCATCACAACAATTCCTTCAGTCCTTTCTGATATTCCTTTCATTCTCCTCCAGTCCTCCCAGTTGAGTGTTGCCTGTCTTCTCTCCCAGCTCTGACTTCCCCTGCCAAGTGGAGTGCTCTCTTTTAACACCTGACCTAGGAGTACTTCCAGTGCTCAATCTATTGCCTTCAGGAAGCACTTTCTGGTCAGGCAGGACCACAAAGGTCCTCGTACATTCAATATATAACAGCTCTCCCGAATGCCCGCACAGAACCTGACAGGGCAGTCGCATGGGATCCCAACTTCCATGCTGCCCTATGAACATCCATACTGGGGCTCACCAAACAGAACACTGCTGCCCAGTGTATGGGGGGATGATCTGCACATAGCAGGCAGTCATCTACTGTCCGGTCCTTCTAGCATCCCAAGCTCTACCAGTGTGCCCCTATGTGTCACTGGGATGGCAGCCACAGTGTAGTTGCTGATGCAGCATAATTCTGTGTCCATGTCCTGGCATAAAAGTGGAATATCACCACACCCATGCTGACCTTCCTTTATAATCACTTCCTGGCCAGGCATGGGAACAAAGTCCAATCCAGTTGGGATGCCAGTTCGACCATCAGAATGTCCAACAATTATATTTCTTTAATTTTCTATTTTCGAGCATATTGTGGAGAGTACTGAGATGGAAGAACTGAGCCACACACACTAATGGTTCATCCTATTAATGGGCTTGTTTATTCAACAATAATTAATGTCCAAAACGTACGTCAAAAATCCAATAGGACTAATTGCATTGCTTTAACATTTTATAGGCCATAGGAAACACCTCCAAAACAAGATGTGACTGGCCTTGCACTCTAAATATGTTGATACTACCATATCATTAATTACTATCATGCTCCCCGGCATCCCTGAGACTAGTGCAAGCTTTAATGGCTGTGTGGGGCATCTATTTATTCTTTTGATGTTCATGCTTTTTGTGGATTCATAGGGTTAATTTGGGGTTTTAGATGCCCTGATACCCACCTACCATGAATATTGTACATTGCTCAAGTATGCTCTTCTCAGGTCTAGCCTTCAGTATATAATAACAAATAGTATTTTGACTTTCTTATAATAAATGAAGCAAATGGATTTTTGCACAAGACAACAACAGAAATGATTTCAACTCAAATCTTTGTTTATTATGGAATCAATAGCAATGAAGTAGCACTGAGCTTCACACTGTATTAGTGCATGCACAGTCAAAGGAGAATCCAAGTAATAAATAATTTATACACTGTGTGCTGTATATTTTGAAATCTACCTAAGACCTGACAAAGATATAAAAGGAAATCTAATTGAACCTAAAGGTTGTTCTTACGCCACCTTTCAAATTCTGGAATATTAAGAAAACCTGAGCAACACAAGCATGAAGTATTGGGTCAATCCTACCTTGAGGCTCCTCTTTCTTGACTTCCAAATGATGGTTTAGTACATGACACTGAGAGTCCCAAAAAGATGATGAAAAGGTAAGCTTGAATGATTTCATGGTTTATTGCAGATGTAGTAAAGCAAAAGTGTTGACTGCCAATGGAGTTTTAAGATTCAGGTTCAAGTTCTAATGTCAAAATAAATGTATAAAAAATGTTTACAAAAATATTGTGATCAAAGGTTAAAACAACAATATATATCGCTAAGTTCTGTGAGTTTATTTCTATATACCTAATTACATTATTTTACAAAATATTGTAAAGACTTGGTAATTGAGGCCATAAATAGGGGGAAACTTAAACAATTTATGCATTGTGGGCTGGCAGAGAAAGAAATAAAGGCAATGCTAAATAGAACAGTACCATTTACTTCTTAGCTGGTAAGGGTCAATAGATGGTCAAAGAACACAGTGCGGCTAAGAAACATTTTTACTGCATTATTAGAGAATAGTTTCCATGTTTGATAATGCTCAGAAGAATGCATGTTCTTGTTTTGGAACCAAAGAATGTACAAAATGTATAAAAGGACCAGTACATATTATTGGAGACTGAAGGTTAAACTAAAGATGGATGGAAGACATTTCTGCTGCCCATGCCTAAGAAAATGCTTCCAACTTCTTTGCAGTGGAAAAAGGTGATTATCAGGGACTCCACTACTGCATCATGACCTGCCAGGTGCTTCCTTCAGCTGATTTTGTATTAGTGCAAGCTGATATTAAAAGAGGGCGGCACGGTGGCGCAGTGGGTAGCGCTGCTGCCTCGCAGTTGGGAGACCTGGGGACCCGGGTTCGCTTCCCGGGCCCTCCCTGCGTGAAGTTTGCATGTTCTCCCCGTGTCTGCATGGGTTTCCTCCGGGCACTCCAGTATCCTCCCACAGTCCAAAGACATGCTGGTTAGGTGGATTGGCAATTCTAAATTGGCCCTAGTGTATGCTTGGTGTGTTTGTGTGTGTCCTGCGTTGGGTTGGCACCCTGCCCGGGATTGGTTCCTGCCTTGTGCCCTGTTTTGACTGGGATTGGCTCCAGCAGATCCCCGTGATCCTGTGTTCAGATTCAGCGGGTTGGAAAATGGATGGATGGATGATATTAAAAGAAACACACTAAGTGCATCCTGTCTTTTGTATTGTTTTACTTTATTGTAGTATTTCTACCATACATACCGTGAAGTGGTACATTTTTTATTTTTTTCTTGGTTTAGTAAAGCTACAATACTTATTGAACATACTCCCAGGGAGTGTACACCCCCCATCGGATACAAACATACAATGGAAAAAATTAGCCAGTTCATAGATGACAGCCTCTTATAATGTTAAATTTTGCATTTCTTGTCAATTCAATGACAATTAAGTCATTAAGTCATATCTAAAGTTATCAGTATAGATGCATTGTTTCAAGTGAAAGATTAATAATCCATTTTCTGATGATTTTTAACAATTATTGTTCATGGTTTATTTTAGCTTAGTTTATTTCATGGTAAATAAAAAAGAACAAGAAAGCATAAACATTCATCAAATTTTTTATTGAATAAAAAATGACAATGCAAAATCTGTTATGTGTCTTTTATATTCACCTAATTTTAAGACTTGGCGAGAATAGGATGATTCTTAATTATTTACTGGCATGTAAAAACCATACTGTTGAAAGAGGCTATGTCACAATCCTCTGTGTATTAGAAATCTGTTTTTATTATTTAAATTCTTCATTGTCTTGATGAGGAAGGCATTTTCTGTGCATTGTACTTACCGTCTATGAACGCTATCCAGTTCCTGCAAAGCCACTGCATGTCGGTGAATTATGAGGTGTTGATGCCATCTGGTTTAATAGCAGCATGCTACAATAATTTTTTGTCTATACTTTAGAGCTTTGAATTGCCTTTAACAGTCTTAAGCAGGAAAGGAATCCCGTCATTTGCGACTGAACCCATAAAAACACACATCAGTTTCTTGGTTTTCTTTACTGTAGAATGTGCTGCAAGCATAGGCCACCTGTTGCTTGCAATGAAAGGATATTTGTATGATAAAAAAGGAAAGATAAAAAATGATAAAATCCTTTTACAAAGAAAGAACAGGATTTGAACATTATGTTGGATTTGTCTGAAAACTGTGTGCCAGAAAAGCTTAGAAAATGAGCACTTATGCTGTGTATTGAATATCTCCAAGCTACTAGAAAATTTTTTCATGATGGTTTGTTTTCCATAAAAATGTTATTTTTTTCTTTTTCCTATTTCTCTAGTGTTATACTTCATTTATGTGAAAATGTGTGGAAGTGTATGAAAGAAGACAACATTTCTAGAAACGATGACTTGTATTGAGTAAATCAAGGAATGAAGAATGGAAATCTCTTACTAACTAACTAAAAGAATGGTTACAAATTATTTTGCTTAAATATTTTGGTAATAATTAATTTCTTTCTCAACTCTAATTCTTTGTTTTGCAAAATATGAAAATACCAGTAACGGCGCACTGCACGATAACGTGCAGTGAATACACTTGACTTGAGCATTCATAGTATTCATCCTCTTTCTCTGTACGTTTAGCATTCGTTTGCTCAGAGATTGATGTGCTTGCTGCTTCCTGAGCAGCTCTTCTTTACTCCACCCTAGCGGCCCGCTGCTTCTCTTCTTTCATCGGCATCTTTTCGCGTTAAAACTGATTAAGTTAGTTTTTGTGTTGCAATTACTTAGTACGTTTTCTTTAATTTTTCACTTAATCTGGCACTTAAGTCTTCAATCTGCCACAAGAATGATTAGCGAAGGTGGTAGGGAATGAGAACGGCGCCCGTACGCATGCGCCGCATGGCCGCCCTGCTGCGCGTTGCCGAGAGTTGATTCTACAATAAAATAAAATAAAAATAAAAAGAGTAATAAAATCATCACCCCGAAAGCGGATAGTAGACGGCACGTAGTATATGTGTACCAAATTTCAAGTCAATAGGTGAAACGGTGTGCAAGCTACAGGTGATTTAAAATCCTGGACAGACAAATGAACAGCCACGGTAGCGTATTATAGAAGAAGATATTCCTTGAACAACTGATTGAATCTTGCTTGTCTTATTTCACTTGTGAAAAAAAGAAAACAACTAGCAGCACTCTTTTTTAGTGAAGAGATGGTTAAATTGGATACAGGGTATACTTCATTTTTACATCTCTTTTTTAATGTCTTTTATTTTTGGAAGAATTGTGTGGCTTTACACAAAATGATCATTAGAACAATCTAGATGAAGACAGGTCATTCAGCCCAACAAAGCTCGCTAGCCCTATCCACTTAATTCTTCTAAAAAAAACACCAAGTCTGAAAGTCCTACTGTCTACAACACTACTTGGTTGCCTATTCCATGTGTCTATGGCTCTCTGTGTGAAGAAAAAATTCATAATTCATGTTCGAAATTTACCTTTAACAAGTTTTCAATTGTGTTCAATTTGAATCAACAATTTTGATCCACTGGACTAATTCCCTTCATAATTCTAAATACTTCAGTCATGTCTCCTCTTGATCTCCTTTTGTTTAAACTGAAAAGGCTCAGCTCTTTTAATCTTTCTTCATAATTCATCCCATGTAGCCCTTAAATCAGCCTAGCTGCTCTTCTCTGGACCTTTTCTAGTGTTACTATGTCTTTATTGTAGCCTAGAGACCAAAACTGCACACAGTACTCCAGATAAGGCCTCACCAGTGCATTATAAAACTTGAACATAACCTCCTTGGACCTGTACTCCACACACCGTACTATATAACTTAACATTCTGTTTGCCTTCCTAATGGCTTCTAAACATTGTCTGGCAGTTGATAGTATAGAGGCCACTACGACTCCTAAATCCCTCTCATATGGTGTACTTTCAATTTTCAGACTTCTCATTGTGTATTCAGAACATCCTAACTCTAGTGATCACCTAACCAACATGCTGTTAGCAGATCATATTTACCTACACCTATTGTTTTAAGGTTTATGTACCGCCCCCATGCTCCCTTGGCTTTTACTGAGGGTGCTGACCTGAGTTTCTTTGAATAAACTTAGTCAAAGTATTCTCAACAATTTATTTTAATCCTTCTTTCCCTTTTTTCTCTTCTCTAGACATGATAGCACAAAAACTTACAATCCAAACATACTTATTGAGATGTTAGTAAAAAAACAGTTATTTATATATATATATATATATATATATATATATATATATATATATATATATATATATATATATATATATATATATATATATATATATATATACTAGCCATGTGCACACAACTACGTTACGCGTGTTAAAGTTGTCTGTGAAGGGCTTCCTGTTTAAACGCAGCTGCCAGTCGTGAACTGGGCCCTTCGTCGCACAGCATTATGATTTTTTATAAGGGAAACAAAATTACAAAACTAAACCCTTGGACATTGATTCGATAGGAACGGCCTACTCGGAATCACTGTCCGAATAGTAATTATGTGGTGGTGGAGGAGCATTTCTGCTTCTCTCCATTCACAGTCCGTCTCGTTTTCACGATGCTGTTGTTTCCTCTGACGATCTCTTCTCAACCTTTCTCCAATCTCGCAGGTTGCTTTGTGGCAATCCAAAGAGTAAGGAAGAACCAATGTTTCTTTCTTGAACTCCAAACGCCGACTGATGGAAAATCATAGAAGTGTGTCCGACTTATATACTCTGACTGCCGACTCCAAGAAGTGGGTGAACATTCCATTTGGACGAAGTGCTGCCAACGACGGTGGATAGAAACAGAAAAAAACAGTCTCGACAACGAAGCAGGTGTTGACGTCAGATCTAAACACAAAGCACGGTGTCGACGCCAGATCTAAACACAAAGAGTGGTATCGACAGTGTTTGTAAAGAAAAGTAACAACCAAGGCAGTGTCGGGGGAACATGAATTCGCGGACAAACAAAGATCAAGATCCAAATGAAGATTATATATAAAGATTAGTTCATTTAAAGCACAACAATTTGTTTAGTTTGAATGTCTGTGTTTTGAGGTGTGACTGGAGTACTACAGTCTTTAGTACTATAAGCCTGGAGGAGATTCTTAATGCAATGCCTATGTTTTAGCTGTCTCTCTACTGCCATCTAGTGCTTCTTCTTCTAATTCATTCGCGGACAAACAAAGATCAAGATCCAAATGATGATTATATATAGATATATATATATATATATATATATATATAATCATCACATTAAAGTTTGATAAATTCTGAAAAGAATGATACCAAACATATATATGTAGCTTTTAAAATGAGACCAATTTAAAGCGTGATGAAAAACGGGACATTAAAAAAGTCATCGTTGCACTTCCATTGCATTTTTAGGCTTAGGATTTTATATATAGAGAGAGAATATATATATATATATATATATATATATATATATATATATATATATATATATATATATATATAATATATAATATTGTGAGCTGGGGGGCTGATTGCACTCCTAGAGAATACAGACGCTCCTGGGAAAACCCCTGAAAAACGTTGACAGACTACCTTCACATTGCTCCTTACCTTTCTGGTGGCTCTGTCACGTGATAAGCCTCTCTCGCGGTACTCCGCTTACTTAAAAAGCCTGTACAGGCTCCTGTCAGATTTGTAAATTGATTATTTTGCTTCTCCCTCTCTCTCTCTCAGACTTTTCCTGCTCCTGACACGTACTCCTTTGAAGAAGAAGATACCTTTGCATACTTTTAATTGAGAGACGCAACTGTTATCTCTGTCCTGTCAAGGAGCACATTTAAAACCTTTAAAAAGAGACAAATATTTGTTTGCAGTGTTTGAATAAAGTTCCTGTCTCTTCAACCTCCTCTGTTTCTGTGCAATTCTGTGACTCAAGCGTGACAAGTGGTACCAGGAGTGGTTGCACAGATGGATGCCGAGGAGTTATTTCAAATCGCTCAGAATGTTCCGCTACCTTACGATCCGGATGATGATCCGATTCCCCACCAGAATGTCTCGCTTAAAAATAATCGGCTAAATGTTCCTGCCTCCACTTCCTGAAAATTCTGTGCTGACGAAGATGGGTCCTTCCGATGACCCAGGGATGTTTCTTTTGGCTTTTGAGCAAGTGGCGACTTTGTTGGGATGGGACAAACGCCACTGGGCTGTTATCATCACCCCTTTTTTGTCTGGGGACGCCTTACTTTCCTTACGGAATATGCCTCGTGATAAGCTCGGCAATTATGATTTCCTGAAGGAGCAAGTTGTTTTGCGTAAGATCACGACCTTTTTGGCTAAAGGTTTTGCACTTAATGACTGGAAACTGGATATGGATGGTCCCATCCATGCGCAAATACAAGATTTGATTCATAAAGTACATTGCTGGATTGAGGGGGACGAGATGGAGCGAGTCGTAGAAAAGGTTGTCATGAACATAGTACTGGCCGGGATACCTGCAGTTCTCCGAGATGAGTTTCTTCATCATAATGTTGAATCATTAACGATTGTGTCCAAACATTTAGAAGGTTCTCAGACCGCTTGGAGAAAAAGCGGTGGATTTGGTGCCCCGTATGCTGTGTTACAACCTCCGAGAGAGCGCCCAGGGCATACTCGTCGCTTTGACCAAAGACTAGAACATCGACAAGCTTCAGGACCTGATAATCGGATGTCGTCAGGAAGGCCTCCAGGGAACGCAGTTATTGGTGAGGTGCCCGTTTCTGGAGAGGCAGGAGGCAGCTGAGGCCGTGGACGTCGCCGAGGATATTTCGGCAGTGGAGCTGAACGAAGATGTTTCCGGTGTGATCAACCCGGTCACTTGGCAAAGGAATGTCACCTGTCTCCAGCTCTATCGATGGAAATTGGATTGGCCGAGGTTTGTTGCTCCCATATTCCCTATTCATCTAAAAAAAAAGATGGCTTATTGATCTCGGTAAAGTTGGGGGGCCATGAGATCTCGGCATTATTGGACTCAGGCAGTGACCTTTGTGTTGTCAGATGGGACTGTCTTGACGACGGACGCCTTAGTAACAATGAGACTGTAAAGATACGCTGTGTGCATGGAGATGTTAAAGACTATCAGACATTGCTTCTTCTTTTGACTTATAAGGGTCGTCACTTTAAAGTTTGGTCTGCCGTTTCAGACTCCTGCCCCTGGCCATTACTGATTGGCAGAAGAAATGCCCTTTTTCCTAGACTAATTACTGAATGTCGTGCACCAGTCATCGAGTCCCCTGTTGAGCTTAGTGGGGGGGAAGAAGAAGGAGAACTAGTGGTGGTCGGGGATAATCTATAGCCCCAATTAGATATTGAACCCGATCTCTCCAGTGAGACTGAGGGAGACACCCCCCACAATTTCCCCGAATGGCAGGAAGGCCCTTCTACATCCTCTCAGATTGCAAATGCCTCCGAACTCAAACCGAATACTAGCAAGCAGTCGGTATTTTGTGCGCTTGCAGCATGCTGATGGCTCATTAGAATATGCATTTAAACAGGCTCGTTCTGCTAGTGACTCCTATTACCAAGAGCGTGATACCGGGAGCTTGAAAACTCCACACTTTCTAGAAAAAGATGGTTGCCTTTTCAGAGTGATTTCACACCATTTAATGGGAAAATTTATTGAACAACTAGTTGTACCTGAAGTACATAGGGAAATTCCTTTGCAGCTGGCCCACTTTCACATCTTGGGAGGGCACCTAGGGGCTGATAAGACCAGAGATTGGTTATCAAAACAATTTTATTGGCTAAATATGGGGAAAGATGTTGAACAGTTCTGTACTTCATGTCCTGACTGCCAGATCGTCTCCGCTTATAAGCCTCCTCGGGCTCCCCTTTGTCCTATGCCTATTTTGGAAGTCCCCTTTCAGAGGGTGGGATTAGATATTGTAGGCCCTTTGCCTAAGACTAAAAGTGGGTATCAATATATGCTGGTGTTGGTTGACTATGAAACACGATATCCAGAGGTGGCTGCTTTGAAAAACGCCAACTCCTCCACTGTAGCCAAAGCTCTGTGCAGGATTTTCACTCGTATTGGCATCCCTAGAGAAATTTGAACTGATCAGGGCACACCTTTTACTTCTCACGTGATGAAACAATTGTGTGACAGCTTTGCTATTAAGAAATTGAGTACGACAGTTTACCATCCAAAGACGAATGGTTTGACTGAACGGTTTAACAAGATTTTAAAACAAATGATCAGGCGAGTTGCTCATAATGATCCTACATCCTGGGACTCTGTCCTGCCTTTTGTTATGTTCGCGGTGTGGGAATCGCCGTAGGCATCCACTGGCTTGAGTCTGTTCGAGTTGTTATTTGGCAGGTGCCCGAGAGGCATCCTGGATGTTGTACGAGAGGACTGGATAAGAAATGAGTCAGCAGCTCTTGGACCAAGCTTTGCTGATCGGGTAGTTTCGTTGCAAGATAGAATTTCTAAACTTTCTTTTATTGCTGTAGAGCATCAACAGCGTGAGCAGGAAACTCAGAAATGTCTTTACAATAGGCGCAGTAAGCTCCGTTAATTCAAACCTGGTGATCGTGTTTTGGTACTAGTTCCGTCTGACCCACACAAATTTCTAGCTAAATGGCAGGGCCCTGACATTATTGAGGAGCGTATGGGACCGGTAAATTACAAGGTTAGAATACCAGGCCAGCGCAAACCATTCCAGATTTTACACGTTAATCTCTTGAAGGAATGGCATGACCGATAGGGGATTTACACTTCCTTGGCTGCTGTCCCTCAGACCGATGTTGCCATTGGTAACAATTTGACTGACTCACAAAAGACAGAATTGTTAACTTTGATTGAACGGAACACTGATGTCTTTTCAGACTTACCAGGCGTGACTAACCTTGCAGAACATAAAATCACTACTGAACCTGGTGTGCGGGTACAGATGCGACGAAATATTGTGCGCGAAGAAGTCAAGAAGATGCTGGCATTAGGTGTAATTCGTGAAAGTAAAAGTGATTGGTGCAGTCCGATCGTATTAGTCCCAAATCAAGATGGTTCGGTTCACTTCTGTATCGATTTCAGGTGCTTGAATAAGGTCTCTACTTATCCAATGTCACATGTTGATGAGCTGTTGGAAAAACTGGGTCAGGTGACCTATATCTCCACGTTAGATATCATGAAAGGTTATTGGCAGGTGCCTCTAGAGGCTGACAGTTGTGAGAAAACAGCATTTACGACTCCTGACGGACTTTATGAATTTACGAGACTATAATCCTGTTTGTTTCATGTGTTTCATAATAGACAGACACATTTTTTTCTTTTGAAGCCCCATTTTTTAATCATATTTTGCATTCACAGCTTTGAGTTCATTTAGCATAGACAGTCACAAATTCTGTTACTCAAAAATAAATAGTGCTTAGAAAGCTAAAAAAAAGATATGCTTTTTAACCGCTGTCTGTATTGTCTCCCTATGCCTTTAGCAAAAATGTCTAATTTCTGGTACAGCTCATTATAATGGAGCGTAATGTTGTATCCACTAAGGAAATCATATGGTTTCTTAATGATGAATGCACCTTAACCATCTGAAATTAAGCAAGGTATGGCACAAGTGTAGTAATTTGTCAAGAAAGAGTGTTTGGGCTTAATTTTTTTTTTCTGGTTGTACCAAAGCATGTTGAAGTCCTCAATGTGCACTGCCTGGTTAGCTCTTTGTTAACAATCCCAAACAGGTCTTGCTGCTTGAAGCTAGAAGTAGGAAAAAGCAAGAGAAGAAAGACTTTGGAGTTCCAGGAAAGACCAGGGGCCTCATGCATAACACTGGGCGTAAAATTCACACTAAAACATGGCATACGGACAAACGTAGAAATGTGCGTACACACAAAAAAATCCAGATACATAAGTTGGTGCATACGGCAACTTCCACGTTCTACCGCTACATAAATCCAGGTCAGTGTGAAAAGTAACGCACGTGCACGCACCAGCCGCTCCACCCAGATTCCTCCAGAATTACGCCTCATTGAATATGCAGATCAATATAAATATCCCTTAAGTTCAGTGTTCTGTGAAAAGACAATGGCAAAAGCATGGAGGAATATAGAAGAGAGGAGGCAAGGAAAAACATACTATTTGTTGGTTTAAACAGTGATATAAACAACAAAAGGAAGTTGATCAAGTGACATAGAGTGTTGGAGAAACTCGAAAGCTCAAGTTCACAAAGTCGCACACTGCCTGAAATAAAAAAAGAAGTTGTCAGATATCAAAGACACTGTGAAAAGACGAGTCGTAGCCCACCGTCTGAGTTTCATATGAAAGTTTATTAGGGTACAGAGAAAAGAAAAACAAAATATGCACACAGTGGGAAAAAAGCTCGAAATGTCAACTTTAATATTGAAATTTCCACTTTAATCACATAGTTTATTTTGTCATTAAAATAAAACATCATAAACTTCATCATAAAATCGTTTAATTTACTAGTTTCTAAAATACCATTGTAACTAAATTAGCACGTTAAATGCTTTGTATTCTGTGTGTTCTTCTGTGTGCTTTATGTGTGTGAATCACTATGTGCTCCTCCGACAGGACACAGAATCCATTACATTCATGATATTGTAGCTGTCTGAATAATTTAAATACTGAGATGTATACTTGATATCATTTTCATGATGATAGGTAATAAAGTATGTATTAAACATGGAAACACGGTGGTGCAGTAATAGTGACAAGCTGGAACCTGTCCAGAGATTGTTCCTACCTCCCACCAGATGCTTGCTGTGTGAGTTTGAGGAAATAATTTATTGCAGCAGTAGTCTTTTTCAAACATACTGTCACAAACTCGACAAAGAGCCATAGCAAGGTTTGGGGCAGCCACTCGTATATTGTTTCCTGGCTGCAAAGCTGAATAAAGTGATGGCAAGTATCAATCTGAACTTTGCAAAGAATAATAGTTGTACTGTAAACTACAGAAAAGAATACATAGTAAAAGTGTCAGGCTTAGTAAAAGTACAAGATGAACTGACAGGCTAGCTATGTAAATTATACAATGAGTTAGGAATGTTGAGATCAATTATAAATATTTATTCATATCTATGTTTTCCAGGGGGGTATTTTTCGTACGTGGATTACTCGTATAGCCAGATGTAATTGTTGATGATTTGGCATGATACCGGATCTGTCGGTTTTTTTAAACTCTTGCTGGATGTGTTGTCATAGCAGCACATCCAAATCCTCAAACCTGCTCGGAGCAGGTTTGTTCTATGTAAACAAGGATTAGCTCACACACTTAATCAGTGTCTGTGCATGGAATTCATTCAGTCATGGCTTCACTGTTCATGAATGAGCGACCAATTGATATCGGTATGCAAATTATAAGAAGAGAATTTCATATAGAGAGGGGTTTGCGCGATCGGCAAGATCCTTTAATGCTCCTGGAGGAAATTCTTTTCGAAAGATACCGCTTTAGCAGAGGGGGAATATTGTACCTCAAAAATGTATTAGGACCTTATATTCGAAGTCAAACTCGGCAAAGTCGGGCTCTCACAACCACACAGACAGTATGCATTGCTTTGAGGTTTTTTGCAAGCGGCACTTTTTTTATATACTGTAGGCGATGCGAAAAATCTATCTAAAAGTGCAGTTTGCCAGGCAATTCATAAATCTGTTTGGCTCTGAAATATTTCCTTCGAGTTTTCATAGTGTTTCCTGGAGACCTGTGTGTGCAGACAATAAAAGAGGCGTTTCATGCCATTGCAGGTATGGGATATACACAGGTAAAAACACCCACAGTTCCATAAAGAATCTCACAATCAGCCTAACATTCTCATTACCCAGGATTTCCAAATGTGATTGGGGCACATGGGACTGATCACAATGGAGTTTGATCAAACATTATTTGGAAAATGTACCTCTCCTCCCGATGAATAATGAGACATAGTGTCTTCATCAAATATTTGACCTTTGTCAATATCTCGTTGGTCAGACACAGGTTCTAGGGATATGACATTCCCTGCAACTGACCCAAAAAAAAAGAGGGCTATATGGAACCTACCTATGGCACACATTGAGGACAAATCCTGCATATGCAATGACCATCCTTTACCTGAAATGAAGTGACCACTGCATCCTGCCACTGGTTCTGAGGAGGAGCTTCCCCCTGGAATGCTCTCAGAAACAGGGCGATGGGCATTTTGCTGGAGAGCCAACTCTTCTGCAGGGGTTAGGTCTGGACCGCGTGGACCTCCACCTGTTTTTTGCTTGTCTGCCTTCTTATTAGCTTTAAAATTAATGTTCTTTACATTATATATGATTCTTTATGTCAACAATTCTTTAAATAGTTATATACCAATATTTACCAGTTTGAAGTATATTCTTGTACTTCACTTTAACCTGTTCCCATGTTCTCCTTGTGCTCACGTTTGATATGGAATTATGACATATTAAATAATAATTAATCTGACACCTAGGAAATGAAACGCTGCTTTCAGTAAGCACAATGCACACGCGTTTAATTTGTCGGCCACTTTTTGCCAGACGTCTTTTCTGGTTTAGGCTGCTTTTGCAGCGTAACCCCTTGTGCATATTAAATCTTGAAATTTTTCATGCCCTTCGAATAAAAGGTCTTGCTCCACTTGTGTGAGAAAAAAAAAATGCGCCTGTTCTTTCGTCATTTTGTTACAGCCTATCAAAGACTTGCTGATCATGTTATCTAGACTCAATATATATGAGCTTTTCAATCAGCGCGGGCGCGCGCATTCATCTCGGATGATTAGATTCAGCTAGACTAATCTACTACATGGCTGCATTTGAAAAACCGACTTATCTGGATGAGTTTCACCGGCATTAACTCATCCAAGATGAGGTATCTGATCTCGGACGATTTAAGCGACGTACGGAAAATACCCCCCAGGTCTTCAACTCCCTCCATTCCACTTAAACTATGGTTACTTTTTTAATTACATAGTAGTAAACAGCATGAGTGCAATTAAGAATGATCCCATATTGTTTTGTGTATTTAATACACAATATAATACCATTTTATTGCTGCTTTACATATGTTGCATATTGAATATTGTACGGTATACTTTATCTGTTGGTATATACAACGCTAACATTAAGACAAATTCTCAAAGACTATGTTGTCTGCCAAAAAAATGTTCATTTCTCAAATTTTTCATTCAGTTTGCACTTCTTCAATAAAAGGGAAGGGGGTGGGGGTGGCTGATAAACTTGTAAATTCTCTTTATCATCTATTTGGCCCATATGTCATTGTTAAAGAATTCATTTTAATATAAGAGTTGACATCAACTTTATTATTTCCTTTGTAATTTTCCTCCGTTGTCATTGGTTCTTAACCTTTGTCTGATTATTTTCAAAAGATGTGTCTCCTTCAGCTCTGTATTAATTCTGGTAACTTCTCTGTATTTTCTCCAATACTATTTAATCTCAGACTATATCTAGCATTCGTGTCATGGCCCCATCATTATATACTGTGCCACTTCATTATATTTTTCTCATTAAATATATGAAAAAACCTTTAAATTGATTTATTGTCCATGTTCTTTATAAACATGACTTAACATTCTTGCAAAAGGTAAGTTGACTGGTGCTGAACAGTTTTCTATATATTTGCTTTAATCAAATTATATATCTTTAACTTTTTGTAAACTTTTGTTTAAAAACGATTGAAAAAATAGCTATATCAGCTTTTTTTACGACTTCAGCAACTTCACAGTGTTAAAATCCAAAATGAAAATAAAACATGTGAGTGATCCATTTCACTGAATTGTTTTTTTTAATTAAAATAACAAACAGTGACCTATTATGCTTTGCACAAAGAAAGGCTGATTAATAATCCCTGTAAGGCCCACTGTTGTAAAAGTACAACTTTACCTTTAGGAGGAGGAGGAGCTTGTTATGTTTGTGTTGTAATCTCTTATATATATTTCTCTTCTGGTGCGTCCTGCTTCCACTTCAAAACTGGTCCCGCCCACACACAGCCGACATGGCATTTCTCGATTCCTATTCGTCCTCTTCCAAACCCTTCCCCACGCTGCCTGCGGCTCCTCTTCAAAACCGGTCCCGCCCACACGCAGCCGACACAGCATTTCTCGATTCCTATTTGTCCTCTTCCAAACTCTTCCCCACGCTGCCTGCGGCTCCTCTTCAAAACCGGTCCCACCCACATGCAGCCGACACGGCATTTTTCAATTCCTATTCGTCCTCTTCCAAACCCTTCCCCACGTTGTTTGCGGCTCCTCTTCAAAACCGGTCCCGCCCACATGCAGCCGACACAGCATTTCTCGATTTCTATTCATCTTCTTTCAAACCCTTCCCCCTGCTGCCTGCAGCCTCCCATACACCTTGCTATTTTTGTTATACTGCGACGGTTGTTTCCTAAGCCTTTGTTATAAAATGAATGACAGTATCTTCTCTGTCGATAGGTTTTTGTACAACTTCATGTTATGGTTTACCCACTTTTATTCCCTCACAGAGACATTGGCTGGCACAAAGATTTACAACATGTTCCCGATAAAAGAACCGCCAAGCGAATAAGGCTTAATCAATGCCTATTTTACGCGTACAGATTAGCAATGAGGAATACAATTAGTATTTTGTACTCCAGCGACAAACTATTCCAACAGTACATTGTAGATGCGTATGTTAAAACAGAGGGCGCCCATCTCAACTATCTCAGATTAGATCAACAAGATCTGCGCGTGGAACAATACAAAGGACTATCAGATGCACTGCAAGCAAACGCTGAAAATAACAACATACATGTAGGCAAAATGATCATATTACCATCCACATTTCCAGGAAGTCCAAGATACATGCAACAAAACTAACAGCAGAACTACCTTCTCAATGTTTACCACAACAACAAGACCCAGTTGCTCAACTTTACGGTGATATTAATTTCTTGACTGTGACTCCCCAAGAACTTGCTGCTGACCAATACTGAGCATCACAAATGACGATTCTCTACATATTAACAACAAACTTCTTGATCTTATACAGGGTGAAGAAGTGACAATCAAGAGTGTAGATACAGTAGTCAGTGACGATCCTAATGATCAACTAACGTACTTACAGGAATTTTTACACACCCTCACACCAACTGGCATGCCTCCCCATATCCTTCATCTGAAGGTGGGAGTTGTAGTTATGCTCCTCCGAAATATTATGCCATCAAAAGGTCTTTGCAACAAAACAAGAATCATCTTTACCTGAATACATACAAATATTACTGAGTGCAAACTGATTGCTATCCAAAATTCTGAAACAATCTTCATTCACAGAATCTCTTTCCTTCCTTCCGACACTAATCTCCCATTTACATTTAAACGCACACAATTCCCACTCAGACTCGCCTTCTCCATGACTATCAACAAATCCCAAGGAAAAACGTTTGCAAAGATTTGCGTTAATCTACAACAGCCAGCCTTCAGCCACGGTCAGTTGTACGTGGCTTTTTCTAAGGTTAGATCTTTCGACTCATTATCTGTCGTCTCCACCAAAACACCTATTCACAACTACATCTTTCAAGAAATATTTATTTCTTCTTGATTTCTGAATTCCTTTCTCACTGTTTTCCGTGCCTATTCTTACACGGCGGGCGTCAGCTAGTTCTACAATATTGGGTAAGGTTGGTGGTCAAAACAGCACATGCACCTTACACATTACATACAGACATTGGACTTCATGTACACATATGTAAATAAAATACTAGAATTGAATAATAGAAATGCAATGTCTATGATGATTCAAAAGTTCTAAATTTATTTTCTTTGTTACAATTTGGAGTTTTGATCAGAATTAAATAAAGGAATACATTATTTCTGGTTGGAGTATTTGAAGCTTTTTCTATTACAGTATTTAAAACTCTATCTGAATCTAATTTAAAAAAAAAAATACTGAATCTGGAAATTTTTCTGTACTTTGTTTGTCCAAACAGCTGCCTGATGCATTAGGTTTTGAATGTTCTGGAAAGTTTAGGGGAAACGATTGTTGCATTGATCAGGGACAGGTTGTAATGTTCTTGGATGATGGATGTAAGTTTCATGTAGTCCTTTTAGTTTAGTAAGTAGAGACCATAATAGGCTAGCCAGACAAATGAGTACAGCTTTCAAAAGACTGGAACATGTATAAATGCCAACACAAAACAAATTAAGAAAGTGATTGGCATGTACTTGAAAATAGAGTGGTAAAGTGAGATCCATGTTGGCATATTTAATAAATAATCGCTGCACTTCTGCCTATGTGTGGGGAGGCGTGGTAGCGTGGTGAGAGCAGTTTCTGTGCATGATGTGGGAGTGGATAGCCCTGCACTGCAGGAAAGGGAGGAAAAGGAATGGTACCCTGAAAGGAGGAGCGGGGGACAGAGGCAGGGATTTTTTTCTGGATGGTTTGAGAGATAGGCTGAGGGACATGAAAGGGGTGATGCATGTGAAATCAGCAGTCTTGCAGATTTTTTTTTCGTTCTTTAACAGCGTCTCTCAAGGCAATAACCATAAGAGATTCATAGACAATTGTAATTAGTCCAAAGTCGTTCATTTTGCTTTTACAATTGTTTTTTTTTTTGACTGTTCCAGTAAACTGTTTTGCATCCCTTCTTTGTCCTTCTGTGTTTCTTCCTTTTCGAACCTGACACGTTGAGGTTGCTACAGTACAAATACAGAAATTCTGCTCCCAACTAGGCCCAACATTACAATATGACAACATTTCCCTAAAAGCTAACTAAAACAAAAAAAAATTGAAAACTTTAATTTCTGCATCAGAGTCCCCCTACAACAATAACTTTTTGGTCATTTGGGTTTTACAGAGTTAAGAAATGGGGATGACCTGGGCAGGAAACGTTATCTGAAGCCAAATTTGAAATCAGAGATCTGTTCTATCATCTTCCGCTAACAAAATGTTAATGAAAGTATTATAGTTAGAAGACAAAAGAAAAGATGAATAACTAAACACACACGCATGAATGATTGCTTTTTCGAAATACTGCAAAGGATTTTTTCTTAATTTTATTAAATAACTAAGGGGCTTACCCCCTGCTTGCTTCGCTCGCCAAACCCCCTTGCCTGTAGTACTTGCCAGCCACTTCATGTCTCTGCCGCTCGTGTTGTGAAGAGGGGGGCTGAACGCACCCCAAAGAAACTCAGTCGCTCCTCCTAAACCCCCTCTTAAATGGGGATACAATGGTAAACAGATAAATTTTTTTAACCTCCTCTTTGCTCGATCATCTGCTGGATTGCTTCTGCCCCGTTAAATCTGGTTAAATCTGTTGGCACAAAGTCTCGTCTCACGGGATGTGAGTTCTTGATATTTTTTAGTTTATAATTTAAAAACAGAGTAAGAATCTGAAAATCTAACAACATTACATTAAAGTTTGATAAATTCTAAAAAGAATGATACCAAACATATATATGTGGGTTTTAAAATAAGCCCAATTTAAAGCGTGACAAAAAACATGACATAAAAACATCACATAATCGTTGCACTTTTAGGCTTATTATTTTATATATAGATAGTAGATTAGTTGAAGCTCTGGATGATTCGAAGATTCCTTTATTTACACCAAGGTACCATGGAATCCCAGCCCAGTTCCTTAATCAGGTTTCATGCTGAATTGAGGCTGTATTGAATGCCTGAGATTTTATAATTCTTGAACATGCTATGGCACACAGGTTAATCAGTATACAACTGTTAAGAGCACTTCCTGAATGTCAGCAAGACAAAGGAGCTGATTGTGAACTTTGGGAGTAAACAGCAGAGACATGGCCACCCCCTTTAGTATTAACAGCACTCAGTCAGAGAGGGTGGACTGTTTCAGATACCTCACTGTCCACATCACAAAGGACCTGCCCTGGTTCAAATACACCTACATCTTGGTAAAGAAGGCATGCCGTCTTTACCACTTCAGATGCCTGGGGGATTTCATGCTGCCCTCCCAATTACTAAAGAACTTCTATACACCCAACATTGAAAGTATCCTGAAAGGAAGTATTACTGCCTGCTTTGGGAATAGCTTTCAACAGGACTGCAAGGTTCTGCAGACAGTGGGCTGACTCATCATTGGGTGTGCATTCCCTAAGTTTGAGGACATCTACACCAAGCGATGTCAGACCAGGGCAAGGAAATTTATTCACGACTCCTGCCATGCTAATGACAATTTTTCTGTTCAGCATTCAGGTAAACGCTGCCACTGCCTGAAGTCCACTTCAGAGACTGAGGAGGACCTGTTTGCCACAGTCCAACCGCATCCTAGATACTGATCCAATACTGATGCGCTGTGCAAGAAAGGACAAAGCCGGTTATACTTCCTTAGAAGGCTGGCGTCCTTCAACATCTGCAATAAGATGCTGCAGATGTTCTATCAGACAGTTGTGGCGAGCGCCCTCTTCTATGTAGTGGTGTGCTGGGGAGGCAGCATTAAGAGGAAAGACGCCTCACGCCTGGACAAACTGGTGAGGAAGGCAAGCTCTATTGTTGGCTTGGAGCTGGACAGTTTAACATCTGTGGCAGAGAGAAGGGCGCTCAGCAGGCTCCTATCAATTATGGAGAATCCACTGCATCCACTTAATAGTATCATCTCCAGACAGAAGAGCAGCTTCAGCGACAGACTGCTGTCACTGTCCTGCTCCACTGACAGATTGAGGAGATCGTTCCTCCCCCAAACTATGCGACTCTTTAATTCCACCCGGGGGGGTAAATGTTAACATTTAACATTATACAAAGTTATTGTCTGTTTTTCACCTGCATTATTATCATTCTTTAATTTAATATTATTTATTGTATCAGTATGCTGCTGCTGAAGAATGTGAATTTCCCATTGGGATTAATAAAGTATCTATCTATCTATCTATCTAATCTATCTATCTATCTATCTATCTATCTATCTATCTATCTATCTATCTATCTATCTATCTATCTATCTATCTATCTATCTATCTATCTATCTATCTATCTATCTATCTAGATGAGGACAGTGTCTAGAACTACATGATGCCCTATTGTTAACTCTCCAACATTAAGTTAATTCAGCTATTAAGTTATTAATTGAAATATTATTTATCACAAGTGTATAATTCTAACTGATTTTCGAATATTTATAAAGTCATGTATTATTTTCTCCCTTTATATTCTTCTTAAAGGCACAGTCACTGGAGTTGAGTAACTAAGCATTTCACTAAATATTATTTGTTTATATAATCTGAATATGACAAGTATGATTTGATTTGATTTGATACTGTTATATCAGTCTACCCTGGGCAAATAATTCTCCCAATCTTGCTGAATTCCAGAGTACAACTTTTGTATTGAAGGTAATGTAAAACATGTCTACTTCAGTATTTACAAACTTGGGACAATGATGTGTCTGATGTGCCACTTTTTATATTGTGTTGATTATTTTATTTGTGGCATTTCCAACTACAAGCTCTGCAGCAACTGACACCAGGTCTCAACAATGGCAATTCAAGATGCCGGAAACCATAAAAAATAACAAGGCAACAGAAACAGTACAATTATTTCATTTATAAATGAAAATAATATTAATAATAAACAATGAGTACAAAATATGATGCAGCACCTCAGAAAACTCAAAACGAGAACAGCTGTGAACAGCAAAATTTTGAAATGACCACTCAGGAATTTGTTAAAACACACCTAATCATTACATGATCATTACACACACGGAAAGCTGTGGGACCTGATGGAGTCGGCCTTCGAGTTCTTAAGGACTGTGATGAACAATGTTGTGGTGTCCTCTGTCATTTGTTCAGTCTGTCTCTAAAGCTTCAGAAAGTGCCACTACTGTAGAAACATCATGCATTGCTCCATTATTGTCTGGTTTGGTTCAGCAACGTGAGAGCTCTGCTGAGAAAATAATTGGCTGTATCCTTCCATTTGTTGCAGACCTGTATACATCTCGTGTTAGTAAGTATGTCAAAAGGATCACCATGGACTCATCTCACCCTGCTCATCACTTATGCCATAAACTCCCCTGTGGTAAATGCTTCAGGTCAATTAAAACTAAAACTAACAGACACCTCAATAGTTTCTTTCCTAGAGCAATAGCCCTTTCAAACCAGTAAGCTAGCCTGAGTTGTATATTCATGCATTCTGTCAGATACTGTATGAACAAGTGTATGTGTGTGTGTGTGTGTGCCTGTACAGTGTATGTACATGTATGGGTATGGATGTGCATACACACTCACACTTTCACTTGCACGTCATCATTTGCACATCTACTTTATAATTTTTTTTGCCATTTTGTTGACATCTCTGCGTGGCTGTATATGCTGTGTATGCATTTAGCTTCAGCCTAACCTCCGTTTCGTTTGAAACTTACCGGCTTATTCTCTGGACGTCTCAGCTGCCTGTGGCCTCCTCACCTACAATGTGGACTGGTAGGATAATCGCCTGGTTAATGCTTGTTTGGAGTCTTCTGTCGCTCGTTATCCAACCTGCGACTGGCCTCCTACAGTATCCAGCTGCTGAGCTTCTTCGACTGCGTCTTCTCCAGTCTGTGCCTCTGCTGTCGGTGCTGTATTTCGACCCGGACGTCATACTTCTCCCTCGTTGGAGATACATCCACCGTGGGTCCCGCCGGAGATTCCGAACGGACGTCTCGAAAGGAATTAACTCTTTTTGGTCTGATTTTCGGCACCCTCCACACAACACAGATAGGAACACTGACCATAGCGTGTTGGCTAGCTTAGCTCGGTCGACTAACACCACTGTCAAATGCGACAGCAACATTGTCAGCTTTGGTCTACTGAACATCCGCTCACTCACGAGCAAGGGACATCTCATTCAGGATCTCCTCATTGACCGTAAGTTTGACTTTCTCTGTCTAACTGAGACTTGGCAGCAACCTCAAGACTTTTCACAACTTAATGAATGCACCCCCCCGGGGTTTGTTTACACTTGTCAATCCCGTGCCTCTGGCCGTGGAGGAGGTGTCGCGATTATTTATCGCGAGAAGTGGAAAGTCCTGCCGTTGTCTGCTCCTGCTGTTAGCTCTTTTGAATCGACTGTGTGTCAACTGTCTGGCCCAGTTCCTACCATCATTGCAACTGTCTACCGTCCTCCTAAGGCAAACAACAATTTTTTGAACGATCTTGTTATCTTCCTTACTCATTTATCTGTAATCACTCCAAATATAATTCTGCTGGGGGATTTTAATATACATCTGGACAATATCAATATCCCTCTCACTAGAGACTTTTTATCTTGCCTGGAGAGTTTTGGATACCAGCAGCACACTGATGTTCCTACCCATTGTAAAGGACATATCTTGGACCTGATCTGCTGCTCTGGTGTTGTTCCTTTTGATCTCACAGCAGATGAACTCGCTATAACCGACCATTTTCTTCTTTCATTCAATGCCAAACTTACCTTTTCTGTTCCTAAGCTTCCACGTCTCATAGCCTTTCGCAACATTAAGAATATTAACTTGAATTTGCTGTCTTCTAGAATCGATTCCCAACTGGACTTTTATAATTTATCCACTCCCATAGAACTGGTCTCATATTATAACACTTGTCTTAATGGTACTCTTAATTCTCTGGCTCCGCTAAAAACCCGTTCTGTTTCCTTTTCTTTTTCTGCCCCTTGGCTTCTGAAAGCTAAGGGCAGGCAACTTGAAAGGTTGTTTAAAAAATCCGGACTCTTTGTCCACAAAGAGATGTATAAAAATCATCTTCTCTATTATAAGGATTGTATAGCTCAAACCAAATCTAATTATTACACTCAGTTAATTACTCGTAATACAGGTAACACCAAGACTTTGTTTTCTTTACTTAATAATGTTACACAACCTCCAGACTCTTTACCATCTCACCTTTACTCAACTGCTTTCTGTAATTCTCTTATGTCTTTTTTCAACGAGAAAATCCAAAAGATACATCAGCACCTTGGTCCAGATCCTCTCTATATTCCTTCTGAACTACACTCGCCTATTCACTTTTTTTCTTCTTTCCAGCTTCCCACTTCCTCTGAAATCTCAGATCTCATCTGCAAATCCAAGTCATCTACTTGTCAGCTGGACCTCCTGCCTACAGTTCTGGTTAAAGCCTGCCTCCCCTCTCTAGTCCCTCTCATTTCTGCCATCATTCACTCTTCTCTCACTACTGGTATTATTCCCTCATCTTTTAAAACTGCTGCTATAACCCCAATACTAAAAAAACCTGGTGCTGATCCTACTAATTTCAATAATTTTCGCCCCATTTCTAACTTGCCCTTTATCTCCAAAATTCTTGAAAAAATAGTAGCTATCCAACTTCACACCCATTTATCTCACAATAATCTATATGAAAAGTTCCAGTCTGGTTTTCGCCCCCTTCATAGTACAGAAACAGCACTTGTTAAAATTACTAATGACCTCCTTATGGCTGCTGACTCTGGTCTAATCACTGTTCTCATCCTCTTTGATCTGAGTGCGGCCTTTGATACTATTTGTCATACCACTCTCCTTAATAGATTATCTCTGATTGGCATTACCCAAACTCCACTTGATTGGTTTAGATCCTACCTCTCAGGCCGCACTCAGTTCATACAGCTTAAAACCTTCACATCCCAACCCACCACTGTTACTTCTGGTGTGCCCCAGGGCTCTGTCCTGGGGCCATTTCTTTTTATTATTTACCTTCTTTCCCTTGGCAATATTTTTCGTAAATATAACATTAATTTTCACTGTTATGCTGATGACACCCAGCTCTACCTTGCTGGTAATCCCACCTCCTCTTTTCCACCACCCTCGCTTATTGACTGCATTGCTGAAATTAAATCCTGGTTTTCTTTGAATTTTCTTAAATTAAACAGTGACAAAACTGAGGTTCTCCTCATTGGTTCAAAATCATCATTATCCAAAACCAATAATCTTTCTCTTATTATTGACAACTCTGCTGTTTCCCCATCATCTCAGGTCAAGAGTCTGGGTGTCATCCTCGACAGTACTCTATCTTTCCAATGTCACATTAATAACATCACCCGATCTGCTTACTTCCACCTACGTAATATTAATCGCATTTGCCCCTCCCTCACTCCTCATACTACTGCCATTCTTGTTCATAGTCTTGTCACTTCTCGGCTGGACTACTGCAATTCACTCCTCTTTGGTCTCCCTAATAAATCTCTTCATAAGCTTCAGTTAGTCCAGAATTCTGCAGCACGTATCATCACTCAAATCCCATCTATTCACCATATTACTCCGGTCTTGCAGCAGCTTCATTGGCTCCCGATCAAGTTTCGTATTGATTTTAATATTCTACTATTAACATTTAAGGCCATCCATAACCTCGCCCCTCCATATCTGTCTGACCTTCTTCATGTTGCCATTCCATCCCGTAACCTTAGATCCTCTTCCTCCACCCATCTGACTGTCCCTCCTGCCCGTCTAACCACCATGGGGAGCAGAGCTTTCAGCCGTTCTGCTCCCAAGCTCTGGAATTCATTGCCTGCGGATCTCCGAAATATCAAATCATATTCATCCTTCAAATGTAAACTTAAAACGCATCTGTTTAAAATGGCTTTTTCTTTTTTCTCCTGATTATAATGGTTTTGTTTGGTTTTAATTTCTAGATTTTCTGATGTTTTAAGTTTTTATAATTGTGTCTTTTATTTAATTAATTATTTACTTATTTATTTATTGTTTGTTCGGTGTCCTTGAGTTCTTTGAAAGGCGCCTTGTATAAATAAAATGTATTATTATTATTATTATTATTATTATTATTAATTGTACTACTCTGCATACTTGCATGAAGTTTTTTCTTTTTAACGTATGCTATTTATGTTATTTGTATGTGTAGAAAAAGAATGTTCTCCTCAGCACCATGTATTTTGTGTGTTTAGTAAATTAGAATTTTTATAATAACTATTTTTTAACTTGCCAGGGAGAGACGCTTTGGCTTATGAACTAACAAAAATATGTTATTCCAGGGTTCAGGAGAAATAGTGTCCACATGAATAAAATGTAAGCTGTTTCTTGTTTTCCCTTTCTCAGAGTGAATGTTTCAGGGACAAGGTCACAAGGCTGCAGAAAGTACATGTAGTTTATGCAAAGGCGTCTCTCCTGTGCTTAGCTTTGAAAACACAGATAATGCTTAGCTCAACAGACATATTGTTTAACTTTACTGTTTTGATAAGGATGTTCTTTCTGTCTTATTAATCATGAGATAATAATAATAATAATAATTCATTACATTTATATAGCGCTTTTCTTAGTACTCAAAGTGCTATGCTGAAGTATAAAAAACCCCTCCTGGCTTTTGATCAGGGTTCAATTGAGCTTTGCGGCAACAAGTTATGCTCTTTTGAATCTCTACTTACTGTGACTCCGAATGAAATAAATAAAGAGAATTGAGACAATATTATCTGCCTGCTTTTCAGTGTGCCTTTTTCGTCCACATATGTCATGTTATGTTCTGTTATTAGCAGCTTCAAATCTACCAAGTCAAATTCCTATACATTACATACTGGTGAATAAAGCGATTCTGATTCTTATCCTTCACCTAATGACTACAGACCTGTGACACTTACATCCCACATCATCAAGACCTTCAGAACTAGTGAAGTTTGCCTATCGCCCAGTCCTGGATAATGGACTATCTGTTGGAAACTGCAGTTTGTGAGGCTGAAGGACTGTGTTTCTGATATGGATGTGAGCAACACTGGAGCACAACAAAGGAAAGTCCTCTCTCCTTTTCTATGTACACCTCATATCATAATTATAACACCAGGTCACGTCCCCTGCAGAAATACCCATATGATTCTGCACTTATGAGGTATATTGGTAAAGGAGAAGTCAGGTGAACTTTGTTTCTTGGTGCAAAGAGAATTGTCTGCATCTTAATATCAGCAAAACTGATTATTGACTTTTGTCACACCAAATAGCCTCTATGTCTGGTCACTATTCAGGGACTGGATGTAAAGGTGGTCCAGTCCTACAGTTACTTGGGGGTCCACAGTAATGACAGGATGAACTCAGAACATAGAGTAACTATATGATAGATAATGGGAAGATCAGGTTCTTTTTCCTTAGCATATTGCATTCCTTTAATATGGAAAGTGACCTCCTTCACATCTTCTGTAACTCTGTGATGGCAGTGCAATTTGGTGCTGTGGTGTGTGGGCAGGTAATATCACATCAAGAGATGTCCGCCACATCAGCAAGCTAATTGAAAGAGCAGTGTCAGTTATGGGACAGACACTGGACCCCCTTGGAGGTAGCAGAAAAGGAGAGAATTAAAACAAAACTAAGTGTCATTATAAACAATTCTGCAAATCCTCTCTCTGGCATACTAACACTGAGGACTTTCAGTCAATGGTTCAGTAGAAGTGTGTCTACTTGGGTTCCTTTATACAGCAATAAGCCCGCATAATGTTTCACCACGACTGCCAAGCAGATGTTTTTCTTTCTTTTTAATTTTCTTGTCTTTTAGTCATTTTGGTGTGTGTTCAGACTGTATTGTATGTGTATATTTATCTATCTGCTTACGCATTTATTTATTTAAAGAGCTTCTGTAAAAAGCCAGATTTCCACATTGGAACTTACAGTACCCATCTATCTGTTAGGGGTGAACATAAGATGTTCTACAACCCCGTATGAAGCCAGCATTTTCAAAGATTATATAAAAAAAGGGATTTTATTATATAGTGCATAATACGATATAATGAAGAGAATCATACAGAGAGCAGACAATATATCAAATTAATAAAAAATAAACACAACAGCCCCACTTCAGGTACCTAGAAAGGCTTTAACCATTAATGAGCAAAAGGGGTACCCAACACTTTTTTGCACTCAGTCAGATCGTTGTATTCTAGTCACTCTATTCCAAGATGCCAAGCCTATGACCAGAAGGGCTTTTAGGTCATGGCATGCAAGTGAACACTTCTTGTGTCAGGAGTGCCCACTAAAACTACAATTCCAAGGCACCCTTTTAGAGGCATGCAAAATATAAGTATTAGATGGACACACATAAGTTAGTTTGTATCCCTATAACTATCAGCCTGCGGATAGATGGCATCACCTACAGTTCTTTTTTATTATATGCCCAGCATTATTCTTTTGTTGTTTAAAATTGCAGATACAGTTTATGTAACAGATTAGGTTACGTTCTATTGTCATGTTGTTATTTTTGTCAGTCCTCACATGATCTATTAACCTGGCATCCCTGTCATGTTAAGTTTGGTCTCCCTTCTTGGATGCAAGTCATATTCAAATTTTGAATTTGGCAATCATTAATTTTACTCGGGTGACAAAATTGGTGTAGCTGTCCAGGTTGGAAGTGTATTAACAGCTATTGATCGTTTTACCAGTAATCACTATTGCATAACCACAGCAACTCATTTAGTAAACTCAGATGAGAGACTTCGGCTTTTACTTGATGTTTTAAGAGATGCTGTTGAAATCTAATCAAATACAAGGCTTCTGGGAGTTATGTCAGGATGTGTATGTACAGATAACACCTTCATAAAGATGATGTGCCTTGCGCCATATTTTCCCTGTAACAGAGAACATGCTTAAAATGCAAATTGTTCCTCTGAGGAAGAACTGTTGATCAAATACTGTAATTAGAAAGCCTACTTGATTGGTTATAGTTTAGAAATACCTAAAACCTGCTACAGCCAAGAGTACTATCACAAAGCCATTGGTGCCATCACAGGGCTGCTGCTCTACACAGGACCATGTTATCAATAAAGCGCTTTTCGACTTAAACTGATAAACAGAGAGTGAAGCTCATTCTCACATATCTGACAAATCAATTACATATGAAGTTAGCCTAAGAAAATGTCAAAAGAACAGATCATCAATAATAAAAAATAGAATCACACAAACCACAAAAAATAAATCTGGATTTTTAAATTCATTTATTACATTTTTGCTTTTTTTTTAGATGTTCACATTATTTCCTTTTTGTCTCTTTCTTACCTTTTAGTAATGCTTTTTGGTTAGGAAAACTATACATATTTACTAGAACATTCCCAAATGTTGACCTCAGATTTGATGCTCTGACTCATTCATAAAGATTCTCTGGTTTATCCAAATATTATACTCTGTGCAGTAACTCCTACAGATATTGCCCTGTGCACCTTTTTCACATATTGTAATGCAGTGATAAAGCAGATACATCAGTGTATTATGAATAATTATCAGTTACATAAGTTCTATTCAAAATGACCAATCAGTGGTCTGTTACACAAAGAGAGATTAAATAATCCTGTATCTCAGTATGAATTCTGGTTTGCTATATCAGGATTTCACACCAGCTGGTGCCAGAACACTGAATTTCAGTTAATTCACACAACTTCCAGACAGGTGGCTTCGGATTAATGCACGTTCACAAAAAAATGTACATGCCCCTCAGAGTCGAGCACTGAATAACGTATCAACCACAGACTGCATGTCTGGGAAACAGAGGGAAGAACCATCATGCCAGCAGAGCTCTATTGTTCGTTCAGGACATTTTCAGCATTTCTTCAGCTTTTTCTTCTTCTTAAATAGTGCAGTTAAGATCAACATTTTTGACATGACATTTATAGACTTTAATCATTTTGACTGAATGCTCTGCTCCTTAATTATTATGCCCTTAAAGTGTTAATCTTTCACAATAAACTTGCTCTTCTACAGGTTAGAATCAGGGCATTGCTTGACCTAGTGAATGAGATGGATTTCATCAGATCTTTGTTCCTGGAACAAGCAAATCCTCATCCTGTTATAGAAAAGCAGGATTAGCGAATTATCTGCATCTTTGGCTTTACGGATGCAACCCTGGCTTAATCTGTTTCAAAAACACAACTTTTGCTAACTCCAGGGTTTCTAGAACTTAATTAGCCAAATTTTGTTGAGTCCTGATTTACTTTAACTGAATTTCATACTAATCGTGTTTTCTAGAACAGACCCATGACATCCCATGATTGTGAAAAGCATGCACTATTTCAACGTGTGCACTGGCATAATAGCTTATTTTAGCCAAGTTTACACCCTATGGAAGATTGTTTAAATTGAAAAATATGCATAGGGGTGAAGTAACTTACTGATATGGTATCGCAGCAGCTTTATCCCTGGCTTTAGGTTTTGTCCCTTATGCCTGTTGTATTTTTAAATTCTTTTGCAATTTATGTGTTTGTTCAATTTCTGTAGGTAGTGTATTATTTGTTTATAGTATGTTATTGTTTACTAACCATTTTTTTTGTTTTAATTCTGTCCTCCATTTATGTTAGTTTGTTATATATCTTTTATCCATCCATCCATCCATTTTCCAACCCGCTGAATCCGAACACAGGGTCACGGGGGTCTGCTGGAGCCAATCCCAGCCAACACAAGGCACAAGGCAGGAACCAATCCTGGGCAGGGTGCCAACCCACCGCAGTATATATCTTTTATTCTATATATTAATCCGGGAGAAAAAAGCTCCTGAATCTGCAGCAGAAGGGTTGCCATCAGTCCTCTATATATGACTTTGAGTCTATTCACCTCATCCTCATTTCCTCTGCCTCTAGTTCCGGCCACAACTTCATAAAAGATCCATCTGTCATTTGTTCCAATGTCAATTGTCATATTCATGCATTCTGACTGGTGTATCATTGCTGTTTTGGTTACCTGAACATCCTACAGTATACGGGGATGGATCCCCAACCTTTAATCTGCTCTCTCATGTATTTATTTCTTCACACTATCTAAAGCACAGAAGGAAAGCTGGGCTGCCCTAGGAAAACAGGAATAACAGGAATAACTGTATGGAAGTCGCCCTACACAAGTTTTATTCTTCTACAGACTGAAATAGCTGGATCAAATGAACTGAACTACCTCAGCCAGCAAACCAGTGTTTATCCTGGGTCACCTAACCAGAGCCTAACACCCCTCATCCTGGTCCGGGACCTAACCAGAACCGTATCAATGTGTGCACACATAGCTGCCTCCCTGCTATTCCCAGCATCTGCCAATCGCTCTATTCACCAATGGCAAACATTCTCTGCCAGCCAGTTATCATTTTATCATCCCTGCAATTCAAAAACAGCTGCAACAAAAGAACATATGATTCTTCAAATAAAATGCAGACATTTTGTTTGCACCTTGTGCTACTAGATTAAATGTAATTCACATTTGAAAATGCCTTCAGCATTTTAAATGAATGCTTGGTGAAAAATAAATATTTTTAAAAATATTCAATCACTTAAATGTAAAACTGGTCAATATGTTGCTGAGTTTACACACGTATAGACGAGACAATTTTTTTCTAAGCTGTAGCTCCTGGTAGATAAATTTGCTGTGGTTCTGCATCCATCACAGCAATCTATTTACTAGTCTAAGAGTGAAGAGTCAAAAAAGAGTTGGTTTTTGCCAGTTGCCTCTTTAACCTCTGCAAGGGTCACCATTTGGGCATGTAGCGTTTGTACAGGTTCAAGTGCTGATGCCAGACTGTCACGGTCAACTGTTCTTGCAGTGACAGAGCATAACAACAAATTGGCTTGCATTGCCTGTTGAGAATTTGAAGGGAAAATGTGCCTCATGTTTTGGCCAGCCTCCAATAACAGAGAGGTTGAAGGGCAATGTGTTTAGTAGACAATCAAACTGCCTAAGGTGTGGGTGAGGGTCTTTTATAGTGATAAACACACCAGCACCCACAAGGGTCAACATATGGCTGAGCTTCCTGCGAACTGAGTATGTTTTTCATGTCAAGGCATAATAGACATAAGCAACTATAATCTTCTCATGATTTTCCTGCTTGGAAAGCAGTTTTTAACACTATGAATTATAATAGCTAAGAAAGCTAGGTTGCAAATGGACTAGTATGGTGAATGCTGTACACTAAAACCTCACAGTTTGCACTGAATTGCTGAAGTCCATGAAAAACTGATCTCCCCTTTGCAGTAGGTTTCTGAGGAAAGATGTAATCATGGCATACTTGTGTTTGAACCTGAGGTAATATGAATTCCAATGTATTGTGCTAAACACCAGAAAAAAGGACATACTGTACTGGATTTTGGATGGAAACCCAATAGCATTTTTATTTAATTCGTCATCAGTCTGCATTGTGATCCCCTCTACTCTAGTTGAGACTGGCAAAACTACAAATCATAATAATCCTTCTTATCTGTTTTTGCTGTAATCTCACTGGTTTACACATACTCACCTACTGCTTTCCTTTTCTGTACTGATCTGTCTCCATCTTTTTTGATGACCACACACTACTTATCTAGCTGCCTGTTTTAACTAATGGCACTGGAAAGACACACCTTTGCACCTCATCTGTGCTTGCATGGCATGTTGCATTAGTATTGCTTAGAACATTTTCACGTACATGCCAAGAATACCCCACGAATACCCCACGAATAATGCAACATGCATGTCTATAAAAATATTCATATTTTACTGTTATTCAGTAAAATGGATTTATTTTGGCTTTCTGACATTGATCCACAGAAAAAGATTCTTTAATGTCAAAGTGAAAAAAATATAAAATATAAAACACAAGAACTGATCACATAAGTAGTCACTGACTTTAGTAATATACAACTAAATCATGACTGGTGCAGCCAGTAAGTCTTAGGAGTCACCTAATTAGTTTCAATGGAGATCAGCTGTCTGAGGTCTCAATTGATTGTAGTATAAATGCACCTTATTTGGAAGGTCCAGCTTGTGGAGAATCAATATGGTGATCTAAAGTTCTAGAAGAAGAAGAAGAAGAAGAAGAAGAAGAAGACAACAACAACGGCCAACCAACTCTGTAAAAAGATGACTGAAAAGCAGGACTCAGGGAATGGAGACAAGAAAATATCCAAGTCATTCAATATCCCTTGGAGTCCAGTTATATCAGGCATTAAAAAAAATTGAAAAAATACGGCATCCATTCACAAAAACAAAGTGATTGAGCAAGAAGAGGAAGGCCATTGTGAGACATATGAGAGGATTACAAGAATTATAAGCTACAGAGACTTTACATTCAACAGTTTTTTTCCCCTGATGCTTCACCAGTTGCAGCTTTACTGTATTGGAGACAGCCAAAGAGAACCCTACTGTTACAAAACATTGACTAGAGTCTGAAAGAAGGCACATCGGAGATGATGAAATTAGCTGGAAAATGGCCCTATGATCTGATAAGAATAAAATCGAGCTTTTTGGCCATTCGATTAAATATGATGTTTGAACGATGCTCATTATCAAATACACACCACACTATGGGAATGTTAAAAAAAAAATAAAGGGAAATCCTAGAAGTAAACCTGATGCAGTCTACAAGAAACCTGTATCCTGGGAGAAGATTTGTTTTTTAGTAAGACAACAACCCCAAATATAAAGCCAAAGCTACACAAGAACAGGTTAAAATCAACAATTTGCATGTTCTGGAGCACCGATTAAGAGTCCACATCTCAATTCAATTAAGATTTTGTGGCATAATCCCCATGCAACCTGACCAAGAATAAGCGGTTTTACAAAGAGGGGGGAGAAAATCAGGGTTAGCCTTAGGGTTGGTGGTGCAATGTCCACATGTACAAAGCTTAAGAGATCTAATCTCACAGACTTAAAGCTGTCACGGCTGCCAAAGATGCATCTACTAAGCACTGAATTCTTATGCAATCAATTATTTTGTAGTTTATATCTGAGACCACTTTTCAGAGATTTATTTTCACTTTAACATTTAAAGAGTCTTGTTCTGTTGGTTAATGTCAAAAAAGCCCAATTAAATCCACTATGCTTCAGAGTTGTATAATAATAAAATGCGAAAACCTTTTATACGCACAGAAGTTAAATTCAAATACAAAATAACATGGGGCCAAATTAGAGTTGCCAATCAACCTAACATGGATGTGTTTGGGATTTAGAAGGATAACCAGATGACTTTTACATGTAGACTAGTAATCAAAATGAGTTCAATAGATTGACAATACAACATTAGTTTTTGGTATGATGGTTATACAAATGAATAAATTAACATTAATGTATTCTATACTGTATATAAGGAAAGTTCCTTAATTTGTCACTATGTTTAATCTGGAAAAGGCAGATCGTACAAAATAGAAAAAGGTTAACACATTGGATCCAACTCCAACTACATTGGATTGATTGGTAATTGATTGTGGGTTTTCTGTAAATGGAATTCAAAATAACACCGGGCACCAGATCTCCTATTCTCAAGAGATGTCTACACAGAGGTTATTCCTCCATTTTTGAGACAACCCAACCTGGCATAGCATTCCTTCTCTTTGCTTTGTTAAGGGAAGCTTTGGAACAACATCTTTTCTGTGCATTTTCCTGAGTGTGAAGCTGCTTTCTGCTACTGGGATTGCTGTCACAACTTTAATGAATTTTCTTGCAGGTAGTATGCCAAATCAATCCTGAGCAGTTCCCACAATGAGAGCCCCACTGCAAAGAAAGAACAAATTAAAATAAATAAAAATCAAGCTTGCTGGGGTAATTATCTTTCAGCAGAGAGTCCAAATGAGGTCCCTCCCTGCTAGCTGACAAATTTGGGATTGATGATTCATTTAATAGCTTCTAAAGTCATCTACAAAATGAGAGCTCTTTTATACAATAGAGCATTGTGCTTCTAGTAGAAAGCACCAATTTGAAGCTACATATCAGACTGCTGACAGCTTTAATCCGTCTGAACGATCAGAAGCTGTAGCTGCAAGCCCAACTATAAAATTAAATGAGCAGAGTCAGAGTCTGCTTACTTGAACTAAGAACATCATTTATTGTGATATGCTTATACATCAACAATGCAAAGATTTCTGTTACCTAAGTCCCATCTAAACTCATATATTTTTTTTTGTCCTGGGTTAATTTATTAGATTAGGCGTCTCAGGTGATCCATGCAAGGCAGCGGATGTGTTATATATTTCACAGCTTTCGTTCATTCTAACAAGAATTCCGAAGCTTGAAGTCATAGACTCTGGTGTACTGTATGCTGCATGCCTGTCAGCTCAGTTCATAAAAGATAGTCATTTTAAAAAAGGGCCCTTTCTTCACACAATGCACCCACAAACTATTTTTTTTTCTTAGTTATTTCGATTGATGTTAAATTTCAGGTATCTCCCAGCTGTAATATTATAATGGTTTTCTTGCCAAAATACTATTCCTTTATTGAACCCAAATACACTTGCAGAATGTCATAACCTTTATCACTTTTTATTGAAAAAAAAATACTGTATTGAGTGGCATGGTGGGCCTTGTGATTAGAATTGTCGCCTCAAAGATCCAAAATCTTGGGCTTGAATTCTGTGGCCTAACACTGCCTATGCAGAGTTTACCCATTCTTCTGGGTCTCTAGATTTCCCACTTGCATCCCAGAGATTTTCTTGCTGGGTTAATTGGTCAACATAGATCTGGGCATAGATAGGCCCTACAATGGACCGGCAAAATGTCCAGGGTTAGTTACTGCCTTGTGCCCAGCACTTCATTTGCACTGCACAGCCGTAGCTCAACACTGGTACCTCTGATTAAGAGCCCAATATATTCAGAGATGTCCAAATACACTCCAGGACCCCAAAATTCGAAAAACAAAATATTTAGAGTATTTTTTTTATAATGTTTACATAAACAAAGTTTATTACACAAAATTTATTTAAAATTTATGAAAGCACCATAGATAACATTATACCTAGCTGTTTTTTTATTGACTAATCTTCTTCTTCTTTTGGCTGCTCCCGTTAGGGGTTGCCAAAGCGGATCATCTCCTTTCATATCTTTCTGTCCTCTGCATCTTGTTCTGTTACACCCATCACCTGCATGTCCTCTCTCACCACATCCATAAACCTCCTTTTAGGCCTTCCTCTTTTCCTCTTCCCTGGCAGCTCTATCCTTAGCACCCTTCTCTCATTATACCCAGCATCTCTCCTCTGCACATGTCCAAACCAACACAATCTCACCTCTCTGACATTTGTCTCCCAACCGACTAACCTGAGCTGACTCTCTAATGTACTCATTTCTAATCCTATCCATCCTCGTCACACCCAATGCAAATCTTAGCATCTTTAACTCTGCCACCTCCAGCTCTGTCTCCTGCTTTCTGGTCAGTGCCACTGTCTCCAACCCATATAACACAGCTGGTCTCACTACCATCCTGTAGGCCTTCCCTTTCACTCTTGCTGATGCCTGTCTGTCACAAATTACTCCTGACACTCTTCTCCACCCATTCCACCCTGCCCTGCACTCTCTTTTTCACTTCTCTTCCACAATCCCCATTACTCTGTGTTGTTGATCCCAAGTATTTAAACTCATCCACCTTCACCAACTCTACTCCTTGCATCCTCACCATTCCACTGATCTTCCTCTCATTTACACACATGTGTTGGGTCTTGTTACTACTGACCTTCATTCCTCTCCTCTCTAGAGCATATCTCCACCTCTCCAGGGTTTCCTCAACCTGCTCCCTACTCTCGCTACAGATCACAATGATTGACTAATGAGAAAAAGAAAAAAGCATACCAAAAGAATTGAAATAAATCATAAAGTTAGTTTAATTAAAAAAAAGCTGGCTCTTTAACAGCAGGTGGGGGTACTGACAAGGTGGCTGATAGATAAAATTATGTGAGCAAGGTACTGGGAGTGACGATGCATCAGAGTAGGTCAGGGAGAGAGAAGACTCCAATACAAATACAGTATGGAGAGCACAGTAGCTTAAGACTGCACGATACTCAAATGAAACACAATTGTTTTAAATATATCCCACCACAAGGCTCAGCACACATCATAAACAAGAAGTAGTACTAAACTAAAGCCTCATGGGATTTCCTTTTTGAATTGAAGACTCACGTCTCCACCTCATGTGTTAGTTATGGGTTCTGTCTTCAATTCAAAAATGCATCCCCATGAGGCTTTAGTACTAGTGTCCTGTTTATGGTGTGTGCTACGTTTCACAAAATATAATAATAATAATAATAATAATAATAATAATAATAATAATAATAATGCATTTTATTTATAGGGGCACTTTAAATTAGCAGTAAATCTCAAAGTGCAACATAAAAAGTTTTAACAAAGGCAAGGCAAGATAATAACAGAGATAAAACTACAATAATTATAGCATTCTTGTTAATAAGCTTTCCTAAATAGTAAAGTCTTTAGCTGTTTTTTAAAACAGCCCAGAGCCGTGGAGCAGTGGTTGCAAAGGCTCGGTCACCCATTGTATGACGTTTGGTCACAGGGTGGCGAAGGCAGTAGGTATTTGTAAAATGGAGGTTTCTTGTAGTGGATTGTAATATAAGGAATTCTTTAAGATATTGTGGAGCATTTCCATGGATACACTGGTGAGTAAACAAACAGAGTTTGTATTCGATACGGAGATGGATAGGGAGACAATGTATACATTTAACATAATTTTAGCAAAGAAATGTGTTTTGTATATTTTGACCTTGTGACTGGATAACGGACATATGGACTATGGGACACAAGTAACCTGAGATTGTTTCTTCCCCTTGGATGTTTTTCACATTGTTTCCCTTTGTGCATCATTGGTCACTATCTTATATACTGTATAAACGCGAACGCATGGAAGTATGTGTGTCTGTCCGGCCCAGAAGTGAGAGAGTGGAACTGGGGCAAGGGCTTCGTCTCTGAGGAAACAGAAAACTTGCTTAGTTGCTAAAAACACAAGTGGGGCCAGCACATCAGCAAAACGAAACCTCAGAAGAAAGACAAAGTTTCTTAGCTGCTAATATCGGCAAAACTATCCCTTTTACTTTTCCTCCCGCCGCTAATACACATGCGAGGCGAGCACGATCGGCAAGACGAAACCTCGTGAAGAAAGACAAAGTCTCTTAGCCGCTAACAACGACAAAACGGTATCCCTTTTACTTTTCCTCCCACCGCTAATACACAAGCGATGCTAGCACATCAGCAAAACGAGTCCTCCTATAAGAGAGATGCCCAGAGTAGTTCCTTTCAATTACCTGACATCTCTACATTTCAGGGTTTTTTTCTAAAGATTTCAATAGTTTCTAGGACCCCAGACTTTTCACAGCAAGGGCTTACACAGCTAGTTAATATATATTATATCATACAGTTTTTTTAGAGGCAGTGGCACAGAGCAGAATTCATGCTAACTAACGGAGCAGGGGGCTCTTCCCTGAAAAAAAAATAGCATTTACAATAGAACCCTAATTTAATGTTTTAATACTTATTTGTTCACACCTTTAATGTTTTTGGATGCTATTGTCTGAAGAAGTTAGAGTCTTTCATTGCTGCATATCTGAATTGTGTGTTACACACCAGCCATGCAGAGAGCTTAGATATACCGGTTAGTTGTCTCTTGTTGTCCCTCGTACTAAACAAAAAAACTAGGAATTCTTTGCCCAGTTACATTAAGGAGTCACCTTTAATTGAACTGTTTAAATAATAAAAAAAACTGATGCTCTGTGTAGGAAAGGACAGAGCCGACTATACTATACTTCCTTAGAAGGCTGGCGTCCTTCAACATATACAATAAGATGCTGCAGATGTTCTATCAGTCGGTTGTGGCGAGCGCCTTCTTCTACGCAGTGGTGTGCTAGGGAAGCAGAATAAAGAAGAGGGATGCCTCACGCCTGGACAAACTGGTGAGGAAGGCAGGCTCTATTGTAGGCACGGAGCTGGACAGTTTGACATCCGTGGCAGAGCAACGGGCACTGAGCAGACTCCTATCAATCGTGGAGAATCCACTGCATCCACTAAACAGTATCATCTCGAGACAGAGGAGCAGCTTCAGCGACAGACTGCTGTCAATGTCCTGCTCCACTGACAGACTGAGGAGATCGTTCCTCCCCCACACTATGCGACTCTTCAATTCCACCTGAGGGGGTAAATGTTAAAATTATACAAAGTTATTGTCTGTTTGTATACCTGCATTGTTATCACTCTTTAATTTAATTATGTTCTTTATCAGTATGCTGTTGCTGGAGTATGTGAATTTCCCTTGGGATTAATAAAGTATCTATCTATCTATCTATCTATCTATCTATCTATCTATCTATCTATCTATCTATCTATCTATCTATCTATCTATCTATCTATCTATCTATCTATCTATCTATCTATCTATCTATCGACTGAAATTCCGTGACAGTCAGTGATGCTCAAATTCCTTCCTCATAGCTAGTTTGTATTGTGTTTTATTTTATTTACGTTTATTGTATATTCTGCTGTAAAGCACTTTGGCTACAGCATTACTGATGTTGTTTTAAACGCACTGCATAAATAAATTGAGATTGACATTACATTTTTATTACTGTACAGGAAAAGTAGATGGTAATAAGATGAACATATGAGATAACAATCACACAATTTCTGCGTTCTTTCAAATAAGGTGCACAATAATGTGAACGTAACATCAGGTGGAAGAAGCTCCGAAGTAATGGCACTGAATAAGTGCATTCATCACATGGACAGTTGAACCTAATATCTCATGGACAGTTAAAATTATTGCGACTCTAATATAACTGCTATATCAGTCTTTTCTGGATTTGTGTAGTTTAATCACATCCATCCATCCATTGATTTTTCTGAACTGGCTTTATGAATTACAGATGCACAGAGCTGGAGCCTCTCTCTGTAGTACTGGGTTCAATGCAGGAATTAGTTCCAACAAGATCAACAGTCCAACAGAGGGCTCATGCAAGCAAACACCCATACCCAAACTCAGACAGGGCCAATTTGGAATCATCAGTGAATCAACCCTGCACCTAACACAAAAGAGTCAAATTCATAAATCTGGGGAAACATTGCCAAACAAGTTTTAAATAATACTGAACCATAGCACTCTTTTTTTATGCACAAAAACTGGAAGAGCCAGAGGGCAATATCTGAGTTTACAAGATGAAGGTAACTACTAAGAATTAGAGCACTCTAATAAGAAAGTTGTTTAAGATGTGTTAAGTGTGCAAGTAATCAGTCAATTCCTGTCAATTTAACAATCAAAATGACTCTAAGGTTACCACTCACGCAAACAACCTTCTGCAAAGCAGTTTTCACAGGTGCTATTTAGCAGAAATAAGAATTACATTGCTGTAAATGGAATGCAATCTACAATTATCTAGCAATAAGTAAAGTGCTATACAGCAGTAAAGCAGAGTAGATCAGCAGTTGAGTCTGAGGGGTCCCTGTGGCCACAGACTTTTGTGTTTCACAGTTAGTTGGTCATTTTACCTCTAATTAATTTGGTTGTATAATTAACTGGGCTTAATTTTGGATTTTCTTAGTATGCTTCCAAAAATGTCCAGTAACACAGAAAGAAATTTTGAAATGCTTAACTCTGTGTTGTCATTTTCCTGTGAGGATTGTTGACCTAATTGTTCCCTAATATTTTTTTTAGTTAGCTTTCACATACCTCTTGGGGTCTGAGCGCAGATGAAGAGTTTTGCTCAAGGGTCTAGCAGAGTAAGATCTCTTTTGGCAGTAACGGGGATTTGAACCAGCAAACTTCTGGATACATGGACAGATACTTAGCCTCAGAGCAACCACTCATGACTATGAATGGCAAAGGAGGTAGACCTGCAGGCAGAAAACACTAAAAGCAGTCTAGCATGCTCATTTGTGAATAACAGGTCTTAAATAACCAGAACATGTTAAATGTACAAGGATAATGAAGATCTTAAAAAGTGAGATTTAAAAATACGTAGTTATCCCAACGTTATATACATAAAATTTTGCAAATCGAAACTTGTAATTTCTACTTTGTGGCCAAAACAGAAAAGGTGGGAAATAACAGCTTGGTTAACTGAATCCAGTTAGTAGCACTAGCTGGCTGGAAGGAAATTCTGCAGGCACAGTGTGCAAACCAGACTGCTTCTAGAGTAGATGAACAGCCTGTGATAACAATATTATGGTAAGTCAAAAAGAATGGAGTATAAATTCAGCTTCATTCATGTAGGTTCAGATGCAAGATTGACAAGGTTAGTCTTAAAAGGAGATTTGTATGAGTCCTCCAATATGGCTTCACAAACAGTCCTGAGGAGTTCTAGAATGTTACAGTCACAAAAGCTGAATGAGCATAAAAGAGTTGCAGAATAGATCTTGACTGGCTTAGAGAATCACAGTGGTTTGTTGGGTTGGTAATTTAGAAGGATGATGACAGGTAATCTGGGATATTGAAGAACATCTTAAAAAATAACCTGATTCTATACATGTAGGCAGTGTAGTTGAGTGCCATTAGGGGAGAAACATTAATTACATTTGTTTTACTTATGTTACTAGCATTATTGGATTATTGGCACACTGGTTAATATTGCTCACTCCCAGGTCCTACAAACAGGATTCGAGGCCCAAACCCTTGACTGTTTTTAGTGGACGTTACACTTTCTCCCTTTGTATTCAAAGTCTGGGCTTTTCTTCCAAAAATATGCAGGTTAGAAGGGCTTGCAGTACTAAGCTGTACCATTGTGATTAAGTGTGTTTCTAGACTGACACTCCTCCCAGCATTGCTTCCTGCTTTGTGTCCAACACTGCAGATGTTTCAGCTCTCCATAACCTCAAAGTGTTTACAGGAATCAGATGGGTAAAATTGATTGACTAATGGAGCAATGGACTGCTCATATCACTTTTAACACAAATAACCCAGTTTATGCTTCTAATGAAATCCATTTAAATAATTAATTTTCTTTTCAACAGATTACACATTTAATTGCTTCAATGTAGTTTTCTTTTCAAATAACAATTAAAAAGCAACCGTCACCATTGCAAATAAAAGTGTCCAAAAACAGAAGCTTTCAAATTACATTCATTCACACATACTCATCGTCAGGAGACTCATTAAGTAAAGGAACTGAGAAAACAAAAAGGGAAAACCTATTTTAATAAGGAAAACTATTCTTTCGAATTAAAAAAATCTAATTGGGTACTTTTGAGCTGTGGTGGTACAGTCTTTATTACTGCTGCAGAATTCTGGATCCAAACCCCAACCCAATTATCGTCTTTTTGCATACGTTTGTTCTCCACATATTCCCACCAAAATTGGTACGTTAGTTTAACAGCTGACTGTACATTGGCCAAATGTGAGCGAATGTTTCTTGGAATGGAACAGAATAAAACCCAACTTCCCATGACCCAGAAATGAACTAAGCATATTAGACAATGGATTTCAATTCAGTTCAGTATATTTTTGTATAAGGGCGGCACGGTGGCGCAGTGGGTAGCGCTGCTGCCTCTCAGTTGGGAGATCTAGGGACCTGGGTTCGCTTCCCGGGTCCTCCCTGCATGGAGTTTGCATCTTCTCCCCGTGTCTGTGTGGGTTTCATTCGGGCGCTCCGGTTTCCTCCCACAGTCCAAAGACATGCAGGTTAGGTGGATTGGCGATTCTAAATTGGCCCTAGTGTGTGTTTGGTGTATGGGTGTGTTTGTGTGTGTCCTGCGGTGGGTTGGCACCCTGCCCAGGCTTGGTTCCTGCCTTGTGCCCTGTGTTGGCTGGGATTGGCTCCAGCAGACCCCTGTGTTCGGATTCAGCGGGTTGGAAAATGGATGGATGGATATTTTTGTATAACATTTTTAACTGAGTGCAGGCACAGACTGCTGTGTCAGGTTCCCAAGTAAAATGCTGATACAAAGTTTACTAATTACATAACAAGTACATTAAGATACAAAGTAGTTTGGAACTTATTAACATAAATGGAGCCCAGCACTATCTGTCCATTACTTAATTGTTTAACTATGGCCAGTTGTCATCTGAGGAGAGGAAAATAAAAATTCCAGTCAGCAGCTTTTCCTGGAGACAATAAACCTTTGGAGGATACACGGTCAGTAATAACAGAAAAAGTCAGACTCAGTCACAGCCCAGCCTATCCTGGGCATCCTACAATATTGAGTCAGTGCTGGGCCATCTAATCTGATGATAAAATTTTTCTATCCCTTGATTCCAAAGCTCTCAGGATCTCAGATGTCTTTCCATGGGCAGAACAACAACCTGTCAGTACAGCAATGGAATAGAATATATTATAATCTATAATACACCAAATATGGATATATTATTTTAGGTTGCTTCTGACTGCCAGAAGGATGAATATTTCTGAATTGATACAACAAGCATGCATGTTTAACACACCTGTGGGAACTGAAAAGGCCTTGAACAGGTATTTTGTGCATTGAATACGTCAACATTGAAAGTGTCAGAGAGGAGAAAAAAAAGTAGAAAAGAAAACATTTAATAATAGCATTATATAGCACCTATGTGAAGTCAGGAATACATTTTGTTCTTACATGTCCAGTTAGACTGAAAGTAACAATTAGAGATCAAACATGTATTATTAACACATATGAGAACATTGAGAAACACTCGAATTTAATTTTGAAGGTTGATTAGATAAACCATGATGACTATTTACAAATAAGTTGTTGACATTCTTGTTGAGATTGGTTTTGTTAGGAATGACACTGCTTCAACTAGTACAATTAACATTACATTAAATTACACCATTAAATTAACATTACATTAAAATTTCATTATTACTGTACTATCATTAATTGGGGAAGACAGTATTTTAAGGAGAAGAACTGGTAAATGAGATGTACAAAATGGAAACACTCAAAAGGTCAACAGTGCTAAGTCAAAAGACTCTTTCATATAAGCCAAAACAAAACATGAGAACTGAAGTACAAAATTCATAGACAAACTTTCATTTACCAAAAATAATCAAACAAATCACAAGGTAGGGTTTTAGAGATTGTTATCTACAAACTCAGATACAAAATGGTCTCCAAAAAACCTTATAAACTTTCAACCTAATTGTCCTGTCACATCGTGAACTTATTCTGCATTCATGTACTCTTGGACAGACGGTAATTCAGAATTTCTGAGTTAAGAAATTCCACGTGAATGCAGTACTAACTCAAAAGACTTTCTGAACTGGAAGACCAGACTTAACTTACAAAAGATAAGGAGAGGCACGTCTTCAGTTCCAAAAGTGAATACCATGAGGCTTTGGTTTATTGTTTATGTATGCACTATTACTTGCGTAAATATGTATTTAAATATTTTAGCATGAAAAAGCATTCACAATAAAGTATAATCTATCTATCTGTGTGTTTTGCATATTTTGAGGATGCAATTAGATAACAAAAATGTGGGATATGTGACATGAATAAAGTGAGATTTTTTTTTACTTTTTTCAATGGATGTTTTTCACATTGTTTGTCCTTTTACAGTACTGACTACTAGTGAGCTCTGTTGTGCAATAAACATCTTTCTCTCCGTTCTGCATGAAAACACGAGTTTACATTTTTTTCTTAGCCACCACTACAAAGTACCTGGGGTGAGTAACATATAAAAAATATACATTTTTGGGTGGAGTATTCCTTAAATGTAACCACAACCTAATAAGATTCTCTTTGGAAACCCTCAACGCTACTATAAAGGTTGATAAATATCTTCATTATTAAGAAGCATGAACAATGAAATGTAAAAAAGTGTAACTGTGATTGGTTATTTAATCAGCCAGACTTGCTAATAATTTGGCAGGCAAATAACAAGGACCATGAGCTGAAGACGAAAAACTATCAAGGATCATGACCTCAAAGTAAAATAACACTGCAACAAAGCTTAATAAGTGTATTTTGACTTTAAACCTTTTCTTTTTTGTTTTCTCTTTACTTTCTCATATACAAAGTATAGGGAAAGTACTGCAATCATCCAAAGATACAATGTCGAGATTTTGATGGACCTTGAAGTTTTAGACCTCCCTGACTTTCTTGTATACAAAGTATAGGGAAAGTATTGGAATTATCCAAAAATTACATTTTGACACTTTGATGAATCTCAACGTTTTAGACCCCCATAAGTCCAAAAATATCATTTTTGGAATTATGTCTGTGTGTGTGTCTTTCTGTGTATGTGCGTGCGTGTGTGGGTGTGTGCGTGTGTGTGTGTGTGTGTGTGTGTGCGCGTGTGTGTGTGTGTACGCACGATAACTTGAGTGCGCTTTCACGTAGGTCAACCAAATTTTGCATACAAATATTAGGTACAAAATTAGATTTCTGTCAACTTTTGGGCTATTTCCATTAACTGGAAATGGTACTTTACCTTGTGGGAGATGGACCTGAACACAAACAGGCAGACACAGAATGTCCCAAAACACACATTTTAATTCTCCGAAACAAAATGCACACACAATACAATGCACTATTCACTGTCCTATTTCTTTACTCTCTTTCTCTTCCTTCTACCACCTCCACTCTTTCTGTCGCAAGCTCCATCCTCTGCCTCCCGACTCTGGCTCTCCGAATGGAGTGAGGCGGCATCTTTTATACCTCACCTGGATGTGCTCCAGGTGCTTTCTGATGATCATCCAGCAGCACTTCCTGGTGTGGCGGAAGTGCTGTCGTCCAGGGCTCCATAATTGTCTGGGTGCCCCCTGGCGGTGGCCACAGGCCCCAACAGGGATGAGCTTCCAAGCTCTGATCCCATGGCCCCCATGTAAACCATGGTGGCTGCCCTCTCATGTTACAGGGGAGGTATTGTCCCTCTCCGGTCCTTCCAGGCATCTGCCACAACCTTTTATTCATGCAGCTGTAGAGTCCAATTTATTCAACTATACTTTTATAACAGTTGTTCAATATATTAATTTGATATGATTTGTTGCTGATGGTTCTTTAATGTACATAATATAAAAATATAATCATTGTCTTGTGGTTTACTCCTCAAATATCCATCCTTATATCTGAGTATACTGTACAAGCATGTCTAGGGGAGACCACTCCTGATTTTTTAATTTGTTCTTGTCTGTTTTCTTACCCTCTAGTTTTTTTGTTGCTGCCAAATTCAGTTGTGTTAGTTAAAAGTAATTTAGATTTAAGCATTTCACTTATTGTTGCATCTTACATGATGCCATGTTTGTGAAATGTGAGCACTGTCATATTTTATAACATTGCTATGATGCTGATATGCTTTGACAACTGGAAGTACACAGTGTGTGATGTCATCTTTGAGAAAGTATAAAGATCAGCACCACGCACTTCCTATTTATCAGAAAGATACAATTTAGAAAAACAATTTGAGCTTAATAGTTTAGTGTCCCTAGCGTCTGATCCTTGCTCTGAATTTTCAGCAATGATTTAGTTCAGGGTTTTGCCTTCTAGTTTTACTCTCATGGAAACAATCTTTAGCTTTGAAATTTGATTGTGTGTCACCTTCTGGCCCCTTACACTGTAAACCTTCCTTAACACTTGTCTAGGTAGGATAATCCATCCATCCATTATCCAACCTGCTATATCCTATCTACTGGGTCATGGGGGTCTGCTGGAGCCAATCCCAGTCAACACAGGGTGCAAGGCAGGAAACAAACCCCGGGCAGGGCGCCAGCCCACCACAGGGCGCGCACGCACGCACCCACACACCAAGCACACACTAGAGACAATTTAGAATCGCCAATCCACCTAACCTGCATGTCTTTGGACTGTGGGAGGAAACCGGAGCACCCAGAGTAAACCCACGCAGACACAGGGAGAACATGCAACCTCCACGCAGGAAGGACCTGGGAAGTGAACCCGGGTCTCCTAACCGTGAGGCAGCAGCACTACCCACTGCGCCACCATGCCGCCCAGGTTGGATAATATGAAACAAAAAAGTCAAAACAATAATATCAATAAATTAATAGCTAAAAACAAACACAAAAAATATTTTGAAATTATTTATGAACTTGGATTGAGATCACATGGATGATGTGACATGTCACAACTTCTGAGAGATGCAGCTTTAGCAGTGGACTTGAGTGTCACAGTAACAGATGGTTAAAATAGTGGCACACAAGGAAAAACAAAATGGCAAAATGATAGAAGTAAAACATTAGAAATCCAAAAACAAAACGAAAAATATACTTACTTCAGAGTCTCATGAAAAAAAGATCAAAGCTCAGAAAAAAAAGGATGTAATCCTTTTGTAATCCTTTTGGAAGATGTAATCCATCTTGCCTGAAGAAGGGGCCTGAGTTGCCTTTAAAGGTTGCATTTTGTAATCTTTTTAGTTACCCAATAAAAGGTGTCATGTTGCTTGGCTTTTCTCTACATTCATAATGGCTAACACGGTACAACACCCTAGTACTACTTATTTTAAAGAAAACGTGTTGCTGAATCTTAGTTATCTAAGTCAATTATAGTTTAATAAAAGACGCCACGTATCGCAGAACAATACTGTATTACAGTTATGGAACGACTGAACAAAAGTAAAATATATGTTTGCCAATAAAGCAGTACAATCATGTAACTGAAATGGTAAGGAATTTACAGCTAATATTTTCTGTTTAATTTCTTGTATTTGCTTTCCTAAACATATACTTTAAGGGCAGGAGACATGAACTAAGCATTAAACCTTGCTTTAGATCATTCTTTCTCAACTTCAGCTTCACTATCTAAATGTGCCTCTCTCAATTTTAATATTTTTAAAGCATCATAAACTGACAGGCTCATGAAGGATTTTCTGTCCATATTCAAGACAATATTCTTTTTTTTTCTTTAGTCCATCATAATTATTCATGAATGACTACTTTTCTATAAATAATAATTTTCTTGCAAGTTGTGAAGTAACCAGCCTTAACACACGAAAAAGGTTCAGGGCAGCCACCCGTATACTTGAATCCTGGCTGCAAATAGGCAAATAAGTGGCAATGACCTTTACAAAACGGAGTCCAAAACAGAACTGAGATACATGAAAAGTTGTATGGTATTTAAGGCAGAGAACCAGAAGTGATGTCATTGAGGTCCGGAGCCAGAAATGATGTCATTCTTGGGGCCAGAACCGGAAGTGAAGTTCTCAAGATCTGGAACCAGAAGTGACATCCTTCTTGGGCCCGGAACCGGAAGTGATGTTGTCAGGTCTGAATCAGGCAGAATTTCCCGTATTTGGTCTGTAGAGATAATAAAGGGTTTAGCGTACCCTGCCACCCACTAGCCTGGCGTGGAATTACCTTCATTTGGTCCATTCAGCTCCCTCCTATGCACATGTGTGTGACAAAGTATAAGATCATTCTTTACTTGCCCTAGAACTTTGCATATTAGGCACTACTTTTGTAATTAGCAAACAGCAACTAAACCTGTTATTACTTGTAGATGAATATTTAGTTACATTTATTTCTACATAAACTGAAAGAAAAACATCTGCTAGAATTACCTTGGAAACTTTTACTATAAAATGTGAAAAAAAATCTTTTTACATTTCACCTCATAATAGAATGAAAACTACTGGGGTTAAAATATGTCAGCAAAACATTGAGTGCATATTACCGGCACACTCAAAACTGGAATAAGGTGAGTAACCTTATTAAAGCAGAAACCTGGTTTCTTAAAAACCTCCATTTACATGCACAAGTCTACTTATGGAGTTCTTTGTTGGAAAAATGTATGAGAAAACAATAGATTAAACATTATCAATGGCTGCCGAAAATACGAAAATTCAGTTGAGCTGCTGAGCTGTTCAGCTCAATATAAATTTAGAAATTTATGAAACACTGAGACAGATGATTTCAACCAGGAGAAGGAATAATGTGATCGATTAAGCATTTGCCCCAGAAAATGTATCTTTGTGAACACTTCCACCATTTTCTATCCATAGCTGCTGAATGCATGTGCAAAGCTAAGTCATGGGCAGGCTAACAGAGCGCAATGAACATGCGCAAAGTAAAAAATCTTTAGCTGCTACCAAGTTAAGGGTTTACGTGACCACATAACCAAGTTACTCACAGATAAATCTTTGTGTGTTAGTCCAGTTTCTCAGAATCAAATATCTTGGTTTTTTAACCAGAAAAAGTGTATACATGACATTTTTTCAAACCGTTTTTTTTTTTTAATAATCTAGTTATTAAACTGCAAGTAAACATTCTCATTATGAATCAATGATGAATAAGTAAAATTGCCCACTTCTAAGCGCTGCAGAAAAAGTTAAATTGCAAACAAAATTTAATGTCTAGCTCAAAAGAGAATCTTGGCAAATACTACTTGTCAAGTCTTTCTTCTTATGAATGTGAAGAAAAGGCTAATCAGATGCTACCCAATCAAAAATATGAGAAAGATGCTTGAAAACTATTGCCAAAGTTACATATTTAAGGAACATTATATGAAAATGAAATTCAATGTTCTTTTAATAAAATGAAAATATCACTGCTCTAGGCATCATGTATATGTGAGCCAGATGTACCTTTAACACATGCTTGGTGTTGATATATTTGTACGAAGCAAAATAACTGCATGTGCACACAGCCATCTAGGAGAATTTATTTTTCAACTTAGTCAATTCTGGAAATGTTTATTAAAGCCAGAAAGGAAATGTTTCCACCTAAAGCACAACATCATGCATCACTTTGTTTACCATAAAGAAATAACTTTTCACAATATGCTTCCTACACAAATTACCAACAATATTGAGATTTGGAACAAAGTTTTCACATGTGGAATATGTGCCTTTGAACAGCTAGCCTTCTACTTTGAAACTAATCAAAGACTTAAAGAATTGTAAGAAGAAGAATAGACTACAAGGTGTCTATTTAGGCAGGTAACATGGTGCTTTATATTACTGATGGTACATTCGTTTTTTTCATAAATGAAAATATGTAATAAACATATTGTGGTGTTCAAAACTCAGGACTATTTGCAGTAAGAGTATAGTGTGTGATGTACTGAAAAGCATTGTACACCAGGTTCAAATTGATCAGTTTATTTTAATTATCTTGCAACTGGAAATTAAAATTACACAATGCAAACACCTGTTCAAATTAGATTTTAGCAACCTGATATAAAGTGTTTTGACAAGATACTGTCAATTGATTATGCAATCATCTTACTAGATCTGAGAAAATGAAAATTGATAAAATTAATATAGTCAATGTAACACTGTATAGTTTGTTTTATTCTTTTATCACATACGTTCTGTTTTTGATGTTTGTTGATCACTTCAGTTTCATTTGACATAGTTTTATTCTACTCTGTTCTGTTACGTTCTTTGTTTACGTGACACGGTAAGATGTGTCATGTGACCATGACCGTCGCATCATTTACTGTACATCAAAGAATGTGATGATGGAAATATGACAGTTGATCCCATTGCACATTACTGTATACCTCGGGGATAAAAGCCTTGAATTTTAATTCCAGCATTAATTAGCATCTAAAACAATTAGGCCCTAGTATCAGGCATCATTTTCAGTTTTTAAACTTTTTCTGCTTTTGATTTATGATTCTTGTTTTGCCCTTGCATTTTGGCTGCTTGATCGTTTAAATTTCATGGCTTTGACCTGTTATTTTTTTTTACCTTCTACCCATGATTCTTGCCACGTGGTTTCACCTCCTGATTAACTTTTTTGCCCACAATAATTCTTTGACAAAAGAGTAAAATTGCATACACACAATTTCCATTTGTGTTTCAGTAGCCATTTACAATTCCTGTCCAGAAAATGTATTGTAACTGTTACTTCTTTTATTTGGAATATAAAGAAACTATGGATGAAAACACAAATCCATCAGAGATCTAAAACATATAGGATATCATAGCATGTAACCTACTTGTGGTAAAGTGAGGTCCGTGGCTGGTAGATGCATTTTAATAAATAATTGATGCTCTCGTGTCTTTGTGTGGGGACGTGGTAGCGTGGTGAGAGCGGTTCCCGTGCGCAATGCTTGAGAGGATGGCATTACATTTAGTGCACAGGTGCAGGATCGCCTGCAACCTTAATTGTTACTGGGAGCTGCTGATTGAGACAGTTGTGCCACGTCCCTGTTTTAAAAATCAGATTGGCGGTCGAGAGGAAAACAGACTGGCCAGTGACCGAGAGGGGTAGACAAGAATGAGGTGAAAAGCTGAATGGAGTGAGGCACGAGGTTGGGAGTGAGCCTCAGGGCCATGGGTGCCGGAGGCTGAGAAAGGGGCACTCCTTCTGAGTTCTTTTTTGGAAGTAGGAGCTGCCTGATTGACGGCATCTTCCCGTATGGATTGAAGGTGAGTGATGGGAGAGGCATGCAGGGCTCAATGGGTTGCCCTGCTTACGCTGAAGGAAGGCCCTGATATGAAGGTTGACTGCACCTGTCGGTTTAAAGGTAGGCATTGGGGCTCACTGTTTTTATAGACTGTGTCTAGTTTTTAACCTCTTTGTTTTTAATGGATTATTTATTAAAAAATTTTAACCTCCACCAGCACCTTTTATTTTTGGATTATGTATTTATTAAACTTTTAGAGGACTGCACTTTGGACATTGTTTGACTGTTTTTAATAAAAACACTCTGTCGGTGTTTCACCTACCCCTTGCTATATGTGTGTTTTGTACTCATCTGCCAAGATCATCTGATCATGAATATCAATGGTGTTGGGTTCAAGAGGCTTCTGAATGCATCAGGGAGCCTGGAGCCAACCCACACAGTCATACTCCTGTTTTACTACAGAGTTATATGCATATTATAAAAGAATGAAAGGGATTAGACAAAATCGAACTTGTACCAGTTTTCTTCACCACAGAGAGGAAACCCTGCTCTAATTTCTTTATGCATGCATTGCTCCATGCATTTGTTAGTAATAATATACTCCAAAGATCCTACGATTATGTTCAAGGAAATAAATCAGGAACACAATCGACATCCATGACAAGACAAAAGAATACATTGCGTAAATGATTATGTATCCTAAAGGAAACTGTTGCTTGAGACTTTTCAGGTACTGAGATATGTAGGGGTTATTACATACAAGTCACATTACTTGCAATAGAATACATTTTAAAATACAGTAATCCCTCCTCCATCGCGGGGGTTGCGTTCCAGAGCCACCCGCGAAATAAGAAAATCCGCGAAGTAGAAACCATATGTTTATATGGTTATTTTTTATTGTCATGCTTGGGTCACAGATTTGCACAGAAACACAGGAGGTTGTAGAGAGACAGGAACGTTATTCAAACACTGCAAACAAACATTTGTCTCTTTTTCAAAAGTTTAAACTGTGCTCCATGACAAGACAGAGATGACAGTTCTGTCTCACAATTAAAAGAATGCAAACATATCTTCCTCTTCAAAGGAGTGCGTGTCAGGAGCGCAGAATGTCACATAGATAGAGAAAACAATCTCTAGCAAACAAATCAATAGGGCTGTTTGGCTTTTAAGTATGCGAAGCACCGCGGCACAAAGCTGTTGAAGGCGGCAGGTCACACCCCCTCCGTCAGGAGCAGACAAAGAGAGAGAGAGAGAGACAGAGTTTGTTTTTCAAGCACAAATCAATACCTGCCCTTCGAGCTTTTAAGTATGCGAAGCACTGTGCAGCATGTCGTTTCAGGAAGCAGCTGCACAAAAGATAGCAACGTGAAGATAATCTTTCAGCATTTTTTAGACGAGCATCCGTATCGTCTAGGTGTGCGAACAGCCCCCCTGCTCAATCCCCATACGTCAGAATCAGAGAAAGTCAGCGCAAGAGAGAGAGCGAAGAGTAAGCAATCTAGCTTCTCAGCCATCTGCCAATAGCGTCCCTTGTATGAAATCAACTGGGCAAACCAACTGAGGAAGCATGTACCAGAAATTAAAAGACCCATTGTCCGCAGAAATCCGCGAACCAGCAAAAAATCCGCGATATATATTTAAATATGCTTACATATAAAATCCGCGATGGAGTGAAGCCGCGAAAGGCGAAGCGCGATATAGCGAGGGATCACTGTATTTTCTATCTTTTTCCCTATGTGTACATTCAGCACTTTTCTTCCATAGTCTTTTGTGTCTGAACCTCTCTTTACTTGCGCTCCCCCTCTTTGAGAGCATTCCTATAAAGTCTGCTTCTTAGACGCCTCGCTCACCTTCTATCCACATTTATACTTCCCATCTTTTAAGGCAACTCTTAGCATGCCTGTTACACCTTTACTCCTGCTGGTGTGTCTCACATTTGCATTTTCACTTTATAAAACCAAACAGACCAATCAGAAAGCTTGGAGGAACCTGACACAAGTGTTTTATTATAAAACAAACAGATGTGTTTACTTTCATGAAAAATTTCTTTTATTATTTGCTAGGTTTGGGACATTTGCATAAGAAAACTGACAAACTTTCCTTACTTCCTTTCTATTTATTGCAAAATTATATTTTTAGTTGTGGTAAAGATTTCGCTTTATCTGTAAGCTACACAATTACTTTTAAAGGAATACTCCATTTTAAGTGTGATCAATGTTGTCTGACCCCCTACTTTACTGTGTCACATGTTTTGTGAATGTCCCCTGTTGTGAACTTATAAGAATGCATTTTTTTACACCATCAAAATCAGAAGGATCCCCAATCCACTTACAAGACTGTTTGGTGTGATAGCCAATGTGACATTACTGCTTAGTGAACCCCTCATAAATTTTACTAAGCTGGTGGTATTCCATATTTTCTTGGTTAACTGGAACAATCCGAATCCACAAACCACATTATAACTGGAAAAATGATATCTTATTTCAAATTTAAAAAAACTGAATTCAGCTTATGAGAAAAACACATTTCTTTAGAATCTATCAGTTAACTAAGCATTCTGAACCATTGGAAATGTTTTAACACATCATTATCTTTGAGTTATAACTTCAAATTACCACTTTTTTTAATGATAGGTAGATAAGAATGCGTATGAACTATTTCAAAGAAAATAAGTTTTATTGTATACTATACTGACTTCTAATTCACTCATTGTTGAAAAATCAATAAAATATGTTAAAAAATAAATTGCTGATTCTACAGGAAAATTAAAGGGCAAAACTCTTTGGATTTCAAAAGAACTTTGGTATAAGTACTAAGACAGAGAATAAGAAAATGTTTTATATATTAATCTTATCCATCCATCCTCCAACCCGCTATATCCTAACCACAGGGTCATGGGGGTCTGCTGGAGCCAATCTCAGCCAACACAGGGCGCAAGGCAGGAAACAAACCCCAGGCAGGGTACCAGCCCACCGCAGGGCACACACACACACACACACACCCACACAACAAGGACAATTTTTAATCGCCAATGCACCTAACGTGCATGTCTTTGGACTGTGGGAGGAAACTGGAGCACCCGGAGGAAACCCACGTAGACACGGGGAGAACTTGCAAACTCCACGCAGAGAAGACCCGGGAAGCAAACCCGGGTCTCCTAACTGCGAGGCAGCAGCACTACCCACTGCGCTACCGTGCCGCCCTTCATTAATCATATCCTTATTTTAATTACCATAAAAAATAAAAGCCAGATTTTTTTTCAATGGCAAGAAGAGAACCATCATTAAGCAAGGCACCATTTGGTCACAGGGCACATGACACCAACACTCACTTATACCAACCAATTTAGAGAGAAAAATTAACCTCTGAAATGTGGAAGGAATACCAGAGTAAGTGATGAAAATACAGAGAGAGTACGGGATTGAACAAAAGACTTTGGAGATTTGAGGCAATCACCACTGTGCTGCTGAGACGCCCTATAAAATTTCATGGTGAATTTTGTGATATTGCATTTACATTATAAAGCAAGTATTTTTTGTATAAAAGTGCAATATTAAATATATAAATTTGCTCCTTATCGTTGTCTATACAAGAAAAATAGATAAGAAAACGTGGTGGCATAGCAGTTTGTGCTACTGCCTCACAGTTCAATGTTAATAAAAAAAATAATTATTTGCATTTATATAGCGCTTTTCTCACTACTCAAAGCGCTCAGCAATTGCAGGTTAAGGGCCTTGCTCAAGGGCCCAACAGAGCAGAGTCCCTTTTGGCATTTACAGGATTCGAACCGGCAACCTTCCGATGTTACTGGGTTTGACATCTGACCAGGGTACCGTGCCTGTGAAATTTTTACCTTTTCCTCAATTCTTTCTGTTTTTTTCTCCTGACAATCTGTTTTTATCCTAAAGATGCACGTACCATTTTAATTGACACCTCTAAGTTGAGTTATTGCCTGCAATGATGGCCAAGCACCCCATCCTGCTTTGAATCCTGCCTAAAGCTTCTGTCATCCTTGAGGCTAAAATTGATTTGAGCATATTCATTAAGCAGACAATTAGATTTTCCAAAAGGATATTAAGGACAAACCCAATCAGCACTAAACAATTTTTTAAGAAAAGAGAACATTGAAAAAAGAAAGTGAACAGGCCTAGTCAGCTAAGAGCTTTGACCACACTCTACATTCTGAATTTCCTTGAAAAGTTCATTGTGAACTGTTTTATTGCTCTCTGCATGCAATAAAAGCTGAAACAACCCAACTAATTAAATGAGTCCTGTTCGAGGAAAATAAAAATCGACAAGATGAAGAAGTACAAATTCATCAATACACACACAGTGCAACAAACACACTGTTGTTGCTTCCAGAAGCTGATCTCCAATTTACTTTTAGGCTGCACAGAATATGTGATCCATTAAGCAGTTATTTCAAAACCTGACAAGAAGAATGATTTATTAACGAAGAAGGGAATACTGTGTGTGGTTTATTAGGAATGAATAAACACACAAGATAGGAGAGGGATGATCCAGGCTGAAGTGTAATATCAGGAGGAGGAGGAGGAAGGCAAGAAGTAGTGTCCCAGGAAACTAAGACAAAGTGGGAACTCACAAAGAGAAAAGTGTCATGGGCTAAACTTTCGAAACTGGAGCCCTACCAGATTTCTTTTCTGTGCCACATCTGTGTATGACACCCTCCCATCACCAGAAAACCTGTACAGGTGGAAGACCCACTGCATAAGCTCTGTGGAAAGAAAGCCACCAAGATCTTCATCCATTCAGGTTGCAACTGGGAGATGACGGCATGACAGGATGCTTCTTGCTGTAACAAATATCTTGGTTGAAGATGTAGGGACAAAACAACAAACCCATGCACCATCCATCTACTTCATCAGAGTTGGGGGAAGAGACCACCCAGCCTCAAGAAAGACCAAGAGCAAGATCCTTCACAAGGCAGAAGGGTGGGAGATGAGGGTGGACCTGGCAAGGAGGATGCATCCCAAAAAACATCCTTAAGGCTGGATGTAGTCATCTGGTCAGAGCAGGATGAAAAGATTATTTTCATTGAATTAATTGTCTCATTGGAGGAAGGCCACCAAGTACCAGGAACTGGTCCAAGAATGTAGGAAGACAAAGACTGGCAGTCTTGGCTATTCCAAATCGATGTTGGGAATAGAGGATTCCCAACACAAGTGACATGGAATATACTTACAAACTAGGGATTTTCAGGAGAGGAGAAGAAAACAGTAGTTCATGGGCTGGAGGAGGCAGTAGAATGAGCCTATTGCTTGTTTTGGCATGAACGTGAGGAAAGGAGCAGGTGGCTGGGAGCTGATGTGCAGTGATTTAGCCACCAACACAGACCCATCAACAACAGGACATTATAGTAAGGGTGGTTAGCTCCTGTCCAATAGTGACAGGCAGTCATAAGAGAGATTCAGGACTAGACATCCTATTGATATATGTTTAAAAAAGTAAATGGCCATGCATTATAGTGTGTGCCAATTAGTATCTTAAAATACATCCAACCAAGTATTGTGCAACTTTTACTGCAGAAAAAAAATCCTCAGACAGTATGGTGGAAACTATACAAGTTGACAAGAAAACATGGAAAGGAAGATAGCAGCTATGTTTGGTTGGGCAAACTTCTGTAGAGAAATTATATAATTTCTGAAGTCCAGTGAGTGAAACAATGGCCTCAAAATGCCCCTATAAAGCAAAAGAGACAACTAACTATAATAGACAATGATGACTCACACCATGGAACCAACGTTTCTATCAACGTGGTGTTTAAGAATGTCCTCTGGGTTGCACCTAGGGAATCCATTCTTGGGAATTCGGGAATCCCAGGCTCCCGGGAATGACACAGTGCACGGGCATTTCACATGTGAACAGTTTTAGAGCGAGCGACACTTATTTTTAATAAAACTACTGCAATATGTTGACACCAATAAAAGACTAACCTTAACTACAAACAGTTCATGCTGTCATATAAGTCCATGTATCTAGTTAGTTGCGGTAATAAGAGCGTAGAAAGCACAACGTGTTGAGCGTGCGATTGTCCAGGCAAGAGCGCACCTTTGTACAGAGTATTCCAGCCGCTAAGAAAGCATGCTCTGCCTCCACTGAAGTAGGCAGCACAGTCATCAGATACTGATACACTTGTTCTAAACAATGCCCGCTCTTGCCGTTGCTCTGAAACACCGCCATTTCAGCTTTTACTGATGCATCCAGTTTCTTGTCATCATTCTGTGATGGCAACTTTCTTGGCACAGATAATGCGGATGCAACAGACTGACGCATTGCAATTTCAAGTTGCTGTTCAAAGCTGTTGACTGATGAAGTGCAAGCTGCAGCAATGGCGCCACCTTAATTATTTTCAACTATAATTCTGTTATTTCTTGATCGATTTTTACACTTTTACATGCTATATATGCGAGCTTGGCCGTTCCCGTTCAGCCGGGAATTCCAGCAGTTTCATTCCCGGGAATGGGAAACATCCAGGAATCCCGAGCTCCTGGTAATCGGAAATGGATTCCCTAGTTGCACCATTATCTATATCTGATTGTCATGAGCTCAATGGTAAAACAAGACCCATCACTGATGATGACTCAAAAGAAGTCCAAAGAAATCTCTTCCAACATCAGTTCAACCTCAGCTGGCTGTGGCAGATATGCTAGTAGATGCAGTGAACAGAGTAATAATAAATTATTGTTACCAAAGCAGATGTCAAAACTTTGTAGCAAAGCATAAGTGATTACCTAACAATAAGTGATTACCTAAATTAGCCAACCACTAAAAAATGTAATTGCTTGACCCTTATGAAACTTGCTGTAATATTTGCATGGCCAGTGGTAAAGTTACACAACATTTATCTTTGTAAGGCGGGGACAAGAAAAAAAGACTCCAATGGGTAAAAACCTCTGCCCTGCTGAGCATTCTGTTGTACATCCAAAATACAAATACAAGAACAAAAAAGTCAGTCATCCAGAGCAGACATTATCAGTGACAGGATCTCATTGATGTTCTTCATTCCATCATCCTCAGGAAGTTTCATTCAGAAAGGATGGTGGCCCTGTGTCACCACTAGATAGCAAGAAGAGAAAACAAGTGACAATTTGATTATTCACAAATTTAACAAAAAGCCAAATTAAAATAGTTAGAAAATATATAAATGGCGTAATATTCAAGGGCTATGCAGGCATTGTAACCTTCAATGGAGTTCAGTAGGTGGGTTCTAGAACCTTCTTGGTTCATTTCAGGGTTGGAGAAGCTGAAGGCCTATCTCACCAGGATTGGGCAAAAGGCTGAAAACAGAAGCGGACAGAACAGTAGTCCATCGCAGGGACCACTGTCACTCACACATGCACATAAACATACAGTCTCACACACACACACACCATATTCACAGACAGTGACAGTTTGCAGTTGGCAATTAACACAACCTAAATACAAATTGCTTAAGTATGTCTGGCTGTTGTACTTTTCATGAAATGGGGCTTGCAAAGCTATTCAGTTATTGAAAATACTGGGGAATAACAGAAGTGAAAGGAAAACTTTATTATATCAACAGACCATTATGGATACCAGGTGGATGTGGCCCACTAATGGTAAATTACAGGGCGATCAGATTTTCAAAGTCCCAAATTTGGACACTTGTGTAGCATATATGCCCACACATACAGCTTCATTTGTTTAATGCTGATGTAGCTTACGCTCCACCCGCACAAACTCAGGTAGCACCCCACGTACATTCAATCAGCCAGTGGCAGTGACTTCTTACCAATGCACATAATGTGGTGGCATTAAATTAATTTGTATTCAAGTCAAAGTCAAAGTGAACTTTATTGTCATCTCAGACAAGTATACAGATAGACGAAATTGCGAAGATCAAGGTCCACAGTGTAACAACATGACGTGCAAATAATAAATTAAAAATAGAATTAAAATTTAAATTTAAAATTAAAACACAAACAAGACAAGACCTTGTGCAAAGACAAGACAAGTAGCAGCAATATTGATGTGTAAGATATGTAATATAATAAATTAAATAATAAATAATAGATATAGATCATATAGAAATTATCAGTGTATGATAATAGTTGTTTAAGACATGTGTAAACAATGACAGGTCAGAATGTTTCACAGCAGAAGTATAACAAGAGTGTCAAAATACTTAAAGGTCAGTATGAGATTTTCAGTTCTTTTCTACATGCACACTTATCTTTGCAGGACAGTGGCTCGCATGTATAAAAGTTCTGTTTTTAGAGGTGGTTGAGGCCATGTGGAAGGTCCCAGGGGGCAGCCTGGTGTTAAGGAGTCTAACAGCTTGGGGGTAAAAGCTCTCCTGCAGCCTGGCAGATCTGGCTCTGATGCTGCAGTATCTTGTCTTGGATAGCAGAAGTGTGAAAAGTCCATGTGAGGGGTGTAAGGGGTCCTGCACAATGCTGCACAATGGGGGTCTGTTTGCATTTAGCAGCAGCCACAGGAGGTTAAAATCAGCAAAATATACAAGTTTGTGTAACTGCTGCCATGATAAAATTGATACAGTAAAGTAATTTGTAGCTGAAGTCACGCAAATGGTTTCTTTGTTTTAAGATAGACAAGTCTGCAGTTTTATCAGTGCATTTCAATGGGAGAAATTATACATTTTAAAACTGTGAACACTGTAATATTTTTGAGATATTGCAACAAAAATGGAACTGTATACTGTAATTTAATTTCATGGTTTGTCACTGTTTTAACTCTGCTGTGTCAGGTCATTCTCATATCTTAGATTTCCTTCCCCTTTCTAAGGATATCATCCAAATGATTTGAAGGCTAAAATGGAGGAGTAATTCTTAGTCTCTTCACTTTCCTTCCAAGTATTTAATTAAACCAAATAGTGCATGATAAATACACAGGGGTGTAAATGGTAACAAGCTAAATGGAGAAATGCTGGTCTCTTTTGTCATTTGCATGTTATAGCTAATTAGGAGCAATTAAAAACCAAGAATACGGATGTTTAAGACTAAAATAAGCAATAAAGGGTCAAAATCTTAACAAGCGAGACAACTAAAGTGAAGCAGAAATCTTACTGGAGCAATAAGTGCTTCTTATTAAGCAACTGGGTTGGAGCAAAAACCTGCAGCCACTGTGGCTCTCCAGGACCGTGATTCAGGACCCCTGTCCTAACTACAGGGTCACGGGGGTCTGCTGGAGCCATTCCCAGCCAACACAGAGCACAACGCAGGAAACAATCCCCGGGCAGGTAATAAATTTCTAATAAATTTGGATCATTTTACCGAGATGTTTTTCAATTTGACATAGAAGATCTTTTTTTGGCAATAAGTGTCAAAAAAGCCAAATTAATTCCACTGTGATTCAATGTTGTATCAAAATAGAATGTGACTACTTTTTATAGCCTCTGTTCTCTAGGATGCCGAAGTAAAATTAGAATAACCAAACATGTACTGGTTAGGTTGATCAGAAAATCTAAATTAGCTCGTATGAGAGAGTGCAGGTGGGTGCATGAGTGCACCCTGCTGTGGTCTCTGCCTTGCATATAGTGCTGCTGAGATAGGCTCAGGACCCCACATGACTGCAATATTTGATAGTGTGGACCACGGGGTACATACAGCTCTTTAAACCCAGACACAGACAGGCATAGAGGCACAAGTCTGCCACATACATTTATTCCTGTGGTGGAGCACTTTTTCTTTGCTCCCCACAGCACAGTACAACAAAGCACTACGAACACAGTCGTTCATTCTTATTCTTATTCTTTTCCCTCTCCTCTCCTCTCCTCTCCTCTCCTCTCCTCTCCTCTCCTCTCCTCTCCTCTCCTCTCCTCTCCCTATTAGCTTTGTCATTCTCCTCCTGACTCGAATGGAGTGAGGCGGCTCCTTTTATTCAGCACCTGGGAGTGTTCCAGGTGGTTTATCAGGATTTCCTGGAATCACTCCTAGGTGTGGTGGAAGTCCAGTATAGGGCTCTGCAGCTCTCCCTAGCAGCCCCCATGGAAACCAACAGGGCTGCACCAAACTCAAGCTCCCAGCATGCCTTGCAGGGATTTGTGGTGCCACAGCCGCCCAGGAGGGCTGCCATCTAGTATCCCAGGGGAGGTATTGCTTCAACAATCTTCTCTCCCCTGGTCCTTCCAATCCATTGCCATCCCTGCCAGGTAATGGCCATGGCCACCCATCACAATAGATATTTGATAAATAAATAATTTTGCCACCTTTGAAAAATGTATGCAGTTTTATATTGATGGCTTCAGGAATGTGCTTTCAGGTAGGTACATCTCTATTATTAAAGGGATTGAATTATATTTTATATTTATTTTTATATCTGTCTTGAATTAAGAAACTAACAAAGAATTAGGGAATATTTTTCTACTGTGAATTTCCATTATTTGAGTAAGAGTTAAGTTAGTTCTGATTTGATTTATGTTAAATATTAATAACTTCAACAAATGAAAAGTTAATTCACAGCACTTATAGTTTTAAAAAAATGTAAAATGATTTATGCCTTAAATTGATTTGAAATGTACGAGTATATTAGATCAGCCAGGCATTTGAGGTGTTACTGATTTATGGATGTAGACAGAAGCACGGATAGCACTGATGTTGTACCAAGGGAAAATTATTTACTGAATATTACATCCCATTGTTTTTTAAAAGCAGCAAAAAGCTGACAAGAGCACCATTTGTATGTTATAAAAAAGGAACCAAACTTTACCCCTGTAGAATAGGAACAGAAAATGCTTTCGACAAGATACTGTACTACTCGAGGAGAGTAATCTGCAGTGACAAAGATATCATGGCTTGTGAGAGGAACCCTTCTTTAACTTGGTGTGCTTATTAATGTAATGATGTGTGTGGAAGAAGTGTGACAGATCCTAATTTAACACCTGCACAGCCTTCTAGGATTGCAGTGAAAAAGAGTGACACCTGCTTGGATGCACAGTGACATTCAATTGTGAATGTGCTCCACTGTAATGTCCTTCATTAACTTTCTCCCAATAGAGTTGAGCGTGAATGGTAGAAGTAAAGAGCCAATAGGCTATGGGCTGCTTTGCTATAGGCACTTTTCTTTCTAACATTACTGATTTTCTTTTTAAAGCCATGCATATCCTATTCCTATTATTTGGAAGGTTCTCATTATACTTTGTTCCTAAAACTTTCTGTTTAAATAAATAGACAAGTTATGTGAACATAACCGGTATCATAAATAGTATAAACAACATAATAAGCGACAACAAGTCAAGGTAACAATCATTACTATTTCAGACATGAAGATTTAACAAAAAATGTACAAACGTTTAGAAAAACGACAATCCCAGACATCAGAGATCATATGCTATATGATTTAGAATCTCATGCTATAAGAAATGTCAGATCATTGCAAATTTGTTTCATTAATAAACAATAAGTATTTCTTTGGTTTAGTTAGATGCACAGTACATAGCAGGTCGGTTTTTGACTTTAAATTGAGTGCAGGTGGTTGTGTGCCCTGTGATGGGCTGCTGTCTCATTCATAGACGGTTTTCTGCCTTGCATCAAATGTTGCAGAATAAACAGAGGCTTCCCACAACCTGGTGTAGGAGAGACTGCAAAAAACTGTCAAAGGTTTATTAATGAAGTTATTGAATAACTTAATTTAGCCATGTTTAACCTTCTAACACTCTACTGTTTCTTCAATGACAGGTAGAAGCAACATAAATAAGGTAATATATTCTTTATGAACATTAACAAAATTTTATTCTATCTTTGTATTGTCCAAACTAACATGAAAACTAATTAACTGTACATTTTAGACGACATTTCTTTTCAGATGTTCAGGTTTTTATAATGAAAATTACTTATAAAATGCTGACCTCTTGCCTTAATAGCATAAACATCTGGGAATCTATAACTTTACAACAATTATAAAACGGTATTCCCATAGAATCACCACACAGAAGAAGCTTAAATTGTCCTTGCTAAATCTTGGCTCCTGTAATATTATACCATTGCCTTTTTTGACCAGCCTCGGCATCATGCTAAACTTTTCAACTCTGCATCTCTGCTGTAGTCAAATTTTAATTATGATAATAATAATTAATTTATATAGTTTATATAGATCTTTTCTCACGACTCAGAGTGCTTTACATAGAGAGAGGGAGGGGAACCACTTCAACCACCACCAATGTGTAGCACTCACCTGGATGATGCCACAGCAGCCATTACTGAGCCAGTGTGCTCACCACACATTAGCTATTAGGTGGTGAATGGGTGAGAGAGAAACAAGGGATGATTGAGGGGGCCAGATTGACCAGGCTATGATAGGCAATTAAGCTGGTACATCAGAAAGCACCCAACTCATTACAAAAGATCTTTTATGACCACAGAAAGACAGCACCTCAACCTTATCTTCTTTATCTGAAGAAGGGTACCATTGTTACAGTATAGTGTCCCCATCACTGCATTGGGGCACACATAGACCACATGGTTAGTGCTCCCAGCTCTCCTCTCCAACACCTCTTCAAGCAGCAACTCTAGCTTTTCCTGGTTGGTCTCCCATTCAAGTACTGGCCAGGCCGAACATACTTAGCTTCAGGAGAATGACCTGTTCTGGAGTGCAGGCGGTATGGCTGTTGGTTACTCTGCTGATAATTCTCATATCTATGTAACTCCACGGTCCATCCCTTTTTCAATAGCTATGATATTTACTAACTGTACTACTAGTCGTAGTATTAGTACTCTCACATGTTAATACTAATCTTGTGCTCTGCTTTAAATGTTGTTATGTATTGCTTTTTAAAATTGCTTAGTTGTATTACAAGTAAAAATTGTACCTCACTTTGCACAAAGAGTAATTTATCATGCTTTTGTCATTTTTGAATTGGCCTATTGAATACATAACTTAAAATTGTTTTCCATGTAGTCCTGTCACCATAGACAGTAAACCAATAAAAAAGATTTACTAACCCTGCTCTGCTATTGCATCAGAGGGCTAACAGTGATATCTACCAGTAAATGGCATAAAAAGGGAAAAAAATGTGGACTTCACAAAACTTTAGGTATTCCATACATATAAAATAATTACATGTACTCCAACTTCAGCACATTTGTTTTCTCATTAACATGTCACTTCATCAACTCAAAAAAACAAGTTTGTAATTCTGCTGTTCATCAGGCTGTTCTTTCTTAAATCAAGACTCACACTACAGTGTACTGATCTTTTTACATAAGGCTTTGAATAAGCAAGAAGAAAAAAAAAATGTTTTATGATATTACTGTATATACAGGGAGAGTCAAAATTATGGTAACATTTGAATGGCGGAGACAATTAATTGACAAAACATACTTCATATGTGCAAGATGATTTACAGGAATGTCTCAACCTGTTCGCTGTCATGTTCAACACATGGACCATATGTGGCACATACATTGCCGACAAAAATGGTGTATAAGTATATACCGCGCCCTCCACAATTATTGGCACCCCTGGTTAAGATGTGTTCTTAGGCTTCTAACAAATTATTTTTTTTCCCAAAAAATATAGGCTCACATCACAAAAAAGAGAAAACACAACCTTTAATTGAAGCACATTTATTCATTGGGAAAAAAATCCCACATTAAGAAATACATTTTTTACATGAAATGTACATTGCAGTACCATTAATGTTAACATAATTTTGCCTCACCCTGTATTGTAATACACCTGGACATCCACCCAGCATACTTGAGAAAATAATGGGTGTAAGGCAACAATACAAAAATCAGAGTAGATTGGAAGCAATACTGAGGGTATGACGGTTTTATTGGGGAAAGGCAGGAAGAGGCGTGTCAGTTGGGCTGCACCAGGAAGTGACATCAGCCGTGGGGTGGGAAGTGGAGCCTGCAGAGTGTCCAGAAGTGGGATTAGGTTGGTTTTCCTTCTGAGGATCTGTAGAGGAAGGAGAACCCTTGATCTGGCGTAACAACAGATTTAGTCAAGCCCATCAACTGCCTCCAATGTGCATGTGTGTATAAGTAACATGAGTCTTTAAAATCTGTGATTGTTGATGTGGATTGCAGGTCAGTTCAAGGGTAAAATAATGACAAAAAAAAAAAATTTCTCTACCTACCTTATTGTTACCCATAAGCTGCATCCAGACCAAGAAAATCAAGATACACTCATCTTTGTGGCAGCATTTTCAGTTCCTTAAAGTCTTTTGTCACAAATTGAAATATTCCAGTTTGTTTAACACACTTTTGTTTGTCTCCTGTGTATAATGCTAACTACACCATTCTTTTTCATGGTTTCTGCTGGCTCGCGCCAGCCATGTTAACTCCTATCCATCTCCTAAACTACTGCACCCTTCTGACATTTAGTGCTTTTTCATCTTTGTCCTTAAGCACTTTTAATAATTACTAAACAAAGCAGAATATAATTATCACTAGGAACTGAAACACATTTGTCAGAAGAACTAACGAAACAATTCATTTCAGCTAAACAGCTTCCAATATAAAGCCCTCAGGCCTCTCATTGTGTTTTACGGTCTTAACAGTGCAAGATATTATTACAAATATATTAATTTAAAAATTTAAACATTTGAAGCTAGATATTGACAGGGAACTGAATCTGAAAAAGTGGCCAATCATTAACATCCAAACAGGCCCTCTTTGGCCGACAAGTTTCGGAATCTACTTTCCTTCATCAGTAGGTAATGTAACCACTTTGTTGTTAACTATTAAGTACAGATTTAAATTAAAGTAAATACTTATGTGGGTTACTCAAAGTATATATGGACAGTATTTCACCACAGACATCCTCACCGCATCTGCAGTCCTAAATCGCCTGTTAGAATTGTGGCTCGGGTACAGTTTGCACTGTTAGGACAAGAAGCCTGAGGGCTCAGTGTTGGAAGCTTTATATAGTTTAATTTGTGACACATGTGTTTAATTACTTGTTTTAAATACACTCTGCAGATTTTGCCATATGTTTTTAATATTACAGTGGGTTAACTTAACGTTATGAATGGTGAAATATTCACTGTTTTCTTAGTTTATTCTTCTTTTACATCCATTCTTATCTAAAAAGTAGCAGACACACAGCCCTTTTACATCAGGGGGTGCCAACCCTGGGAATGTGTTCTTTTTTTAGAAATGTGGCACATACTTGAACCTGTCTATATAGCCTTTCAATAACCATGGAAGAAATTTTAACACAGAAGAAAAAGAATATACTGTATGTATTTAACCTTCTTTAAAATGCGGAGTTTGCTCCTTATATACAGTACAATGTAGTATGATAATTTATACATATAAGTACAGGCCGAAGAGAAGCCAAACCCTAACCTTAATTGTTCAGTTCTTCGTTGAGGGATGCTGATGTTGCTGCAGTTCTGTTTCATATCACAGGAGACATTCTTTGGGTTACTGGCTAGACATTCCCTGCGTCACACATGTGCGATTGGGAGGCAGCTAGAGGGCCTGAATAGTAGTAGTACCACACCAGACCAGGGGGTGGCGAGTTGCACTAACTCTCTCTCTCAATCCTCTGCAGACTATCCACGGCAAATCCCACTAGGTACCGGCACCATTGATGATGTCATTTCCAGTACCAGCCACATTGATGACATCACTTCCGGTACTGGCTCCATTAAAGACATCAATTTCGGGCCTGGCGCTATTGAGGATGTCACTTCTGGTCCCAATGACATCACTTCTGGTCCCTGTCCCAAAGACATCACTTCCTGTACTGACCTTTAAAGAAGCCATGTTCTCACTATCAAATCATTTCTGTTTTGGATGTTGTACCATTCACTACTCATGAAAAAATACCCATTTTGCAGCCAAGGATATTATACGGGTGGCTGCCCTAAAACTTTGACGTTTCCTGTGTCTTATTGTGACACTTGAAAAGCATTAAATACGCACTCATTTCACATATTCAGATGAGTTATTTGTAATCAATACCAGGTATGGCCTTAAACACCCACCCGTTTAGCTTATTCAGTTTGCTATTTGTATATGTGCTGTGTGCAGACTGGGCTATTCTAAGTTCCCAGTATAACACATTCTTTGTACTATCTGTGAACGATGCATCTGCTCAAATCATTATTGGTCCCTGCTTGAAAGTGATGGGTCAGACCTTCGTTAATCACTTAAGGTTGCTGTCTGCAAGAACTGCCCTTGCTGCACAAATCACAATATCAGTTATTTTTCAGTTTTGGTTACGATGTTCCACCCTGCTCCAAATCTCCTCTCCATTTTCCTTTCTATTTTCACGCCTTCTTCTTCTGATTTGACTAACCAACCAATCCCAAGCTTAACTGTATTGAGTAACAGAGATCAAACACATAATAAAAATTTCCTACAATTTTAAAAGTAAATCAGTTTTTTCAGATCTGATGCAAATAAAAAAACCTGAACATTAGTTATGTATATGTCTGGTAAATATATATGAAATTCCCACAACAAAGATTCAAATAATGTTCTATGTTGCTGCATCCATATAACTGCTGCTGGAGTCCTGACACCAGCTAACACTGGGGTCACATTACCGTTGGCTCATTCTCTCTGTATATTCAATCAGTTTCTAAACTCTGATGCTGACTCACAAAGGTGTATCCAACCCTCCAGAAACCCTTCCATAATGCTGATTAGATAACTGAAAATTCAGATTTTTACAAAACACTCGAGCATTTTTAAGGAAACACTCTTTAAGGTTTTCTGACTCCTAATCACTGGAACCTCCCTTGATCTGTTCAGTGTTTGACAATGAAATATGGAGTGTTGACTCAGTGTCTCTTTTGTCATTATTTAATCATATCCCCTACATTTTAAGGTTTCAACGGTTCTGTATTTTGACAGGGGTAGCAATGACAAGTGTGTATTACACATTAACTTGCAATGACCATTTTCTGAAAATAAGCATCTGTCTTCACTGACTAATTTGTAGCCAATCAGAATGTGAAGCTGTACTCATTTGCTTTGAGTAAAGTTAAACTGCTGAGCTGAGGTCATGAAAATAATTGATGGCCTTTACCTTTGAAACATCAGTTGCTTCACAAAAATGCAAGAAGGACATTTGGCCCTGGAGAGAGAGAGACACAATCCTGGATTGCATTATCATGCATTTCACAATGCTACTTTGTCTTGTTTGTAAAGGACCTTGTATAAAGTACAATATCAGATACAATTGTTACAATTTATTGATTACTATTTACTCCTGCTTTATCGAGTCTATGAACATTCATATTTTTGATCACTCCTTGAATATTTTTACCAGTGGATGTTATTCGAATCAATAATAATGAAAGACAACGTTAATTACAGTTGTAACACGAACCTGTATTTTTGAAATATAAGGTTTTCACTCATCTTTCTCTGCACTGTTATATTTTTATTATTCTCTCCATCCTTTGATGTGTGATTCATGCTGTTTCTTCCTCATTAGTGTTCTTTTCTACCACAAATTTCCTTCCAATAAAACTTTGTCTTCGCACCACTTGTCAAAACCTTAATTTTCTATACTTTTAAAAAAACTCTGTTTGAAATGTTTAGATACAGCTTTTCAAAACCTGCAGTTTGCACATCATAGCATTGTTCAGCAAATATGAGAAGACGTTAGGCAAGGAGGTAATGAAACAGACCAAGGAAGGAGTGAAGTAATGCAAAGGCAAAATGTTACACAGAAAGTGAAATTTAAAAAAGATTTGTACATAGATAGATAGATAGATAGATAGATAGATAGATAGATAGATAGATAGATAGATAGATAGATAGATAGATAGATAGATAGATAGATAGATAGATAGATAGATAGATAGATAGATCTTTATTTGTCCCTAGGGGTAACTTTGGCTTTCTACAGGAGCTCTCTAAATAATAAATACATAAATAGATAGATAATTAAGTAAGTAAATAAATAAATATACACTCACACGTTGCTGTAAATACACATCAGAATGACTCTAAGGCAAGAAATATTTATTGCCGTCAAGATAACATCACTTGTCAAATGTCCATCCTACTGGGATAGCAGTTGAATTAAGGAATTGGGATTGTGAGAAAAGTTACAATAAACAAGCCAATATCGTAACTTAGAGTCAAAGATTCTAATAAACAAGGCCTACCATTTGAATCAATAAACAGAACAAGAGAATCAATTTTTCTGTTAATTTTTGCAAACTCCAAAACAATGTATGCTATTTTTTTAGAGACCTGGGAATCAAATCATGGGTCTTTGAAATGAGCAGATTAAATCACAATATTCATATTGGAGGACAATTGCTAGCAACAATATAGTTGCCCCCATATAAAAATATAAAAAACGGCGATCAGAATGCACAGACAACATGGAAGTGTGGCGATTCATCATCATAATAAAAATAATCCACAGTCAAACAAAAAACTTAATAAACAAAATAACCCAAAGAACGAGGTCCAAGGGAAATAAAACTGAAATTCATTACAGGCATTTAAACCAGAATTCTGTTTGTTTTATGATATTAACCAGGATTACTTGGCATTGTAGATTTGTTCATATCATGCCAAGAGCAGAATTTCACATTCTTAGTAGATGTTCATGGCGTTTTACAAGGCATGATGTTGTAACATTTACTTTGCACTTCACATGCCTGAAGTCTTTTAAAATTCTGCTTCTTATAACGCATTAACATTTAAATGATTTCATTAAGTGTGAGTCATTTCAGTTAATAAACATCAGAACCATCTGATTCCTAAATTAAATTCTGTATTCTAAGCCAACATAATCAATATTGGATGTACAGCAAACAGGATATTAATTCAGCATTAAGTATGTGCATACTTCAGTGCAACAACCTGAAAAGTTGTTTCTCTTTATGGAAGGTTCTGAAAACTTTTTCTTGGTTCAATGATCTGATCTTTATAGAGGCTTTAAATGGTTGCCCTCTTTAAAAAAAAGGTACCCTTTATAAAAGAAGTGACCTGTGCACTACCCCTTCAGCATGAATGTGCTACTTCCTTAGGTTTGATACAGCCATTTATCCTCTGTTCTCTTTTATTTGAAAAGTTTGTGGCATTATGATACCCTCCCCAGGTGGGAAATAGAATGAAATCCTCCAACTTTCATTTGGAAAGTGCAATTACTATAAACCCTTGAGGCGAGATGCCTTGTATCTGAGAATTTCATCATAGCACACCTCCTTTTGGTGAGAAACATAATTTGCAGTCCTTTGCTTTCCAAGACCCCTACGCTGTTTTATTGGGAAAAAAAAAAAGAATTGTCATACTCTCCTTCCTACATGATAGAATCTACTTCATCTCTTTTTTAATACATCATTATGGCATTCCCTTTCATGTGCTTGTAAGATTTACCCCCTATGCATCTGGAACCTTAGTATTGTGGTTTCTTCTGCTTTATCAAAAGAATTATCTCCTGACACTTTTATTTAGGAATTACCCATGTCAAACCTCATTTTCAGGAAAAATAAAATATAACCCCTCTGTCCAGCATTTTAAAATTTGATTTGGCACTCTATTATTTTATAATTACCTTGATTACTTGGTCTCCTGCAGTAGATCCAAGATGTGGATTATTATCCATGATCCCACTGAGTTACACTACATATGTGAAAACATGGAAAATGGAAAACATCACTATGCTATTGAAAAACAGCATCAGAGACTAATCAATTTCCACAAAACTGAAGACTCAGGCAAGCCAACAGTTTCTGATACTCCTTTCTAAATTAAGGAGTACAGCAACCAGATACAAACTACAGCAGAAGAAATATGGGCTCCAGTTGTCAAAAATAAATACATAAAACAAAGAAAACAAGACAGCCAACTTTAATGAGTCACCAGCAGACCAGAGCCTTTAACTGCATGATTCCTGATAACCTTGTTAGTAAATTACATAAGCTACAGATGGAACCCTATCTCACCCTATGGATTATGGACTTTCTCCTTAACAGACAGCAGTTTGTTGAGGATGATAATTATATTTGTACAGTCCATCATTCATCCACAAGGCACAGTGATCACCACTATACTCTTCTCAATCTCTACTAATAGTCTGAGAGGATCTGACAGCAATTGTTCAGCTGTCAAGTTTACACATGATACAGAATTGAGTGACACCTCTAACAATGTGACACATTCTTCAGAAGCGGCCAAGAAAATGCAGAGGTGGCGACAGGAGCAGAACCTCCAACTAAATGTGAGGACGGCAAAAGAGTTGCTTATTGATTATAGGAGGAATGCTAAACCAAGTAAACCACTGGTGCTTAAAGGAGAACAAGCTGGGAGTTTTAGTAACTTTAAGTGCCATAGAACAAATAGGCTAATAGCTTGACCTTTAATGTAAACTAACAATACACCTACAGAAATGCGAATAATAGAAAATACTAATATAAAAATATACTTTTCAACTAGCTTCCTATGGAAGTACTATATATGGATTTTTTCATTCCTGGAGTAGTTTGGTGGACTTTTTATGACTAATAAAAAATAAATAAATAAAAATAAAACTTAGGAAAATAACACAATCAGTGTCTGTTTTCTGTGGACAATCACAATTAGAACTTCAAGAATAAGATCAAAAAGAAAATTACATAAGATTGTAAAGGACCAGACACACTGCTTAAATAATGGTTTCCAAATTTTGCCTTCTGAGAGACTGCCAAGGTTTAACACAAATAGAAGAAGAAAGTTTTATACTGATGGCAATATAACTTTATTGATTAGATTATATAAATTTTGTGCAGATTCGGGTACATACACTAGCAGAAACATAAAAAACAAAGATATATCATCACAGGACAGATAATATAGCCAATCAATCAATTGATAAATAAATAAATGTATATTGTGCAGCTATTTCAAATTGAGCTTAACAAGTACATCAGGAGGAAGCATTGAATTGCCTGATATCAATAGACAGAAAAGTCCCCCAGAGGTGCTTCTCAGCACACTGTGGTGGAATGAGCCTGTGACTCATTTAATAAGCCAAATTAATTTTTGTTGAAATAAATTCTAAAATTCCTTTTATATATATAACTGATTAAACTAACTAAGTAGTCAATAGAGGAATAAGATGCAACAACATCCCATCAGAATATAAGATTAAAATAACCAGCAAATATACTTTGCTCCAAAAGCCTGAAAAATCTGTTTGTTCAAGCCAAGTTAAGGTGAATGAGGAGCAGAAAGGTAAAGTACTAGTTGTTGGAGATTCCAATCCTCTGTAATACCCTGTCACAAAACTGAGACATACACAGAAAAAGGTTTGGGGCAGCCACTCGTATATTCTGGTATCCTGGCTGCAAAGTCATTTTCTTATTCAATGACAGCACTGATGTGCACACAACTGAGTCCAAAACAAGACTGACAAACAGGTGAAAGGGGAAGATAGGAAGTGAGGTCATAAGGATCGGGCCCATATTCGTTAGCCATTGGTTCGAGCCCGACGTGACATCACAGGAGTCGGAGCCAGTAAGGTCTCCTTCCATTGGTTCGGTCCCGGAAGTGACGTCAAGAGAGGCAGATGGGATCTCCCGGGAATGGTCAACAGGGAAGAGAGAAAAAGAGTCAGTGCACTCTGCCACCTCCCGGCCTGTTTCAGAACTGCCGTCACTCAAGCCCTTTAGCTACCTCCCATACGCACATATGTGACAAGGGTCCCCCCTTAGCCCAGACCCGTCGGGTCGGGCGACCCTAACCAAGAGGTCGTGAACCCGAGAGAGAGCATCAGCGTTGGCATGGAGAGTGCCCCGGCGATGAACGAGCGAAAACTTATACGGCTGTAGGTCAAGAAACCACCTGGTGACCTGTGGATTAGACTCCTTGTACAGGGCCATCCACTGTAGAGGTGCATGGTCCATGACAAGGGTGAATTCCCGGCCCAACAGGTAGTAACTAAGCTGAGTAATCGCCCATTTGATCGCCAAAGCCTTCCTTTCCACCGCTGCATACCTGGTCTCCCGGTCCAACAGTTTCTGGCTCAGGAACATGATGGGGTGTTCCACACCATCGACGCTTTGGCTCAGCACGGCCCCCAGGCCTGTGTCCGAAGCGTTCGTCTGGAGGATGAAAGGCAAAGAAAAGTTAGGTGCCATCAAAATAGGTGCGGACGTAAGGGCCTGCTTCAAGTCACCAAATGCAGCGCCTGTCTTCTCAGTCCATACCACAATGTTCGGGGCTCTCTTCTTTGTTAAATCAGTCAAGGGCGCCGCTCTCTCCAAGAACCAGGGTACAAACCGGCGGTAGTACCCCTCTAACCCGAGAAAGGCTTGGACCTGCCGCTTGGTTCGCAGACGGGGCCATTTCAAAATGGCATCTACTTTGGAGCACTGTGGCCTTACGGTACCCCGACCCACCAGGTAGCCTAAATATTTGGCCTCACTTAATTCAAAGAAGCATTTCTTGGGATTAATCCGGAGCCCGGCCTCACAAAGTGTCCGCAATACCGCTCGGACATGCTGTAGGTGTTCCTTCCATGTGCTGGAATAGATGACCACATCATCCAGGTAGGCAGCACTGAATGAGTTATGAGGTCGGAGCACTTTGTCCACCAGACGCTGGAAGGTTGCTGGAGCCCCGTGTAACCCAAATGGAAGGACACGATACTGCCAGTGTCCGCTAGGGGTACTAAACGCATTTTTTTCCTTCGCGGAGTCTGTTAAAGGAACCTGCCAGTACCCTTTTGTCATGTCAAGTGTGGTCAGATATCGAGCCTGTCCAAGTCTCTCAAGGAGGTCGTCCACTCGTGGCATTGGATAGACATCAAATTGGGAGACTTGATTAAGCCGACTGAAGTCATTGCAAAACCTCCAACTCCCGTCAGGCTTACTGACCAGCAAAATGGGACTGGACCAGGGACTATAACTTTCCTCAATCACACCTAGTTCCAACATGCGCTTGATCTCAAGCTCCACTTCAGCCCTTTTTGCCTCGGGAAGATGATACGGGTGTTCTCGGACAATAACCCCGGGCTCTGTCACAATGTTGTGCTCAACCAGAGAGGGCCTTCCTGGGTTCTCACTGACTACCTCCCGAACGGCCCGGATAACTGTTTCCAGCTCCTGCCGTTGTCTGGGACTTAAGTCCGCACCGAAGTTAAGGCTATGGGTGTGAGCGAAGAGTGAGCGGGGCTGGCCGGAGGAGGAATTGGGATCCCTGTCCTTCCATGGTTTCAGCAGGTTCACATAATAAACCCGCTCCTTCGGCCGACGATTTGGTTGACTCACCAAATAGTCGACCAGTCCCTTCCTCTCCTTAACTTCGTACGGGCCTTGCCAATGGGCAAGCAACTTCGAGTGAGAGGTAGGCACTAGCACCATGACCCGATCTCCCAGGCGGAACTCCCGGAGAGACGTGCCGCGGTTGTAATAACGGACCTGTGCTGCTTGGGCCTCTTCCATGTGACTTTTAAGGAGGGGCCGAATCTTTCCAAACCTGTCGCGTAATTGCGCGATATTTTCTAATATGTTTGTAGAGGGAAGAGCCTCTTCTTCCCATCCTTCTTTTAGAATATCTAATATGCCCCGGGGTTGTCGCCCATACAGTAATTCAAAAGGGGAGAACCCCGTGGAGGCTTGTGGGACTTCCCGATAGGCAAAAAGGACGAGGGGAAGGAGCTGATCCCAGTTCCTTCCATCCTCGCTGACCACCTTACGCAGCATTTGTTTGAGAGTCTGATTGAATCTCTCCACTAAACCGTCGGTTTGAGGATGATACACCGCGGTCTTTAAATGCTTTATTTTCAGTAATCTGGCAGTCTTCTTGAACGTCTCCGAGGTGAAAGGTGTCCCCTGGTCCGTCAAGACTTCCTTGGGGATACCCACGCACGAAAAGACCCCTAGTAGTTCCCGTGCGATCGCTTTAGAAGTGGCTGAGCGCAACAGAACAGCTTTGGGGTATTTTGTAGCATATTCCATGAGGACTAGGATGTACTTGTGTCCTCAGGCTGAGGGCTCTAGAGGTCCAACTATATCGACCCCAATTCGATTGGAAGGGAATATCAATCAGGGGAATAGGAACGAGAGGAGCACGGTCCTTTCTTGGAATTTGTCGCAGTTGACACTCCGGGCAGGAAGCGCAAAAGCGACGAACCTCCTCATTGATTCCCGGCCAGTAAAAACGGAGCTTGATCCATTCCAGGGTTTTTTTGGTGCCCAAGTGGCCACCTAGGAGGTGGGCGTGTGCTAACTCACAGACCTGCCGCCGGAAGGTCCGCGGGATTAGCAGCAGCCTTCTCTCCTGCCCGTCATGCATTGCTTAGTCTCCCCCTTCCGAAGCAGCCCAATTCTGTGAGCCCCTCCCGAACACTCTCTGGCTGGCCTAGGCTGCCTAGCGGAGCCTGCCGGGAGCAGAGCCTGTACCGGGCCACTCCGAAACACGGGACACCCTCCCCGCCTGGAAACTCGGCCCCTGTATGCTCCCACCTGGACGTGTTGCAGGTCCTGTCCCTTTGTCTTCCAGGACTTCTTCATCCTGCCAGCTACGCCAATGTCACAAAACTGAGACATACACAGAAAAAGGTTTGGGGCAGCCACCCGTATATTCTGGTATCCTGGCTGCAAAGTCGTTTTCTTATTCAATGACAGCACTGATGTGCACACAACTGAGTCCAAAACAAGACTGACAAACAGGGGAAAGGGGAAGGCTTTTAAAGGGGAAGATAGGAAGTGAGGTCATAAGGATCAGGCCCATATTCGTTAGCCATTGGTTCGAGCCCGGACGTGACATCACAGGGGCCGGAGCCAGTAAGGTCTCCTTCCATTGGTTCGGTCCCGGAAGTGACGTCAAGAGAAGCAGATGGGATCTCCCGGAAATGGTCTACAGGGAAGAGAGAAAAAGAGTCTGTGCACTCTGCTACCTCCCGGCCTGTTTCAGAACTGCCGTCACTCAAGCCCTTTAGCTGTCTCCCATGCGCACGTGTGTGACAACCCCCAGTTTGATATGCAGTAGAGCTTGGGAATCAACAACAGTTTCTTCCATTCCTGGCAGAAAAAAATCATGGAACTTAGAAGCAAATTAAAGAACAAAACCAAATCAGTTCCTTCCTTTGAAATTCTCCCAGTACCAGGAATAAAAAAACACATGAACAGAACTTAGTATTCAGTCAAGATGCATTTATGAAGACATAGTGCGAACAAGGTGGTTTTATTTTCCTCAGTCACTGGAATGACTTTCGCTGTTAACATTTCCTTTACTGACGAGATGAACTACATCTACAAGAGAAATGGATAAATATTTTAGGAGCTAGAATCTTCATGTAAGTGTACAAACATTTAAACTACATTGTGGAGAGGTTGTGGAGAATACATGCAAAACAGCCAACTCTGCTTAAAGAAAATTTTACCAAAAAGGCAATAAGTGCCTGTCCTCAATAAAATTGTTCACTTCTTAATGTTAGGAGCATCGCAAAAAAAAAATGCACAAACTAGATGCAACAGTAATGACTTGGGACTATGATATAAACTGCTCAAAAAAAATTAAAGGAACACTTTGAAAACACATCAGATCTCAATGGGAAAAAAAGTCCTGCTGGATATCTATAATGACATGGACTGGGTAATGTGTTAGGAATGAAAGGGTGCCACATCATTTGATGGAAATGAAAATTATCAACATACAGAGGGCTGAATTCAAAGACACCTTGAAAATCAAAATGAAAAAAATGATGCGGCAGGCTAGTCCATTTTGCTGAGACTTCATTGCAGCAACTCAAAATCGTACTCAGTAGTTTTTGTATGGCCCCCAAATGCTTGTATGTCATTGTCAGGCATGCACCTAATTAGATGACGGATGCTGTCTTGGGGATCTTCTCTCAGATCTGGACCAGGACATCACTGAGCTTCTGGACAGTCTGAGGTGCAACCTGGCGGCATCGGGTGGACCAAAACATAATGTCCCAGAGGTGTTCTATTGGATTTAGGTCAGGCGAGTGTGGGGACCAGTCAATGGTATCAATTCCTTCATCCTCCAGGAACTGCCTGCATACTCTCGCCACATGAGGCCGGGCATTGCTCAGGGTGAACCTGCTCTCATCTGTGAAATGCACAGGGTACCAGTGGTGGACCTGCCAATTGTGGTATTCTATGGCAAATGCCAATCGAGATCCATGGTGCCAGGCAGTGAACACTGATGGGCACCCTCATGAAGTCTGACATTCACACCAGTGGCCTGCTGGAGGTCATTTTCTAGGGCTCTGGCAGTGCTCATCCTGTTCCTTCTTGCCCAAATGAGCAGATACCAGTCCTGCTCATGGGTTAAGGACCTTCTACAGCCCTGTTAGTCCTCCTAGAGTAATTGCCTGTCTCCTGGACTCTCCTCCATGCCCTTGATACTCTGCTGGGAGACACAGCAAACCTTCTGGCAATGACACGTATTGATGTGCCATCCTGGAGAAGTTGGACTACCTGTGCAACCTCTGTAGGGTCCAGGTATCGCCTCATGCTACCTGTAGTGACACTGACCATAGTCAAATGCAAAACTAGTGAAAAAACAGTCAGAAAAGATGAGAAGGAAAAAATGTCAGTGGCCTCCACCTGTTAAACCATTCCTGTTTTGCCCCTCTAGTGCACCTGTTGTTAATTTCATTAACACCAAACTCATTAACAACCCCCTGTGCTACTTAACTGACCAGATCAATAGCCCAGAAGTTTCATTGACTTGATTCTATACTCTGATTAAAACATGTTCCTTTAATTTTTTTGAGCAGTATAGTAGGAATTACTGATAGACATGGCTAATTGAGACAGGAATACGATATTTGTGGCTATACATGCTTCAGGAAAGACAAAGAAGGAAAGGAGGAGATGTAACAGTATGTGTGAAAAAAATATTCAGACCTATATTCAGCAGCCACATCACCTGCTCTTCAGAATTGGTCCTCCACCTGAAGCTAAGCATGTTTGGGCCCAGCCTTTACTTGAATGGAAGACCATCTAGGAGAAACTTGGGTTGTGGCTGGTAAAGGTGTTGAGGAGGCCAGCACAGGGTGCTTTCCCTGTGGTCTGTGTGTGGATCCAAATGCCCCAGTACAGTGATGGGGACACTGTGCTCTAAATATGGTACCATCCCACGGATGAGATGTAAACCCGACGTCTTGACTCTCTGTGGTCATTAAAGATTGCTGGCCATCTTTCAAAAAGAGTAGGGTCTATCCCAATGTTCTCGCTAAAATTGCCAATCACTGCCTTGTCTATTCTGGCCTCACCTTTCTTTAATTGGCTTTCTGTCTTACCCCTTCACCACCTAAATGCTAATGTATGGTGTTGCATAATAGTGCAATAATTGCTGCCGCTGCACCATCCAGCTGGGTGCTACACATTGGTGGTAGTTGAAGTGGTTTCCCCCTTCAATGTAAAGCTCTTTGAGTAGCGAGAAAAGCATTATATAAATGTAATTGATTCATTTCAAATTCAAGATGAAAAATGGGAACAAGTCAGAGTCACTGTGAGCTTAACTAGTAATGAAGAAAGACAGAAATTTGATTATTGGAGTTTACCATAGGCTGCCAGATATTTTTCAGGCAATATCATATTATTTAGCCTAATAAGACATATTTGCAATAAAAAGGAAGTAGTCATGGGTGATTTTAACTTTCCAGACTCTAGAGGAGGTATAAAAGAGGAAAGTGAAATGGTGCTAATGGCAAATGACTGTTTTCTCACCCAGTTTGTTTCAAGCACAACTCTTGGTAACACCAGTGGAGATCTCATCTTTAGGAACAATAGAGACACAGTAGTTAAAAACAGACATTATTGATACTTTAAGCAATAGGGATCACAACATGTGTGTTTACCATAACAAAGACTTATAATTTGTGGGAAGCAGATTCACGGGTATAAGAAACTAACTAGAAAACACTGATTAAGAAAGTAAATACAGAGAAGTTATAAATGATTGGTGGTATCACCTCAGATAATTTCTGAAAATAAGTATATTCCAAAAACCATTAAAGCAAACAGACAAATAAAATGACAGAAATAACCAAATAAGGGCATTATTAAAAAGATAAAATTGAAAAGATCACTGTACAAGAAAACTTAAAAAAAAAAACAAACCTAATAACTGTCACTCAGAGGAATACCGGACACTACAGAAAGAGATCAAAAATTATTCCAAGGTCAAAAGAGAAACAACAAAAATGCTAGTTAAATCAAAACAAATGGCGAGAAATATTTCGAGCATGACCCCAGTACAAAGATGACAAAAACAAATTTAGGAACCATCAGGGACACAAGAAGAGACATCATTGAAACTGAGAATAATGTAGCAAATGAATTGAATAAATATTTCACCCAAGTATTTGTAAAGGAAGAAACAAAAAGAATGCAACATAAAAAAGTAAAAACAAGCCCTGAGTTCATAGAATTCAAAATAGTTAGAGTCAGATGTGCTCCAAGCCCTGAGTATGTTGAAGATTAATAAAACCTCTGGACCTTTTGGGACTGAATCTTTTATTTACTGAGCTAAATAACACTTTGGTAATATAGGAATATAAAAGGGTAATGTCAGAAACAATTTTTGCTCTTTCTGCCTTAACTTGATTTTGAAATTTAGTTTACCACTCTTTTCAAACTGTAAGACAAATTATTTAATTATTCAAAAATTAAAGTTTTGTTGTCCTGTCCCTTTATGAAATTGAAATTCCATTAGGCGTTGAATACAAAAATTAAAACAGCAATAATAACATGCTGAGATGACACTGACATCTTTTTGAAATTTTATGTTTCTCATTTGTCATTTTTGGAACTGATATAAACAATGTAAGAAGGTTATTTCAGATTTCATATATTAATTTGTACAGGCATTTGAAACAATCCATACAAAAAGCTTTTTTGCACTTTAGTCCATAAATGCTATACGGAAGCCATGTAATTTTGTTGCTCTGTTTGTTTGCTTTATTACCTTTGTGAACATCTGTACCTTATGTTTCTTTCATAGACTTATGTTAACTGATCTATGTTGCTTTGCAGAATTAAGCTGAAGTATTCATAAATTCTGATGTGTTGTATCATGATCAGACATGCAAGTAAGGATTTCACTGTACACCGCCACTGTATACCTTCACTAGTCTTATGACTTGGATTTGTAATCATATTGGCAATGGCAGGAACCTGTCAAATGTTAAGTAGCAGGAGCCTAGCTAGGTTCAGGTGGGGATAAGAAAGTACATAAATCATAATTCTGTCTATGATCAAGCTGTTGGAACTGTTATTAACTATATTTTGCTGGGATTCAAACCTGAAACCCCCGATTTCCCCAGGCAACTCATATATTAAGTAGTGATCAGAGATCATTTAATTCAATACAGTAATAAATAAATTTTTAACCTAAACACCAAGAGTGATTATTAGAAAAATCTGATAATGAATTGGACATTTAGCAATTTGTCAAAGCTTTATCTGGTTTATGAGATGTGTAAAGCAATTCCTAAAGTCTCTGCTACTGCGTCAATGTGATTTTTTCAATCACCCATCCACACTACATGATTGTAATTTATAGCTAGATAAAAGGTTACTGAATTCAGTCATGGATAACAAGAATGAGATTGTTATGCTATGTATTATGTTGTGCTAAAGCCTGGTTCTTTGTTATTGTATCCCTGCTATGGTGAAATGCTCTAGGCAATGTTTTATATTACAGTGGATTCAGAAAATATTCACATCCCTTCACGTTCTGCACACTTTACTGTGTTGTAGATTTAACTTTAAATTGATATATTTGCCCATCAATCTACACTCAATAACCCATGATGTCAAAGTGAAGACATGTTTACAGAAAGGTTTGCAAATTTAAAAAAAATACAAAATCTGAAATCTCTCATTCATTCATTTAGCTATTCAAACTCTTACTTTAGCACTTTGTGGAAGCCCCTTTGGTAGTAATTATAGCCTTGAATATTCTGGGTAAATATGTACAAGATAGGTACACCTGGATTTTGTAGTTTATTTGGATTCTTCTTGGCATATCCTTTTATTCGCTACTAGATTGGATGGGAACCTTCTGTAAACTGCCTTCTTCAGGTCTCTCCATAGATGTTCTAAAGGGGTTTAAATCTGGGCCTTTACTGGGCCACCCAAAGAAAGTCAGAGACATGCCCCGATGCCTCTCCATCATTACCTTGGTTTATATGAGGCGAGACACAAAAATAACCGGATTGGGCTTGGGGCCGAACATGAATCATAGAACTACTGTATAACCCCTCCTACACGCCCTCTCAAACCGCCGAGTTAGTATTTGCACAACAATCGCTACACAAGTTGCTGCAACAATGTCGGGTGAAAAAAGTGAACTGTGAGACAAGACAAGACAACACTCCTGCGCACAATGCTTTTTCCTTAAAGCAGTTTTTGACTGACGAAAATATACCTGTCCTCGATCATCCACCCGATTTAGCTCCCTGTGATTTTAACTTTAATCAAAAGTGACTTGAAGGGAACACATTTTTCTTCAAAGGATGAAGTGAAGACAAAAACAGCAAGCCTGTTGAAGAGCCTCAAGCAAGAAGACTCCCAGCACTGTTTCAATCAATGGAAGATATGTATGAAGTGGTATAGAGATCGGGAGGGGGAGTATATAGAAGGTGACAATATTTAGAATGCTCTAATTCATCAATATATATATAGTTTTTTACCAATCCGGTTATTTTTGTGTCTCACCTTGTATGCTGACACATGCACTCATGTATTCTTCAAGGACATCTGTGTATTTGTCTGGATCTATCCTTCCTTTAATTCTGACTAGTCTCCCTTTCCCTGCCATTGAGAAGCATCCATGTAGCATGATTCTGCCACCATCATACTTCACTGTACAATACAATACAATACAGTTTATTTTTGTATAGCCCAAAATCACACAGGAAGTGCCGCAATGGGCTTTAACAGGCCCTGCCTCTTGACAGCCCCCCAGCCTTGACTCTCTAAGAAGACAAGGAAAAACTCCCAAAAAAACCTAGTAGGGAAAAATGGAAGAAACCTTGGGAAAGGCAGTTCAGAGAGAGACCCCTTTCCAGGTAGATTGGGCGTGCAGTGGGTGTCAAAAGAAGGGGGTCAATACAATACAGTACAGTACACAGAACAATTTCTCAATATAGTAAGAAAAAAAAAAAAAAAAAAAAAAAAAAAATATAAATTTTAGAAGTACAGAGCAGAATTTAACAGTAGATGATGTATCCCATAATAAGATTTGTATTTGTATAGAGTCCTGGAGACCTCATCCTTCAAGCTGCCTCCCCCATTTGGCCATTCCACAGCTGAAACAGTGCTGGGTCAGCCAATCCGATGAAAGGACCCCTCTTTCCCACGATTCCTGCGATCCTCCATCAGAGATGACTTTTCCTTAGGCAGGCAAAACAACTTGGCAGGTGGGCCGTGGCACCAAGTGCCACATTTGAGTACCGAGAAGAAAAACAGAATAAGTGAGGGTTAGTATACAATTATAACTGTCATGTTACTTATGTTTAAGTGCTAATGACTAACAACAGAGATGCAGTCTGTACAGTTAATCAGCAGCTCTAGTCAGGATATGCTAAACTGAAGTAGTGAGTCTTCAGCCGGGATTTAAAAGCTGAGACCGAAGGGGCATCTCTTATAGTAGCAGGCAGACCATTCCACTGTAGGGAAGGTGATGAACAGTACCTGGTCTTTTCCAGATATAGTATTTGGAGTTTTGTCCAAAAATGTATATTTTTGTCTCAGACCAGAGAACCTTTTTCTCATGCTCTCAAAATCCATTAAATTGTCACATGCATTTTACTCCACCATAAATGCCTGATTGACACGAGCGCTGCTGAGATGGGAGAACCATCTCAGCAGAAGGCTTCTGGAGCTCTGCTATAGTAACCATGGGGTTATTGGTCCTGGATGGTGTGATGCCCTGGGTGACTGCAGCCTTGGCATCTCCCGTTTCCTGAGACATCGGTTGTCATGTACCCAGGATGGACTAGTGTAATGAGGACACAAACAACAAGGTTGGTGCAAAAAGTGCTTAGTGCAATTTACGCAAAGAAAGTAGTGTCCCAAAAAAAGTGCAGTGCAACTTCTTAAAGAAACAAATAATCCATAAAACAAGTGCTCCTGTGGTAGTTTAAACTAATAAATACAGAACATTTGTAAAATCAACAATAAAATTCCCAGAGTAAAACTGGTTTGTCTATCTACAGTATCTCCCTCACTGACCCACAGTCTCCTCTACTCATCTGTGATCAGCTTTTGTCCCAGCCCCCACAGCCAGTAAACATGCAGAGGCACTCAAAGCCCAACTGATTCATCCTGCCACCATCTGTGAGATGACCCTCAAAGCCATCAGTTGCACCTGCTCCTTCAGATACTCAACAGGAGAAACCCATCCCTGGGCTGCCATTCCCTCATTCTTTCTGGGGCCACCTTGCCTCCTGTCCAAAGAAATCCAGATTTTTTTCTTCAATCTATCCCAGTTGTTTTTCTTGATGTCCTCATTTCTATCACCAACGTCTTTCTTACTCAGACCTTTAATACTTTGAGGGTGTAGGCGCTTGCCTTAACGACATGTGGGATGTCAATGAGGAATGACAGGACTGATCACACTTCAATGTGATCACACAATCAGCTGATTTCCTCTTTGAACACCTTGCAAATGCACAGCTTTCCACTAGTGTACATCTACACTCACAAACCCTTAGCCGCAGTGTTTTTATATAAAAAGGTTATGTCACAGATAGCCAACTCTAGGAACAGTCTTTGTGCTTCTAAGCTTCTTGCTTTTCACAATTATTAAGATCAGTGTGCTCCTGGGAACACTCAAAGCTTTAGAAATGATTTTACCACCTTTTACTGATTTATGCATCACCACAATTTGATCACAGAGATCTACACAGAGTTCCTTGGACTTCATGGCTTTTTTTTTTTATCCTGACATGCAGTGTGAATTGTGGGACACACTACACACAGGAACACATGTGTCTTTCTAAATGATGCCCAACTAATTTTATTTGCCACACGTGGACCTTCATCAATTTCAAAAAACAGCTCAAGGGGAATTAAAGCAAACAGTATGCACCTGAGCACAATGTGGAGTGCCACAGCAAAGGATCTAAATACTTAAATGAATGAAAAATTTCAGTTTTTGATTTTTTAATAACTAGGGGGCTTTGCCCCCTGCTCGCTCCGCTCGCCAACCCCCCTGCTTGCGCTATGCGCCAGCAACTTCACGTCTCTGCCGCTCGCATATGGGGATTTCACTTTCACCAAACAATAAATCTTTTAATTCTCGCGGATATGCCTCTTCATTGGGAAGAAACACTACTTTTCCCTGATGGCAACACGAATTAGACAATCTGCAACTCTCCGACTTAAAGTTTAAATCCAAACAATATATTCGATCTCTTTTCACTGTTCCATTATTTCATCAAGTAATAATTTCCATTTGTTTGCACTAATGCAATCTTTGCTATCCTTTTTTTGAGATGTTCGAAATTTTGTACTTCCATTATCTCTAACCTGCTCTGCATGTGTATCGCACCAATGTTTTTGAATTCTTTATGACATTCTCTTTTGTCACCTGCTTTTTGTCTTTTATTTCCAGCCCGAGTGTAGTTAAATCTCTTGGCAAAAAGTCTCATCTCATGGGACGTGAAAGTGTCTCTCTGAGAAAAATCACATCTCGTCCCTCTTCTCAAGATTTTTTTATTATAATAGTGAGATAATTTGCAAACCTTTCTGAAAACATGTTTTCACTTTATCATTACAGGTTACTGAGTGTATATTGATGGAAAAATAGCAAATGTATCCATTGTGGTACCCGGCTGGGGTTCATGCCCTGCCGGGATGCCCAGGAGGACCTGCTTCGTGGGAAGCTGACCCTCATCGGACAGACCGTCTGGCAGGACGACACTTTGCTGGAAATAGGGCAACCCCACAACCGGCGGAGGCTACAAAGGCACGAGCGGCGCAAGAAGAGGGGCAAGAAGACCTCGGAGAGGGTGCCGAAGAAGAGAGTTCCAGGGTGCCGGAACGGACCCTGGACAAATAGTAGGACCCACTTTGGGGTTGAACCGCCCTAACGGGGTGTGTCGCTCAGACCAACGGGTCTTCACTGGCGATGGGGCACTGTGGTATCCGGCTGGGGTTCATGCCCAGCCGGAGGAGGGCTTGTGCCTCCTCCAGAACACGAGGGGGCACCTGCCCTGGTTGCTTTGGAGGCCACAGGTACAGAGCTTGGAAGCTCAACCCTGTAGGGGCCAGTGGTCACCGCCAGGGGGCGCCCCGATGCCTTGGGAGCCCTGGACCTCAGCACTTCTGCCACACCTGGAAGTGCTGGGGGGAAGAGGGTTGGGGACACCCGGAGGACTTCTGGATACACCACCAGAGCTTCCGCCACACAGGGATGTGGCTACAGAAGCTCCTCAGGATGCACCTGGAGTCCATCCGGGGTGTATAAAAGGGGCCGCCTCCCTCCAGTCATTGGCCAGAGTCGGGTGGAAGAAGGACGGAGCTCAGAGGAGAGGAATTGAGGTGGACCAGAGACTAGAAGGCATTGTGTTGTGTGGCCAAGGACTTAAGGGGTGATTGGTGCTGCGGCACTGGGTTTGTGCACTGTAAATATGAATAATAAACGTGTGTGTGGTGAAACCATCTTGTCTACCTGTCTGTGTCCGGGCTGTTCCCCACACCATTTAAAATTAAATCCACAACAGAATAATGTGTGTAGGTAGTGAAGGGGTCTAAATAACTTTCTGAATCCACGGTACTCACAGTTGTTTTTTATATATTTCTACAGATGTTGCATACACAAGTTGGTTCCTGCCTTGCACTTGATGCTGCAACAATGGGCTCCATACTCCCTATAACCCTAAATGGCAATTTTATAAATTCATAGATGTATTATTTAGCTGATAGCTTAAATCACAAGGAAGGGGTTTTATTGTTCAGGACCCTTGTTCAAGTTTCTTAGTCACTAAAGATAGATTACATTTTGTTAAAATTATGCTTCTACTGTAAAAGAACAGAAGAAAAAACTTTCCACAGTATGCTATTAATTTTGTTATTTTCTTATTTTAATTTAAAAATTCCCATTATTATTAAAAGTTTGCACCCTTAATTGCTCCCTAATAGTTTTCTTTAAGTGTCCTAATTAAAAAAGTGCAGACATGGGTGTAAATGACAATGTTGTCTAAACAGCTTGTTCAGTGTTATTTGCACCTTTATGGACTCTACAGATAATTGCAGTTTTAATAATTTGTGTTCTGTAAAAAACAAGTGAGAAAAAAAACTGCAGGAATGTTCAGGAAAAAAAACTGCATAAAAAAGTTTGGCTAAATTGATTTGAAAAGTTTCTACTAATCCTGCTAATTATTTATTGAATGATAAAATAAATTTATAGTTAATATAACTGAATGCTCTGGCTTTCTTCCTACATCCAATAAGATGTGCAAGTTAAAGTGGCTGATGACTCCAAATTGTAAGTGTTGGTGTGGACATGAGTAATGTGAAGAAGTGGACAGCATTTGCTTCTGGCCCCAATTGACCCTGTATATATATATATATATATATATATATATATATATATATATATATATATATATATATATGGTTGAAATAGTTTACTGTCAAATAATGACAGTAAACTATTTCAACCATTCTATGATCTGCTTCTCGCAACTGAAATGAAGGGACCGTGATGGATGTTAGCTGACTTGCTGACCAACCACAAGCGTTACCTGGTAGGTAACCACCCATACAATCAGATTGTGGCACAGACTATGAATGCAATGAATATATATATATATGTATATATACAGAATATATATATATATATTGTACCGACTAAGGAAGGTGAGACACAAAATCAGGTGCTTGAAACGTGGTGCTCCAAAGATACTGAGTTTATTGGAAAAGAAGAACTGAACAGAACAGCAAAAAAAACTCCCCAAGTTCACTGTTTAGGGTCGCTAGGCACACCTCTAAAATAACAAAATGTCACTATTATGTCTTTAGTCCTTTTCATACACCGTTTTGTTTAATCACTTTCTCTGTTCACTTTCAAGGCTTCCTTTCTCTATCTCCCCATCCATACACACATGTACACACACCCCATTCCATCCTGCCTCCTCCCCTCCTGTGCATGCACCTTCTGTTATTCAATGTAGTCACAAGCAATTCAGAGCCTCTCCTAAACACAGTAAATAGAAAACATTCTAAACATTAATTACAAGATGTCACTCTTTCTCTCTGTATATATACAGTATATACATACTGTATATGTATATTATATTGTGGAGCTCTTGCCCAGCCAGGACGCCTCTGTACTGGAAGGACCAGGGGAGAGAGCTTATCCAAGACATTATCTCCCCTGGAGCGCAGCAGTGGGTCCGGGACGATTGCTAAGCCCTTGGTTGCAGCACTTCTACCACACCCAGAAGTGCTGCCGGAAGAAGGTTGTTGGACACCTGGAGTGCTTCTGGGTGTCCTGTAAAAGGAGCTAGCCACAACCACTCAGATCGTCTCAAAGAGGATGAATCTTGCCATGAGGAGTAGAGGCGGACAGAAAAAGAAAGAGGAAGAAAGAGAATTGTGCTTTTGTGTAGTGCTGAACTGTGCTGTACAGGTGGGAAAGGGAAAAAGAAAATAAACTAAACGTGTGTGTGTTGAACTTGTGTGCTGTGTCTGTGTGTTTTGCTTTTGGGTGGTAGAAGTGCCCTCTACAGGCCACTCTATATATATAAAATCATTTTTTTTCTATAATTTGCTTGACCATTCTGATTGATTTTGTGACTTCTCTAATTGCGCTAAGTATCATAGTTCACTTGTGGTGCAGATTTATTTGCGCGAATCCGAGAGAGAGGTTGCGGGCTGAGGTGAGGGGGGCGGGGCCCTCCTCACTCACAAGCCAGCTTCGAAGCACACCTTACATCTGCTTAGCTAGCGAGCGAGATAAACTACTTAATGTGTTTTTCTCTGTTATTTGCTTGAGCATTCTGGTTGATTTTGCAAATTCTCTCATTGCGCTAAGAATCATAGTTCTCTTGCAGGAGCGATATATTCAAGCTAATCTGACAAAGAGGCTGCAGGCCGAGGGGAGGAGGAAGCGTGACGTCAGGAGTAGGGAGCTGAGCGGGGCCCTACTCACTGTCAAATTTCACTTAAAAGTTATGAACAGAATCGGTGACAAAGGGCAGCCCTGGCGGAGTCCAACTCTCACTGGAAACGGGTTCGACTTACTGCCGGCAATGCGGACCAAGCTCTGACACCGGTTGTACAGGGACCGAACCGCCCTTATCAGGGGGTCCGGTACTCCATACTCCCGGAGCACCCCCCACAGGATCCCCCGAGGAACACGGTCGAACGCCTTTTCCAAGTCCACAAAGCACATGTAGACTGGTTGGGCGAACTCCCATGCACCCTCCAGGACTCTGCTAAGGGTGTAGAGCTGGTCCACTGTTCCGCGACCAGGACGAAAACCACACTGTTCCTCCTGAATCCGAGGTTTGACTATCCGACGGACCCTCCTCTCCAGAACCCCCGAATAGACTTTTCCAGGGAGGCTGAGGAGTGTGATCCCTCTGTAGTTGGAACACACCCTCTGGTCCCCCTTCTTAAAGAGGGGGACCACCACCCCGGTCTGCCAATCCAGAGGCACTGTCCCTGATGTCCATGCGATGTTGTAGAGACGTGTCAACCAGGACAGCCCTACAACATCCAGAGCCTTGAGGAACTCCGGGCGTATCTCATCCACCCCCGGGGCCCTGCCACCAAGGAGTTTTTTGACCACCTCGGTGACCTCAGTCCCAGAGATGGGGAAGCCCACCTCCGAGTCCCCAGGCTCTGCTTCCTCATTGGAAGGCATGTTATTGGGATTGAGGAGGTCTTCGAAGTACTCCCCCCACCGACTCACAACGTCCCAAGTCGAGGTCAGCAGCGCACCATCACCACCATATACAGTGTTGACACTGCACTGCTTCCCCCTCCTGAGACGCCGGACGGTGGACCAGAATCTCCTCGAAGCCGTCCGAAAGTCGTTCTCCATGGCCTCCCCAAACTCCTCCCATGCCCGAGTTTTTGCCTCAGCAACCACCGAAGCCGTATTCCGCTTGGCCTGCCGGTACCTATTAGCTGCCTCCAGAGTTCCACAAGACAAAAGGGACCGGTAGGACTCCTTCTTCAGCTTGACGGCATCCCTCACCGCCGGTGTCCACCAACGGGTTCGGGGATTGCCGCCACGACAGGCACCGACCACCTTACGGCCACAGCTCCGGTCAGCCGCCTCAACAATAGAGGCACGGAACATGGCCCATTCGGACTCAATGTCCCCCACCTGGACATGGTCGAAGTTCTGCCGGAGGTGGGAGTTGAAGCTACTTCTGACAGGAGGCTCTGCCAGACGTTCCCAGCAGACCCTCACAACACGTTTGGGCCTACCAGGCCTGACCGGCATCCTCCCCCACCATCGAAGCCAACTCACCACCAGCTGGTGATCAGTTGATAGCTCCGCCCCTCTCTTCACCCGAGTGTCCAAGACATGTGGCCGCAAGTCCGACGACACGACCACAAAGTCGATCATTGAACTGAGGCCTAGGGTGTCCTGGTGCCAAGTGCACATATGAACACCCCTATGCTTGAACATGGTGTTTGTTATGGACAATCCGTGACGAGCACAGAAGTCCAATAACAAAACACCACTCGGGTTCTGATCGGGGGGGCCATTCCTCCCAATCACGCCCTTCCAGGTCTCACTGTCATTGCCCACGTGAGCATTGAAGTCCCCCAGCAGTACGAGGGAGTCCCCAGAAGGTATGCCCTCTAGCACACCCTCTAGGGACTCCTAAAAGGGTGGGTACTCTGAACTGCTGTTCGGTGCATACGCACAAACAACAGTTAGGACCCGTCCCCCCACCCGAAGGCGGAGGGAGGCTACCCTCTCGTCTACCGGGGTAAACCCCAATGTACAGGCTCCAAGTCGGGGGGCAATAAGTATACCCACACCCGCTCAGCACCTCTCACCGGGGGCAACTCCAGAGTGGTACAGAGTCCAGCCCCTCTCAAGGAGATTGGTTCCAGAGTCCAAGCTGTGCGTTGAGGTGAGCCCGACTATATCTAGCCGGAACCTCTCAACCTCACGCACAAGCTCAGGCTCCTTCCCCTTCAGAGTGGTGACATTCCACGTCCCAAGAGCCAGCTTCTGTAGCCGAGGATCGGACCGCCAAGGTCCCCACCTTCGGCCACCACCCAACTCACACTGCACCCGACCTCCTTGGCCCCTCCCATAGGTGGTGAGCCCATGGGAAGGGGGACCCACGTTGCCTCTTCGGGCTGTGCCCGGCCGAGCCCCATGGGTGCAAGCCCGGCCACCAGGCGCTCGCCAACGAGCCCCACCTCCAGGCCTGGCTCCAGAGGGGGGCCCCGGTGACCCGCGTCCGGGCGAGGGAAAACGGCGTCCAAATTTTTTATTCGTCATAGGAGGTCTGTTGAACCGCACTTTGTCTCATCCCTCACCTAGGACCAGTTTGCCTTGGGTGGTCCTACCAGGGGCATAAAGCCCCGGACAACAGAGCTCCTAGGATCATTGGGACACACAAACCCCTCCACCACGATAAGGTGGCGGTTCGAGGAGGGGGGAAGCATTTTTTTTTTTTTTTTATTTATTTTAAAGGTAATACAGCATTGCACTGAATAAATAAAACTCACTACTGCGATCAAATAGCACTGCACTTCCACTGGAACAAAAAAATTCCAAACCTTGGTTTACAAGGAAACATGAAGCTTTTTAAATTGTGCTATTCAGCAGCTGATAAGCAGAACTGTTTTGCTGTTACTTGAAAAGGTTTTTTAATACTGACCCTTAAACTGAAAAAGAAGCACATTGCAGAATGATCTATTGCCCTTATTAAAGTAATGTTCAACCTCGAATGAAAAGCTGCAACTAACGTCTCTATATTGCATGTCAGCCCGGCTAATAGAAAAGTAATTGTAAAGTGCTTTGAGACATCAATATATGTGAAAGGATTGAATTCGTTCTATCCTTGCTATGTAAAAATAATGAGATTTACCTGGAAGAGGCAGGTTGCACTTTGAATGTGTACAGTCAGTATGTGCTGTATGTTTATCAGTTATGATGCATACTCATTAGTAGTGCATTGGTTGAATATTTCTTTCTCTAGGCAGTTGCCAGGATGTTCAGGGTTGCCTTTAGTATGTCACATATGGTAAGGTTTACTTATTAAATGCCAGAATTGCCTTAAATGGCTTTTTTAATCTGAGCTGTATTGGCTGTACTTGTAGGTTCCTCCATATTGTCGAAGGTTAATTTCTGTATTCTTAAGTGTTTTTCGTGTTATGTTTTTTATTACGGTCTTAAAAATGTATTTTCTTTACACATTTGTTTCTGTTTTCTTCTTTTTGAATAGCTATTTTTTTATGAGGTTATTGTTGCCCAGTTGGTTGCTCACATTGTTGCCCATTGTTCCTCTGAACTTTTAAGCAAGAAAGAAAAGAGTCTTGCTTTATTCTTGATAGGAATAATAAACCAGTTTCATAACTTGAGGTTCCTTAGGTTTTCTCGTGTCAGGCTTTGAGTTTCAGTTTTGCCCTTTCTTTTCTTGGAAGTCTAAACTAAGTTAGAGAGTGAGAGAGAGGTTACGAGCACATGCCGCACCCACCACATGACAAACCAACTCAGATTAGGACCTGAGTCCAGCCATGCAACAGGTGACACCACAGCAACACACTAGTTCAAATGGAATGGAACCAATCTGAGGTTTTTTATGGTGCCTGGAGTGCCAATCCTGCCACCAACCCCCAAGTTTTTCCTTTCATGTTGGAGGGCCTACATGCAGGGCTGGATATACGACATGAAGGGCATTTCCAGGACGAAGCAATTGAAGGTTAAGGGCCTTGCTCAAGGGTCCAACGAAGTAGAATCACTTTTGGTGATTACGGGATTCGAAACTCCCACACTAAGTTAGGTGTTACAGAAATGAGAATGTTGACATGGATGTGTGGAGTTACAAAAAAGGACAGAATAAGAAATGAGGCAATCAGATGTGCAACAAAAGTGAGGAAGGTATCTAAGAAAGTACAGGAAAGTAGGTTGAAGTGGTATGAATGTGATGAGGAGAGACAATGAATATGTGGGCAAAAGAGTGATGGGAATGTAAGTACAGGGGAAGAGTAAGTAAGGGAGGCCAAAATGGAGGTGGATGGATAAAGTGAACGATGATCAGAAGGAAAAGGGCTGACTGGTGAGGAGGTGGAGGACTGAGCTGTTTGGAGAAGGCTGAGCAGGCACATCAACCCCACACAGAAGTGCAAAAAAGATGAAGAGGAAGAAGATAAAGAAGCTCTCAGGCACATTGAGACATGCACTCAATTATATAGTAATGGGGGTCACAGTGACAGGGCTCCGGAAACTTACAGAGGCACATTACTTCATGCTCTTGAACCTCTTACTCATTCTTTTATTCACTAAACTAGCCATCCCCCACAGCTTTGCCCGCATATTAGTGAAACAGGACAGTGAGGAGGGCCCCATCCAGCTCTCTACTCCTGACGTCACTCATCCCCCTCCCCTTCGCCGCAGCCTCTGTCTCTGATTAACGCAAGTGAACTATGATTCTTAGCGCAATGAGAGAAGTCACAAAGTCAACCAGAATGTTCAAGCAAATTATAGAAAAAAAAGATATAAATCCGCTAAGTAGTTCTCTCGTTTGCTAACTAAGCGGAGTTAAGGTTACACCCCGAAGCAGACGTGTAAGTGAGGAGTGCCCCGCAACCCAATGAGTCGCTCTCGGATTTGCATTAATAAATCGGTACAGTAAGTGAACTATGATACTTAGCGCGAAGTTGCAAAATCAACGGAAAGTTCAAGCAAATTATAGAAAAAAAACCCGATCTAAATCCGTTAAGTAGTTATCTTGTGAAAAGTGGACAGACATACAAACGGGTCTAAAAAAACTATAAGAAATTTTACACTTGGGCCACAAAATTTTTAAAACCGTTTCTTAGCGAGCACCTATGGGCCAAGGGTAACCTACATTCCATATTTCAAGTCCCAAGTCCTTATGGTTCAGGAGATTTCGTGATGAGTGAGTCAGTGGTATTTGGCTTTTATATATATAGATAAAGCCTGTGACAGTGAAAGAATAACCTGACCAGAAAATCTCCTTGCTATCTTCTGATTTTCACTACCATCATTTGTGAACAAGATCCAGAGATTTTCGAAGGAATAATCCACCCAGAATTATACTTCTTTAATATGTAATTTACCCCATGTGGGTTAAAATGCTGGCAGAGAAAACATTTTAACCTTATATTTTCGAGGAGAACGGGGATTGCATTGTTTCTGCAAAAGCGTAATCCTCTCTGAACGGACTTCCTGTTTGTTGACTACTTTATTTAAAAACTAGGGGGCTTCGCCCCCTGCTCGCTTCACTCGCCAACCCCCGTTTTTGTTTTTCCGGATATACACTTTTAAGATTTTTTTTTCTTTGAATTGTTGCTATTTCATTAGTTTCACTTTTATTTCTGAATTTCTGTAAAAACAATATTTGGAATCTTTTGAGTCCCAATATGCTGAATCTTTTAAATGAGGTTAGTAAGACATGTATTTAATGACTTTGTACCATAATTCAGGATAGGTTTCTCTGTTTGGAATTTCAGCACAGACAAAACGATCTACAGTACATCATCTGCAGTTAATAATTTATTTTACAAAGTAACCAATAAATGCATATGAGATAAATTCCATTTTTTAAATTCTCTTGACTTAAACTTCAAAGCCTTACAATATTTACATACTTCTGACATATCACCTATGTCCATATATTTGATCTCTATTCATCTTTTCGTTATTTCTCCGAGTAATAATTTCTCTTTTTTGGCGCTAATGCGATGTTTACTTTCTTTGTTTTGACACTGTCGTTTTTTTCTGCTTTCATATTCTGTATCTTGCTCTGCATGTGTTTCGTGCCTACGTTTTTTTTGAGGCTTTTGAATTCCAGTTTTCATTATCTCTAACTTGCTCTGCATGTGTTTGGCCCCCTAGTTTTTAACCTCTTTATGACGTTTTACTTTGTTTTCTACTCTGTCTTTTATTTCTGACCTCGCTTTATCCTGCTTTTGTTTCAATGACACCTGGTCCGTGGTGATTATTTTCCTTTTTTCGAGTAATAATTTCAATTTGTTTGCACTACTGCGAGCTTTACTTTCTTTTTTTTATACTTTCTAATTTTCCTACTTTCATAATCTTTAACTTTCTCCACATGTGTACTGCGCCAACGTTTTTTTTTTGAGCCTTTCAAATTCCATTGCTGTCATAATCTCTAACCTGCTTTGCATGTGTATAGCGCCAACATCTGGATTGGACGTGCTTTTTTTTCAATTCCACTTGTTCCAGGCTGATAATTACTTTCCTTATTTTCTGAATTTGCACCTAGATTATTCTTTTTCTTTTTTGTCTCTCCAACGCTTTTGAGTCTCTTTTCTCTGCGCTGCTTTCTTCTTCGCTTAGTCGTCTACGTTTCATCTATACTGTATTCTCCATTATACACTTTATATGCGCTGAGAGCCCTGGATCTGTATGTGCTCAAAGCCAACACGCGACTGAGAGTTTTGATGACCATGGTCTTATTTGGTTGTAAGTAGGGCGTGTCTTGTAAGACTCTTATGTTATATGTCATCACGAGACGGTCCTGGGTCAATCTCTTGGCACAAAGTCTCATGTTTAAGGTCGCCGCGAGACGCTCCGTGGCCAATCTCTTTAGTCTTGTGGGTCTTTTAAGTGTCTTCCATGATCTTAATGTGAAGATCATATCTTGACGCCCTACTGTTTCTCTGCAGGATTTTTTTTTATAATAGGGAGATATTTTAGAAAAAATATGGTGTTTAGTATGTTGTGAGGGTATGACTGGATGACTTGACATGTGGATTATGAAATACTAGTAATGCCAGAATTTTTTTCTGGATTGTTTGCTGTTGTCCAGCATTGGTCAGCATAGACTCCCAGTCTATCAGAAACATGTTAACTCTGCTTTCCATGAAAATATGAAATTAAAAGTTTTTCTCTGTGGTTACCTCAAACCAGGTGGGGTAAATAGCATCACAAAAATATAATTTTTGGGTGTTCCCCATCACATCTCACCTGCAGAGGGCACATTCTTCTTTTCCATGAGTTAAACATGATTTTAAATTTTAAGATGTAGATCGTTATTCTGAAAGTTTCATATTCAGCAGCAAACAGCTCTGCTGTGGTCAGGTGATCAAGATCAGATGAAGCCCATGGTAATAACTTCATCTGATAATAGCAGGAAAGCAACTGTCTGTAAACATTACTGGCCTAGAAAGAGAAAGTACTCCACTTCTTTTAATTACAGGAGCATATGTCTGCCCTGGCTGCACAAGCCAGTAAGATTGAAACCAGCCCTCTGATTGCAGTGTACACTCACCATACATGTGCATTTACACTAGGCCAGTGCAGAGCTGATGATATAGCGAACTTGCATGTTTTTGAGATGCGAAGCAAATGGTGAAATCCCATTTGAATGCAGGTAGAAAATGCAGATTACACACAAGCTAAAAGACCTAAGAACAAAGTGGAGTTATAAGACAGCACGGTGACACCATTTTAATCTGAAAGTGTCAACTACTCAAAATATCCATATTAGGCGGAATAATAATTGGTTTCAGCCTAGTGTCTTTTGTTAAAGTGTTGCACTTAAAAAATGAGCTGATCTTCTTCTAATGAACTGCATATCTTGTATAACTAAGTACTTCAGCTTGTCGATCAGGTCTATTTAATCATCCATCCGATTCTGCTTATTCTATCCTAAAGCCCAGGGGAAGCTTCGTCTATCCCATCAACTTTTGATTTAAGGAAGGATTCAGCCCTGCATGGTGTATTCTAAAGGGAATACCTGCTTCCTCCATTTATTTAACAGCATGAAGTAACTACTTAATCCTTCTAAAGACAAACACACACCTTAAAATAGGTGAAGAGAAAACAAAACACTTGAACATACCAACAGCTGTAAAAGCACAGGAAGTCAACACATCATCATTATTAGCAAAACAAGTTACCAGCTATAGGAACAATGAAGTACACTTCCATGCTTCCCCATCTGCTCTCGAAGGCTTGGAAATAAAATCTCAGTGGCAAACAACTGCATGGTGTAGTAGCAGCATCATAATTTGTGATCTCATTCAAATACTTTTTCTTTTTGATTACTCCAATCAACTATGCAGTTTTTACATAGCCTCGTTTTCCCATACATCTTTCTCCACATCTTTGTGGAGTATTGTGGCTAAAACTGTTCCTGTCTGGATGTTTAAATTTTGTAAGGTACTTTGGAGAAAAATGCTTAAAATAATGATCTCATGTAGTACCTGATAAATGCTTTTTCTGGTTCAATATACATACATTGTTATTCTACACGGGCAAGAGAATGGACCAAGAGATAGAAAGGAGTCAAAACAAAGCAAAAGTGGCAACTGGAAAGACAAGAGACCTAAGTGACAAACTCAAAATATAATCCTAACTCGCAGTCAAAAACCTGAAGTGAAAATAAGATCAGAAAACCAGAAATGCACAAATGAACATTTAAGTTCTAAATGAGATTCTTCTTCTTCTTTCGGCTGCTCCTGTTAGAGGTTGCCACAGAGGATCATCCTATTCCATATCTTTCTGTCCTCTACATCTTGCTCTGTTAGACCCATCACCTACATGTTCTCTCTCACCACATCCATAAACCTCCTCTTTGGCCTTCCTCTTTTCCTCTTACCTGGCAGCTCTATCCTTAACATCCTTCTCCCAATATACCCAGCATCTCTCCTCTGCACATGTCCAAACCAATGCAATTTTGCCTCTCTGACTTTGTCTCCCAATTGTCCAACCTGAGCTGACCCTCTAATGTACTCATTTCTAATCCTGTCCATCCTCGTCACACCCAATGCAAATCTTAGCATCTTTAACTCTGCTACCTCCAGCTCTGTCTCCTGCTTTCTGGTCAGTGCCACCGTCTCCAGCCCGTATAACAAAACTGGACTCACTACCGTCCTGCAGACCTTCCCTTTCACTCTTGCTGATACCCGTCTGTCACAAATTACTCCTGACACTCTTCTCCACCCATTCCACCCTGCCTGCACTCTCTTTTGCACCTCTCTTCCACAATCCCCATTACTATATACTGTTGATCCCAAGTATTTAAACTCATTCACCTTCGCCAACTCTCCATTCCACTGACCTTCCTCTCATTTACACACTTGTATTCTGTCTTGTTCCTAATGACCTTCATTCCTCTCCTCTCTAGAGCATATCACCACCTCTCCAGGATCTCCTCAACCTGCTCCCTACTCTTGCTACAGATCACAATGTCATCAACAAATATCATAGTCCAAGGGGACTCCTGTCTAATCTCATCTGTCAACCTGTCCATCATCATTGCAAATAAGAAAGGGCTTAGAGACGATCCCTGATGTAATCCCACCTCCACGTTGAATGCATCCGTCATACCCTGTCATATGCTTTCTCCAGGTCCACAAAGAAGCAATGAAACTCCTTCTGACCTTCTCTATACTTCTCCATCAAACTTCTCTGGGCAAACATTGCATCTGTGGTGCTCTTTCTTGGCAGGAAACCATACTGTTGCTCACTAATTATCACCTCCCTTCTTAACCTAGATTCCACTACTCTTTCCAATAACTTCATACTATGGCTCATCAATTTTATCCCCCTGTAGTTACTACAGCTCTGCACATTCCCCTTATTCTTAAAAATTGGTACCAGTACACTTCTTCTCCACTTCTCAGGCATCCTCTCACTTTCCAAGATTCCATTAAACAATCTGGTTAAAACCTCCACAGGTATCTCTCCTAAGCATTTCCATGCTTCTACAGGTATGTCATCTGGACCAGCAGGCTTTCCATTTTTCATCCTCTTCATAGCTGTCCTTACTTCCTCCTTGCTAATCTGTTGCACTTCCTAATTCACTATCTCCACATCATCCAACCTTCTCTCTCTCTCTCATTCTCTTCATTTATCAGCCTCTCAAAGTACTCTTTTCATCTGCTCAACACACTCTCCTCGCTTGTGAGTACTTACCATCTTTATCCTTTATCGCCCTAACCTGCTGCACTATCCCATTTCTTCTTTGCCAACCTCTTCCTCTGTATACTCCCCTGTACTTCCCCATTCCACCACCAGTTTTGCTTTTCTTCCTTCCTTTTTCCTTTTCCCTTCTTCCTGTCACCCTTACTACTTCTGCTGTAGTTGCCCAGCTGTCTGGGAACTCTTCACTGCCACCCAATGCCTGTCTAACCTCATCCCTGAACGCAACCTTGCAGTCTTCCTTTTTCAATTTCCATCATTTGATCCTTGACTTTGTCCTCACTCTCCAATGTCATCCTACAGACCACCATCCTATGCTGCCTAACTACACTTTCCTCTGCCACCATTTTGCAATCTCAAATCTCCTTTAGACTGACCCTCCTGCATAGGATATAATCTCTCTGTGTGCATCTTCCTCCACTCTTGCAAATCACCCTATGTTCCTCCCTCTTCGTAAAATACATATTCACTACTGTTATGTCCATTCTTTTTTCGCAAAATCCACCATCATCTGACCTTCTTCATTCCTCTCCTTGACACCATACCTACCCATCCCCTCCTCATCTCCTCTGTTCCCTTCACCAACATGTCCATTGAAATCCTCTCCAATCACCACTTTCTGTCCCTTGGGTACACTGTCCATCACTTCATCCAATTCACTCCAGAAATCCTGTTTCTCATCCATCGCACACCCAACTTGTGGGGCATATGCACTAACGATATTCATCATCACACCTTCAATTTCCAGCTTCATTATCATCACTCTGTCTAACATTCTTTTCACCCCCAAAACACTCTTGACATACTTACTGTTCCTTCAGAATAACCCCTACTCCATCTCTCCTCCCATCCACACCATGATAGAACAATTTGAATCCACAACCGATCCACCTGGCCTTACTCCCCTTCCATTTAGTCTCTTGCATGTAAATATATCAGTCTTCCTTCTCTTCATCATATCGGCTAACTCTCTCCCCTTACCAGTCATACTACCAACATTCAAAGTTCTTACCTCAGTTCCACTCTCTTTACCTTCCTCCTCTCCTTCTGCCTCCGGTGATGTCTGCCCCTCTTCTTCTCCTCCTTAGGCCAATTTCCGCCAGCACCCTGTTGGCTAATAGTATTGTCGGTGGCCATTATTAACCCGGGCCTTGACCAGTCTGGTATGGAAATCTGTATTGTTGTCTGCATATCAATCTGGCAAAATTTTACACCGGATGCCCTTCCTGACGTAAGCTTCCCCATTTATCCGGGCTTGGGACTGGCATGAAGAAACACAATGGTCTGTGCAACTCCTGTGGGTGGGATTTTGCTATTTTATATGTACCCAACAAAAACATGACATTTAAATGTTTTCTCAGCCATCACTAAACTACATGGAATTTGTAACATATCAAAAAATAATTTTCCTGTGAAGTATTCCTTTAAGCCAGCAGATTTTGGGATAGGATCAAACAAATCATCCTTTGGTGTATTTTTTTTAATGAAGGAAAGATTTTTGGTGTTTTTCTGAAAATGAAATAGTGGCTGTAATGGAGAGTGGATGATGAATGCATTCCACATTTTTCAAATCAACTGTGTTGTGTGTACTAGCATGAAGAAAACTTCTGCCCAACTGCCCATGAAAAAACGTTGAGATTGACTTCTGACAGAGGCAATTAAACCCATAATGACAATCAGGCTGGTGCTGCACTGTATTCTCTGAATGGAGGGTATGTTTTTAGAGAAAACAGAAGTAGTAAGAAGCTGTATAGGATAAAAATGTGGGTGAGACAGAAAATAAAATTGTGGTTATAATCATAATAATAAAAGCATCATATCCTCTGTGAGGTCCATGGAGGATGAATGGGTGGCTTCTTGCCCTGCCGAGAGGCCATAATGGAGAGACTACAGTACATAGATGGAGGTGCAAACCAGGCACGAAGCATTGTGATCCTCACCCCTTTTGGGATAAAGGAATAATGGATGGACTAGGTGGAGCTGGATGTCAGGAGCAGTTCATTCCCCAACACGGATGGTGACAGTGTTCCTTTTGGCTGATCCCAGTTTGGACACCTGCAGGGTAGCATGGAACTTACAGTGCGGAAGTGCAACCTTGTCGGGGTCCTTGGGTGCTGACAGAGGGCATTGCCAGAGGCAGGACATCCATTTTCTCCACATGACATGGAACTGCTCCAGACAGTCCATGCCATAACACCAAAAGCATTTCTGGGTCTGGCTTAAAAGGAGTCTGCCTCCTCACCTTGGGGAATCAGAGTTGGGAGACAGTTGGCAACACTTACCAGAAGGAGAGGAAGGAGAAAGAGAAAGAGAAGCAGAGCATTTATTTGATTTATACTTGTTGTTAGTATTGCCTGTGTTCATTTATAAAATATTCTTTATTTAAACCTGGCGTTGAACTGTGTTGGGTGGAATTGTGTCTGAAGTTCAGGGTTCAGTGGTTGCCCCTTGTGGTTACAACTCTGATAAATAAGTAGCTTAATACTTGCTGCTAGTGCAGCCACAGCCTATCCCATCAGCAACGGCTTCTTGGTAGAAACCAGTCCTGGAAAGAGCATCAGTTATATCCCCACTGTGACACTAATACAGGTCCAATTAAGAATCGGCAATTAGTCGAACAATATTGACCCTGAATTGAATTAACTAAGATGGGAGAAAATGAGATCAGTTACCCTCATATGTAACTCAATAGGGATGATGGAGGAAAACTGTCAGTAATGTGGGTGTATTTCTGCAGAGGAATTGTCTAGACAAGGCTTTCAACTCCTGGAGCTGTGAGGCAGTAATGGCTATCACTGTGCCACTCCATGTAAAGTAAATGTCATTTTTAAATACATAGGCACTATACAGACATGTGCCAAGCAGGAGCTGCAACAATGGGAAGCCAGTCTTGAAAGACAATAATTATCTTTTAGTCCAACAAGACAAGGCATTAATAGAGAAACATACTCTCTGAAAAATATTATTATCCTCAGTTAATTTAATTGTTCAGCATATTAATATAGCAGACAGCTGCTTAAATAGTCAATGAGCTGAGCTGTAAAATAATATTTGAATTTGAGTACCAAAGAATGTTCCTTTTGTTTTGACTCACTAAACTTGCAAATCAGAGTTCATTCATTTTAATTGCAGAATAATACAAATCATTCTGACTAACACCGTGCATTTTACAGTAATATACTGTGAATTAAACCTTTAGCTAAACGCTTTAGGATTACAGTGAGAATGACTATGGTTTGTATTAATGGAATAACTAGCCTTTTTGCAAAAATGAAACTAGTCAGCTCTATCATTGCTCTTTTTGTTAGTTAGTGCAGTACAGAGTGCATCCTCTTAAAATGTGATTATTAATGAAGTGTGTACATTGTCTTTAGATTATAAAACTTCGCATTCAGGCTGAAAAAAGGCAGCAGACCTTTTTATTAGAATAAGTTTATATTAAGACTCCAGCAATGCACTGCCAGTACAAAGACCTCATTGCCAAGAGAAAAGAGGAAAGATCAGAGCTAACAGGAGCAAAGAGTGCTTTGTAAAAGCCCATTAGTAATATGAATATATGTAAGGTTGTAAGGTAATGGATTTGAAAAGAAAACCTTTAGGTCTGCAAGCATGAAAGATTTAGAATTCGTATGTGAATATGAATGTGCAGAATAGCTAATGATAGACAGAGTTAATGGAAGCTATAAACATGCAGAAGGAATCAGTGGTATATACATGGAGGCCAGCAATAGGTTTGGGATTTGGAGTTCATCAAGCAGTAGTCAAAGAACAACTAATTTATGATTTAGGTTTGTAGCTACCACAGTCTGCAAAGCCAGTGTGCATGCAACCAAATTTCAAGAAAGATTAGGAGAATCTCCTGCTAATTGTATCGTGTTCTTAATGAGTTGTAAAAGAAATAAATAAAAAAGAGCAGGATTTGGGTTGTTCAACAGAAAGTGTGTTTTGCTGTTTTCAGCTGAGAATTCTGACTTGGGGGGAACATGTCTAAATCCTCTTGTGACTTACATGGTGAGAGTAGCTGGTCATGTGTCAGCAATATATCAATATACCCCTAAACAGGTATTCATTGGCAAAGAAAAACCTACTGTGATTTCTTTTTAAACGGTGAAATATATAACAAGTAAAAGAATACACAATATGCCTCACACCATGAATAGATCCGTGGGCAATCTATGAATGTTTTATGCAGCTGCGACACAAGCAAAGCCTGTAACATCAATTCACTGATAAAGCTTCCTAAGTATCAGAATTAAATTTAGCAAGAAAATTGGTTCAGAAAAAAAACACAAATAATGAGCAATTGGTGGTATTGGGAGTCTAGAACACAGTGAAAAAAAAACTATTATAGTCTAGGAGAGGGGCGCATTAAGGAAAAAAGACTGCTTTACTTCTGTAAATGAATCACATTCTAATGGAAAACATGCATACTCAGGACAAGGAGAAGATTCATACTGCCATTGGAACAGGAATGGTTGTATAGGCTGGCCTGTGAATATCAGTTATACTGGGCATACAAACCAAAGATGAACCCCATTTGCATAACTGAGCATTCAAGGTTTTGACTAGAAGTATTTATCTGTATCATCTACTTCTCTATAAGTAAAGAGACAACTGAGGAAGTTACATGCAGGAAAAGCCATGAGCCAGGTGGAGTCATTCCTCGGGTTCTTAAGGCCTGTGCAGACCAACTTTGTGGTGTCATGTGTCACCTGTTCAGTCTGTGCCCAAGGCTCCAGAAAGTACCACTGCTGTGGAAACATCTGGCATTGTTTCTGCTCCAAAGAAGGCAGGTGCCTCTTCACCTTATGACTACAGATCAGTGTCACTTATGTCTTACATCATGAAGACCTTTGAGCACCTGGTCATGGAATAGATAAGTCCTCTTGTGGTAGACCACCAGGACCCTCTACAGTTTGCCTATCAAACAAAGATTGGAGTGGATGATGCAATTATCAGTCTGCTCCACAATACTTATTCTCTGCTGGACAAAGCTGGTAACATTATGAAGATTATGTTTTTTGATTTCTCCTGTGCCTCTAGTACCATCATGCCATCCATATTAAGCAGTAAACTCAGATCTATGCAGGTGAATGTGCCTGTCATGCAGACCACAGTTTCTGAGACACAAGGACTGTATGTATGATATGGATGTGAGCAACACTGAAGCACCACAAGGAATTGTCCTTTCTCCTTTTCACTTCACTCAGTACACCTCCAATTATAAATATAACACAAGGTCATTTCCCTTGCAAAATTCTCAAAAGATTCTGCACTTATGGAGTGTTTTGATAACAGGGGTGAGACAGAGTATAGGGGTCAGGTGGAGAACTTTGTTCCTTGAATTGCATTCATCATAACATCAGCAAAACCAAGGAACTGGTTATTGACTTTTGGCTTACCAAAGAGCTTTTAATATCCAGTCACAACTCAGGGATTTTAATGTAGAAGCACTTCTATCGGTATTTGGGGGTCCACATCAATGGCATGTTGGACTGGTCTTGTAAGATAGAGGAACTATATATTAAAGATCAGAACAGGCTCTTTCTTCATAGGAGACAGCAGGAGACAGCATTCCTATGTGAGTAGTGTCATCGTTCACATCTTCTACAGCTCTGTGATGGCCGGTGCAATTTTCTATGCTTTGGTGGGCTGAGTTGGTAAGATCACTTCAAGAGAAGCCCACCAAATCAACAAGCCAATTAAAAGGGCAGGCTCAGTTATAGAACACACAATGGACCCCCTGGAGGTCATAGCAAAGGAGAGAATCGCAACAAAACACAGTGCCATTATGAACATTGCTGCACATGCTCTCTCTGACACACTAACACTGAGGACATTCAGACAGTGAATCATTCAGCAGAAGTGTGTCAAGTAAAACAACTGGGACTCCTTTATACCAACAGCAATACACCTGCATAATGTCGCACTGTGACTGGGGCTGTTAAGTCAGAAGTTTCCTTTCATTTTTAATTTTCTTTCTTTCTGGTGTATGTTCAGACCATAGTGTGTATATATATTTATTTATTTATTTACTAGCTGATTACCCAGTGGCTTCGCTCACTGAGTGTAAGGGAAATAATATAAAATGTAGTATTTATAAAATAAGTTTGTTAATTACCAATGTTATTTTTGAACAAATAAAGAGCATTCACAATAACATAGAAATTATATAAATATTAATTATTAAGTAGTAAAACATTTTGATAAAAGAATATGAAGAAGATATAAGAAGCGTATAAATTATTAAACAGTCAAACATTAACATTTAAGAAGTAAAGATACATAGAGTACTACTGTAGTGGTTTCAGGCAAAGTACCTGCTTGACAACCTTGCACTATGTACCCGTGATTTAAGAGAAAAATTATTCTGAGAAATGTTAATGCTTAATAGGCAGAAGGTCCAAACAATTCCTAAGTCCAATACTTAACATGAAGAGGTCGGTACATCTTTTTAGATGTAAACCCTCCATCTTATTAAAAGAATTCATCACAAAAGCAACCTTGAATGTTGCGGGGTTTTAGTGACCCGAATTCATCTTAAGGGACAGTTTACCAAGATAGTCCTGCTTCGATAGCGGCGATTACACTTATTCGCAAAGATTTCCACTATCCCAGGAGCTGACGGGGCACTTGAAGTGTGACAAACAGTGCGAGAAGAGAAGACGCTGCCCGAAACCGCAAAGCTGTTAACCCGGAGGAAAAGCCCGACATTCCGCGCCTCCCAGCGTCCACTTTGTTGTTACGCCCCTCGCCGCTGAAGGTGGTCTCGTCTTCACATTGTTTACAGCTTGGCGCAGTTAAAAAGTAGAAGGACGCAAAGCTGTTTTGTTCATCTCTTCTACTATCAAGTACTGCAAATTAAAAAAAAACTTGCAATGTGGCAGTTTTCTCTGTGAGAACGCACCTTGCAGTGGACGGCTCAGTGCTGGAGTCCAGAGAGGAGGGCTGGGAGAGGGCAACACGGGGCGCACTTGTATGGGATAGATTGGCGTGTTTGTGTTTACCACTTTACGTAATTTCCATATCGCATGGTCATACATAATACGCAATTTCCATATCATGTGGTCACGTCATTTCCGTTTCAAACGCGAAAAGAATTTTATTTATATAGATTTAAAGTGCTTCTGTGAAAACACATATTTCTCCCTGGGGATTGGTAAAGCTCTATCTGTCTTGAAACAGATTCGCTTCACTTGAGTCTTACTATCCTTTCCCTCTGTTGAAATGTGTTTACTTATTTTACAGTTTTCGATCAGATCAGGGTCACAACACCAGTTTGATTTTATAATGGTGCCATTGCTGCAGGTCAGGTGCAGTGTTAGTATTGAGCCCAGTGAGGTGTAGGCTCACCTACTTTTCTCTTTGGCCAAGCAAATTTTGTAGCTTAGCTTTTTAATTGTTTTTTTTCCTCAAATGAAATTACACTATACTCTCACATCTCTCTTGATTCACTGATACAATGTCTTACTTGTGTTTCTGAATGGATGAGTAGTGATTTTCTCAAACTAAATAAAGAGAAAACAGAAATTTTAATGATTGGCAAAAATGGATATAATGATGTTATTAGAAATAAACTTGATCCACTAGGATTAAAGTCAAGACGGAGGTAAAGAACTTAGGGGTAATTATTGATTTTAAATCACATATTAATCAGATTACTAGGACAGCATTTTTTCCCTTAAGAAATATAGCAAAAGTTAGACCTCTTATAACATTGCAAGATGATGAAAAATTAGTTCATGCTTTTGTTTTTAGTCGACTACAATACTGTAACGCACTCCTCTCAGGACTACCCAAAAAAGACATCAATCGATTGCAAATAGTGCAGAATGCAGCTGCTAGAATCTTAACTCGAAAAGAAAATCCAAACACATCACACCAGTTCTGATGTCACTGCATTGGTTACCTGTGTCATTTAGAATTGACTTTAAAATACTGCTTATGGTTTGTAAAGCCTAAAATAATCTCACTCCATCTTATATTTCGGAAATGTCTTACATCTTACACTCCAAATCGTAACCTTAGATCTTCAAATGAGTGTCTGCTTAGAATTACAAGAGCTAAACTTAAAAAAGAAGTGGTGAGGTGGCCTTCTGCTGTTATGCATCTAAAATCTGGAATAACTTGCTAATAGGAATTCGCCAGGCTAATAGGAGCACTTTAAAACACTGCTGTAAATACATTACTTTAACATGGCTTTCTCATAGCTTAATCTTAGTTTAATCCTGATGCTCTGTATATTCAATTAATTATCATTATTATTCATGGTGGCTCCAAAATCCGTACTAACCCCTACTTTCTCTTCTGTTCTTTTTATGGTTTTCTTTGGTGGCGACCTGCGCCACCACCACCTGATCAAAGCACCGTGATGTCCCCACATTGATGGATTAAAGGCCAGAAGTCCACATGACCGTCATCATCGTCCCTCCATGAGAACCCTGAATACAATGACGACTGATTGAGGTCATTTATGTTAGGCAGAATGCCTAGAGGGGGCTTGGTGGTCTCGTGGACTGGAACGCCTGCAGATTTTATTTTTTTCGCCAGCCGTCTGGAGTTTTTTTTTTGTTTTTTCTGTCCTCTCTGGCCAGTGGACCTTACTTTTATTCTATGTTAATTAGTGTTCCCTAATTTTAATTCTTATTTATTTTGCCTTTTTTCTCTTTCTTCATCATGTAAAGCACTTTGAGCTACATCATTTGTATGAAAATTTGCTATAGAAATAAATGTTGTTGTTGTTGCATACTGCATACATGCATTTAGTTAGCATATCTTTCTTGATTATAATATCAGTTTATTATAAATACATAGAGCAAAATCACGAATGTTAATTTTAATACTAGAACAGTACTTATAACTCTCAAAAGGTATTTAGAAAGGGAATATACAGATGGCAATTATATGGTGTATGTCTGCGTAACAAAGTTTATAAAATAAGATTGACTTTAAACATTACGAATTATAGCCACTCAATTCACGTGAGAGGAGGCTATCAACTAGTAACTTACTCATTGCACTAGATAGGATATTTCTTATTTAAGGGAAACATGAAGAGGATAAGATAAATGTAAATGAAGTCTTCACTAAAAAACATTTTAGATATTATTAGAAAAAGGAACCAAACACAACTGCGAAACGTTCAACAGTCTGATGTTGGCACTGAAAATTTTGGTGATGGCCCAATGATGAATGAAAACCCCACCACTAGCTGTGTTCATTTTAGCAATGAGTTTGCTACCAAGTCTATCACTGAAAATCTACATCTGGCTCTGAGGCCAGGGATCTGCACCAGCAATCAGAAGGTGGCCAGTTTGAATCCAAAAAACGCCAGAAGTGACTATACTCTGTTGGGCCCTTTAGAGCAAGATCCTTAACCTGCAATTGCTCCATCCTGGGTATAATGTTAATCTGCATCCAGCTCTTCAAGCAGGTCCTCTGACTTACAGGGAAAATTTGGGGGTTGGTGGCAGAACTGCCACTCCAGCCACCATAAAAAACTTCACACTGTTCAGTGTGGTGCTGAAGTGTCACCCGCTGTGCTCTGGTCCCAATCCTGGTGGTTCGTTGTGTGGTGGGTGTGGCAACGTGATATCAGCACATGCTCCGAACTTCACCGCTAAGCTCAAAGAATCAGCTAGATTATGTATTTGTGTGATATTCACAAGCCACCAACTCAATCGATATTAAAGTTTCCAACTTCTGTTATGGCTGGTATGGTGCACAGCTTTGTGGCTTATTGATACAACAGATACGTGTGTGGCTGTAGTAAAGGATATCAAAAGATGTGATTTGGATATTTTTATAATAATCTAATTAAGGACAGATTCGCTTGTGTATTTGGAAATCGAAAAGGCATGCATCTGGTATGCATACTCAAATTACAAGGAAATTCAAAAGGAAATCCATCCATTTGCTGTTATATAATGCTACAGGTCAGTGGTCAAACTGTATATGGATGTTAACTGGGCAGGTATACCTTACAGTGGGTTCCCATGTCATATGTATCATCAAAAGGTCAGTTTATCTTCAAATATTTGTAAGTGGATTTAAATTTGTGTAAACAAAGATCATTTAGAGTCGACATGCAAAAAAAATGATGAAGCTGTTTACATTGGTATGTTTGGACTTAAAATGTTTTTTAAAATGAATGGTTATTTAAGAGTAATGAAAATAACATTAGGCCCACTTGTGATAAATTTAGGCCTACTTTCTTTTGAACTCCTGCTGCCATTGCTGCTGTGTTCTCCCTCTGAACCACAAACTCTGATCCTGTCTTCAGTACTTACATCAAACTTAATAATAACCATTTTTGCCAATTGAACCAGGGAATTGTTTTCACTTAAATGACTGTTTGGGGTTTTGGCTACTTGTATTTATCTTTCAACAGGATTTCTTCAATTGAATTCTGCCATATCTGGATCTGGAGTTGTTTTATTGTTTTGTTGTTTTAGTATTTTTTTGGTCACATTGTACTGTTGACTGCATGCATCATTGATGTTAACAGGCATTTTGTGGATTACATTTCATCATACCATTAGCATTATTATCATGTTTATGCATGTAAAGCCATGGGTGCCATTTCATATCATCAAATAAGCGTTTATGTTATGATTTTGTGAAATTTTGTCATTAAATTAATTTTTTTGCCACGTTTGGATTATTTTATTATTGTTTTGCCTATTCTGAACCTTATTTACTTTGGCCACCATTTTATTTCACACAATTTTGCATCATTTGTCTTAGTATTAGCCTTTTTGTGAATGGGAATTCATCTTCATTGCTTCTGTGTGACACAAGGAAGTTGTATGTCGTTACAGTTTTGAATTACTTGAGAAAAAAGGGTGTACAGGCCTCAAAATATCCTAAACCGGACCAGCACTCACTTGGTCTAAAATCTAAAAGAAGACTTCACCCCAGGCAGCCTGATCCCAACCTCAACAGACAGGCTACAAAGGGTTCAGGATGTTAAAGTTCAAATAATTTATTTTAAATATCCCAAATCTGCAATAATGCATTTCAAGAGAGGGGAAACTGTAAAACCTCTGACTTAAAGGACAAAAGATTTTTTATGATGAAGAATTTACACAAAAAGCAAAAAAAGAGAAAAAAAATGCAAAAGACAACATAAATGCAAAAATTGTTTGTATGAAAAGGCAATCCAAAGCAAAGAAGTCCAAATACAAAATCCAGAGTCAAAAGCAAGACCATCACAAAAATCAGAAAATCCGTAGCAATACTCCCGATATATCTTTCTCCATCTGAATATAAAGACAGAGGGCAGTCCATCAGTGGTGACATCTCTGTGGCTCTGCCTGCTGAAGTTCTGTTTTTAATCGACAGGGCATATAACTAAATATATTAAGAGCACAGGAAATTAACAAAAATATTTAACAAATAGCAATATACAAAATCATATCTAACAAAACATGAAAATAACACATAAAACGATTATTTACATGAACCAGAGATAAATTTCTGGCTAATAATTACATCACTTCTAGGTAGTAGTATATAAACCAATGATTCACTCTTCTTGTCCTCCAAGATTTTGGATTTTATGTCTACAGCAAATATTGTGGTGTTTGGAGATATTACTTATTAGGCTAAAAGGCCTTGGGTTAGGTTTATGGTTAGTGTTGTTGACTTCGACTTTGCTTTATTGCTTTAGAGTTTTTTTTTTTTTTGAGTTTGGGTTGGCGTTTTGATAATTTACTTTCAGTGTTGTTTTGTTCTTTCCGAGTTTCCGGCCTTATTTTTGTGCTTGACTACACTTTGGCTTTCTTCCATTTTCTGGTTCTGATAAAAGCATTTAGTCTAACAGCTCAGGTAGAACAGTGCTACAGAGCTTTATTACCTTTCATGAGAATTATGCAAGATCAGTGATTCTCCAAATGAGGAAATTAGTCTTAGGTTTCAAAGTTCAGGAAATGTCTGTTCAATCTTGGTGTGAATTTTAATTATGTTTCTTAAAACAGAAATTATGTACTCAAAGGGATAACTAGTTGGTTTTAGTGTCAGAAAATGAAGGGTGGAGTGGTGGTTCTGAGGCTAATGATCTGCGCTGGTATCCCAAAGGTTGCCAGTTTGAATCCCTGTCACTGCCAAAAGAGATCCTACTCTTCTGGGCCCTTGGGCAAGGCCTTTAACCTTCAATTGCTCCAGGGGTGCTGTACAATGGCTGACCCTGTGCTCTGACCCCAAGGGGTATGCGAAAACTAACAAGTTCCTAATGCAAGAAATTCTATAAGACGAAATAAAGTCTAGTAAGATTAAGAAGAGTCAGGAAACAAGCTAAGTTTCTGTACCGAGAAAAAACAACTTCCAAAGTTCGAAACAAAAGGCAAAAATCAATGTCCAAGAATAGAGCAAGGTATCTAAACCTGCCCAGAACCCTTTCACTAACTGATTGCGATTGCTTTGTTTCTTACTGTGTTAATGTCACTATTACACTATTATTTTAATAAGACTGCAATGACATCATGCCTCCTACCATGAAAATAGTATGGGAAAAGGCAATGTCCACAGAATAAAAACAAAAAACCAAATTAAATTGAAGTGACATTACAAAACTAACAAGAAGAATGCACGACAATAAGAAAAACCTGTTTAAAAAACAATGTAGATGTGTGTTGAGTGGGATTTTTTTTTGCTGACATGATTATAATACTCCCATTTTATCAATGTACAGAAGTAGTGGATTTACTTAAGGACAGCTTTCAGATCACATTATAAATTTCTACTGATGACAGGAAAAAAAGGAGAGAAAAATGAAGAAATGAAAAAAAAATAAAATGCTTTCATGGAAAAGCAGAAGAATTCTGATGAAATACATCCGACGCCGCCGAGAGTGGCAGCCTTTTCAGCAGCTCCATTTATGACTGTGTGTGTATGTGTACTTTTCTACTTTTATTTTTCTATTTTTATTTATTGATCACTCCTATCACTTTATTTTATGTGGATTTGTTCACTGGACACACTTACTTTTACAACATGGGCATGGATTTTTACACGCCGAGACTCGCCTATTCAAGTACTCAACTTCGAGAGCTGAGAACAAATGCCAGTGCCTGTGTGGTTCCCTATTTACCCGACGAGGTAAGAAGGCGGTATCGTGGCAGCAGAGTGGGCACTAAGCTAAAAATGAAGCGGCTTGCGAGAAAGTGGCGTTTTAAGCCTTCGGTGCCTTCTGTGATTCTGGGGAATGTGAACTCAATCTCAAATAAGATCGACGAACTGGCTGCGCTGGTGAAAAATGTCAGAACCTACAGAGAATGCAGTTTGTTGTGTTTTTGCGAAACTTGGCTAACTAACACCATCCCAGATGCTAATGTGGAACTACCCGGGTTTAGCACAGTTAGAGCGGACAGAGATGGACAGAGGCAGTGGTGCTGTAAGAATTATGTTTCTAGACTTCTCTAGCACCTTCAACACAATCCAACCTCTGCTCCTTGGGGACAAGCTGATAGAGATGGGATTAGATTCATACCTAGTGGCATGGATCGTGGACTATCTTAAAGACAGACCTCAGTAAGTGCGTCTTGGGAGCTGCACGTCTGACATTGTGGTCAGCAACACAGGAGCGCCAAAAGGGACTGTATTTTCTCAGGCCCTGTTCAGCCTATATACATCGGACTTCCAATACAACTTGGAGTCCTGCCATGTGCAAAAGTTCGCTGATGACACTGCTATCGTGGGCTGCATCAGGAATGGGCTGGAGGAGGAGTATAGGGACCTAATCAATGACTTTGTTAAATGGTGCGACTCAAACCACCTACAACTGAACACTAGCAAAACCAAGGAGCTGGTGGTGGATTTTAGGAGGCCCAGACCCCTCATAGACCCCATGATCATCAAAGGTGACTGTGTGCAGATGGTGCAGACCTATAAATATCTGGGAGTGCAGCTGGATGATAAATTAGACTGGACTGCCAATACTGATGCGCTGTGCAAGAAAGGACAGAGCCGACTATACTTCCTTAGAAGGCTGGTATCCTTCAACATCTGCAATAAGATGCTGCAGATGTTCTATCAGACAGTTGTGGCAAGCACCCTCTTCTACGCGGTGGTGTGCTGGGGAGGCAGCATTAAGAGGAAAGACGCCTCACGCCTGGACAAACTGGTGAGGAAGGCCGGCTCTATTGTTGGCATGGAGCTGGACAGTTTAACATCTGTGGCAGAGCGAAGGGCGCTCAGCAGGCTCCTATCAATTATGGAGAATCCACTGCATCCACTAAATAGTATCATCTCCAGACAGAAGAGCAGCTTCAGCGACAGACTGCTGTCACTGTCCTGCTCCACTGACAGATTGAGAAGATCGTTCCTCCCCCAAACTATGTGACTCTTCAATTCCACCAGGGGGGGTAAACGTTAACATTTAACATTATACAAAGTTATTGTCTGTTTTTCACCTTCATTATTATCATTCTTTAATTTAATATTATTTATTGTATCAGTATGCTGCTGCTGGAGAATGTGAATTTCCCATTGGGATTAATAAAGTATCTATCTATCTATCTATCTATCTATCTATCTATCTATCTATCTATCTATCTATCTATCTATCTATCTATCTATCTATCTATCTATCTATCTATCTATCTATCTATCTATCTGAAATGTTCAGGAAATTTAACATAACCAAGGGGAGTGTAGTAGCAACTCACAAGAAGACTTGAAAGATATTGCTCAGGATGAAATGTTTAAGTGTCTATGAATTAATAAAGCAATCAGAAGGAAGAATATTTAGATAATGGAAGAGATGGTCTGAGTGATAAAAGAGAGAAATGAGGAAAAGAGATTAAACTAAGAAAAAGGCAAAAGGGCATACAATGATTTGAGTTAAATTACAGTGCTGGCATTTGAGAGTTGGTGGGAAGTAGCACATGCTAATCTTCAGTCATTAGGGAGACAAGGCAAAAAAGTGTAATGTAGACTTATATAAAGGATCTGACACAAGACAGAAGGAAAAAAAGCAGTGATATTCTTGGAAAAAAACCCCAGCATTCTTAAAGAACTCAGAAACAGAGATTGTAATAAAACACCCAGGACAGGGGGTGAGGGACTGGCATGAAGAAAAGTTTGACTTGTAGAACCAGAAATTTCTCTTCTGGTGCTGCTTATTTCATAATTAGAAGCTGTAATGTTGGGTTCTGTTTATCTGTGGTGTGTCCTTGTCACCTGTCAGTTTCTTTTTGTAGCCTGCCTGTGATTTCTTTTTAAACAATACAATACATAATAAGTAAGAGTAAAGAGCTGCAGTTCTGTTTGCTTGTCTGTGTACGTCTTCCACAGGACATATTCCAAGGCTTAAAGTGCTTCTTAGGCTTCTGTTCCTTACACTTACTCATCTTCATCCACATAACCTGCTAGGGCTCTAGAGTAGTGCAACTGAGAGGCAAGCTGGAAATTTAATGAAACAGCTTGCTAATTCATGCATTAGGAAATCACAGAAGGTCCTGGCCTCATGTTGATGAATTAGTTAAATTATAATTTTCTTTCCCTTTTGATATTTTAACATGTAATTGTTGTATTAGATCACTTATGACATAATGATTATAAAATAGCATGAGTAAGCAGCCTATAATTTTTCAGTGAACTCAAGAATTATTGACTAGTATAATAAAGATGAACTATAAAGCTCCACATACAATAGATTAGGAAATGAGCTATGTTTTCTATACAAAACCAAGATAAAATGAAACGTTTTATTGAAAACAATTATTAAAATACGTTTCAAGCAAGTAATATTCTTTTTGAAAAATTGTTGGCTCAAATTACAAATGAGTGCTGCTGTCAGGAGAGGTGCAGAAGCATCACATGGACTCATATGTGACAGCTGGCTCTCAGATCTCAACTAACCACGAATATCAAAAGCATCCATCTGTCTCTGCAGATGCACAAAGGTCTGGGAAAAAATTATATAGCAGTTTTTAAGACAACGGCCAAAGCTACACAACTGGCAGAGAAGCAGAGGCTCCTGCTGTGGGGGTGATCTGAAGATTGGAGTTCACAGTTGTTGCAGTTTAGGCAATGAACCCTTCACTCCAGGATAAAGGGAGGAAGCAGCAACAACTAAGTGCTCAAAGCAAATGTTGTTTGATCCAGCCTGATGTTTCTCACGATCAGGAATCTGGAAAAGTAGATGTCTGCTGATTTGTGATCATGGTGTTTATCTTTTTCTTCCCAGTGTCTCTAATGTTCTACCTTCTTCATGACATTCAGGGGCCAGGCTGGTCAAGAAAGCATTCTCCATATTGTTAGATCAAAGTAAATAGAAGCTCACATTCTCCCTAACCTTACGGAAGGTTGGATAGTCATCCTCTTTAATAAAACCCCTGTGTGCATCCATGTGTCTGTGTGTGTGTGTCTTCTGGTGAAGTGCGCATCTGCGGGGCACGGTGCTATGCTTCAAAGCAGATGCTTCAAAGGCCGCCTGACACGTCACACAAGACAGAGAGGGCGGGACCTATAAAATATTGCGCGGCCGATCCAATCGGATTTCGGTAAATGAGGTACAACCTAAAATATAACGCACGAAAAATCCAATCGGGTACTGAGACGCGGAGACCAGCTTCCTCAAAGAGGTGGGATTAGTGTTTGTTGTTATGCAAGTGTTCACTCTGAGGATGTCAGATTTGCGATTAACAAACTTGGCCCGGTAAAGTGTAAAGTGTCAGTCGTTGTAGGGGTTTTCCTAAATGTACAAATTTTCATGATATTACAATAGGATGACTTTAAAAAGTAGATTTATTTTCACGCACATAAAATCCGTTGCTGGGGAGACGCCACACATACAATAATCAGCTGCGCGACAGCACAGATTAAAATACTTGCTGGGGAACTGCACAGTACTTGCTGGAGAGACGTATTACTGCGAGAGAAAATTAAAGGCACACAATACAGTGACGCATATTACAGCCACATAGATAGATACTTTATTAATCCCAAGGGGAAATTCACATACAGGCCAGGATTACTGTAACAGAAAATAGACGGTACCTTGCCATTTAATATAGACTGTTCCTACTAGTGTTTATGCACTACTGTTCTAGCATTCTTTATTGTAACGGGCTTAATGTCTAGTATCATATATTATCACAGAGAATGCTGAGCGACAGACATAATTTAGTCATTACCAACTATACCTAACATGCAAAACAATAATAGCAAACTAGAATGATGACACAATTCTTCTACCAGTGACATTGTATTAATAAGCATTGGATACTGCAACGACTAAAGTATATGACTGAAAATATTGTTAATAACAAAAAAGCTTTTGCCTGCATGCCACAATTATCAAGACGTACAAGATGTGTAACGGTTATTGTGAAAGGAGACCAAAATAACTAGGAGATGACAAACAGGAGCCTAAAATCACAATCAGTGGAAACAAGGTCAGAGCTGGGAAGGCCAAGAGACCAGGCAAACAAAACACAAGAGCAATATGAGAAACAAAAGGAAAAGGAGTTCAAAAATCCAGAAGCACAACATGACACTTTGGCTTACTATCATTATAGAGTATTAGTTTTCATGATGGGAAGGATAATGTATAAAGGAACCTTTGCCATACTTATGCTGAAGTCACTGATGCAATGCTTGTGGTCACGTGACACATCCTACCATTTGAGATAAACAAAGGACAAGATAGAACGATAGAAAGAAATTAAACTTTGTTAAAGTAAATCAATATCTTATGTTTAAACGTCTATGCGTGGAAGTGTGTGTGTCTTTCCAGCCCGGAAGTGAGAGGTGGAGTCAGGGTAAGGGCTCCACCTCCGAAGAAACAGAAAACTCGCTTAGCCGCTAATAATACAAGCGGGGCCAGCACATCAGCAAAATGAAACCTCAGAAGAAAGACAGTTGCTTAGCCGCTAATGCAGAAACGATGCAAGCACGTCAGCAAAACAAAACCTCCTAGGAGAAAGATGCCCAGAGTAGTTCCTTTCAATTACCTGACATCTCTACATTTCAATTTTTTTTTTTTTGACGATTTCAATAGTTTCTAGGACCCTGGGCTTTTTACAGCAAGGGCTTACACAGCTAGTTATTAATAAACCCCAAACCCAGAATCTACATAATAAAAAACACAAAATATACATATAAAAGATGTTAAATGTTATAACAATCAGTACTGGTGACACCATCTCATCTGCTTGGTAGTGTTCCAATTAGTGAAGACTTCACATACAAAACAAATCAGCCATGAAAACCAAAGAAATGCAAGAAACCCTTTGGAACATAAACATGTATTTACTTCTATCTGTTTGTTCACAAAACACAAAACTGTTCAGCTTGGGATACACAGCTGACAGTTTTAAGAAAGTGTTGAACCAGGAGATTAAACATAGTCTAAATACAAAGCAAAGTCATAACTTTTGTGGAATTCAGATCATCTGAGAACTGTAAGACTCCTGTCTATCTGTCTATCTCTGACTCTCATTTGATCCAAGTCCACATGAAAAGCACCCCCCACCCCCACCCCCCCCATGTGAAGCCTCAAGTTGTCCTCTCTGTAGCAAGTCAGACAGATAATGACTTGTAGCAGTATTGCATGATTTAATACTTTTTAAAAAGTGGACAATTGCACCTAGGGATTTATACGTTCAGCTTCAAATAAATTCCAGTTCACTTAATTTCAAACAATTTTGTAACATATGGTTGTCATGGCTCAGCCAGGGTTCCTCCCATGGCTAGGGTTCAAATTTAAGAATTATGTTGCCTTTGTTTATTTTACACATATTTAGTTTATTTGCTTCTGATTAAGTTTCATTGCTTCAGCTATGGTTCTATGTGTTTTGTGGGTGGTTTCCCAGGGAATGGGGCCACCTGCCAGTCAACACCAGGAATTGCCCTCTGCCCTATTATTTGAACTGTCTCCCATAGTTCCTAGCAGTTCATTTTGAATGCACTCTGCAAGTTTGGCAAATTGTAGTGTTTTATTGTGTGCCGGTGCTTTTTGATTTCTTTAGATTTTTTGACCTTCTGCTCTGTTTTTGACATCACCAAGGATTCTGTTTTTCTGTTTTGTTTGCATTTGATTGCCCTATGGTTTTAGGGCAACTCCTGTATGCCTTTTAAGTTCATTGGGAATTTCACATGGAGCATTTTTGTGAAAAATAAAACAAACTTTTTTTACTGTTAGAAAATTTCTGTGTTTGACTGTTTATCTAGCATTAGGTTTTTTGGTATAGCCTCATCTAGTGAGCATTTTTGCAACTTTTTGTGACTTCTGTGTTTTGGGACTCCTAGTCATAACAATGGTAAGGTGCGGGAAATGTGGTATTGGAAAATAAAAGTCCATTAAAATATAAAAGTAAAATTAAAAAAATCTGGTTCATATACACTAAAGTGATAGAAAGTTTTCATAGGAAATCCAGTTTCTTGCACATATGAAGGTTACGTACAAGAGTGAAGGAAGATGCACACAGGTAGATTACATCCTATGCAGAAGAGTTGATCTAAAGGAGATTGAAGACTGCAAAGTGGTGGCAGGGGAAAGTGTAGTTAAGCAGCATAGGATGGTAGTCTGTAGAATGACGTTGGAGATCAAGAAGAGGAAGAGAGTGAGGCCAGAGCCAAGGATCAAATGGTGGAAGTTGAAAAAGGAAGACTGCAAGGTTGAGTTTAGGGAGGAGGTGAGACAGGCACTGGGTGGCAGTGAAGAGTTACCAGACAGCTGGGAAACTACAGCAGATGTAGTAAGGGTGACAGCAAAAAAGGTGCTTGGCATGACATCTGGAAAGACGAAGGAGGAAAAGGAAACCTGGTGGTGCAACGTGGAATTACAGGAGAGCCTACAGAGGAAGAGGATGGCAAAGAAGAAGTGGGATAGTCAGAGAGATGCAGAAAGTAGACAAGAGTACAAGGAGATAAGCCGCAAGGTGAAGAGAGAGGAGTACTTTGAGATGCTGATGAATGAAGAGAACGAGAGAGAGAAGAGGTTGAATGATGTGGAGATAGTGAATCAGGAAGTGCAATGGATTAGTAAGGAGGAAGTAAGGACAGCTATGAAGAGAATGAAAAATGGAAAGGCCATTGGTCCAGATGACATACCTATGGAAGCATAGAGGTGTTTAGGAGAGATAGCAGTGTAGTTTAATGGAATCTTGGAAAGTGAGAGGATGCCTGAGGAGTGGAGAAGAAGTGTACTGGTGCCGATATTTGAGAATAAGGGGGATGTGCAGGACTGCAGTAACTACAGGGGAATAAAATTGATGAGCCACAGCATGAAGTTATGCAAAAGAGTAGTGGAAGCTAGGTTAAGAAGTGAGGTGATGATTAGTGAGCAGCAGTATGGTTTCTTGCCAAGAAAGAGCACCACAGATGGAATGTTTGCTCTGAGGATGTTGATGGAGAAGTTTAGAGAAGGCCAGAAGGAGTTGCATTGCGTCTTTGTGGACCTGGAGAAAGCATATAACAGGGTGCCGCGAGAGAAGCTGTGGTATTGTATGAGGAAGTCGGGAATGACAGAGAAGTATGTAAGAGTTGTACAGGATATGTATGAGGGAAGTGTGACAGTGGTGAGGTCTGCAGTAGGAGTGACGGATGCATTCAAGTTGGAGGTGGGATTACATCAGGGATCAGCTCTGAACTCTTTCTTATTTGAAATGGTGATGGACAGGTTGACAGACGAGATAAGACAGGAGTCCCCGTGGACTATGATGTTTGCTGATGACATTGTGATCTGTAGCGATAGTAGGAAGCAGGTTGAGGAGACCCTGGAGAGGTGGAGATATGCTCTAGAGAGGAGAGGAATGAAGGTCAGTAGGAACAAGACAGAATACATGTGTGTAAATGAGAGGGAGGTCAGTGGAATGGTGAGGATGCAAGGAGTAGAGTTGGAGAAGGTGGATGAGTTTAAATACTTGGGATCAACAGTACAGAGTAATGGGGGTTGTGGAAGAGAGGTAAAAAAGAGAGTGCAAGCAGGATGGAATGGGTGGAGAAGAGTGTCAGGAGTAATTTGTGACAGATAGGTATCAGCAAGAGTGAAAGGGAAGGTTTACAGGACAGTAGTGAGACCAGCTATGTTATATGGGTTGGAGACGGTGGCACTGACCAGAAAGCAAGAGACAGAGCTGGAGGCAGCAGAGTTAAAGATGATAAGATTTGCACTGGGTGTGACGAGGATGGATAGGATTAGAAATGAGTACATTAGAGGGTCAGCTCAACTTGGACGGTTGGGACACAAAGTCAGAGAGGCGAGATTGCGTTGGTTTGGACATGTGCAGAGGAGAGATGCTGGGTATATTGGGAGAAGGATGCTAAGGATAGAGCTGCCAGGGAAGAGGAAAAGAGGAAGGCCTAAGAGAAGGTTGATGGATGTGGTGAGAGAGGACATGCAAGTGATGGGTGTGACAGAGCAAGATGAAGAGGACAGAAAGTTATGGAAGAAGATGATCCGCTGTGGCAACCCCTAACAGGAGCAGTTGAAAGAAGAAGAAGAAGAAGAAGATAGCGAGCAAATGGTGTTTGGAAAATAAATCCTGTCAACAATCCACCATTTCTTCTCTATTTGTAATGCTAAAGGAAGATGCAAAAGTAGTGCTGAAGAGTTGCATGAAATTATGATGAGGAACATGACTTATAAGTGTCATTATAAACACAGTACTTTATGGAATACTGTTTTGTGTTTTACAATTAAATATAAAATATTGTGGTTTGCTATTTAGTATCACGGGGGCTGCTGGAGCCAATCCCAGCCAACACAGGGCACAAGGCAGGAACCAATCCCGGGCAGGGTGCCAACCCACCACAGGACACACACAAACACACCCACACACTAGGGCCAATTTAGAATCGCCAATCCACCTAACCAGCATGTCTTTGGACTGTGGGAGGAAACCGGAGCGCCCAGAGGAAACCCACGCAGACACGGGGAGAACATGCAAACTCCACGCAGGGAGGACCCGGGAAGCGAACCTAGGTCCCCAGGTCTCCCTACTGCGAGGCAGCAGCGCTACCCACTGCGCCAGCTATTTAGTATGCAGTAAAGTTTTCATACAATGGTATAATACACGCTACTTTTTTATACTATGTTCATCGCTAATGCTTCTGAAATCATTGCAAAGTTATTGAATTTTACTTTTGAATCTTTATACACATACTTAAAGGTTTACACTGGTGATCTTGTAAGACATTATATGGCATAATTTTTTGTTACTAAATGTTGAGCAATCAAGGTTTGAATCTGATTACAGAGGTTCAAAAGTCTGGAGGTACAGTAATCCCTCCTCCATCGCGGGGGTTGCGTTCCAGAGCCACCCGCGAAATAAGAAAATCCGTGAAGTAGAAACCATATGTTTATATGGTTATTTTTATATTGTCATGCTTGGGTCACAGATTTGTGCAGAAACACAGGAGGTTGTAGAGAGACAGGAATGTTATGCAAACACTGCAAACAAACATTTGTCTCTTTTTCAAAAGTTTAAACTGTGCTCCATGACAAGACAGAGATGACAGTTCTGTCTCACAATTAAAAGAATGCAAACATATCTTCCTCTTCAAAGGAGTGCGCGTCAGGAGCACAGACTGTCAGAAAGACAGAGGAAAGCAAACAAATCAATAGGGCTGTTTGGCTTTTAAGTATGCGAATCACCGTGCAGCATGTCGCTTCAGGAAGCAGCTGCACAGAAGATAGCAATGTGAAGATAATCTTTCAGCATTTTTAGACGAGCGTCCGTATCGTCTAGGTGTGCGAACAGCCCCTCTGCTCACACCCCCTACGTCAGGATCAGAGAAAGTCAGCGCAGGAGAGAGAGAGAGAAAAGTAAGTTGGGTAGCTTCTCAGCCATTTGCCAATAGCGTCCCTTGTATGAAATCAACTGGGCAAACCAACTGAGGAAGCATGTACCAGAAATTAAAAGACCCATTGTCCGCAGAAATCCGCGAACCAGCAAAAAATCTGCGATATATATTTAAATATGCTTACATATAAAATCTGCGATAGAGTGAAGCCGCGAAAGGCGAAGCGCGATATAGCGAGGGATCACTGTACTCTTCAGTCACATCAAATTCTACATTACTCTACTTTGAATTTGCATACACTGCTCTTTTAATATTGTATCAAATACTTTTCAGATGTTACTGCATTTACAATTGTTGTCTTCTAACTGATCATTTTTTTTGTAACCTGTTGGTGTCATTATTTCTCATTATGTTATTTAAATTTTAATAAATATTTGATCACAAAAAATATAATTTCCAGATGTGTGCTACCTAATGATGTAGTTGTTTATTATACAAAAATCTTTTAATACAGCTAAAATCCTCTATCACTTTCTATAAAGTCCTCCAAAACAAGTTAAATAATCATTTGGATTCTGTCGTCCTGATCTCTAGTTACACCCTGCTCTTGGGTTACTTAACATTTTAAGCTAAATGCCATCCTACTATTTCCCATTATTTTTCTGTATCTAGACTCTTCATTTTTGACTAACTCCTGGTTATCCGGCACATAGTTTTATGTTAATCATTGTTGGGGTATGATATCTTAATACTGGTTTGAACATATTCCAGTATTTTCTTAGTTCTTGCCAGGTACACTGCAAAATATGCAATCGAAGCAAGTGAAAAGTATTTATATCATGACATTAAATCTTCTTTTGCTTATTGTAAGAGTAATGGACTTATCAAAAGAATTATATTTATGATATATTAGTTTGCTTTAAACAATCTTGTCAAATACATTTTCCTTACACCATTGGCAGATATTTTTGTTAAATAAAAGCAAAACAACCCCATTTAAAGTTTTTTTTTTTGTCTAGTTTTTGTAAATGCATTTTTTGCTGTGTAGTGTAACCTTACAATTCCAATGTTTTCTTATATATTTACTTTAATCTTTGCATTTTACTGCAATGCTTATTCTATCCTCATAATAATGCATTTGTTTCATATGTAAACCAACTGTGGTAGTGCTGTGAAATTCAATATATGACAGCCAAAGAGAAGACATTGATACAAAAATGGCAGGTTGCTTAAAATGAAAATAATCATCCAATATCAAATAAGTCTAAAAGTCCATCAATGTCTTAAAAATAGAGGATTTAACATTCAAGACAAAAAAGCTGGTTTGTTTTAAGAAGGTTATAGTTATCATTAATTTGTGAAACATTTGTCCGTGAAATTTGTTTGAAAAAGAAAAAGAGCCATATGTCACTATAGTGGATGAGAAAACAAAAGACATCTAAAACAAAGCACCTAAACAAGAGCTTTGGGTATTTAAAAATAAATGGTCTTCAGACATAAAGAGGTTATAGACTCTAACAGCCACTACTCATCCCTCCCTTTGTTGTTTAGGGCTGCATTTTTTCTCAGCCATGGAATTACAACACACCATCAAAATAAATGATATTCTGTAGCCTCCATTTATTTCACTGTTTAGAAGCTCAGCATGTTTATCAAAAATGTCACATGCTGCATGTTTTCCTCAAGAATATGCACAAAAATTCACCAAAGAAGAAGAAGATAGTAATAATAGTTGCAAAATAAAAATTAAACACTGAAGATTTAAAAAGTGGCATGAAACTTACACTACTATAAAAAAAACATATTTTTTGAAAACATTTTATCTTGGACAATCAGTTTACCATAAAAAAGGAGCTTAGCTACAAATGGCAATATCAAACAAATCAAATTCTACTACCCGTTCAAATTGTGAGATGCATTTACAGTATCTGTAAGTAATCAAGTCAGTACCAAAGTACAATTCACCATTTTATTTTTATATTATTGGCAGGGTAATGTATTAGTGCTTCTCTGTTTCCTTGTAATTATACCAGAGACGACCTAGCGTAATTATTTCACAAAAACTTTTAAAATTCTTTCCTTACACAGAGATCCAAAGACAAATGGAATAAATTACTAAGTAGTGTGGTAGACGATAGAATTTTAGGGACTTTCAAATCTAGAGGTGAAGTTATATTAGAGAAATTAGGAAGATTTGACTGGTGACTTTTGTTAGACTGAATGGCCTGTTGTCACCAAACATTTTTTAATGTTCTAATGTAATCTACTAATTAGATTTGTACTTGTCTCTCTATTATAAAAAAAATCTTGGAAGGAGACGAGATGTGATTTTCTCGGAGAGACACTTACACATCCCACGAAATGAGTCTTTGTGCCAAGAGATTTAACCACGGCCACAAAGAGTAGATGACAAAATAGAACATTGTAATGAATTCAGAAAAGCTGTGGTACACATGCAGAGCAGATTAGAGAAAATGGAAGTACGAAAATTCTGAAGGCTCAAAAAAAAGGATAGTAAAGATCGCATTAGCGCAAACAAACGGAAATTATTACTAGTGAAATAACGGAACAGCGAAAAGAGATCGAATATATTGTTTGGATTTAAACATTAAGTCTGAGACTTGTAGATCGTCTAATTCACCTTGCCATCAGGGAAAAAAAAAGAGCAGTGTTTCTTCCCAATGAAGAGGCGTATCCACGAGAATTAAAAGATTTGTTGTTTGGTGAAAGTGAATTCCACATACGCGAGCGACAGAGACATGAATTTGCTGGCGTGAAGCACAGGCGTTTGGTGTGCGACGCCTCCTAGTAATTGTTAAAAGTGAGGCAAATACTTAAAGCGTTTCATTTATTGGTCAGTCTACATGCTCATTCTTACCTATGGTTGTGAGTACCGAATAGTGACTAAACAATTGGCTCATTATCTTCATCTTCTTCTTCTCTTGGCTGCTCCAGTTAGGGGTTGCCACAGTGGATCATCTTTGTCCATCTCTTCCTATCCTCTCCATCTTGCTCTGTCACACCCATCACCTGCATGTCCTCTCTCACGACATCCTTAAACCTTCTCTTAGACCTTCCTCTTTCCTCTTGCCTGGAAGCTCTATCCTTAAGCATATGTTTCCCAATATTCCCAGCATCTCTCCTCTGCACAAGTCCAAACCAGCGCAATCTCACCTCTCTGACTGTGTCTCCAAACTGTTCAACCTGAGCTGACCCTTTAATATACTCATTTCTAATACTCATACCATACCACAACTCCTCTCGAGGCACCCTGTCATATGTTTTCACCAGGTCCATAAATACACAATGCAACTCCTTCTGACCTTCTCTATACTTCTCCATCAACACCCTCACAGCAAGCATCACATCTGTGGTGCTGTTTACTGGCATGAAACCATACTGCTGCTCACTAATCATCACCTCCCTTCTTAACATAGCTTCCACTACTCTTTCCCATAACCTCATGCTGTGGCTCATCAATTTTATCCCCCTGTAGTTAGTACAGCTCTGCACATCCCCCTTATTCTTAAAAATCAGTACCAGTACACTTCTCCCATCCTCAGGCATCTACTCACTTTCCAAGATTCCATTAAACAATCTGATTAGAAACTCCACTGCCATCTCTCCTAAACATCTCCATGCTTCCACGGGTATGTCTTTTGGACCAACGGCCTTTCCATTTTTCATCCTCTTCATAGCTGTCCTTACTTCCTCCTTGCTAATCTGTTGCACTTCCTGATTCGCTATCTTCACATCATCCAACCTTCTCTCTCTCTCATTCTCTTCATTCATCAGCCTCTTAAAGTACTCTTTCCACCTGCTCAACACACTCTCCTCGCTTGTGAGTACGTTTCCAACTTTATCCTTTATGACCCTAACCTGCTGCAAATCTTTCCCCGCTTGGTCCCTCTGTCTTGGCAAACGGTACAGGTCCTTTTCTCCCTCTTTAATGTCCACCCTCTCATACGAAATTTGGTGCAGAATTGCAGGTATCCTGCACAAATTAATTTCCACAAATTCTAATTGGTAATGCACTGATTTCTTGCACATATTTACTTGGTAAGCAATCTTTCTTGGTTGTTGCAAGAGTATTCAATATCTTTTTAAATTACTTTTACAGTTGTGCCAAATGTATTACTTAGCAATTAATTTACTATTTCACTGTGTACGTATTGCTACACTTGCATACATGCATGTGAGGGTGTCACTGTACAGTTGCAGTTGCTCAGGACTGGAACATGGTAATTGGCTGTTCAGAGCAGTTGTGCAAGAGTCAAAGACACGGGTGTGCACAGTGCCCTTTATTTAAGTTATGCTTTAGAAGAAAATCAACAAAACATTGTTAAATTGAAGGCAAAAAGCAGACTGAAGCATATTCTTGTGCTAAAATCAATACAAGAATTCCTGAAGTTGAATTAGGTAACGCCTTAGTTTTGGTACTACAAAAGTGCCTCTATTAATCCTTTATTCTTACATAACAAGACCTTAAAAAAGGCTTCTTTTGGTCTCCATAGCACAAAATATTAATAGACAGGTTATTCATCTCCGTGCAGTGTGGCGTATTCACATGATAATAAAATGACTTGTTAATATGAAGAATTCACACGTCTTATATATAATATCAAGAGAATTGTGTCTCAGTTAAGCCATCTCTGACTTCTCCAAAGTGAAGTTGTGTTAGTAAGTCACATTGCCGAGATGAATAAACAATTTAGTGATGCTTTATAAGTGTTATGAACAACCTTTCTTAAGCTTTTGTTACATAAAAGTAAAAGAGAAATAGATGCAATGTGTTACCATGAATTCTTATCCAGCTTAGCTCCTTTTTATTTGACAAATCATCCACTTCTAAGTTCTGGCTACATTGAGAAGTAAAATGGTCATTTCTTTAAAATTGTTTATGGTGGTTGACTGCCTTTAAATCTTAATCTTTCAAATAAATTCAGTGACATATACAAATAAGGACAACTGCTCAAAGATAACTTCCAAGAAAATTAGTGGTCGATATACCCATGACCATGGCTTCTACCTAACTCTGAAAAAAAGAACGCTTCAGCAGAAAAATGCCAACTTTGTAGGATTCTTTGCACTGAGGTACCACACTTGATATTTACTTTTTGCTACAGTTTATTAGAAATGTTTTTGGCATCAGTTAATTGCAATCTCAAGGAAACTGAGTTCTGTTCACTGCCAAACAAATAACAGTCATAGTCATCCTCAAACCGTTTTACTCCAATTCCGGGAGAAACAGTCTATCCTTGCAGCGCTGGGCCCAATGTAGGAAAAGGGTATGGAGAGAGTACCAGTTCATTGCACTCTCCACTCATACATACACCCAAAATCACACTGAGACCATTTTAATCAAACTTACAAGACTTTAAGATTGTGGAAGGAAAACTGAAGTGCCCAGAAAAAAATACCGACACACAGGAAGAACATGCAAATTCCATGCTGAAACTGAGGTGCTGGATTTGAATTTAGTATGCTGGGTCTGGAAAGAGGCAGAGATACTTATTATGTGCTTCTGTTTCACCTCAGCTAAGAATATCCTAACTATATTTTAAGTAAATATCTCATACGCCTTAAATTAACAGCATTCACACTTACAGCCGTATGTTGACTGCTTAACTGTGTTAGAACTGCAGAAAATTATACCCTGACAGGAAAAAGCATGGTATGGACACACAAATTAAAATACTTATTCTTCTTAGCATTTTTTTACGTTCACTAGATTTTTTTATATTTCTCTACTGATGCAATTTTTCATTAGCAAGTCTTTTTGGCTAAATGTGAATGGAAATCTCTACATGCAAAATTGACGAAGTATTTTATTTAAATTTAATATAGCAGAAATGACACATTATTTGAAAGAATGGCTAATAACTTTATCTACTCAAAATTTTATAAACTACTGCATACATCAGAAAGGCTGAGATTTACAAAAAATCTGAAAGTGCTTTTAAACTGTGGATTATTTTACACTCGCTCCTTCCAAGACATTTTCATTCCCCTCACAGAGTTTGCATTAAGGTTAAGGAGGGACACCCTTAACTTCAGAACCTAATGTGATTATCCCAATGTTTGTGTTACTAAAGTGTCTGTACAAGGTCTTCTATCCAGTATATCTTGTTCATTCAAATCATTCGTACAAGTCTTAAAACAAGTTATGTTTGCCTTATGAATTGACCAAGATAAAATAAAAACATTCACATAAACACATACATTGGATTAGAGTTGTCTGATTGAACAAGGTGGTGTATATTTTAAATAACATGTTACACAGTAAAAAATAGATGTTTTCAGTCATATTTATGGGTTGGTTGAAACCTTTGCAAGACACTGAATGATTAAAAAAAAGACTAAAGAAACCATCGAAAACAGAGATCATGTGTTTGTAGCTCACCACCAGCAGTTCCCCACAGTGCAAATCTTCAAACTGAGATGCTTCGTAGTGTGAGTCCACAGCACTTCACTCACCAACACCACAAAGTTTATTCAATTCAAATGGTTTCCTCTGCCTTTATAGGGTCAAAAGCAGCCCCTTGATAGAGATGGATGGGTGGCCCTGCCTTTTGGGGAATCACCCACAGAAAATATGGGACATAATGGAACAGGCATAGACACCTAGAAATTAACTATCACACAAAACAAATAAAAAAGAAGCCTCAGAAAAAGTGAAAACAAAGTCACAAAGTGCAGAGGGTCTATGATGCTGTATGTAAACCTATAACAGTAGAGGTTTTCCGGAGCAGCTGTATTCATACATTCAGGCCATTCTGTGAATTAACCACTGGAGATTTACATATAAACTCTTAGATAGACAGTAACATTAAACCAACCATCTGACTGAAATCAAATGTTTTGTGCTAAATTTAATTGCATAGGTCTTACCCATTACCCCTATAGAAAAGGTAAAGCAGAGATTACAATCTGTCTTTCAGTGCCTTCCATTCAAGCAGAAGAGGGTCCATTGATGTGGCAATAGGACCAGGCATCACTGCTACCTCACCTTGCCAAGGTTGACAGGAAGCTTTTATACACTCCAGCAAACACAGTGTCATCAGAGAGACTGTTCAGTGCCAATGGGCACATTGTTTCTCCTCACACCTCACAAATTACATTAGATAAATATGTTGACTTTTTACATTTCAGTTTGCAAATCTTTGTATGCTTGTCCTTCTGCTTCAGTTTTAACAAACTCAGATTTGTCAAATTCCTTCCAGATGTTCAGTAGAGGTAGGCAGGACTGTCCATTGTCTCTGCTGCTTTTTATTATTTTGCTGGACCCTCTGGCAGTCACTCTACTTGCATCAAATACCTTTTCGTTCATTTTGGTGCAAAATACAGTCCATAAGATATCCCTATATGCTGATGACATTCTTCTCTATCTAGGAAACGCTCCATCTGACATCCCCCATATATTTATATTATTTTGCACATACAGATCCTTGTCGGGTTAATGAAATTAACTGGAGTAAATCTGCACTGCTCCCTATAAACCGTGCTTGCCAGTCTCTATCTTTTCCTTCCTTTATTCCTGTTGTTAATTTTTTCAAATGTCTAGGAATCACTATTGCACCTTCCATTACTAACACTGTGCGGTCAAATTTCCACACCTTGTTCAGTGAGGTTAAACAGTCAATGATGGCCTGGAATATCCTCTCTGTCTGTCTCTCCTTTCAGACCTGTTTGGTAATATTAAAATGAATATGGCTCCTCATCTAAATTTTGTTAGTTCAATGCTCCCTCTGAATACATATAGCTAATTAGCCCAGAAGCACTTTATTTCTTTTTGACAAGATGCACATCACTCCTGCTCATTTGATTTGTTTACAGTTGTAATCTTTTAATAGTAACAGATATGTATTTGAGTATGGTTAATAATTTGCATGTTTACATGTTGTTATTGCATACTAGACAAATGCTATTTATAGCATTTCACTTTAAAACAAACTGGTTTAAAACATTTGAGAGAGTGAAAAGTTTGTTTTTAAAATGACAACAGTTCATGTTTTGTTTAAATATAAAATGCGAAGACACGATTTCAATGTGTATTACGTGTTTTAAAAAAAATAAATCATTTTGATCACTATGATTTGATGTGAAATTTTGATGCTGTCCCATCTGTATCCCAAAAAAGGCCTCAACCCAGAGAGCCTGATCCCAAACTGAAAAAACACAGGTCTTAAATGAGGCTCAGGCTATTAAAAGATGCTGAAAATACACCGTAAAATGATGAACTGTAAAACCTCTGGCTTTAAAAGATAAGGCCAATAAAGAATCGTTATATATGAAATTAGGGGGCTTTGCCCCCTGTTCGCTTCGCTCGGCAACCTGCCTGGCCTGTGCTACGTGCCAGCCACTTTGCTTCTCTGCCGCTTGCGTATGTGGATTTCACTTTCACCAAACAACAAATCTTTGAATTCTCGCGGATACGTCTCTTCATTGGGAAGAAACACTACTTTTCCCTGATGACAACATGAATTACACGATCTACAAGTCTCCGACTTAAAATTTAAAGCTACATAGTTCTGTCATATTACCTATGTCCATATATTCGCTCTCTTTTCCTTGTATTTTATTTCACCGAGTAATAATTTCTGTTTGCTAGTGTTACCGACCTCAGGCCTAGGGGAACCTGGGCCAGGTACAAGCCACTGTTGCTACAGGGTGTAGCCACAGCAATATGGTGTAAAACATAAAAGAAACAGACAGCAGTCCCAAGTCTCAGACCATACTTCTCTGTTCTCTTCTACCTTTATTCTCCTTTTCCCAGAAATATATATATGCTTCAATTTCTGCATAGATGAACATGGTAATCAGTGAAAACAATGGTGCAAACCAATTTACTCTGTATAACAAATAGTGTAAACACATTTACTTTGAGTACTTGATTAGAAACCAATGTCCCCAGAACTCGTTAATTTTCCAAGGAAGCAGACAGTTCTGTATCTACACATTGTGTGTAGATAAGATACTACATCAAAGCAGTCTGACTATTCAAAGCAGGTGACTCTTTAGCAAGACAGGTAAATATTTGTGTCCTGTAGATAGCCATCAGCAATAACCTGTAGCAGAATTTTCCAGAAATTCTGCCTTTTCTTTAAAACACTGGTTTATAGCCCATTACACTCTCCCCTATTTTTTTTTTGAGATGTCTCCTGACATCTTGCTCCAAAGGCTCGGCCTTTAGTTCAGTGTCTATTGTGTTTCAACCATAATAATCAAATTCTGGGTATGCTGGATACATTATGGTGGGGCTTGGTAACAGATACCTAGGATTCTGTATAACTGCATGGACACCAGGATTCCAAGGCTGGTATGATGGCTGCCCCAGTCTGTGGTATGTGAATACTTCTCTGGGTCTGACAGTGCGAGTCGATCTTCTTAAAGTGTCCCCTTCTCTGTCACTCTGGTGTTCTGTTGCTAGGTATTCTTGACCATTTGTGGGTTCCACTGCTTCATCAATATTCCCCACCTGGGGTTCAGCAACACTGGTCTCCATTTCCAGTCCTAATTCCCTTGATGTTCCTTGCAAAGGATTTCTGTCAGTTTCTCGTGGTTCTCGTGGTTCAGGGTAGTCCTCTTGGGCCTTGGCTCTGAGCCTGGAGCGTGACTCAGATTCTATGACCTCAGATCTGACATGTGCAGGAAAGCATGGCAAGCGACGGGGGCCATATGAGGTTTCTGCTTCCTCATCGGAGTGATCAGATGCTGAGTCTGGTGTCTCACTATTTGTTTTTGCTTGTCTTTGCATTTTCCTTTTCACTGTGTTCAATTTAGTGTCTTTTTCAAGAGGTAAGTCATTGACAGGGAGCAGGAGGTTGCGGTGTAGTATCCGGGGTGTTCTGCTACCAACTTCTGGCTGTACCTTGTACACTGGGCTGTCTTTAATTATCTCCACAATACGACATACCTCTTTTTCCCAGTAGTCACGGAGTTTTCCTGAGCCTCCTCTCTCAGATAGGTTTCTGACTAAGACTCTGTCACCTGGTTGAAGAATAGCGCCCCTCACTGTACGGTCATAATACTGCTTACCCTTGGCCGATGCTTTCCGACTGTTATCTGCAGCAATCTGGTAAGCTTCTTTCATCTTGGTTGCCCATTTTTGCACAAAGTCCTGGCTGTCTGTTTCCTCATTGTCAGTTGTAAGATTAAACAACAAATCGATAGGTAATCTTGGAGCTCTGCCATACAAGAGGAAAAATGGTGAATAGCCAGTTGATTCGTGTCTTGTACAATTATATGCATGCACAATTTGTGGTAGGTAGTCTTTCCACTTTGACTTTTTCTCTTCTTCCAAGGTTCGGAGCATCTGAAGCAGAGTTCGATTTAATCGTTCTACTGGATTCCCCTGTGGATGATAGGGGGTGGTGCGGGAGTGAGTTATTCCAGATAGTTGTTGGAGCCTCTGAAATAAGTTATTTTCAAACTCACGCCCCTGGTCATGGTGCAGCTTTGCAGGGTAGCCAAAACGAGGGATAAAGTCTTGGAAAATCTTCTCAGCTGCGGTTTTTCCAGATTTGTTTTTGGTGGCATATGCTTGTGCAAAGCGAGTGAAGTGATCCATCAGAACCAGAACATATTCATAACCTCCTTTACTTGGCTCAAGATGCAGAAAGTCCACAGACAGCAGTTCAAAAGGTTCGTTTGTAGTAATAGAGCCCATAGGTGCTCTGTCTGGGTTACTAGGGTGCTTCTGCTTGATGCAGATGCATTGTCGAATTACATAATCTTCAATCTCTTGCTGCATGTAAGGCCAATAAAACCTTTCTCTGGCCAGATGAATCACCTTGTTAGATCCGATATGTCCCATATCATCATGGAGGCTTTTAAGGACAACTGGTTTCAGCTTATGTGGCAAGACAAGTTGCTTTCTTTTTCCTACTTGCCTGTACAGTACTCCCTTGTCAATGGTGAGTTTGTTCCATTCATGTATCAGTCTCTTTGTTTCAGTTCCCATTTGTTCCTTGTCCTTCTTATTTGGACCCCATCCTCTGCTTTTGAGGTTAATCACTTCACTGATGGTAGCATCTTCTTGCTGTGCAACCCTAATATCATTTGGTGTGATTGTATCAGCACTTCCTGGCAACACATCGTTCTCCATTGAGGTGAACTGTAGAGCAGCCACCCATGGCACTTCTTTATCTTTAGCTGCTTTGTCCCCCTGCCAGACAGCTGAGACGACTTCTGGAGATATTGTTTCCTTATACTCAGTGATAGTGGCCTGTAAATCCACAGGGAAGCGGGACAGTGTATCAGCATCTGTATTTGCTTTCCCAGGGCGGTATTTGATGTCAAAGTTAAAGTCTGCTAATTCTCCAACCCAGCGATGACCCACTGCATTCAATTTTGCTGTACTCAGAACATATGTCAGAGGGTTATTGTCAGTATATACAGTGAAGGTGGGTGCATAATATAGATAGTCTCTAAATTTTTCACAGATTGCCCACTTCAGGGCCAAAAATTCTAACTTGCCAGAGTGGAGATGGTAATTTCTTTCAGCTGGGGTGAGTGTTCTCGATCCGTAGCCAATTACACGTAGTTTACCATCCTGCTGTTGGTAAAGTACTGCTCCTAGTCCTTCGTTTGATGCATCAGTGTGCAAAACAAAGGGCAATTCAAAATTTGGAAAAGCCAGTATGGGTGGAGTGGTGAGTATATCCACAAATTTAGAAATGACTGTACGATGTTCATTAGTCCATTGAACTGGTGTCCTTGAAGGTAGCTGTACATTGGATTTTATCCTCCCTCTTACTGTAGTCAACAAGCTAGATTTTCCAGTATTTCCAATAGTTCCATTTAAAAGTTCAAACAAAGGTTTTGCCAACCTGGAAAAGTCCTGTATGAAGGAGCGGTAATAACTAAGGAAGCCCAGCAATGATCTGACTTCTCCAACTGTTGTGGGTTCCTTTTCCACTAATTGTCGGACTGCTTCCAAATCCTTAGGGTCAATCTGTACCCCCTCTTCTGACACTAGACGACCTACGTACCGGATTTGTTGTCTGAATAACTCGCATTTCTCTGGTCGTAATTTTATTCCGTGCTCTCTCATTCGACACAGTACCCGTCTCAAGTCTTCCACATGGTCATGAAATGTTTTGGAAAAGCAAAGTACATCATCCAAATATGGAGTGCAACATTCATCTCTCAATTGTTCCAGTACCCCTTCCATGCATCTTTGAAATGCTGCAGGAGCGTTGCTCAAGCCAAAAGGAATGCGTACCCACTCATATAGCCCCCATGGGGTACTGAAAGCAGTGACAGATCTTGAGTCCTCATCCATGAAACCTTGATGATATGCACTTCCTTGATCCAGGATTGAAAACCATGAGTAGCCCCCAAGGTTATCCAGTAGGTCTTGAATGCGTGGCAGGGGGTGTCTGTCAGGGATGGTTTTACGGTTTAGCTCTCTAAAGTCCACACAAAGACGTAAACTTAAGTCCTTTTTCCTGACACAGACAACTGGAGAAGAGTAAGCCGAAGCGGACTTCTTTATCCAACCATTGTCCAAAAGGTTCTGGATGTATTCTTTCACCTCTTTGTATAAGGGCTTTGGAATAGCATTGTACCTTTTCTGCACAGGAGTATCATCTTTCAAGTGGATTTTTAGCTTCAAATCTGGAATGCAACCAATTTCACCATCTTCACATGAAAATACATCTGATTCTTCATATAACATGTGCTTGACTACCTCTTGTTCTTCCTCTTTTAAGTGGGACAAATCTACTGGTGGGTTCCATTTCTCCCTAGCAGTAACCTTGTATTTGTTGCTTCCCTGATTAACTCTACTGTACTCTGGGTGTGCAGCATTGACTTGGCCATCAACTAGCTGGCTGAGTATTACTGGGTCAGATGGTGGGGGAAGGACTGGCCAGATATCAATAATTTCTTCTAGAGTGCCTAATAATGTTCCACTAGGAAGGTAGATATCATGTAAGGTGTAATTTTGGAGAGGTATGGTAATTAGTTTTGAAGTACCAGTTGGACTGTCAACAATGGCAGGGAGTAGTTCAATGCCCTCTGGGCAATGATTCTCTGCTAGTGGCTCAAAAGTCATTGTGCCTCGTCTAGGCAAAGCCCTAATTTTACATCTCACTTGACATATTTGACATGCTGGGATAACCAGCCCCTTTTTGCCCATCCTTACTGTAATACCTGGTGATATTGCTTCCCCAGGTTTTACTCCTACTGCAGAGATGATATTATCTGCTGTGTCACCTTTCAGGTTTAATGAATCACTCAGCAGTGCGCTAAGACTGGTGGTATCGGTCTGGTCACAGTTCTCTCGGATCAGTTCCTCTATAACATTGAAGCCTAACAGTGGACAGTTAACATGACTTTGACTTACTAACAAAGGAACATCAATGGCTACCTGCCCATGCCTGGAGCTCAGTATCTGAAGTGACACCTCAATCCACCCTTCAAATGGAATCTCAGTGCCATTTGCTGCAGTAATACAGAGTGCACTTCCTGTTAATAAACTCTCAAGTGACTGAATCTTAACATCAGGCAATGTCTTCCTTACCCACTCTCTCCCTACTATGCTAACCTGTGCTCCTGTGTCTAACAGCATTTGTGTTTGAATTCCATTGATTACACACGTGACCATGCAGCGACTCCCAATTAGTTGGGCAGCACGTTTTTCTTTAGGGGGCAGTAGATATGTGTTTTGCATTGTGGGAGCCTCAATCTAGGGGGATCTGTTACTCCTGTTGGTCACTGGTTGTCCCCTATCCAGTGACCTTCCCCAGTTTCCCGATTCCCATCTCTTAGTACAGCCAACAGCTCTGTGTCCCATCAAACCACAACGAAAGCAGTGAGTACACCATTCTTTTCCCTGCTGGGCACATTCTTGACATCTTCTTTTAGGACTATCTCTTGAGACCTGAGTGTTTAATTGTGGCAGTGCACAGACATCTGTCCGAGTACTGTTACCAGTATGCTTTGTGATCTTTTCAAAAATTTTTTTTAGCATAGACACTTGAGCTGCCAGCTGCTCAAGGGTAGTATTATGAGCTTGATGTCCACAAAGAACTTTCAAATTATCATTATCGTTATGGTTCACAATCTTGTCAAACTGTTTTGCTAGTTCGGACACTCGAGCAGTTAACTGCTTTATAGCTTCACTGTCAACTTGCATTCTATCGCTTGCTTGACTCAGTTCAGTTTGATCAGCCTGTGAACTGTCCTTTTGTTGTACTGAATTTACAGAGACTGACCTATGTTCACTCGGAGTGTGAAGACGCTTTATTCTCTCTGCTTCCTCCTTGGTAGATTTAGTTATCTTCTCTACAATTATATCATCAGTCACCTTCAAGTCAGTAAGAAATGGTTTTATGTCTTGTCTGATGTTGTTATTTTTTTCATTGAACCCTTGATAAAGGGTATGAAGAAATATGCCCTGAACTAATTTTCTGTCATAACTGAATTCAGCTCCATGCTGCTCTGATGCCTGCAGCACGCGTTGTCGAAGATCCATTATCCTATATACAAAATGTTCGGGTGTTTCCCTATCTTGTTGCTTTGTGTAGCTCAGTTCCTGAAACAGTTCTGTGCTGCTTTTATCTCTAATGTGTAACCTAAGAAATCGTTTGAGCTCATCTAATGTGAGATCATCTCTACTCATAAGAAACTTTTTGAAGATACCAGGTTTAACTGCTTTTAGCACAGACTTAACAACTTCAAACTCAGTAAATCCCTCATGTAACCCTACATCTATTTGTTTGCAAAGGTTACTGTATGACATTTCAGAGCCCCCATCATAGATTTGCCCACCATGGACTTTGAACTCCCTATGAGGCAGAAAAGTAGCAATATCAGTGAGTCTTACCACTTGATCTGAAGTCATGTAAGGAAGACATCCTTTCTCCAAGTCCATAGAGTTCCTCCTAAAATTTCGGCCAAAATGTTTAGCTCGGCTCAAATGAATATCTTGATCCGGCCCTGCAGTGGTAATACCTGTACAATCCATACTCCTAGCAGGGTTGAAATCCTTTTTGGTTAGGAGTTGTGAAATCATATCCTGGAAATGAAGTAAGTGTGACATGCCTTCATCCTCGAAATTTCTCAACTTTTCACTCTTAATATAATCAAAAAGGAAATAATAAAGTTCTTGTTCACCTAGTTGTGAGAGTTCTACAGTTTCATCTCCTCCTTCATCTCCTATACTTGCAGCCAGAATGCTGAGTTGATTGTAATCCAGCAATATTAATTTCTTATGGATATCCCAGATCAGCATCTTGCGTGGTCCGGATGTTGCCATCTCTCTTCTGTACCTGAAGCTGGGCTCTCTGGATGACTCAATTACAGGAGTCGTCCCTGAAGTTTCACAACAGGAATTACCAGGTGTAGTGATGACTGTCTCCATGACAGGGTGCTGATCCCGGACGAGCCCCCAATTGTTACCGACCTCAGGCCTAGGGGAACCTGGGCCAGGTACAAGCCACTGTTGCTACAGGGTGTAGCCACAGCAATATGGTGTAAAACATAAAAGAAACAGACAGCAGTCCCAAGTCTCAGACCATACTTCTCTGTTCTCTTCTACCTTTATTCTCCTTTTCCCAGAAATATATATATGCTTCAATTTCTGCATAAATGAACATGGTAATCAGTGAAAACAATGGTGCAAACCAATTTACTCTGTATAACAAATAGTGTAAACACATTTACTTTGAGTACTTGATTAGAAACCAATGTCCCCAGAACTCGTTAATTTTCCAAGGAAGCAGACAGTTCTGTATCTACACATTGTGTGTAGATAAGATACTACATCAAAGCAGTCTGACTATTCAAAGCAGGTGACTCTTTAGCAAGACAGGTAAATATTTGTGTCCTGTAGATAGCCATCAGCAATAACCTGTAGCAGAATTTTCCAGAAATTCTGCCTTTTCTTTAAAACACTGGTTTATAGCCCATTACACTAGCGCTAATGCGATCTTTAATATCATTTTTTTGAGACTTTCAAATTTTAGTATTTTCATAATCTCTAACCTGCTCTGCATGTGTATCACGCCAACGTATTTGAACCTCTTTATGACGTTCTACTTTGTCTTCTACTCTTTTGTCTTTTATTTCCGACCCCGCTTGGAGCTGAGAGCACAGGAACTGCATCTGACAATAGCATTGACATGAATGAGAAGTGATTGGACCGTGGGTATAGTTGTAAATGTTCGAGAGGAGGGCAGGAATCTCTTGGCAAAAAGTCTTGTCTCGCAGGACCTGAAATTATCTCTCGCGGGAGCTGAAATTATCTCCGAGAAAGTCTCGTTCCAGGGTTTCTTTTATAATAGAGAGAAATAATTCATTCAGATCAGGGTTTCGGGGGTGCTGGAGCCTAAATCAGCTACCACAGGGTGCAAGTCCATCACAGGGCAAACACACACAGGGTTTCACCAATTCACCTAACCTGCATGTGTTTGGTCTGTGGGAGGAAGTTGGAACACATGGAGTAATCCCACACAGACAGGTGGAGAACATGAAAAAGCTGCACAAGGAGGACCCAGGTCTCCTTATTGCAAGGGAGCAGTGCTACCACTGCACCACCATTCCCCCTTAATGAAAAATGCATGTATATAAACAAAAGCAGCACAAACATGGCCAAACAAGGAAAAAGGCAAACAAGTCCAATCTGCTCTCTAGAAAATCAGAATTCAAAGATAAGCAAAAAGCCACAATAACCAGAAATATAATGCAATACTGACATTGCTAACTGTCAAACAATCAATAAACCTCTGAGGGTTCTTCTCTTCTTCTCCAACAGACGATAAGTGTAGAGGGCGGTCTGCCTCTTGAGGTTCCACCCATTAAACCCTAGGAATGTAGCCTTGAGGCTCATATATGCAATACATAACAATTTAACAATATGTACATAAGAGTATAAACAAACTGGAAAACAACAAAAGCAACAATAAAAAAGATACATATTCATAAGCTAGAGAATACACCCTGGCTGAAACATAACAGTGAGATGCTTAGGAATCAAAGACACTGCAGTGAAAAACAGTAGTTTCTCCAGATCGAAAAGAATATGTTGTTAGAATGTCTATAGGGCTCTTAGCTTCAGAATCCAACCAGGAAAACCCTGTGTGAGAAGATCCAGGATATACCAGAGGGACTGCTATATATCTCTTAGCTGGTCAGGAATTCCTCAGGTGGACTTGGAGAATGTTGTTGTATTTAAGGTGGCTTAGTCTGTCCATAGTGCCATTGTGACCCTTACCAGGATAATTGAAGTGAAAAGAAAGTGAAGAAGTGAACTAAAGAAATGTACTAGAGGGGGCTAGGTGGTCTCACGGCCTGGAACCCCTGCAGATTTTATTTTTTTTCTCCAGCCGTCTGGAGTTTTTTTTTTTGTTTTTTCTGTTCCCCCTGGCCATCAGATCTCACTTTTATTCTATTCTATTCTTAATTAGTATTCCCTAATTTTAATTATTTATTTTTGTCTTTTTTCTTTTTCTTCATCATGTAAAGCACTTTGAGCTACATTGTTTGTATGAAAATGTACTATAGAAATAAATGTTGTTGTTGTACTGTTGAGAAAGACAATGGCGATGGGCTTATTGAGTTTGAAATTGTGAATTCAGCTTATATTACGAAACATATTAGCATGCATATTAACTAATAAATCATCAGATGTACCAATGACATCTGAAACATATATGAAGAGAAAGTAAAAATTACAATCCTGTCTTTATTGAGGGTGTTTTGCATAGTTTCATTAGTGGTTGCAGTCTAGATCTGAGAAAGCTTTCTGGCGGGTGGAGTAAACAGACTTGAAAATGTCTGAATCGATCTGTTTGAGAGCCTCTATAGAGCCTTTCACCAGACGGGGAGAAGATTTGAGGTCCCTAAACCATCTGAGGTAATAAAAGCATCTAAGCCCTCAAATGTCCTGTCTGTCACTAAATGCTTGCTTTTCCCATCTACTGTAAATGTTATGCAGTATTGGAGTAGAATAAATGTTTTTCTCCTATTGCTCATTAAGGCAGGTCATTTACACAGTATAATGTACTAAATTTTAAAAAGTGCATGTGCAATCGCAAGAAATACATGTACAGTCAGGTCCATAAGCCTTTGGACAGTGACACAATTTTCATAATTTTGGCTTTGTACACCACTATAATGGATTTGAGAAAAACAATCATTTTGTGATTGTATGTTTTAATGTAAAACACTTTGGCTACAGCATTACTCATGTTTTAAATGTGCTCTATAAATAAATTGAAACTGACATTGATTAAAGTGTAGACTTTCAGCTTTAATTTAAGGGGTTTATCAAAAATATCATATGAGCCGTTTAGGAATGACAAACATTTTTATACATGATGCCCACATTTCCAGGGGCTCAAAAGTATTTGGACAATTGAGTGAGAAGCCAGGTGTGAGAAGGTTCCTCATTATTTCATTAACTATTCAGCAGGTAAAAAGGTCTGGAGTTAATTCTAACTATGGAATTTATATTTGGACTCTGTCATTGTGAACTCTCAATATGAGGTCCAAAGAGCTGTCCATGCCATCATTAGGCTGAGAAAACAAAACAGACCCATCAGAGAGATAGCAGAAACATAAGGAGTGGTCAAATCAACAGTCTGGTACATTCTTAAAAAGAAGGAACACACTGGTGAACTCAGAAGGCCTGGACAGTCACAGAAATGTGATCACAGAATTCTTCCCTTGGTGAAGGAAAACCCCTTCACCACATTCAGCCAAACAAAGAAGATTCTCCAGGAGGTAGACCTGTCATTTCCAATGTCTACAATCAAGAGAAGACTTCATAAAAGTAAATACAGAGGGATTACCGCAAGGTGCAAACCACTGGTAAATCTCAAGCCCAGGAAGAGCAGATTAGACTTTGTTTAAAAGCTTGTCCAGTTCTGGAACAATTTTCTTTAGACAAAGGAAACTAAGATCAGTATATACCTTAAAAATGGAAAGAGAAGAGTATGGAGAAGAGAAGGAATTGCTCATGATCCTATTAATACCACAGTATCTGTGAAACATGGTGGAGGAAGTGTTATAGCAAGGGCATACGTGACTGTGAATGGAAGTCAGTCACTGGTGTTTATTGATGATATGTCTGCTGACAGAAGTAGCAGCATGAATTCTGAAGTGTACTGGGCCATACTGCCTGCTCAGATTCAGCCAAATGCTACATAACTGATAGGTTGACACTTTACAGTACAGATAGACAACAAGCCAAAACATGCAATGAAAGCAAACCAAGTGCTTTTTAGCATAAAGTAGTGGAATATTCTTTAATGGCCAAGTAAATCAACTGGTGTCAACCAAATTGGACATGCATTTCACTTGCTGAAGACAAAACCAATGGCAGAAAGTCCAACAAACAAGTAGCAACTGAAGACAGTCGCAGTAAAGGCCTGGCAAGGGAATCACTAGGGTGGAAACCCAACACTTGGAGATGGCATTGGGTTCAAACTTCAGGCAGTCATTGACTGTAAAGGATTTTCAACCAAATATTGAAAATGATCATTATATTTAGGATTGTGTTAAATTGTCCAAATACTTTTGAACCCATGGAAATGGGGGGACAATGTATAAAAATGGCTGTCATTCCTAAACAGCTCATACAATATTTTTGTTAAACCCTTTGAATTAAAGCTGGAACTGACTGTATAAGCCTGCAAGAATAATAATGTGAAAAATATATTATCCCTAAGCAGAATGAAAAATATTAATAATGAAAAATGCACTCATGGTGGTCAGTTGAAAGCACCACTTGTTATATGACTACTGTATGTACATTTTCATACTGACTCTGCATGTAACATTTTGTTTGAAAATTAACCTCTGGGGCTTATTTATGAGTAGAATAATTTTCAAAAAACTAAAAAAAAATGTTTTCTTTTGCAAATTGGCGGACATCTATATTAATTGCCAACATTTTCCTCCTTGGCAATTCTCCTAAGAGTTGACATCAACACATAATTGCTGGTATGTTTTTTTATTGCAGTGCAAATGTCATTTCAATGTATCACAGAGGTGTGCATAAGGACCTTAGAAAAATAATTAATTCATTTGTTGCTGTTAGTAATACTAATTTTCCACATTCAGCCTAATCTCTTTTACATGACATTTTATAATTTAGCATTTTATGCATGAACAATTTCATTTGCTATAAACACTTTAGCTAGAAATAACAATAGTCTTACTGTAGACTTGGTACTTGCTTATGAAATGAGAACTTTCCTCTAATCAACATATATACAATTAAAACATTATTGAAATTACATATATACTCATTAATACTCTGTGCCCACTTTTCTAGTGCATGGCCATGTTGTCCACAAGGAACCAGCTCTGGACAGAGTACCAGTAAATCACAAGGCACACTCAACCTGGGCAAATTTAAAGTCTCCAATCAACCAAACACAAATAAATGATAAAAACCAATGGCATAGGAGAGGAATGCGAGAAAGGATAAATTCCAAATAGACCAGGTTAGCATTTAACCCAGGCAGCAACAGTCACCATTTTGTTTCACACTGCCAAAACTGGATACATACGTCACAAATGATTATTTATTTCCATTTTAGACCATATAAATGATTAGCACCTTATAACACCATCTGTTGCGTATCTCTAAAGAATGCAGCATGGTGTATAATCCTCTTTAATAAAACCCCTGGGTGAGTCCATGTGTCCATGTGTGTGTGTCTTCTGGTGAAGTGCACATGCGCGGGGCACGGTGCGATGCTTCAAAGCAGATGCTTCAAAGGCCGCCTGACACGTCACACAAGACAGAGAGGGCGGGACCTATAAAATATCGGGCGGCCGATCCACTCGGATTTCGGTAAATGAGGTAAGACCTAAAACATAATGCACGAAAAATCCAATCGGGTACTGAGACGCGGAGACCAGCTTCCCCAGAGAGGTGGGATTAGTGTTTGTGGTTGTGCAAGTGTTCACTCTGAGTATGTCAGTTTTGCGATTAACAAACTTGGCCCGGTAAAGTGTAAAGTGTCAGTCGTTGAAGGGGTTTTCCTAAATATACAAATTTTCATGATATTACAATAGGATGACTTTTAAAAGTAGATTTATTTTCACGCACATAAAATCTGTTGCTGGGGAGACGCAACACATACAATAATCAGCTGCGCGCCAGCACAGATTAAAATACTTGCTGGGGAACTGCACAGTACTTGCTGGAGAGACGTATTACTGCGAGTGAAAATTAAAGGCACACAATACAGTGATGCATATTACAGCCACATACAAGCCAGGATTATTGTAACAGAAAATAGACGGTCCCTTGCCATTTAATATAGACTGTTCCTACTAATGTTTATGCACTACTGTTCTAGCGCCCGTTATTGTAACAGGCTTAATGTTTAGTATACCCATAAAAGTTCATTGACAGGAAGAGAAGACAGACAGGACAATACATGGAAGCCCATTCTAATTTACAAAAATATATTTGAAAACATTGAATAAAATTATTTTTAAAATACTCATATAAGAGACTATTGCTTGTTCTTTACAAATAAGTTTAACATTATTAAAGAAGTACTCCACTCAAAAATTATATTTCTTTTATTTGTTACTTATCCCACATGGTTTATATTGATGGCTGAGAAAAATATTTAATCTCACATTTTTCCTGCAGAAGAGTGATATGAATTGAGGTGTGTGGCAGTTTTTCCCTACCTTTTTGGTGTCACAACCCAGTTTTCACATGGCAGTGTGTTTGCACCCAAACCCATGTGGCCACCCTTGAAAAACTGATTGTCAAAGTGGGGGGAGTCACCAGAAAATCAGAGTATTAGATGAATCATCATCAATATCATCAATGCTATTCCTCCTTGGTGAATCAAGCACAGTCGTCATAGCTTAGCATACTTGAAATATGGATTATTCGACACAAGCAATGTTCAAAATTTGTCATTTGTCATCATTGACATCTATTCTATCAGAAGCCTTGTTTTCTCTGTTCGGCATGAAAACATGACATTAAATTTATTTCTCGGCCATCCATGCAAACTACATAGAGAAGGTGACATATGAAGTATTCCTTTAACGAAGTACAAGATCTAGTTTCGAGATTCCAGTATGGAATTAGCTATAAGAAACATTTATTTTTATGCCCCCTTCCCATACTGAACTTTGTTCCAAAACACATTACAAGTATACATTTGAGGAAAATGGAAGGCAATCTTCAGCCATTCATAAATCCTGAGGAACACAAGTGGAAACCATAGAATGCAAAAATGGCATGTTTTATAACCAAAAAATAAACACTATAATTGGAGACAAACACATAGAGCATAACAGAGTACAAAAGACCAGGAAAACATTTAAACCACCTGTACTTTGGGTATTTATATACAAGTTTGCTTTTTGAACAATCATATAAATTAAAGAAACTAATATCGCATAACCCGCTTCAAATTCTGCCTTCCTTTTCTCTGACCAGTCAAGTGCCTAGGACCAGCGCACCTCCCAGCTCCATGTTCTTTGACCTTTGGTCAGCAGTATCCTTTAAACCATATCTTGGGACACGTCCGGATCAGAGGGGCCCTTTAATTGTTAGAGGATTGCCTATCTGCACCTTGTGTACCTGTAGACTTAAACAGCCAAGTTTTAAGGTAGCTTCTTGGCTGCTTGCAGCACATATTCCTACATTCTAGAGTTAATGTATTAACATCTCTAACTGTCAATTTTCTGCCATGTGCTGTCATTTCATCTTTACTTCTATAAACTCTTCTAAGTTTGGTTGCTTGTAATTTATCAGGTAGTCAATACTTGTATTTGTTGATTTTTGGGTACTTCAGTTTTCCTGTTACATCTTAAAGACATGCAAGTTTGATTAATTGTCGAATCCAAATATGTTTGCGTTATGGAAACTTTGATGTGTGTAAAGACTTTTGTGATGGCAAAAGGTAAGATGAGAAACGCTGAGCCAAACATAGTCAAAAGACAGGCATAAGTGTAAAGCTGAAAAGTAACAATACAAAACAGGCAAATATGAGTCAAAGGGCTGAAAACGAAATTTGTGAGTTGTCACACACGAGCAATTAGAGAGCATCTAAAGGACCCGAAACCACAAGACGGGGGACTAAGACAACATGTTCACACCTATCTCTTTATTTCAACAGGAAAGACAAACAAAAAAAGAGCATGGCACCTTGAGTTCATCTCAAAAGCTTCATCCAGATGTACAAGCCGATCCGTGTTCTGAGTTCACCTCCGGTCCCTTGCAGATGACGTCACCACCGTCCCAAGATCCTCTGCGTCATTTTCCCAGCATTCCTACTTCTGTTCCCCACCTCATAAATACATCAATGCTTACAGAATGCATTGTCAATTGTACCTCACAAAACTGACCGTTATTAAGAATACCTGTTGTTCTAATACTGTGTCTCTACACTGGGGACGGAATCCCTAACCTTTAACCTGTGTTGTCTGTGTTTTCTTCACAAAGTCCAAAACTAAAAATAGGTCAGCAGCAAAAGAACCAATCCTAGCACTACTTGAAATAAAGCTAACTATCACAGTAAGATTTTTTATCCATAGAAGGATAAGAAACATTGGACACAAAGCCAAATTTATACCATCAGTTCCAGTGACCACAAAAATCAGATTATGTGACCTAACAACATGAAGCAGAATTAAACTAAATTGAAAATAAACAATGGGAATTGATTCCTAGAACATCCAAATCCTAAATGAAGACAAAAACATTCTTACAAAACAAGTATATTATTTAAGCGAAGATGTGTGTTTGAGTGTGCTCTGCCAAGGGTGAATATCCCACCCAGGATTGGCTCCTGTCTTTCTGCCAGTGTCTCACAATGCTGTCTTCTTTAAAACAGGTTGGAAAATAGATGAATGGACTCTAAATGCCACACTTTGAATAGCTTCTTGTGACAGAGTAATCAGTAAAGTGTTCCTGATTGACAAGTCTAGTTGTAGCTGCTGGTGAGTAAGGCAGGATCAAGTATGGGTCAAACGTGTGCAGAAAGAAATCTTTCAATCCACACAAGAATAAAGAAAAAGGTTGTTACACACGTAGAATAAAAGGCATAAAAATTGGACAAATACCTCTTCTCTAAACTTAACTTTTCTTGTGAAACTTTAGTTGTTTCTATACTTAAAGATGATTTACTTTGCCTTCAGTACGCTCTAAACGTACGGCTCTGCACATTCAATAGAGCAAGTTGTGTTACGTACTATTGGGCACGTTAAGGCACAGTTTGAAACAGTGTGCCCTCCATGCCTTACTTACGGCAAGGCAGGTCAATACTTGAGACTAATCTGTAGTCAGAGGTACAAGAAACAGTTGGAATATACCAATTCAATTCAGCTTGTGGAGGTTATAAGAACTTCCCATAGACTATCCACTAATTTATAGGCAAACATTTAATATAACTTAAATAACAAGCAAATGGCTACACTGGTTGTCACACAACAGTTCTGTCAGGCCTGTAATAATTTGTTACATATTTTTGCAGAAAAGATCATTACCAAGATTTAATTTTTTAACACAGGGCTCCTGCTGTGAACCAGGCATTGAAATGATTGTGGTATTATCTACTGGGTGCAGACTTCACCCTCTTTGTCATCCTCCACAGAAAATGGACATCAGTAGAGAGACTATCCTAAGGGTGATTCAGGTTTCCTTAGCTATATATTCAAATGATAATACAAATAATTGTGCACTCATGCAATGACTCCTAAGTGTTACATTTTTCTTCATGGTCCCTTTGCTCAGATGCCAAGAGCTGATCTATAAAATCACGTAGACTTTGGTGTGAGTGGTAAGCATATATTGAAAGTGACCAAGTCAAAATGTGAAACATTTCATATACTGCCAAACAGTTTATTCTTACTTTCGGTTGAGGGCCCACTGTGCATCTAACTGTGCCAAGTTATAATTTTTTTATATATAAAAGGAGAAAAACAGAACTCTAAACAATGTTTTCTTTGATGTAACATTGCTCTGGCAGAATTGCATTTAAACCAGTTTGTTGATCTTATCACAAAAGCCATACTCAGTCAGTGTCTTGTTAACACATTTATTGTGGACGTTTTTCATTAACATGCAAAGACATTTTTTTCAGTTTTCTGTTGAACCCTGCAGATTTGATGTCTAATTTTCCATATTACTCCTATGGGATCTAATAATCTTCAACAATGGCTTCCTTATTGGATATGGAAATTCTGTCACACTTTACATTACGGGAAGAGATGAGGTAGATAGTTCAACACTAACAAAAAGACGCTTTGCCAATCAAAGCTGTTTTTCATTTGACTCTATGACTTTATTTTCTTTTGCATTATTTTTCCTTCACATTCATGGAGTAAACAATAATATTTTTGCATGATGGTTATCTTTAATAACTTATTAAACATGTTTAATTATTCACTGGCAATACAATAAAAATGGTATGTTGGCTCAGTGGTTAAGGCTGTGGCATCATTGCTCTAGTGCCCTAGGTGTGAAGCCCTTATCTGTTTTTTGCCTGTGTAAATGTGTTCATGCACCCCTCAGGTACACCAGTTTTAATCTCATATTTCAAATAGGTTTGCATTATTTTAAATTGTTGTCTCTACACTAGGTCTCTTTGAGTATGATTGTTGTAATACACATGCACATAACGGACATACAGTATCTGAAAGGCTCTAGTGACTGTAATTCTACCTCCACTCCAGGGGTTGGCGCTGTGTCCTAATGCATTTTTCTCTTCCTTCGTCTGCAGACTGGATGATTGGCAGCTGTACCACCTCTGACGTCATTTCCATTGTCTGTCCACCTGGACCTTGCCAGAAGGATCCATAAGTGGAAGCTCCACCATCTTTGACAGTTCTGTTCCGAACTCACGTCTGCAAAGATGTTTGCGCAATCATTGTGTGTTTTGTTTATCTTTTCCAAACCAGTTATATAGGGTGATGAGCCCTGAAACCCCAGCTCCTTATCGTGGTTGTCTGTTTCTCTTACAGTGTGTATGAGTTTGCAACGTGATGAACTGGCATCCTGTCAAGTGCTGCTTCCCATCTTGCACCCAGTGCTACTGGAATAAACACCAACTCCTTGATGGTTACTCCAGCACAATTAAGCACTGATGCAACCCCATGCTCCTCACCTAAACTTAGCTGAAATTAATATGCTACATTACCTCAAAGCCAAATTATACTGTTTGAAAAAAGTTGTGGTGGTGATTAATATGCAAAGACCTAATGTAGTCATTGGCATCACAGGCACAACTGAGATATATTAGACTTTCACACTGATGGCAGTATATATGCATTATCTTTTGGACAAAATCAAAGGTGAAGTTTGCTGTACATAGAGAAGTGGCTTTAATGCATATGCTGTTGCAGAGGTGAACCAAAAAGGGGAATAATTAGCTGATAACATATTTTATCTTTAGATAAGCACCATAGTAATTTCAACACTGTCAGTAGTTTGGTATTTTAGCATTTTTATCTAATATTTGGAAAATTCTTGCCTGATATAGAATTTTACCCCTTTTGAAATGTGTCCAACTGTCATCATTTAGCTTATTAAATGAGTGGTGATGTCAATGTTACAATTAGCCATAACAAACAATGCAAGTGAGTCATAAAGCTATCAACATTTCTGTGATCTAGATCTTTAAATAGGCTGTCAAGAATAACTTTCACTCAGGGTTCTATTCATCTTTTTTTTCACCTTTTCAAATATTGTATGATGGCACAGGTTAGCATGGCATGTGTTGGCTCACTTTGTATCTCATTTAACTTTGACTGCTAATTAAGGGAAAAAAATGAACAATTAAGGTGTCTGAGTCTTAAAAAGGATGTCAATTAAAATTAATGTATAAGAAATCAATTTGGAGCTAAAACCAGTCACATTTGAGCATGAATTTTTAACTCATTGACAGCCACATATAAATCGAATACTTTTTTTTTTCTTTGGTTATATTCTTGAAAAAAAGCACACGTGTTTATTTGATATTTGGACTAAAGTCTTCACACATAATACATTTCTCGTCATTATTAGTATAACACGAAAAAAGTTTCTGCTTTAGGTGTGTATCCTGCATTTCTTGCATTTCCTTTCATCCTACACTTACCCAGATCTTTGTGGAGATGGAACACACGTGAAATGCAAGTACTCCAAATAATATATTATTTACGCTATACAACTCCAGATCTTTGTAGAGACGGAACACACGTGAAATGCAAGTACTCCAAATAATATCTTATTTATGCTATACAAGTCCAGGAAACTCACACGCAGATAAGGAGCCTTGGCTTGAGCTGGGAGAGTTGAGATCCGTCAAGGTGCTGGATGGGACAGCAGCAGGGAATCCATTCCCGGATGGGTGTATCCATTCCCGGGAATTTGGGAATCCCGCATTTCATTCCCGGGAATCCCGGACTCCCGGGCATCTCACATGTGAATGGTTTTAGAACAACTGACACTTATTTTTAATAAAACTACTGCAATATGTTGACGCAAATAAAAGACTAACCTTATCTACAAGCAGTTCATGCTGTAATAGAAGTACATGTATCTTTAGTTGTGGTAATAAGAGCATAGAAAGCACAACGTCCTCACAGGTGGCGCAGTGATAGTGCTGTTGCTTTGCAGTAAGGAGACTGTGGAAGATTGTGGGTTCGCTTCCCGCTTCCTCTCTGTGTGGATAGCACTTTGAGTACTGAGAAAAGCGCTATATAAATGTAATTAATTATTATTATTTTTATTAACGTGTCCAGCGTGCAGTCGTCTGTGTGAGAGCGCACCTTCATGCAGAAGTACGCCAGCCGCTGAGAAAGCACGCTCTGCCTCCACTGAAGTAGGCAGCACAGTCATCAGATACTGATACAGTTGTTCTAAACAACGCCCGTGCTTGCCATTGCGCTGAAACACCGCCATTTCAGCTTTTACTGATGCATCCAGTTTCTTGTCATCATTCTGTGATGGCAAGTTTCTTGGCACAGATAATGCGGATGCAACAGACTGACGCATTGCAATTTCAAGTTACTGTTCAAAGCTGTTGTCTGATGAAGTGCAAGCTGCAGCAATGGCACCTCCTTAATTATTTTCAACTATAACTCTGTTATTTCTTGATCGATTTTTACACTTTTACACACTATATATGCGAGCTTGGCCGTTCCTGTTTTCCCGGGAATTACAGCAGTTTCATTCTCGGGAATGCGAGAATGAAAAATGTCCGGGAATCCCGGGCTCCCAATTACCATGGATTCCCTAGACAGCAGGCTGCTTGCTGCTTGTGCTGATCGACGCATTTACAAAACAAAATACGCTGATGGAGTGGTGAAAAGGGATTTATGGTGGGCTGGGATTACGAGTTTTTTTGTAGGCTTCAGGAATTCTAGTGTTAAATAAATAAATACATAAATAGATAAATAGGAAAAAACTTCTGACTTTCTGTCACAGTCCCTGTGAAGCATTATATTGCTGTTGCTATAAAGTTTTCCCCATAGCGTTTCTTGATACACTTCTACCGAATGATTCTTTGTCTGAAAGTCCTCTGTGTTAGTGTGTCAGAGTGAAGATGTGCAGTATTGTTTATAATGGTTTGTTTTAATTCTTTCCTTCACTATGACCTCCAGGGGGTGCAGAATGCATCCTATAAGTAAGCTTGCCCTTTTAATTAGCTTGTTAATTTGGTTGGTCTCTTTTGAAGTGATGTTACCAGCCAAGCACACCACAGCATAGAAAATTGCACTGGCCAGTAAAAGATGTGAACGATGTCACTACTCACTTTAAATGAATGCAGTCTCCTAAGGAAAAAGAGCCTGCTGTCCCCTTTCTTATGTTCTGAGATCAGTCCAACCTGACATTCATGTGGACCCCTAAGTACTTGTAGGAGTGTGCCACCTCTACATCCATTCCTTGAATAGTGACCAGACATAGAAGCTCTTTGGTGAGATGATAGTCAGTAACAAGTTCCTTGGGTTTGTTGATGCTAATTCACTCACAGTTCTCTTTGCATAAGAAATAAAGTTCTCCACCAGTTTCCCATACTCTACTCTCATCCCCTGCATCAACACACCCCATAACTGCAGACTCACCAGAGAATTTCTGCAAGTAACATGATCTGGTATTGTGTTCGTTGCCTGAGGTGTATAGAGTGAAGAGTAAAGGTGACAGGACTGTTCTTTGTGGTGCTTCAGTGTTGCACACATCCATATTAGAAACACAGAATGAAAACCAACACCCACTGTGGCCCTCAATGAGTGGAGCTGGACAGCCCTGTTAGACTACTTCGCTTCTACTGCCCTGACTCTCAAAAAACCCTGAAGGAATTTAATAAGCTTTAGGTTTCAAAGAATGGTGCTTCTTTCTGACTTCTTGGTTGAGAGTAAATGGTTATAGATAGATAGATAGATAGATAGATAGATAGATAGATAGATAGATAGATAGATAGATAGATAGATAGATAGATAGATAGATAGATAGATAGATAGATAGATAGATAGATAATTTATTTGTTTTCAGAAGAAATTCAGCCAATTTGTATTAGATAAGGCTTCTTTCCATTTTAGTTTCCTTTGATAGACCTTCCCCTTGAAAAACAAAATGATACAAGGGTGCACTTGAGTATTTGCAAATATATGACTTGGGACATGGTAATATTTTAAAGACTAGTATATGAACAATGTGTAGGTCCTAGTCCTGTTCTGGTGTCAGTTCTTTGGCTTGCACAATTCAACTTCATATCTATTGCTATCGAAGTGTTCATGTTTATGCTTAACTGATGGCTTATGCATATCCTATAAAGTCACTGGGCCGTAGTCCACAGTGGCACATACTACCCTCTTTTCTGGGTCAGGATCTCCATTTGTGCACTCAGGATTTATGATTGCTACTTTCTAAAGTTCAGCATTTTATCTAGGGGACTCACTTGTGAATCTAATAGATTCATTGGAAACCATCTACACTTGCAGAGTTTGCCATTTAGGCAGGCAGTGTTCGCTCTTCTCTAACCTACATAGGTACTTCATTTCTTTCACCTTAATTTTGTGCTGATTTTTGCTTGGCAATCCCTTTTCTGATACAATACTGTATATAGATATATCCTGTACACTGTTAAAGATAGCCCGGACACGACACCAAATGTCCACAACACACGTGTTTATTTACAATATTTACAGTGTTTCGTGTGCAATCCAGTCCCCACTACTCCACACAACTACACAGTCCTTTTCTCTCTTTGGCCGCGTCCACTCCTCCCTCACAAGCTCTGTCTTTCTCCTCCCCACTCCAGCTCCTCGAATGGAGTGAGATGGCCCCTTTTATAACGCCCCGGATGTGCTCCAGGTGCTCTGTGATGGTCTCCCGGCAGCACTTTCTGTTGTGGCGGAAGTGCTGCCCTTGCATCTGGAAGCACACAGTTCCTGGAGCGGCAGCACTTCCTGGTGTGGTTAAAGTGCTGTCCTACAGGGCTCGGGAACCATCCAGGTGCCCCCTGGTGGTGGCCACTGACCCCCACAGGGTTGAGCTCGATATCCGTGGCCCCTGATGAAAACCAGGGGGGCTGCCCTCTTGTGCCCAGGGAAGATATTGCTCCTCTCCCGGTCTTTCCCTGCTCCACGCGTCCCGTTGGGGCAAGGTTCCTGGTCGTCTGCCACAACACTTATTAGGAAAGGTGCCTTTAAAATAAAGAAGGGTTCATTACTACTGTTTTTTTGTTAAGATAAATAGTATCCGGGTATATATAAGCTCACAACCCCATATCTGTAAATACACTTTGGTTAAAGGTGCTTAGCAGAATCTGCATTAGAAAACTTTAATCTAACCTGTTTCTTGGTTAACTAGGTGTGCACATTTTGTTTTTCAAATTAACATTCCCCTGAAGTTTTCGACTGATACGCCCATCATTAAGACTATTTATGGTATATGGGATGTGGAAATTTGTGTCTGTTAGAAGGAATCCAGAAGCTACTCCACTGCATGAGGGCCATATTCTCTTGGAACAATGGGTGACTCTGAGCTGGTTCTGAATGAGGCTGGGTATTTAAGTGAGTTGGATGGATTGGTGACCAGTCCTGGGCTTGTCCCTAGCGTTGAGGCCAAAGCTCCTGGGAAACGAATTAAGTTGGTTAAGTGCTGAATGGAGGTATAGGTAGACATGTTTATGAGTGGAATGACACAGTGGCAGAGCTGTTTCCCCTGCAGAGTTACAGTAGATTGCCCTTCTTAACTGACTGTTTTGACTGGACTGGAATGGCTCTTGTATTGCATGGTCTTGTTTGCAGTGCTTTTGGAATATGAGTTCCTGTTACTGTGAAATAGAATACACAAGTTCAGAAAGTGAATGAATGTATCAACATACTGTATTTAATATTAGTAGTAGTATTAATATTCTCACATGTTTATAGTACAGTGACTCACATGTTTATAGTACAGTACAGTGATCTTGTTACATGCATTTCTAACCAAAACATATCACATCAACAGTCTCCAGTATCATTATAAATAAGAAAATATTAAAATACAAACTTCATTTTATTTAATTGAAAACACAAAGCAGTTCCTGAAACTTTGTAGAAATAAAAATGAAAGGAAAAACTCCAGCTTTTCAGACCTGCTGAAAGAATGATTGATCCAGATGCTGCGTGGATAGTGCAAGCACCTAAGAAGAAGCTAATTAGCAGGTTAAGGTCTATTCAGAGTTTACAGCCTTTTAAATTTAATATTGGTCGATCATTTAGAAATAATAACAGCAATTTGTATATTGAACATTACATTATTTTAGTTGAATTTAAACAAAACATTTTCATTTCATGCTGAGAAAGATGAGACAGTAAATAATTTCTGTCAATCAATATGAAAGCGAAGGAGCTGTTCATAATAAGAGTAATGAGCAGATTCACAGCCAAACACTTAGAACAAGTTTGCTTTTCTGAGCACGTTCAAAATAAAGCAACATTCCATTTGAGATTTTTTTGCAAAACATTTTTTTTATTATCTGTTCTGGTCACATTTATGGCTTCTTTTAGAAACGCTGAAAGCCAGGCATCCATACAACACTTATCACAATGTCCATATTTGATACAGGATGCCAGAAACTGCAGCTTTTTTATTTGGATGAGATAACTTAACAATCATAACTATTCCAAGGAGTCTATTTTTTATACTTTATATAGTCAGCATGGTGGACCAGCGGTTTGTGCTCCAGGTCTGGGGTCAGTTTTCAGACTGAATGGAGAATTTCTTTTTTTTAGTTTTTTAGACGATTCACTGGTGAATCCCTTTGGATTGTGCCCTGTGACAGACTAGCACTCTGTCCATGGTTGGTTCCTACCTTCTAACCCACGCTTCTAGAATAGGCGCTGGCTATTCTGTAATGTATAAAGCCAGGTCAGTAAACAGATAGAAGAAATTAAATGTATATTTTTGTATCAAGCTATGTTTTCCCACCAGTACACATTATCCAGAAAAATTACATAAATCTGTCAGTGCCACAGATGATAAAGATTAGTTTTATTTTTGTCTTTGCAGCAATGTTTACTATTTTTATTTTGTATTTCTTCACACACAGCAGTGAGGTTTTCAGAAGTACAATCTCCTGTATATGAAATCTCAAATGTTATCATATAATTTCCTATTAGTATTTTAGATGGCATTCTGTTCACCACACTGCATCAATGCCTTTCTTTAGCAACTATAGTTTTACAGAAAAAAAAATTGCTTGCCAATGGCTGCAAGGAAGTTTCAGGAGAACAAATCTAGTTAATGTCAGCCCCCAGGTATGTTATGAGAGTAGACTTGGATGATTGGTGTTTGAGCTGAAACACTGGCATGACATGTATTGTAAGTGAGGGTGATATTACTAATGTACACTCACAAACAGGTCCGTAACATTCACAGGCTGCTTTAATTTTATAATAAAATACATTTCATAATAAAAATGAATGGGGAGATTAATAATTTTGCCACAATAATCATTGGTTTAGAGGTCTTCATTGTAGGACAAAATGAGCTTTAGTGGCACACCAGGTCTGTTAAGAAATCAAACGTTACAGGGATGCAGCATCCAGTTGAACCTCCCCAAACACACTTGTGAGGGATCTCCAGGTTGTGCCAGGATCTGCCTGGACTTCATCTGTTAACAAAGGTGTAAATAAGAGGTGATCTGACATCTCTCCAGAGGCCCCTCTGCAGACTTCTTGAGCCAGAAGGCATGAAGTGGACTCAGGCAAACACCTATAATTCAATAGATGACAACTAAGGCAGAAGAAGTTGCCTATTAGAAAACACTGATTTTATAACTGCAAGTGACTTCACTCAGATCAGGAGTTTACCTTAAAACTCTCTGCACCACCCTGAAGAAGCTCTCTGGGATATTCACTGGACACTCATTTAGGGCCGCTGCTGACCAAATGGGTGCCCTAAGCAGAAATTTACTTTTGTGCCCCATCTCCCAAATATTAGTTAGGCAGCCGTAACAGAGGTGAGGGCGCGCGCGTCATCACGTGTGCTTAGCCTACTCTGCGTTCACTGTAAAATGCAATATATACGTTTATATTTTTGTTTATTTGTATATGTATATTATTAATATTAATTTATTATTATAATATATAAAAACGATATTTTTGAGCAGCTGGGATGGTGCCCCCCTGGGAGTTGGTGCCCTACGCAGACTGCGTACTCTGCGTATAGGGAGCGGCGGTACTGCACTCATTGAACTCCCTGGGGATTCTCTTGGGTATGGGGTAATGTGCAAAATGACCTTCTGAAATCTGATCTCTGGAACCTAAAAGGCTATGAACCTTTAGGGCTGTCTAAACACTAGACACAATGGGCACTGGCCAGGGGCACCAGACGCATAGTGACCCATGAAGTTTCTAATGCCTATGTATGTTGCTGTTTTGCTATCAAACCAAGAGCCCCAGTGCACTACTTTGCCTGGGGGCCCCTGATGGCCCTGTGCACCTTCTCTATGAGAAGCTGAAAAGGTGACATTCTCTTCTTTTTGTGAGCCTGAAGCTGACACCCAATGTGCCAAGACAAGGCTGTGTGCCATTAGCCTTATAAGGCTGAGAAGTCATTACTTCATTACTTTGTATCTGGACAGGTGACACATCTTGCTGTTACATAAAAAAATGAATCCAGCTCTGTGCAGCTGTTGGCCTGGTTGAGGTTCTACTAGCTTTTGTGCTAGGCAGACATGGGAATATAAGCTTTCTCAAGCACAAGTGTGAAACAGGTGCGATTGTCTTTAATTTGTAATTTGAGATGCTGCAAAGGACTTCAGGGCGTCAGGAGCCCAGCAGGGAAGGTCATTTGACGCAGACTGTGCCTTCATAAAAATGCTTAGTGGTGCAATCAGTTCGGCCTTAAATAAGCACCATGCGAAATGTGCCACTTTCTTAAATGAGGCAGCCATCTGATACATATGGCAGAAATAAATAAAAAGAAATGCTCTGCCAAGCAAATCAGACTTCATTTTCTGTTTTTTTTATTTTTATTTTTAATTTTGAGGGTAGCTTTGAGCACTTTGATATTTGGCTTTGTTGTGAAGCAAGTTTGTGAATTTTATAATGTGGATTTTACATATTCCTTTAGAAAACAAATATTTAAATGCATTTATGCATAAATTATTACATCAAGAAATATTTTGCTTGCCCAACTTCACAGATACCAGGTAGCTGAATAAATTTGTCTCTCATTAGTAGTCTATGCACCTTCGTGGCTGAGGATTTGGACTTATAAGAACAAGGCTGTGTATTCAAATTCTACCCTACAGCTCTGTGTGACCCTGAGTGAGTCACTTTAAATAGTGTTTCCTAAACTCCTCTGCTTACGGGAAGCCATAGATTTCTAAAATAACTGTTTAACAATAATACTGATCTCATTTCCTGATAGGCAATCTGTTAAAAGGGAAGATAGTTTAATTCAGGGTTATTCATATTCAGATCTATTCATTTCAGAAAAACATGCACATGTTTTGTAGTATTGCTTGTGTAAAAACTAGTTGAAGTTTATTATGAAAAGAGCCCTTGGGATAACACAGCAGGTGGCTTGGGTGAGGTGGTAGCATTTTGTAGTCTGATAGGTGACATGATCTGAATTATGGAAGATGGAGCCTGACTTCATGACGTTCCAGGGGCAATGTGCATAGGACATCTTACCCAGTCCATTTAATCTCTTTAGCTGGGGCAAAGTGAAGTCTCCAGTATGTCCACAATATCCAGGCAGAGAGACATAGGGTACATCTTAAGTTGCTGCCCAAAGATTCTAGGGAAACGTTGGTACATCTAGCACCATAATTAGGTGCTGAAACCAACTGCAGAAGCCATAGAAGCCAGGAATTAAGAGCACACGAAGAGAGTATCTTCACAAACATGCAATATATATATATATATATATATATATAATATATATGTATATATACAGTATATATGTTATATGGGCGGCACGGTGGCGCAGTGGATAGCACTGCTGCCTCGCAGTTGGGAGACCTGGGGACCTGGGTTTGCCTCCCGGGTCCTCCCTGCATGGAGTTTGCATGTTCTCCCCGTGTCTGCGTGGGTTTCCTCCAGGCGCTCCGGTTTCCTCCCACAGTCCAAAGACATGCAGGTTAGGTGGATTGGCGATTCTAAATTGGCCCTAGTGTGTGCTTGGTGTGTGGGTGTGTTTGTGTGTGTCCTGCGGTGGGTTGGCACCCTGCCCAGGATTGGTTCCCTGCCTTGTGCCCTGTGTTGGCTGGGATTGGCTCCAGCAGACTCCCGTGACCCTGTGTTCGGATTCAGCGGGTTGGATAATGGATGGATAGATGGATATGTTATATGTATAACACTGCCTCGCACTTAGGAGACCTGGGTTCACTTCCTGGGTCCTCCTGGCGTGGAGTTTGCATGTTCTCCCTGTGTCTGCGTGGGTTTCCTCCGGGTACTCTGGTTTCCTCCCACAGTCCAAAGACATGCACGTTAGGTGCATTGGTGATTCTAAATTGTCCCTAGTGTGTGCTTGGTGTGTGTGTGTGCCCTGCGGTGGGCTGGTGGCCTGCCCGGGGTTTATTTCCTGCCTTGTGCCCTGTGTTGGCTGGGATTGGCTCCAGCAGACCCCCGTGACCCTGTAGTTAGGATATAGTGGGTTGGATAATGGATGGATAGATGGATGTATAACACTTCATTAATGGAGTGCTGCTGGAATGTTACTTTTGCCAGTTTCTCCCGCTCAGCAGAGGACTTCTGAAGTTGCGTTGGGGTGACTATTGAGTTCTTGGTCACCTCCCTGACAATGGCTCTTCTTTCCCGATTACCCAGTTTGGCCAGACAGCAAACTCAAAAATGTGTCCTGGAGGTTCCAAACTTCTTCCATTTCACACTTTTTGAGACCACTGTGCTCCTGGGAAGACTCAAAGCTTTAAAAATGGTTTTATACTATTATCCAAATCTGTACCTCACCGCAAATTATCATGCGAGTCTACAGAAGGTTCCTAGGACTTCATGGCTTGGTTTTTTTGTCTTGACATGCAATGTGAATTGTGGGAGCTTATATACATAGGTATACAGCAAATAGGAAGCGCTTAACCAAAATTTTGAGTGCCATAGGAAAGGGTTTGAATACGTCTGTGAATAAGAGATTTCAATTTTTGGTTTGTACTAAATTTAAAATACATTTCTAAAAACGGTTTCACTTTGCCATTAAGTGCTATATAAATGCAATGAATTATTATTATTACAGTAGAGTCTCGCTTATCCAACCTTCGCTTATCCAACATTCTGTGTTATCCGACGTCCCACCGCAAAAAAAAAAAACAAATAAAAAAATCATCAATTTGCAACAAGAACTAGAAGTTGCGAGCGTGAGCGTAGTCTATTTTTTGTTGCTAAGTTCATTTTTTCAGTTAAATTTTTCTGTTGTTTTGTTGTAAAACATGATTACAGTGGATTATGTGGCTAGCCTTCTCTGGCGTACATGTCTCTCATGCGCGTGTGTGTGTGTGTGTGCATGTGCATGTGCGCACGTGTGTGTGTGTGCATCTCTCTCTCTCACACGTTCGTGCGCATGTGTGTGTGCGTGCTTGTGTGTCTCTCGTGTGTGTGTGCATGTGTCTCTCTCACGTGTGTGTGTGTGTGTGTGTGCGTGCATGTGTCTCTCTTTCTCTCGCACGTATGTGTGTGTGTGCGTGCGTGTGTCTCTCTTTCTCTCGCGCATGTGTGTGCGTGTGTCTCTCTTTCTCTCGCGCATGTGTGTGCGTGTGTCTCTCTTGTGCGTGCGTTCGTGTGTGTGTGCGTGTGTCTCTCTTTCTCTCGCGCATGTGTGTGCGTGTGTCTCTCTTTCTCTCACGCATGTGTGTGCGTGTGTCTCTCTCGTGCGTGCGTGCGTGTGCGTGCGTATGTCTCTCTTTCTTTCGCGCGTGTGTGTGTGTGCGTGTGTCTCTCTTTCTCTTGCGCGTGTGCATGTGTCTCTCTCGCGTGTGTCTCTCTCTCTTGCGCATGCATGTGTCTGTCTGTGTCTCTCTCTCGCGCTCTCTCTCTAACGCTGCACAGGGAATGCACAGGGAGAGACTGAACATGTGTGGAAATCATCGGCGCGCACAAACTGAAAGGGAAACTGGCTTGTTCCTATACCGAATGTGTGGTCGTGCACAGAGGCAAAAGTTTGGCGAACTATTTGGTCATAACCCGATTTGTACGTGTTCAGAGATGTTCATGAACTGAGGTTCCACTGTATTAGGCTCGTAATGTGTAAAATTATAACATAGTTTGACGTTTAATAGGCTTTTTCTTAACACCTCCCATTATCCGACATGTTCGCTTATCCGACGTTCTCCCAGCCCCTTTATGTCGGATAAGCGAGACTCTACTGTATTTATTAAGTGTAGATCGATGGGCAAAATATTATCCATTGAAAATTAAATCTCCAACACAATACATTTGACCAGAAAGCAAAGGGGTCTTAATATACTATATATGTGACTCCCAGCAACGTATTGTAACAGGAAAGGACTATAAGAGTTGTCTGGCCATTAAACAAAAGGCTTGGACTAAAAGGATACTGGGAGCACTGGGTGAGCAGCCTATGGAGTTTTCTTACCTATACCTGACTCCAGGAGTGACCAAGGGCCTTCATAGAGAAGTGATTTCTGGCTTAAAAGTCTCTTCCAGTCCACATACCACTTTGGGAGAAAAGTTGAACAAGGGTTCTATTGGAGATAGAAAAGGCAGAGTGGAGAGAAGGTGCTGAAAGTAAAAAGGGAGTAAGTTGCGATTGTTTTGAGATGAGTACATGTGTTAGGCATACCATCTGATAAAAGGGACCAGACTAGTTAACCAGAGAAGCCAGTAGGGTTTTCCTTTTATTTTATAACTTTGAGTTCTTTCTTATATTATTTCTTATTATCTTGTAATATACTTAGAGTCATTCTGGGTTCGGGGACAGCATGAGAGCTCCCCCTACATACCACACAATTCAGTATAGATAAAAAAAACAGCAGAACTGTATAATATTTCTTATTTATGTAGATTGCCAGTGTGTCCTCTGGATCATTATTAGTAATTCCTTAAACTCTGGCTCTGCCAGACAGAAACACGATAAGCAAAAAATCTGTTATCTTTAAAATGAAAACATTTTGGGTTTGCTGACAGATAGTCTGGGTTTAAATATAGAAACGCAAAGTTTTACAGTTGCACCAAGAAGGGAATTTATGTCAGTCTGAGGTCATTGCTTATATAGCTGTTTAAGGTCGTAAGTTTGAAACTTTGGGATTTTACATCGAAAAGATCTGCTTTGCGTTGCATGGTGGCTTAATGGTTAACAAACAACAAGAATTTATTTCAAGTATAGCTCAAAAGGAATGTCTCAATGGGCTTTAACAGGCCCTATTTCTTGACAGTCACCCAGCCTTAACCCCCTAAGAAGACAAGAAAAAATTCCCAAAAATCCCCTTAAGAATTTTACACAAAAAAAATCTCCTTTGCATGGTGTCTTAGTGATTAACAACAACAACATTTCTTGTATAGCACAGAATCACACAGCCTTGATTCAATAAGAAGAAAAGAATAAACTCCCCCCACAAAAAAAAACCTTGTAGGGAAAAAATAGAAGGAATCTTGGGAAAGGCAAATTCAGGTAAATGTCAGAAAATGGGGTAAATGCAACACATACAACAGAACACAAGTAATCCTATTCATAGCGCTAGATGGCCAATCTATCAGGGACACCTCAGAAATATAACATAATAATACAAACTTTGTTCTTGCACATCTCTCCTCACCAAATGCAGGAGGAGAGTACCCCACCAACTCTCAAAGCAAAATGCAAGAATACGCTAACTCTGCTGCCTCAAAATTCTGGTGTACTGGGCTTGAAACCAACATCCTATTGTCTGTATGGATTTCGCATATCTTACATATGTGTTTGTGGGTTTCCCTTTGGATACTCGATTTTTTTCCCAAATCCCCAAAGACATGCAGATTAAGTTGACTGGCAATGTAAACTTTTCATGTATGGATGTGTGTGTGAATGGGCCCTGAAATAGACTTCTGCCCAGCCCAGGATGGGTTCCTGCCACCAACTCTTTGTAACATGTTTAGACACTCTGTGAACAAGAATTGGATCAAGTGAGCTTGAAACTGCTAGACGGATATCAGCAAGAGTGAAAGGGAAGATCTACACGACAGTAGTGAGACCAGCTTTGTTATATGGGTTGGAGACTGTGGCACTGACCAGAAAGCAGGAGACAGAGCTGGAGGTGGCAGAGTTAAAGATGCTAAGATTTGCATTGGGTGTGACGAGGATGGACAGAATTAGAAATGAGTACATTAGAGGGTTGGCTCAAGTTGGACGGTTGGGAGACAAAGTCAGAGAGGTGAGATTGCGCTGGTTTGGACATGTGCAGAGGAGAGTATTGCTGAGTATATTGGGAGAAGGTTGCTAAGGATAGAGCTGCCAGGCAAGAGAAAAAGAGGAAGGCCTAAGAGAAGGTTTATGGATGTAGTGAGAGAGGACATGCAGGTGATGGGTGTAACAGAACAAGATGTAGAGGACAGAAAGATATGGAAGAAGGTGATCCGCTGTGGCAACCCCTAACGGGAGCAGCCAAAAGAAGAAGAAGATAAAGGTTAAATTACCAGTCATGGAAAACCGTCCACCTATTGTAAAATCATGCTAAATTAAGTTCAGCATGGTTTAGTGAGACAGAACCTATTTAGACAGCCTAGGGGACAAGTAAAAGACTGATCCCGAATAGGACAACAACCCTTCAAAGAGCACCTATATGCTCACACTCGTACAAAGCCCAATTTAAACTCAACAACACACTTATACACCCAGTTCTTTGAGATAAGGGAGGAAAACCAAACTATCCAGAAACAAAACTGTTGGACATGAACATGCCAATTCCAAACAGACAAGAATTTGAAAGATGGGCTTGGATAATATGTGCAACAGCAGTAATAACACAGACATAAGACATAAAATATCTAATATAATATTGATCATGGTTAAAACAAAACACTGTGTGAGCATTATCGATTACATATAAAGAATTCTCAGCTAATAAAAGCCAAGTCAATTGTCTACTTACTCTAGTAAGTCAGGCTGAAAAGGAAAAGAAAAAATTGTCCAAGCAGATGCACAGCAATACTGTAGCAAAGACATGGAAATTACTAAACAGGTCCAAAGTTGTTTCGATGCCAAAAGCTGAGTCTTCGGATTCAGATTAGAAATGCATAACTGTTGACATGAATAACCCTACAGCTATTTACAGAATGTTCTTTTAAAGCACAATATTAAGGGAACCCTTGACAGTATTATCAGATGCAAGATAGGAAACAAACATGGATGAGAGAACAGATCATCAGACTGCAAACTCACTCACAGTCGGCAAATCGAAAGTCTCAAATCTACTTTAGATGCATGACAGACAATCTGGGGAGTTTACAAGAGGAACATGCAAACTAAACACAGACACTGGCTGGATCGTGATTTGGGCCATAGTCTGTGGAACTGACAGCAGCAGCAAGTAAGTCCAACCACTGCAATACTGTGGTGTCATAATATAAATATTGTCAAGCTTGGGTCACAAAGTTGAACAGGAGAGTTCAGCAGGTTTTCCAAGGAGTAGAAACTTTATTGCTGTTCTGCCAGATACCAACACAAGTCTCTTACAGAGGCGATCCGGCCTCAGAAGGAACAGTTGTCAAACTTGACATATCAGCCCTGACTCCTGCTCAAAAGAACACAAAGTCTTCTTCATCAAGGTGGTCCAGCGGACCGGTAGCAGCAGCGGGGGCAGAGGGAGTCTGGGGGAAGAGAGACAGGAGAGTGAGACCTCAGGCTGGCCACGTCTTTTAAATGTTCGTAGCCCCGCATGAGAAGCATGTAGCACAGCAAGCTGGCTTCTGATCCCGCAAAGAGGAGCTGTATGAGTGAGTTTGTTTCCCATTTAAAAACTGTTTAAGAGGGAGTTTTCTGAAGAGCCATCACATCCCCCAGCAACAGGCGTCACAATATTTATATGTATGTTTTGGATTTATGTTGGGTTTTTTAATTACTAAGACTCGCATCCCACAATTTATTTTTGGATTTAAGACAAATTGATAAAGTGTTACCATCTTGCTTTCTATGGTTAAGTGGCCATGGTCAATTAACAAGATATTTAAATAAGACTATACTTCATTCAGTCTTCATCTCTTGATCCAACAGATGGGGGTCTAGAATACCAGGATGTAAATCAGTAAAACACTTGCCAAAGCTAGTAATGAAAATTTCAGAAATCTTAATGAAAGAAGCCAGAGTGAGAAATCCCAGGACTAAAGTTGTAACAGATGCACATTTTAGCTTCCTTTAACACTAATGAGTGTTAAAACAAATAATATCCAAAGCTTAGATACACAGCATTGGTCACTGCCATCTTTTAAACATGCGTGTTGCGATGTTGGAAATAACAATGTGACAATCCCGTGATTGGCAATGGGTGCTATTACTACATACAACATGGCCATGACCAAGCTGAACAGCAATCCAAAAAGAGCTACTGTATGGCAAAAATAAAATAAAGCTACAAATAGTGACTTGGTGACACAACATATACAATGGGCTGCAGTTCATTCAGTCCATAGCCCCTGGTGGATTCGACATTCCGAAATTCATTAGCTAAGCTAGCTGAATAATAAGCAGGCAATGGCATTATGGTTTATCTTTAGTTTTCGCTTCACATATTTTCCACAGCCCTTTGATTTTTGCTTATCTGGTTTTGGTTTTGCCTTCACAGTTTTTGTCTTCTGTCTAAATATTGACTACGTCTTACCTGGCATTCAACAGCTCTTGGTTATTTATCTCATAGTAATCCTTTCAAGATTATTAGTGTTAGTGTATTGACCAAGATCAAGGATATTAAGAATGAATACATTCACACAGAGCAAGTCTAGTTACAGTATGTCTCCGACATTTACTGCCTTTCCGGTTCAATAAAAAGCTGGGAAGAAACTTTCTATATTTGATCTTTTCATTTTCCAGTCTGCATTTTTTTGCATTTCTGATTTTTCTTTGTTTTTTTACACATCTTACTTTTGTCAATGTGGAATTTACACATTCTCACTACATCTGCATGGCCTTTTCCTTTCTTTCTCACACTTCCCAGAGACATGTGTTAAGGTTAATTGGCAATGCTAACTTGTCCTCATATGTGTGAGTGGGCTGTAAAGTGGTCTGGCTGCCTGTCCAGTGTTAGTTCCTGCCAAATACCCAATACTGATTGGACAGGCTCCTGTGAAATGGTTTAGGCAAGTTAGGTACACAGATTAGCATAATCTATTTTAAAAAGTTCAATAGTGAAAATATGTTCATACTTCAAATAAAAGTAAGAACAAATTATACCTAAGACTTTTGTCTCCAAGCACTAAGAAGACTCATGGCCAATTTGCTCGCATCTACATAATCTTCGTGGCTGCATTACTCTTTGCTTTCTAGGGCAGCTGTCAACTTTTGCCAGAACTAAATGCACAGTCTGCTTTAGGTTGGCACATCAGCCTGTTACTAATGTATTCATGCAGAAACAGAAGAGATCAAAGTTCTCACTAATCTTATTGTTCTGCATATTGTCTGCCTTAATCCTAACCATTATGGTCATTCTAGAGAAGGAATAATGTTTTAATTAAGGTTAAGGTATAACACTTTAACGCCCAAGGCTGTCAATTTAGATCCCATTTGTGAATCACTGCCACTTACCCTGCCTGGACTCCATTTGTCCTATGTGTTTATTCCTGTTAAACATCCTGCTATTGAACATTAAGTTTGTTTGCTTGTTGCCTTTCTGGTTGTTTTATAACACAATCACTGAAACTAAAGGACTGGTTATCATTTTAAGCGCATCCCATTCAAATTTGTTTTAAGACATGTAGAGAGTGCTTTGGTGGGGATGGACACTGCAAGTAGGACTAAGCACCCGAGAGTAAACACAAGACCCTACAAACCCCTTTTGATGATACAGGGCTGAAGATGGAAGTGAATACTTCATTAGGCAAGAAGTGACTGTAATGAGGGGTTTAAAGTTGGTAAAACAGCATAGTTTAAATGAGCTTGTAGTTGTGATGGCCATCATGGATCAGATGGTATGATATTGAGCTTGCATGGCCACAAGATTAAAATAGTAAAGGAACAGACAGATTTGTTGCAAATAATTCTAGGGCGTCTAACATAAAATAAAACACTAAGGTCTGTGTGTCCTATCCCTCTGAATAATCTGATTGGACAATATGGCTTTGGTGTGATTGGTTAGTTTGGCTTTGGTATTGCGACAACAACAACAACATTTATTTATATAGCATATTTTCATACAAATGATTTAGCTCAAAGTGCTTTACAGGATGAAGAAAGAGAAAAAAGACAAAATATATAAAAAAATAAAATTAGGCAATACTAATGAACATAGAATAAAAGTAAGGTCTGATGGCCAAGGAGGACAGAAAAAGCAAAAAAAATCTCCAGAGAAAAAAAAAATCTGCAGGGGTTCCTAGGCCACGAGACCACCCAGCCCCCTCTAGGCATTCTACCTAACATCAATGACCTCAATCAGCCCTCATTGTATTCAGGGTTCTCATGGAAGGACTTGATGATGACGGTCATGTGGACTTCTGGCCTTTAATCCATCAATGTAGGGACATCACAGTTCTTTGATGGATGGTGGTGGCACAGATCACCACCACAGAAAACCGGAAAAAGAGCAGAAGATAAAGTAGGGATTAGTACGGATTTTGGAGCCACCATGAATGATAATGATAATTAAATGCATATACAGAGTATCAGGATTAAAGTAAAATGAAGCTATGAGAAAGCCATGTTAAAGTAATGTGTTTTTAGCATTTTAACAGTTTAGCATTTTTTAAAATGCTCCACCATATTAGCCTGGCGAATTTCTATTGGTAAGTTATTCCAGTTTTTTGGTGGCAGATGGCTGCCTCATCACTTCTTTTAAGTTTAGCTCTTGGAATTCTAAGCAGACACTCATTTGAAGATCTAAGGGTACGATTTGGAGTGTAAGGTGAAAAGCATTCTGAAATATAAGTGACTGAGATTATTTAAGGCTTTGTAAACAAAGGAGTATTTTAAAGTCAATTCTAAATGACACAGGTAGCCAGTGTAGTGACATCAAAACTGGGGTTATGTACTCAGATTTTCTTTTCCTAGTTAAAACTCTAGCAACTGCATTCTGCACTAGTTGCAATCGATTGATGTCTTTTTTTTTGGGTAGTCCTGAGAGGAGTGCATTACAGTAATCTAGCCGACTGAAAACAAAAGCGTGAACTAATTCTCAGCATCTTGCAATGTTATAAGAGATCTAACTTTTGCTATATTTCTTAAGTGAAAAAATGCTGTCCTAGTAATCTGATTAATATGTGATTTAAAATTCAGGTCCCAGTCATACGACGAAAGAGGAGGTACAAGTGTGAGATGCATGAGGAGGAGTAAAGGGTCACGCTGAGAGTGTTGCCTTCAAAGACGGAAAGTATAAAACTGGACAGGAGCTGAGAAAGGGCCCTCAAAAATAATGATGAAGTCTGAGAAGCAGGTTTTATGTGAATGCACTCAAGAAAGGGAATGCCAGTGAAGACTGATTCACACACACGTGAATACTGAGGAAAGGTACATATAGGGCATGAGATAGCAAATATTTTTAAATTATTCTATTACGTGTCCTGGTTAGGTTCCATGGCTAGTCAGTCAATAAAATGATCACCAGACCAGTAACACTAAATATATAAACTGTAATAAAATGGGAACAGAGCAAGAAGTCCTAGCAGTAATGTCATCATGGAAGCACCTTTAGTTTCTACTAACACAAACCAAAGGAGTTTTAGGACAAAGAGAATCAAAAGCTTACACCCAAAGCTTTGGGCATTGCCAACTTTAAACATGTGTGTTGTGATGTCATATATAACAACGTAACAGTCACCCATTGGCAATGGGTGTTGTTACATGGCCATGACCAAACTGTAAAATAGTCATAACAGTGATTATGCCAACTAAAATAATGTCACAAAATAGTGACATCACTATTAGACAAATAAGACTAAAATACATAAATAAATAATTGATCAGATTTACACAAGAAAGCCTAAATCGTCAAAAGCATTACATTGGTAGGCAGAAGAATAGTGGTCCAGAGGTCAACTGGGTGAAAGAAAACAGAATAGAGAACATATATAGAGAGACAGACAGATGTGAAGCGCATATAATATTTGGTTGAAGGAGTGTGCTTGATGGAGCAATTCACCCCACTTACTAGACAGGGGGTCAAAAGCCATGTAGTTCAGAGAGGCTAAGGTTTTTTTCCAACCCCATCCCCATAGTTATTAGCCAGTTTTATTAGCTTATTTCTAAAGGCTTCATACCACTTCACCATTTCATGGGAGTAAATCAATGCAATCATCAGTTTTGTGGATCCATTCCATTTAAAAAGGAGTCCAAACCTGTAAAGCAAGCCAGGACTCTTACTGGCTGCCCAGAAAAGGCTCACCTTAAACCAGTCTGTCCCTTACTACTACCCGCTAGCTTCGGCATATATAGGCCTAAAAAGGGGAGCTGGATTTAAAAGGTAAAATATACCGAAAGACTACAAAATAAAACCCAAAAATGTCTAAAATGTGTCAGAACTGTCAAACTCTTGCTTGTAGAAGCAAGTCAAAGTGTTTTTATCAATTAAAAAATTACTGAATAAAAGCAAATAACAATGAAATAATGTGCAAAAGAGCAAAAGAGTATAGTGGACAAGTAAAACATCCAAAATCAGAATCCAAAAAACAGGCAAGAAAATCCAGAAAATACAAAACAAGAAATAAGAATAATTTCTTTAAATAGCCTCAAGGCAAGGCTGTGAGTGTCAGAAAGGGAAACGAGGAAGAAAGTGCTTGGTCAAGAAAACTGGCATGAGTCAGAAACTAGAAAGACAGATCCAAGAGTAATGCCAGAGCCAAAACAAGAACCGGGAACTGTAACTCAAAGGAGGACAAGGATGAAAACCCAGAGATTCAAGTGTGTAGTAAAATACAGAAAGGGCTTTGCTTTTAAAAATTTGGAACATAGAAAATGGGTTAAAAACTCTGTCACAGTTAGAGAATGGCGTGACTGCTGGTGCATACCCACTAGCAAACCATGATGGCATCCTGGCGACAAGAGTTAAAAATAGCACTGCAGCAAAATGGCAAATAATACCTTATTAATTAATTAATTATAAAAAGTTATTACACCTTAGTGCTTGACTACTGAGTCTTGCCTCTGTCTGAGAGTTTAGAGAGAGATAGGGGACACAGCAGCAGTAATGTCACGGTGGCCCCAATTATTGGCAGAACATTTCAAGTCATAGTAGAAATTAGCAAAATTAGCATACATGGCATAAACATTTCAAAAATAATAATTTAAAATTAACAAAAAATCCATAAAAAATGAAAATACACATAAGTCAGGGAAGAAACCTAAGGTTTAATGTAACATAAAGCTTCTTTTGGTCTTCATAACACTTATAAAACATCAGCTTTGTAGTCTATTGACATGATGGTAAAATGACAGGTCTTATACTACCTACTGTATGTAATATCAAGAGAACTGTGTCTTGGTTAAGTCACCTCAGACAATTCCAAAGTGAACTTTTGTTAGTAGGTCATATTGCAGAGCTGGATAAGCAGTTTACTGATGTTTTGTAAGTGTTATGAAGATCCAAAGAAGACTTTGTTACATATGTAAGTGAGTAACAGATGCATTTTTGCAGCACCTAAAGTGTTACCCAGAAATTGTATGTGTTACACTCATTAAGACAATGGGGGACTTCTTCACAGTTGGATTTGTAAAGATTTAAGTTCTCATCAGAAAATAGATCTGTCATCTGTAGAGATGAGAGTGATCAGCATCATTCAAAAGAAAGGAACTGAACTAGCATAATACATGCTGAACATATAAATTAATCAGGAAAACATTACTGAAGCAATCGACCACTGGGTCCAATTTATTAAGATCTTTTAATCCTTTTAAAATGGCAGAAAAAAAGAAAAAAACATCACAGAAATGGTAAGATTTCATAGGACTTGCTTAGAAGGCCAATAAATGTGGCCCTAATTGAGGTTAGCGCCCAGTCAGCAGTAATCTCGTTATGTTGATTTACTATGCACAGAAGTCACATCTGTCTCAGATGATCAGTGTCATTTTACAGTTTTAAGTTATTTCACTAACATCAAAGAGACAATCTGTTTCATCTTCACTGTGATGAGTTGACCATCAGAGAAGAAAAAAATGTATCAGCATCATCAACATTCTCAACAGCTTCCAAGTGTAAAAGCATGTAGATCATAATTGCAGGACCCTCAGTAAAAAGTTTAGACATGTCCACATTCTAATGTTTTTATTTTTTTAGAAAGTGAACAGAAGTAACATTTTTTTTTGCACAGCTAAACTAAAATTAAGATCTGTTCATAATACAAGACGCAATAAAAAATTTAATGCCTATGGGGCCTGTTTATTAAATTTTACAACCGCATCATGACCAATTGAAACTGGCAAATATGTGCGAAACTCTTTTTATGCATTTTGGTACATAAATAATGCAAATAAACAAATATAAAGAAAAGCTCTAGAACTTTTCAGTAAAGTATAATAAAACAGTGCTGTTTAAGGACAGTCTCAGAACATTTTAATCTTAATTTAATACACTCTTTTATGTCCATGATACCATAACATTAAAAAAAGGGAATGATACTATTGCAGTATGTAGATTCAATAATGAATCTGATGACAGACGATAAGAAACAGTCCATTCTTCTTTATTAGATTATCTCACAGTACATGATACTGTTGATATTATGTCAACCGTCATGCACATATTCTTTTGTATAGTAGCCCTAACAGAACACATTATATCACACAATAAGATAATATTTGCCTCATTTAATATATCACACAATCTATTGTGGTCATCTGCTTGTAAAATGCTACATAAAATGATGTACAGCCCAACACGCCATTGACAATATTGTGAGGTTAATCACTTGAATCACACCAAAAAGTACACAAACATTTAGCAATGTCATTGCAGTGAAGGAAAAATGATAGGATGGGGTAAAAGAGAACCTTAACAGGAGAATAGTGTAATGCCTACAATCTAATTCAACATTTTAGTTGACAAACTGATTGATCAGTACTGTTTAGACCCTTACCTGGTGGTCTGAGTTCTGGACTGTTTAGCTAAAAGAATAAAAAGACTGAATGTTAATGTCTGCTTCTCTGATTGTCTTAATTTATCCATGGGATCGCCTCAAAATTGCTGCCCGTGTCAACTTCTGTTTATCTTATACACAAATGACTACAGGAGTTCACACAAGGAAAGGCATATCCTGAAATCTGTGAATGACTCTTTCATTGTGAGCCTTCTACAACATGAGGAGGATAGCCATGGACCTGTTGTTGATGGGTTTGTTCAATATTCACAGCTAAATATTTCTAAGACAAATGATATGCATGTAGATTTTAGGTGTTCCCCTTCTCCCACTGTCAACAATAATTCAAGAGGAGACAGTGGACATGGTGGAGCTCTATAGATATCTCAGGACAATCATTGGTAACAGGCTAATCCTAACACAGTAAAAATGTATAAGAAAGGGCAGACACAGCTTTAGTTTCTTAGGAAACCCAAACATTTAAAAGTGGACAAAACTATAATGACACTGTTTTAAAAGCGATTAATAAATCTGTTGTTGCATTTTATTTTATACATTGGTTTTACAACCTTAGCATTAAGAATATAAAACATCGTAACAACATTGTACATTCAGCAGTAAAACTATTGGTTTCACGGTGGACCTCTGTCCATGGACTGTATTATAAACAGAAAGAAGGCCGACAGTAGCCATCCTCTTTTTCCTAAATAAGCATTCTGTTACTAGTAAAGATGCTACTGAATTCTAAATTATTATTTTGTGTGCTGTTAAAGGTAATTATTCTTTGTACTAATCCTGAGTGTGTGTGCTTATGATAACACTGTTTGTCTGTTTCAAACAAGTTTCCCTCTGGGATACTAAAGCCTACCTAACCTAACCTAACTTACCACCCAATTGTTTAGTTATAGGTTTTCTTTTTGTGCTTTAGGTTCCAGCTGCCACACAGTTATCTCATGCTGAACAGTGGAAGGCCAGACAAAGAAAAATGGGTAAGTTAAGCTCAATATTTTCTCTGGATTAGTGTGTAGTGTCTCATTATGTTGTTTCTGAATGTCTACACAAGTCCTATATGCCTGTCAGCCTAGTGTGGTGGCTAACCCAAATTTTCACTCAAGAATATTCAATGGGAGGTTTTAGAAAAACACAATGGGATGTTTGAAACTTTAAAGTACACCTGGTGAGAAAGACCTAGCAGTCATAATAGCCTCATTACTAACTACACTCAGACAGTGTACTGAAGTGATCAGGAAGGCTAACATTATGATAGGTTCTATAGCACAATGTGTAGAGTACAAGTCAAGGGAAGTTGTGCTTAAGTTATATAACACACTAGTGAGGCCTAACCTGGAGTACTATGTGACGTTTTGGTCTCCATATTAAAAAAAAGACTTTGCAGTGGAAAGTCCAGAGGTCAATGACTAGGATGATATGAGACTGAGTGGTATGAGGAATGAGGAGAGACTGAAGGAGTTAAACCTTTTCAGTTTCAATGTGTATTGTTGTAAGGGAGAGTAGGACTTTAGAAACCTTCATAGCTCGACTTGATGTTATTTTGGACAATCTAGGTGAATAGGGTGGTTGAGTTTGTTGGGCTGAATGGGCTATAGGCACAATTGTCTAATGTTCAATGGGTACATCCAAGCACTCTCTGTCTCATGTCTCAATTCTCTTCCTTTCTCTTTTTTACCCCACCTTTCCTCATTCTCTTGCCAAATGTAACTTCACTATTATTGTAACCAAGATGGGAAAAAAGGCTTATCATAGAGGACAGATCTATTAGAGAGAGAGAGTGAGAGAGTGAAATGGACCAGGAGACAAAAAGGTCTAAAAAGCAAACATGAACAGTAAGCAGGCTACAATTTGATAAATAAAGTCAACACATTGAAAATAAGCAAAACCAAGAAGTAAGGCAGAAGTTGGAGTTGAAAAAAGGTACAAAACAAAAGGCTGTGATCATAACAGTAAATATTATTCCCTAACTATACTAAAATCAATGATTGCTATTTGTTGCAATTTCAATCCAAAACCTGGGAAGTTGTGGTACGCGTGCCAGCATCTTCAATATTGTCAGTGATTTGATATCAGGTATTGTTCAGAGTGGCTGTGACCATGAATAAATAACATGTTAAATTAAACCAAATAGTGCTGCATAAACAAAATAAATCATTGATGCTCAATATTTTTCCATAAAATAACTTCAGAGCATTATAGACTCATGATATCTCTAGATTTTCCAACAGGCCCAAAGATCCCTGTGTCATCAGGTGGCTTTTAAACCCCTTGTTTTATCATGTTACCAGATCACTTGTGAAATGCACCTAACACAAAAGGTACCAAATAACTTCTTAGGTTCTCTTCTTAATCCCCAATTAAGAACAGAACCTAAGAAGTTATTTGGTAGGAAGAAATGTCAAAATTTCCCGAATGTTCTATTCCCAATATCCCACAGAATTATGGTGAGCTTAAAAATACCAGGAATACAATGCCGATGAACAAAAAGAGAAAACAAAAAAACAAAAACAAACAAAAAATACTGAATGCCAACTAACTGCCTGATATTTGACCAACTTCACCACTAACTAATTCAGGAAAAGGACGAAAATTTTATCCACCAAGTGATACTGAACATTGATGACATATTTGACCTGGAAGAAACTGGCTAGATCCCCCAGTTGACCCATGGTCACAAGAAACTGTTTTCCAGTCGAGAAGCTTGGTGCACCAAAGTGCAACAGATGGGAATGGATCACGTGACATATCAATCACAGATGCGTGCATTTTGGGGTCACATGACGTGTCAATGGCACAAAGTAAACAAAAGCAAAAATAACCAAGAAATACAACAATCCTTAATTGAAAAGTAAAAAAAAAAAAAAAGATTTCTTGCCGGAAACAGAACTCATTTGCAGGTGCCCAGCAGCTAAGCAGATAGGAAGCACCATTTAAATATCTACAGCTTCATGAAAGTGTCAGGAAGGCAGCAAATAAACCAAACACTCCATTCTTGTAGTAAAATACCAACTGCAAAAAAATTAACTGAAAACTGAACTGAAACTCTTTTTTAAAATGTTCTAATAAAAGACAGCCGCACTCTCTCCCAACTTCTCACCAAATAAAGTATACTTACCTGACTTACTATCCACTAGCAAAGTGGCTAACACTTTTACAGTTTCTCAAAAAAAGCAAAGTTACTGCTGAAGCTTATAGTCGATTCCCATGGGAGTCAAAAGCCGCATGATGGAGCAAACAGATTGGCTATAGAAAACATACTAATGTCTTGCTTTGCTGTTTACCTGAACTCCATCAGTTGGAAAGGTTGAAGAATCCCCATACACCCCTGCCAGGGTAACATGCATGGTCTGGGGAGCTCTCACTTTTGCTACAGGAAAAATTCATCTAGAATTCCATTTATTGGCCCCTAGTTTCCTTGAATTCCTTCATTTGCCTTTAGGTTGCCATGTACAAACCTAGTGACCTTTGCCTGGATGCCTTTTGTCAATTGGGACAAACTACTTAATACTCTCTCCTATAACCCTGCACCCGAAACCCAGACCACAACTCCAAAAAAAATTTTGATCCAAAAAACTCAATATTTTTCCTCCTCTTTGTGAGATTTGTCCTACTCTACTTCTGACTTTGACTCATCTGGTTGAGTACACCTGACAAAAACCTGAGAGTATTTCCTGCTGAGAAGCACTTCTTGGTGAGATGGAACTAGAAGATGGCAGGGGAGCCTCTCCCCAGTAGTTCCCTCCAGCGCCCCAACCAGTGTTGCCCGCTAAGTGCACATATCCCATGCCGCACTGTGGGTGTCCAAACAGGAGCATTGCCAGAAGGGTGATGCCACTTTGTGTACCGGGTGAACTAATATCCATGTGAGGGAGTCTTCCATTGTCCTTCCACTATCCTGGCCTACTAGCCATCACAGCTAAAATGCCAACCCATCCAAGATCTAGGTTGCAAAAGAAAATGATATATTATTCTAGCTAATTAAGGGATATGAAAGGATATTGACTTATAATATCAGTTGGTTGAACCATATAGATGAATAATTACCTCTTGGCAGAATAAGATAAAAATTAAGGAAATAAGATATCAAAAGCAGGATGAAAAGTAATATGAAGCAAACATGTAAGATAAAGTTTAAAATAATAATCAAGAACTGACATCTTGAAGGGAATATGGAATATTGGGCCCAGAGGTAAATAGACCAATCACTAAAGTGTAAAGAAAATTTGGACAGCACAGTTGTTATTTTTGGAACTGTTCCTTTCAAGTGTAAGAGATGCTGGGAAAACCTCTTGTAAAAACAACCCAGTTAACAGAATGAGTTAATGTACTGTAATTGAAAGTTACAAAATATCAGCAAAAAGGTTAGATGGAATGTCAAATAATGGAGAGCCTGTGCCCTCTAAGTGGACTAAAAGTACAAAGAAGTGGAGAAGGTATTGATTGACCTGCGTTAAAAGAGGAAGCAGCCTTATATTAGAGAGGATGTAAGTCCAGTGACTCCAAAGAGCAACAGCAACTGAAAGCAGAAAACTAAAGGAAGGAAAATGGATTTAGAAGGGAAAGAAGTAAAATTTATACTGCCATATGGACAAAGTGAAGCGAATGGCCCATTGGGTAATATTCAGTCATTTTAATTTTTAAAATCTGAAGCATTCTCTTGTGTTATTCTATAGAGACAGAATATGGAAAATGAACCTTTGGCATATGGACAGTCCATATGAACTTGGTGTCAATATCTAGTTAGCCAGATAAATAAAAGTAACACTTTAATTTTTTGGTTGTTACATTGCATAAATTATTTTCTTTCATTCTCTTTTACATAAAGAGTTCAGGTAACCAGTTCATTAAATAACATTACGAATGGAAACCAAAACTGTGGTGAAACTATTAAAACCAAATCTAAATTTAAGGTGCCCAAACAAAAGGAAAACCAAAATTATAATCGAAAACATATTAAGGTCAAAGCAAACACACAAATGTCAGACATTTGACAACTCTACTGTCATTCATACTCATTATTTTTTTGAGTTGGTTACTTACTAGCATATTCATTTTGCTAAATCATTTTATTATAGTTTGTGTTTTGACTGCTTCCTTCAACTGCTTACCTGTATTTCTTTAGTTGTTTTTATATTTTTTTATAGTATGTAGTTTTCATTTATCATAACATAACATTCTCAAACTAAGTTAATCAAAATCCATTACAGCATTAAACTTACACAGGAAAATAATTTGAATTGCCAATCACTCTAATACAACAGACTTTAGGATGTGGCAAAAATCCTCACAGTCATGGAGAAACACACTTCCACACATACTGTACACACACAGTGACCAGACATTAATATCATCCAGACCAAATGCACTTCAGAACAAACATGTTCAGGCCTGGCCAGCCCTTGGATGGGAGACCAAGAAAGGAAAAAGCTTGGGTTGCTTCTGAAAGAGGTGTTGGTGAGGCCAGCGGGGGGTGCTTACCCTGTGGTCTGTGTGTGGATCCCAGTGTTTCAGGACAGTGACGGGCACACTGTGCTGTAAAAAAAAATGGTGCCATCCTTCGGATGAGATGTAAAACTGAGGTCCTCACTCTCGTTAAAGATTCCTGGGCATCGTTTGTAAAAAGTACAGTGTAAACCAATGTCCTGGCTAAATTACCCACCTCAGTCTAGGCATTCTGGCCCACTAATCATACCCTGTCTCTAACTGGTTAACTATCTCTCACCCCTTCACCACCTAGCAACTAATTTGTGGTGAACTTAGTGGCGCAAAAAAATGGCCACCATCGTATCATCCAGGTAGATGGTACACATTGGCAGTGGTTGAAGTGGCTCCCCACTCATTATGAATAGTACATTGAGTAGAAATGTAAAAATAGAAACGTAAAAATTGTTGTTATTATTATTATTATTACTGTTATTACTTGGATAATAAATGGATGAGGTGGCAGTGGCAATGTTTTAAAAGAAAAATATGGTGTCCAAAACACAATTAAAATATTAATCTAAATGATAGCTGGACTGCCATAGGTATATAACACTGTGGTAAATTCTGTGTCTGATGGTGGTAAAGCACAACACCTTTATAATCACAAAACTTCTTTCTTCTTGTAGACTTGTTTGGTTTGGCAAATTTACTTAAACTAATTGTTTTTTAGTAAAAAAAAATATATATATATAAAACAATTCTTTCTTTATATCATGTGATATTGACACAAATCAGGAAAACATTTTTAAAAACACCTCATCAATGTGGTGCTACATGAGAAATCCTCAAATTATAATTGTCATTTTTAAAATTTTAAATTATCGTTTGAAGCATGGTGGAACAGTGGTTAGGACTACTGTTTTGTGGATCCAAAATTCAGGGTTCAAATCAAGTCTGAGAATAATATTATTATTATCATATTTAGTTAACTACAAGAGGAAATATGTCATTCGTATTTTGTTAAACAACACCAGGCTCAAAATGATTTGTTATTTTTTTTTATTCTTATTTAGTCAAATTTCTTTTAAAAGCCCATCATGCTACATAATAATAATAAATATACTATGGGATATTTTTAGGTTATTGCAGCCAGCCACTTCATTGATCATCCCAAGCAACTGCCTCAGCAGGGAACGGGGTGCCAACTGCAGTCGTGCTGATTGCGTGTTGTTTTGATGACTCTTCAGCTCTTTGATTGATTCCCTTGTGTGTTTCTGGTTCAAAAATCTCCTTAAATGTGACGTAAGGATCAGAGGAGTAAGAACTAAATTTGTGGCACAAAACCAAACTGCAGCAATTTCATCCAATGCTGTAGCCATACTATTTGGGAGGCAGTTTCATTTGTAAATATGTATCCTTTATGCTACTTTGCTTTAACTTATTTAAGTCCACTTATTTCAATACAAGGTAATCCGATGCTGCAGCCAGTCCTGGCAGCATTAGGAGCAATAGAGGATGCACTTCCGTCTTAAACAATTGTTATAAAAATAATATCACAAGGCACACCCCCATGAAATTCCATTTCTAAAGTCAAAATCTCATGGGAATTTTGTGAGAAGATAATGGCCCCGATTAAGATCACCAAAGAAAAGATACAAAAACAAAAAGCTTTTAATGTGTTAATGATAAAAAAAAAATAATGACCCAAAATCCTTGCAGTCATAACATTTCTGGCTTGACCTTGTGTTTCCTTTTGTCCTTCTGAACTATTTTACCTTAGTGCTCTGTTTTAGGAGGAAACATTCTTTTTTCCTTCATTGACTTTCAGTTCAACTGTGCTGTCCTCTTTCTTCTCCTTGTCTTACAAATGCATTACACATCCATAACACAATGGAGTGATTTCCATGACCTGCCCCTTCTTGAACTCTATGAGTTTTGGATAAATGAGTCATCCACTTCCAATATTTGGAGTGGGCTTTCTGCTGTTTGGATAGTTGGAAGCTGGATAGCTGGGGTCATCATCATGGGGGTTCTTATTTGAAATTGATATTTCGAGTAGGAAGAACATTGAAATGTCAGTTGTAATAATTTACAGGATATAATGAAATCATGGGAGTAAGGGAATAGTCAAACTGTTGATGTTCCATAAGTTGTAAAAAATACATCTAGGCAACTGTTTTTCAAAACTCAAAGCGCTATAAAGAATAACACCCAAACCTTAACAGAGAGTGAAGGTAAACATCTGTGGGAGAAATTAGGTAATTTAAAGTGCAGCGTGTAAATATTGAAAAGGATTATAGCATAGCATAGGGCATTGATAAAGGTAGAAGAAAGTTAGGAACACATTCATGAGCTGCATTATGTAGCTAGTCCAGTATAATTTGTAAGCTTTAGAGTGCTATGGTCTGTTGTTGCAAAGACAGAAGTGAGATCAAGAAGAAGGGCAAAGAGAAATTCTGTTTCAGAAATAAGGACAACATTATGATCATATTGAAAACCTCCCTAGAAAGATGGTTGTGGTAATGAGATTGTTGGGTGCAAATTATGCATTCCAGTGTTTTTCTAAGAAAAGTTAAGATTAGGCACATGTTAGCCAGAAATGAAGAGTCAATAGTTGGTTTCTTCAGAATAAGAATATTTTTTGTATGGTTTAGTAAAGCACAGTATTACCCAGAATAGAGGGATAGGTTGATGATGTTTATGAGATGACTGCAGCAATATCTCAAGATAAAGACCTGTGTGAGCATAGGATCCAATAAGCAAGCAGTAAGTCAGGAATCAGAAGGGACATCAGGGGTTTCAGATATAAAACCGTAACAGGGCTAGAAAGTAGGAAGTGGAGTAGAGTGTTGGGCAAGGTTGGGAAGGCATAAGGACTTCCCAGCCTTGTCAAAGTTGGGAAATTGGGAAGGCTTTTAGGGAAAATGGCAAAAAACTTAATTGAAATGGCATTCCTATGTTTTATTGATTTGATGTGGGGAAAGGAAAACTAGGAGATGGAACATAGTGGATGGAGCAAGTAATTGAAGGCAGCTCAAAAAGTGTTTTCACAGATACTGCAGACAAGAGAAGAACGAAAAATGTTGACGTTACCATGAAACAAAGTGGCAAACTGATCACAAGTGAAAGAAGATGACATTATGGCTGCCTTACTCATCATTGATAACCACAGAGAATACCTTTATCATGGCTATAGAATGTATTTGCTACTAGTGTTGGGCTTAGGAAGTCAAATCACTTCATGGACAAGAGAGATCAGATAATCATCATTTACATTCCTGTCTTTGAAAACAGCTCTTGAAGATCAGCATAAGTCACTAAGGATAAGGTAAACAATAAAAAACAAAACTCAGAAATCTATTACTTATAATTAGAATTACTGCAAACAGAAGTATAGGAGAGAAAGAAATTTAGTAGCAGACTGTCCCAAAGGCCTATAAGATGGAAGAGAGAAAAATTCAAGGTAATAGCATTTCCACTTCCATGGGCATTTGATCTGAATGGTGCATGTAAAGAAAGCACTTGCCAACAGGAGCAGCAAGATAAGAAGAGTGATTAGAGTGCCAGGTTTCTATAAGACAGAACAAATTTATTTTATAAGAAGTCACAATGTTACTAAGGATTTTACGATTTATTTATTATAGCGTTTAACTTAATGGTGATTAGTAAGATAGTTTTAAATAATACAAGCGAGTCCGTCACAACTCCGATCTGAATTCACTTCAGAGGCTGCCGAGACAAGTTTGTGGTACGAGCCTGTTGTGTGAGACTCCAATCACAGTTTACCTTTGAGGTTTGCAGAACAGGCTCATACAGGAAATAAGTGGGTTGGTTTATTTACTGCTTTTATTATTTTATTATTCTATAATGCCGTTCTCAGATTATTTTAGTAAAACTAAAACTAAGGGAGATGTATAGAATTGGCTGGGCCTCTGTTGTCAGGAAAGGAGGGGGAAGCGTATAAGGTGTTACACGCACTGTTAAAACCTTCTCATGGTCATGGGCCTTAAATCTAACAAAACACCAACTGAGAGAATGGGGCCCACCTGATGACCTCAGTGATTGTCCCGTGAGGCAGATAGTCAGCCAAGTCATGAAGCCATTGTAAGCAACAGCAGTGTGTAAGTCTTAGTTCCGTTATGATAAGGTGGTGAGGGATTCCTCTCAGCCACCTGTTTCATTCAACGCACTGTTTGATTAAATGAGTTAATAAGAAGTATTTCAGACACAGGGCAACTGCATTTCAGAAGTTAAAGCTCTTGAGGCTTAACATTAGAGGTGCCATGACCAACGACATTTGGAGTGGTGTTTTTAAAGTTTTTATTATTTCATTAGTGGGCACATTATGATCTTTTCCTTACTGGGCATCTCTTAAATTGCTCTAGTTCAAATGCTCATGTTGTTGTAGTTCCAAAAATGTATTCTGAAAACATTGTTGTTTTTAAACCAGACGCAATGTCATTAAATGTTGGTATCCCAGCTTTTTTTCCTCTGCTTTGCTCTTGACTGCATTTGCATATCTTCTTTTTTACTTTGACATATCATCTCCTACCACTGTTATTATTGAACATTGTTTCCCAGATGTGAATTAGTGTCTTTCTTCAGCAGACAACTTGAAAATAATCACATTCATAATCATTCACATTGTTCCACTATGCGTGATGAAGAAAATGATAAGACAAATCTAAAAACTGTTGGAACTCCAGTTATGTCAGTTAGGGAAAAAATGACTAAAAACTTACTAAAAATGACATTCCTATGTTTTATCGATTTCATGTTGGGAAAGGAGAACTAGGAGATGTGGCACATTGGATAGAGCAACTACTTGAAGGAAGCTCAAAAAGTGTTTTCACAGACACTGCAGACCCAACAATATAAGTAAATGTGATAATAATAAGCCTTGTGCTTTGTTTGTGACGAATGCAACATGTTGCTTGACCATAAATGAGCTTTTTAGGAGAAAAAAAGGTTGATTTAAGTACAGTTATATTAAAATGCTGGCTCATGTACTGACTCACATGTACATACAATCACACATATTAAATAACATACTGTACATGGTTTGATGGCAGATATATACATATGCAAAGAAAACTGACCTTTTATTCTTGTATTTGCATACATTGTCAGGTCTGTAATGTCTGTAATAACATTGTGAGTGAACAACTAGGACATTAAAGTCATTTAGCTTGAGGAGAAATTGGCAAACGAGCTGATTGTAAGACAATCAAACAATTTATGCAGCTAAATGGTTCTAAAAATGGCACTTACCTTGCTGACTCTGACAGTTCTGGGCAGAAGCCATGCAACTATCTCTATATTACTTCATCTCTACCCTATTCACTGAACTGCTTATTACATTTTAGGGTCTCAGGGAATCAGACCACCCTGCCAGATTCAGGTGTAAAAGAGAGCAGGCAGTGCCAGACTATTGCAGAATACTGATATCATCATCATGCCTAATTATGTTGGATTGGTTTATGCCACATGCTGTAATTATGATTCAGATTAGGAATACAATACATTAGTAAAAACATATTTTATCCATTTGTTTCAATGATGTTAGGAAAGTGCTTCAGTTTCATTTTTCTCTTTTTAATCTGAGATTTTTAATGAAATGTTTCAAAATTAAATCAACTATGTACTAGCCTGACCCTGGTAGCAGCGTCTGCAAAGCTATGCCACTTAATTGTTTGATGTTCATATTGGTAACTTCTAAATTAATTTATATATATATATATATATATATATATATATATATATATATATATATATATATATATATATTTGTATTGTCATTTGTTGAGGGATCTTGCTGTGTAGTTAAAAGAAATTTAGCACCATTTAGAATACAGTATTCTGAAACGAATACCTTCTAAACAAAAAATGGCACCCTCAAAGTCAGAATGAAGTCAAGGTCAAAAAAAGAAAATTAGACTGATTAAATACAAATGAACACATTAAAGAGTGTAGAAGACCAGCCCAACCCAGACAGACACATGGATTCACAAGTCCAAAAGCACACACGTTTATTCTTCATTTCTTCTTTTATACAGCACAACACAGCCACAATAAACTCACACGGCTGAGTCCTTTTTGTACTCTTTTTTCTTCTGCCACCTCCACTCCTCTCTCGCAAGCTCCGTCCTCTTCCATCCGACTCCAGCTCCTCAGGTGCGCCCCGATGAACCTCCTGCAGCACTTCCTGGAGTGATGGAAGTGCTGCCATCCAGGGCTCCGGGATCATCCAGGCACCCCCTGGCGGTGGCCACGGACCCCAAGAGGGTTGAGTTTCCAAGCTCCCCATCTGTGGCCCTGATGTAATCCAGGGGGCTGCCCTCTTGCACCCCGGGGAAGATATTGCCCCTCTCCCATTCCTTCCCTTCTCCAAGCATCCTGCTGGGGCAAGGTCCCCCGGTCATCTGCTACAAGAGATAAACTAAAGAGATTATTTGGAAATAGTAAATGACTCAAAACTTAAAAAAAAAAATTGCAGAAATATTTGCCGGGCTTTGCTGGTCTACCTTATGTAGTTCATCTACCACAGGAGTGGCATTAGCTTGCCAATTTACTATAGAAATGAGTTATTAATTGTGAAAAAATTGGAAATGAATAAAAATTTGTATTATCATTAATATTGTTATTGAATGAAAGACACCTAATTATTATGGAATACAATTTCATCATTTTAGTTTGATAATGAGCTTATTTTACAGTGGAACTTTTCTGAAAGTCATATTTTTGTGTGGCTGCTACAGTAATAATGTTATTTATTTCAGAATGCCTCTTTTCATGATTTCATCTCCTGTCAATCAAGACCTGTCATTTGCTATCAATTACTAGCAGATAAGTCTTTGACCCATGATATTATTGAGTCCTACTACTGAATCACTATGTGACCCCGATAAAGTAAGCCACAGACCACAGAAAATCTCTGAAGTGGGAAGAGGCCTAGGCTGGGGTTTGGTGTCTCACAAAGATCGCTGCATTTCAGCACACATAGCAGTATTTGGTAATGTTATGAAGACAACTTAAAGGTGACTCATTCATGTTTATTTAAAATTACTACAAATCAAGATGCCATGTTGGCACCAATTCTAAAAGCAGATCCACCTCATTATAAAATGGATTTCAATAAATGTCTAACCACCAAGAAACAGTAAAAGTTACAAATTACTTTTTACTCACTCAAACATGGTATCCTCAGCCATTCTCTTCTGAACAAAAGTAACTCAGCATGCATTATAGGAAAACATCTCACTTCATTCTGTTGCATCATTGCTCGGCTATAATGCCCTTTCCCTCATTTCATCTGTACTTTTCATGCATGGAAACATCATAGCAGAAAAAGCACATAACACTGAGTGTTGATTGGTATTGCAGACTTGCAAAGTTCAAAAAGCAAGAATAAATTGACATTGCCTTTTTGGTAATTTAAGACATTGCTTAAATGAAAAAACAGTGTCATCAGTTTTTTTCAATTTATTATCTTGAGTATACAGTTCAATGACATTCCTATTTGTCCACAAGACCAGCAAACATCCCACCACCACTTTCCTTGTCAGACATCCAGATATTGCTCCATAGGTTATGATAAAATATAACATTACAAAATATTGTAATAATACTGTCAAGTTGCGTCAGCTTAGAGATATAGACTCTTCAGTACGCGAGCAACTCTCCACGTTAGTGTTTAGATCTGGACGGTGCATGTGCCTAAAACATTAACATTTATATGTTACTTACATAAACGCCAGATCAAATGTTATTTACCTTGATTTATTTATCTACTTCCCACACCATAAAGTCACAAGTAGACTGCAGAGCTTCCTGTGCTTGATCGACACGGGGCATGCTCAAAATTACACGTGTAATGCCACGAAAAGTGCGTGCTGACACTTCAGTCTGCAAGCAATGGTACGAGAATGCAGTCAGATTTCTTTTTTGGGCACATACACCGTCCAGATCTAAACACTAACGTGGAGAGTTGCTCGCGTACTGAAGAGTCTATATCTGAAGGTGGAAGCTGCCGTCGCTGTGCTTTGTATATAAGAATCAGATCGAATGTTATTTACCTATTTACCTTGATTTATTTACTTATCTTCCTACAGCATAAAGTCACAAGTAGACTGCGGAGCTTCCCGTGTACATATACAAAGTACAATGACGGCAAAAGTGCGACGTGCATTCTTTCTCCGATGTAGAACCCTCATCCTCATCTGAATCAGGTCAGGTAATACACATTATGGTGTGTGATGCAATATTTGCTCCATAACATGCACAGACATTTCCACCCACTTTTGGAGAAAAAAAAGTGCATTTTATGGAGCAAAAAATATGGTAATTAAATAAAATAAAGTTAACCCACTAAGCCCAATCTCCTTTTCATTAGGTCCATACACTGGCATAAACTGGCAAAAGGACATATTGTTTGCAAAAGGATGCATAAAATCAATGAATTGAGTCTGAGGATTTCCCATTAAAATGATGTATTCCATGGCTCTTTACGTCTCCCCATTGTCTTAACAGCCATACCAAATTTGCCACTTTGGGGAGGGAGTTTCACTCAATAACTAAGATCAAAGATCAGGTGTTTATGCAGTTAAAAAAGAGTGAAAGCTGAGCTTCCAAATGGATGTGCATTTGTCTCTGTGTGTCACAGCAATTAGTTGATAAAGCACTTGCATTGTGAGATCTGCAGCTGAGACTTCAGTTGTTGTTGTCAAAAGATGGGAGGCATGTCAAAGAACTGTTCACAGTTTGCACATTGTTAGAAAGCTGAGATGCTCTACTATTTACCTACAGATGTAATGAAAAAAAAAAAACTTTATTGTATTTTTTTTATTTAGAAGTGTATATCCAAACAGCCCCTCGCACTTTGCATACCTGCTCCTTGGGCTGTCTAAGTCAATGAGAAAAGGTGACAAACCTGTGATGTGACTCGTCTGCCTGCTTCTCTTGAGGTTACTAAAGTGAAAACAACCATGCCATACTAGCACTGCTTAAAGATTCATTTGCTGAGGCTTACTTTAAATTGGAAAACTTTAATTGTTTATATATTTTTATTACCATGCTCCCCTTGAAATATGCATTTATAAATAAACTGCTCTTTTCATTAAAAGTCTGATGTGCATTTTTTTCTTGTCTTCATTTCCGCTGTTATTCAGGTTATTCTGTGGTAAGAGAAACTTTATGGTTTTCTTTTCCAAAAAACGTTTTTTTTTTTGATAGAGGCATGGCAACTTTAGTGTTCTAAGCAATTCACCTAACAGATATTCAGGTACACTGTATATTTTGAAAGAGCAATGATTAGTCTTTACATAGACCATGGAAGAATTAATGTTGAATAAAAGAGTATATTCTGAATTGAAAGATGGAAAATTAGCAAACTAAATAGAGAGCTGGACCAGCAGATGAGGAGAGCACTGGGCCCTCCAGAACATGTTTAACAGGAACGCCAAATAGTGTTAAGGGGGGCACAACGTAATCAACCTGTGCCAGCAAATGATGTCAGAAGCAGGAGTTTTGAGCAAATCCAGCAGCAGACGCAGAAGTGTACTTTCTTTTGATTGGTAAAAGCAAAACTTGTGTTCTGAAAAAAAAAGATGAATACAGTTTAAAATCTTGATTTTTGAAACAGAACTACTGTCATTTCTTCTTGTATTGCTCACATTTTGATGTGCTAAGAAACGGAAACAAAAACAACATTTATTTATATAGAACTCATAGCAATCATACAAATGATGTAGATCAAAGTGCTTTACAAGATGAAGAAAGAAAAGTTTGTAAAAAATAAAAATAAGTTAAGGAAATGCTAAATAACAAAGAATAAAGTAAGGTCTGATGGCCAGGAGGTCAAAAAAAAACAACAACAAAATAATCAGGAGAAAAAAAAAAACAAAATCTGCAAGGGTTCTGAGGCCATGAGACCACCCAGCCCCTACTGGGCATTCTACCTGACATAAATGATCTAAATCAGGTTTTCAGGCTTCACGTGGAAGAATTAGACGATGATGGTCATGTGGACATCTTGCCTTCAATCCGTCAATTTAGGGTCATCACGGTGCTTTGATCAGGTGGTGGTGCAGATCACCAACCACAGAAAACCAGAAAAAGAACAGCAGAGAAAGTAGGGGTAAATAAAGTAGGAGCCTTGTTGAATTATTTGATTAATTACAGGTATTTCCGAAGGAAGATCTGATAATTAATTAACTAAGTTAAAATACAACTTTCAGTTTTCAACATTTATTGACGTTCCTCTGGCTGGACACAATAAATCACTTATTCCTATATTTATTGGTGTCTCTACTGGGTGGGTGTCTAATTAATTATTAATTTCTACACTGCCAACAACTGAACAAACAGTATATTTACTTCAAGACTAAAACACTACCTAAAACAGTACTCATTTCTTAGAAGAAAGTCTGGATTCAACAGTGACCTATTCAGTTATGCTTCGACAGAAAATAGTATCAATATCATCACCAAGTCAAGTCAAGTTGGGGAGCATGCACTGGTACAGTGCGTTGCCACACCCACTACACAACAAAACAACTCGGGATCCCGGTTGGCAACCCCCTAGGCAGACACGCGGTCCAGTCCCACCCTCCAGAAATGGCCCTCTATCTGCTGCAGCCAGGTGTTATGTGAGTGACCCCTTGGCCTGGTCCAGTCACTCGGGCCCCCAAAAATGAGGATATTACGAGCTGGATCACCCTCTGGGAAACGCGCCACATGGCCATAGTGCCATAACTAACACTCCCTCACAATGCAGGTAATGTGCCTCATTCGGGACTCCATGAGCAAGCGCTCATTCAACACAAAGTCAAACCAACGGTACCCAAGGATTTTCTGGAGAGACACAGTACCAAAGGAGTCCAGTCTTCATCTCAGGTGACTGGATAGCATCCATGTCTCGCAAACATATAAGCAAGACAGGAAGCACCAGGACTCTAAAGACTTGGACCTTTGTCCTTTTACATAGATATCGGGAGCGCCACACACCCCTTTCCAGCGACCTCATGACCCCCCATGCTCTCCCAATCCGTCTACTGACTTCGTAGGAAGAGTCACCAGAGACATGAATGTCACTGCTGAGATAAGTAAACCTCTTGACAAGGTTGACACTCTCTCCGCAGACAGACACACTGCTGATGGTTGTGCCCAAGAGGTCATTAAAGGCCTGGATCTTATCACCAATTATTATTATTATTATTATTATTATTATTATTATTATTATTATTATTATTACCAATGTTATCACCAATAACATTGTAATAGCTGTCTCTCCTTCAGATTCTACCACTCTAAAACTAAAATTCAGAATCAGTATCTAAGCAGTAGAAATCTGCAGCCACATACAAATTACCTTTGTGTATCCCAGATTCAAAGGTTTCAAAAACTCACATGACGCTATAGCTTTTCATACCGTAGAGGTCTTAGTAGAGGTTTTAGAGTAAGATCACCATCCTTCTTGAATTTTGTTAAAGGTGACTAGGTGGCTGGCCTCTAGCAAGGCAACTGGCAGTAAAAATGAATTCTCCAATTCCCTTTTGCGTGGATGAAACCAGCCTGCCTGTGTGAACCTTGAAAAATGGCCATGTAGAGTACATTGCCAGGGGTGGGGGGTCGACGGGGAGAAATCAGTAATAGATTTTCGTTGTTGCAGCTTCAAGACAGTAAGCAAGAGTTAAGTGAGGTACTGAATAACTGTCAAACAAAAAACACTAAAGTGCATATATGTTGTATATACCTTCATAACTCTAGTAGACTTTAAATTAAAAATGTATAAATACTGTATCTCTGACACCAGAAATGTGCTACAAATAAAGCACTCTCATTCTACAATATTAGCTTTAGTAGTTCGCTCTGAAACTTTTTAATCCTTCTTCCAATTTCTGATGCACAGTATAAACATTTTTACATTTCTTTCAAGAATACAATCTCTCAGTCTTCAGGGCTGTGTACAAAACTGATAATCTCTCATTTTTTTACACACTGTAAAAATGATTTCTTTCTAAACTTCATCATTCAATTTTCCAGTTTTTGCAACATTTTATTTCACACACAGATGCCCTGCTTTCAAAAGCCTGTTGTCTATTGTAAATGCAAACATATAACAGGAAGTAGATGACCATAATATTTAGAACTTTATAAACATGTTCCTAAGGAGCATTTTACTAAGTCTAGATGAGACTGACAGCTTCTTTTGTTTGTTTTGGTGAATCTTGCCTATTACGCTGTCATGCAGTTTCACATTGGCTATGTGGAAGAGAACAGTTGTTTTTCCAAAACACAGAGTGACACATTAAAGGAGACTGTGTGTTTGATATGAAAAGAGGTATTTACATTTAAAGAAAAAAAAATCTCATTCTCATACTGCCTAGTCTCACTTATTTGGGAGGATGATTGAGTGGAATAATTGCATTTTATATTGTCATCCTTTAGCATAACATAGAAGATTTCAATAAAGGTGGTGATCTTAAAATAATACAGATCTTTCTTATTTTTAATAATTCATCTAAGTCCATAACACTGTAAAAGCAATAAATATTGTCTTGAAATAAATGTTAAAGTTAAAAAAACTGCACTTTAGTTATATGATGTAAATTTCCATGCAGACTTGACACAAAGGAGCTGGAACCTTGGGTAGATTTATTGATAGCGTACACCCTCTCCAGGAGCTAACTGTCCTCTGGAGGGTCTGTGTTATAATCATTTCTCATTGATCTGACATTTTCATCCATGGAGCATAAGCTTCATATAGGACAGATTTCTTCCCAAAGAGAATGTTGGATTGGTTTATTAATCTCTCCAAATGGAAGTGAATATTAAATTTAAACAACATATTTTATTTCTGCAAAGGGATGCTGGCCATATTTTCTCATCCTTTTTTTAAACTGTTGTTGTTTAATTCAAACCATTTTTCTTGAGGGAGTTCTATCTGCCCCCTTGAGAGTCAGAAGGATGCCTCTCCTTTTTCAGTATTTACCACCAGCAATTATCCCAGTCAACACAGATGGGTAAGATTGCTTGTTTATTTTTAAGATCCTTCATTTATAATAATTGCAGGGAAACGTCTTTAATACCGTTTATAACCTAGTCCCTGTTAAGCATTTACAAACTGAAAGAAGAAGATGTTCTGTTTATTTATTTGTAAATTATATTTTCCTTGCAGAAGCAGACTGAAACTAACATGACAGACAACAATATGTGCCAAGAACCACCTTCATTATACCACATGTGTATGGAAATAACAGTAAGCACTATCAATGATCCACAGTACGACAGTTGAAAAAAAAATATACCTTTTGCATGTTTGAGTAGCAGACTGCTAATTGACTTAAAGGAACATAGGTGTAATAACAGAAGACTTCTGGTTCTATGAGAAGCAGTACATACAGCATACATAACCAGAGTACCAGGCTAGTGCTATGAATACAAGTTGTGGGAAGAAGCCTTATAGATTAGATCAACAACAACAACAAAAACATTTATTTATGTAGCACATTTTCAAACAAACAATATAGCTCAAAGTGCTTTACTTGATAGAGAAAGAGAAAAAAGACAAAATAAATAAGAATTAAAATTAGGGAACACTAATTAACATAGAATAAAAGTAAGGTCCGATGGCCAGCGAGGACAGAAAAAACAAAAAAAAAACACCAGACGACTGGAGAAAAAAATAAAATCTGCATGGGTTCCGAGGCCACGAGACCACCCAGCCCCCTCTAGGCATTCTACCTAACATAAATGTCCTCAATCAGTTCTCATTGTATTCAGGGTTCTCATGGAAGAACTTGATGATGATGGTCACATGGACTTCTGGCCTTTAATCCATCAATGTAGGGACATCACGGTGCTTTGATTAGGTGGTGGTGACCTGACTGTGACATTGGATTGTGTCTTTCACTTTACTTTAAGATTTACTACACAAAGGACTCATTTTGAAATTATATATTGTTTTGACATCATTAGTGGTATAATTAATACTGTTAATATTTTTGTTATTTTTGTTCATGTCATATTATTTTTAATTCATTACTATTATTATTTGTATCATTATTATACTTTTGAGATTGTAAAGGAATGGCATGAATTCAACTAAATGCACCACTAAATGAGTGGCACTGTGACTGTCTCACTAGCTTGACAGCTCAAGCTCAATAACCCTAGGTTCAATTTCTACTCTTAGAAGTTTATACTAGTCTGTTCTTTGTGCGATTTCTGCAAACAGGCCAAAGATGTGCAGTTTGAAATCATTAGTGTCTCTAAATTGCCCCTTTTTTGCATGAGTATACAGGGGTGTGTGTGTGTGTGTGTGTGTGTGTGTGTGTGTGTGTGTGTGTGTAGTAGTGCTCTGAGATAGAATATGGTGCCATTCAAGGCTGGTTTCTACTTTTCATCTACAGCTGCTGGGAAAGATTCTGACACCCCACTGTCTATACAGGACAAACCTATTCTCAAACCTGCATAATCCTGTTCAGCATTGTGGGGGAGCCAGAGTCTGTCCTGGCACTGTTAATTATGAGGAATGAACCCCCTCTTGCCTTGCCTAGACAATTTTAAAAGAAAAGTGAATGGAGAATTGAAAGGCAGAAGAAAAAATGTGCTTTGTAATTTCTTGCCTGTTAAACTAGGATATCTTGAATTCATTTGTATCAGCACATTTGAATTAGAAAATAAGATCATACATAACATTTAACCTTCTTTACCATTCTTTGAGAATATCTGCAAGTGATAACCTGGGACCTCATGTATAAATGGTGCATATGCAGAAAAATGTTGCATACAGCCATTTCCACACTCACTTCGATATATAAAGTCACACACATTTTCACAGCAGCCTCACACCATATGTATACATGTTTCTGCTTGGATTTGCAAACTGGCGGCACCCAGAGTCAAAGCAGTGCTACTGTTTCTGTGGTCTCCCTTTCATTTTTTGGATACACATCCATGATGCGGGCTTTATCAAATACACTGAAATTAATTGCATATCGTTTACAAATTTAAGGCACTGGACTGTAATCATTCTGTAACAAAATAATTGTGCACAAAACAGCCAAACTATTCCAAATACCATAGCTGCTTTAGCATTGTTACTCACAGTGCACCACTGAGAGTGTTCCCATTGTATCTGTGTGTGATACTGGTATCACAGCTGCACAGCAGCTGATCGGAATCTCTACAGCAGGTTGTGTTGAGGATTATCAAAATACAGCTTCCAGTCCTGGAGGACATTTATAGCAAACACTGCAGCTTCAAGGAGGACCACTAGCATCTGCATGGATTCCACTCTCCCATGCCGCAGTCTATTTGAACTTCTCCAATCTGGCAAACGTTTCAGAGCCTTTCCTGCACGGACCTCGAAGCGCAGAAACAGTTTCATCCCAAGAGTTATAAACACACTCAATCAGTCCATCAAGTGCTTCTGGTAGAACTGTTTGTACTTAAAATTATAATTACCTCACTGTAAACTTGCACTACAACTGCAATATAGTACAACCTGAGCCACTTAATGAACCATTTGCACTCTCTGCACTATATGTACATGTACTGTATATTGTACTTATGCTTTCATATTGTATATTTTTCATTGCTTTTTATCATATATAGGATTTTATAGGAAAATAACTTTATGGAGGAGTTACATATTGCATCTCATTGTATCATACAATGACAATAAAAGAATTCAATTCAATTAAATAGAAGAGAGCACATATTTACAGATGATTATGATTGGCTTCTAAGTCAGTTTAGATTTCCAAGAGCTATCGTCTTGGAGTTGTGTCGTGTTAGAATACTAGGATGTATACTTGATACCATTTTTATGATGACGTGCATTAAAGTATGTATATTACATTTTACTGTTAAATTGTTAACTTCATTTAAATAATGTATACTGTTAATAATTAAATATGTGGGAACATGGTGGTGAAGCAGTAGCGATTATCTGATGCCCCATCCAAGGATTGTTCATGCCTCATGCTCTATGCCTGCTGGGACTGGCCCTATCCTAGGTGGATGGATGGATGATTGGATGAATGGGTGGATGGATGGAATAATTAAACATGTATAATGAAGAAATTTTCAATGTTCCTTAAAAGTTTTGAAGAATCAGCATTCTAACTTTACAGCTGGTTTTAGATTTATTACAGATGCTTTATTGTGTGGCGACTGGTTACTTGGAGAAAGAAAATGGAAGAACTGGAATTGGGGTTTGGTACATTTGACAGAGACAGTACTGCTGCAATAAATTATTAATGTCTGCGTTTGAAAGAGAAAGCCAATTTAAGAAGCACATAGTGATTAATGACTGGTTCGGGGAACACTTAGAATATGAAGCATTTCACGAGCCACTTTAGTTATGATGAAATTTAGTTAATTAAACATCAATTTTAAGATGAAGTTTATGATGTTCTACTTTAATGACAAAATAAACTATGAGATTAAAGTAGAAATTTCAAGATTAAAGCTGAGAGTTCAACTTTAATCTCAACATAGTCCTTTTCTTCTTCACTGTGTCCATATTTTTTTTTCTTCTCTGTGGCCCAAATGTGCTTCCGTATGATTCTTAGGCACTGGCCTTTTCATGTTGACTTTGACATCTGACCACTTCTTTTTTATTTCAGGTACTGTGTGACTTTCTGAACTTGAACTTTAGAGTGCCACTCCATCAATTTCATTTTGTTGCTGATACCCTAACATACCAAATAGTACGTTTTTCCTTGCCTCCAGTTCACTGAGTAGGACCTCCATTTCGCATTCGGTGAAATTCTTGTTTTTTACAAATGCTTTTACCATCCATCCATCCATTTTCCAACACGCTGAATCCGAACACAGGGTCACAGGGGTCTGCTGGAGCCAATCCCAGCCAACACAGGGCACAAGGCAGGAACCAATCCCGGGCAGGGTGCCAACCCACCACAGGACACACACAAACCCAAGCACACACTAGGGCCAATTTAGAATCGCCAATACACCTAACCTGCATGTCTTTGGACTGTGGGAGGAAACCAGAGTGCTCGGAAGAAACCCACGCAAACATGGGGAGAACATACAAACTCCACGCAAGGAGGACCTGGGAAGCGAACCCAGGTCTCCTAACTGTGAGGCAGCAGCGCTACCCACTGTGCCACCGTGCCGCTTGCTTTTACCATTATTTTACCAAACTGAATGGAAGGGGCTATTTATATTGACTTGCATATTCAAATACGCAAAATTCTGGGAGGAGTCAGGGTGGGGCTGTAGGCTTGTGCATATGCGTTAAAATTCACGTTGATTGGGATTTATAAAGGTGAAGCACATGGAATATTGCTTACGCACAGTTTTATGCATCTGAATACTTTTGTGCATACGCACATTTCTGTATTTGTCTGTATGCCATGTGAATTCTAGGCACCTTGTTATACATGAGGCCCTTTGTGTTATATTTATAGTCTGAGCTGTGCAAGGTGAAGAGAAAGGAGACAGGCCTGTTCTTTGAGGTGCTCCAGTACTGAAAACTTGCACATGTGAGAAGTAGTTGTATTACATGCATTTAAAGAGTGAAATTGAAGTTTAGGAAAAAAAAGAAACTCAGAGGCGGAAAAGAAAAAGAAAAAAGAGTGTAGGGGAGGTGAAATGTCAGAGATGTGAGGGAATGATATGTAATTAACATGACTGGTAGACAAAAAGAGAAAGAGGGTGAGAAAGTGATGTGTGAAGTTGAGAAGCATGTGAAGGAAGCTGTGCTGTGAAAAAAAAAAAAAAGGACAAGAGAGAAACACGCTGAAGACCTAAAACGGAAGGAGGATGTCTAGCTAGAGTTACAAATCTTGGAGTTGTGAATACTGCTCTCAAGTAGAGAACCAGTTACAAATGGAAAGAATAATTCTGACTGTTGTTAAGTTTGTTTATTCCTATCAGCAACTGACAGTAAAAAGTGAATTTTACTATTATATTACCTAATAACACAATACTGAACTGGAGACTGTGCCTGTGGGATCCCAAAATTATAAATAAGAGACTGTACTGTATATTATTATGATGTGGATGATATATTGCTTAGTAGATTGTGTGAAGTCTGCTTATTCTCCTAAAGAATTATGTCTACTCCATGTACTGTGCAATTAAATGTGAGTTAGTAAAGTTTATATAATAAAATTATTTAGAGAGTAGTGTGTTGGCATAAATTCTCTAACATCTCAAAGTTTTAAATATTTTTTTCCCTATAAGATAGAAGAAATACGCCATGAAAAGGATTTTTTTTTTCTTTCTTAAAAAGTAAAAACGTTTGTTACATTAACAAGGGTATGAAAGTTGTAGTGGTGACTTGGAGATCACTGAAGCCTACTGGGGATAAAGGGTGCTACATAAACAAAACTATTATATGAATATCACAGCTTCTAACATTAAGACTGTTCCTTTCATACTCTACCCAAAGGCAATGCTACTGCTTTATCTTGTGGGATTTTTTCATCCTTGAACTTGAGGGCATCATAGAGGAGAGGGAGAAAAGGAACTGAAGAAATGATAATAAAAGATCTTTTTTAGTGCGTATAAAGTTCTTTACAGGATTGTGTGTCATGTGTGGGTTGTGCTGTGAGCCCCCCCAGACTCTTCAGACCTCATCATATCATAGTCAAGCATTAAAAAAAGGCACCTCACCTCTCATTCCAATAAATCATGCAATTAACACCTTGCCTTTGGACCTCCTTTAAGTATTCAGCCATCTCCAGACACATGCAGTATGTGACCTTGATAAATTTCACGTTTGTTTTGCAAAATGAAATATTTACAATTAAACTATTTATCATAAATATCAGCTTCACATTCTGGAGGTCTGTGGTGCATGTTCCTGATATATATATATATATATTGTAATTACTATATTTACATGTTTCTCATATATCATTTTATTACAATGATAACCTTGAGGATGTGTTGATGCTGTTTTTAACTATTTCTCATGAGGATTCTCATGTGGCACTTTTGTGTGACTTTGAACAAAAACTTTCTTCGCACTTTCAGAAATGTGATCATTCTGTTGCCCTCATTGGGATTCGTATAAAGAGAACATAGAAATGAGTGAGGAAGCAGGGGCTGCAATGTACCATGTCTTTTGTGTTTCCTCTCTAGTCTGGAAAGTTGCTGATCTTGGAGAAAACCTGTGTTCCCAAAGTGAGTCCTCCTACAATGTTAGAATAAAAGGGGTCCAACATACTATTGTGTGATAGTTGGAGAACTCTCAAGTTTGAAAGGACCGTAACAGAAGATTTAATAGAGTGAATACTGAAAAATCTGCGGTGGGTTGGCACCCTGCCCGGGATTGGTTCCCTGCCTTGTGCCCTGTGTTGGCTGGGACTGGCTCCAGCAGACCCCCGTGACCCTGTGTTCGGATTCAGCGGGTTGGAAAATGGATGGATGGATACTGAAAATGCTGGTATACTCATTAGAATTGTCAACTTAAAGAAAGTGTTGGTACTAAATGAAGTTTCCCTCCCCAAATCTTTATATTGTTTTCTCTATATTTATTTCACAACTTTCAGACCTTTACCCCTACTAATATAGCCATGCTAAATACAAGTGATGAACCCCTTTATAGCATAGCACATATTTAGATAAATAATTCAATGTGTATCTTAATGTGGAGGAAAATGAAAGTGTTAGCTAGTACCTTTGCAGTCCATCTCATACACCAGATTTAAATCTCTTTAACATAGTTGGAAGATGAAAATTATGTCTTTGTCACCTCGGAGTTCATATACAAAATTAATTGAACATATCTGCAAAGTTCTGGACAGACTTTTGTCATGGACATTTCTGTGTTCACTTATCACTTCCTTTGCAGAAAAATGATGACAGGAATGCTGGATGTCAGGCCACATTGTAAGAAGATCTTCATCCCATGTCCTTAGAGGGGTTGGATGGATTGCCAGCCTCTCATCTGGAAGTAGCTTGGAAAATTCTCTGGTCGAGAGTATAAGGAAGAAGAGAAGGAGGTGATGAAGGTCCGTTTCTTCAGGTGATCCAGGAGGGATAGTAATAGAACATTGTGGGCATGTCCTAGGGTTATCTTCTGGGGCCTGTCTGTTTAAGAAATTAGGGCTGACTGGAGAGGTACTGAGACCTGAGGCCAATATGAGGAGTTCTTGCCATGGGTTCTAAGAAGGGTTTGGAAGACCCAGAAGTGCTTCTGTTGGAGAGGCAAGGCATTGCCTGACAAAGAGGTGGAAGTGGACACACGAGTGTTATAGGTGAGAAAAGAAATAATGTAGGAAGTTGCAGAACTTTAATGCAACCTCAGGCCTTTGAGTGGCTTAGTGTTTGATTTTTTTCATTTATGTGTATTCTTGTTGCTTTATTACGGACCGCTCTGTCAATCTTTTTATGTTTTTGTTTTTTTAAATATTTTTCTTTATTTCATTTATAAGTTATTCAATTTGTGACTGTTTCTTTTTACAAAATGTTTAACAATATTTATGAAACCTTTCTAATTTTCATTGTTATCACCTATGGAATTCACACGGATGCTTACAAACTTCTTTTGTAGAAGGCTGTTGGGTAGCCGGTGCAGTTCGTTTGCAGCTTGTATCAATAAGACCTGGTATTAGCAATGTCAAGTATTCTGGTACTGTCTCAGACCAATTAAAAGCTCGGAAACCCTGAAAGATAACAAAGAGTGTTGGACTTCAACCACCTACACCTGAACACCAGGAAAACCAAGGAGCTGGTGGTGGATTTTAGGAGGCCCAGACCCCTCATGGACCCATTGATCATCAGAGGTGACTGTGTGCAGATGGTACAGACCTATAAATACCTGGGAGTGCAGCTGGATGATAAATTAGACTGGACTGCCAATACTGATGCTCTGTGTAAGAAAGGACAGAGCCGGTTATACTTCCTTAGAAGGCTGGCGTCCTTCAACATCTGCAATAAGATGCTGCAGATGTTCTATCAGACGGTTGTGGCGAGTGCCCTCTTCTACGCGGTGGTGTGCTGGGGAGGCAGCATTAAGAAGAAAGACGCCTCACGCCTGGACAAACTGGTGAGGAAGGCAGGCTCTATTGTTGGCATGGAGCTGGACAGTTTATCATCTGTGGCAGAGTGCCAGGCGCTAAGCTGGCTCGTATCAATTATGGAGAATCCACTGCATCCACTAAACAGTGTCATCTCCAGACAGAAGAGCAGCTTCAGCGACAGACTGCTTTCACTGTCCTGCTCCACTGACAGACTGAGGAGATCGTTCCTCCCCCAAACTATGCGACTCTTTAATTCCACCAGTGGGGGTAAACGTTAACATTATACAAAGTTATTGTCTGTTTTTACCTGCATTATTATCAATCTTTAATTTAATATTGTTTTTTTGTATCAGTATGCTGCTGCTGGAGAATGTGAATTTCCCGTTGGGATTAATAAAGTATCTATCTATCTATCTATCTATCTATCTATCTA